>NC_086449.1:455966394-456566394 GCF_028390025.1 Pseudophryne corroboree
TGTAGGGCCTATTAGTTGCAAAGTAATGCAATAGGACTCACGAGCAGCTTATTTAAAATGATATGCAGCATACCTATATTCTGTGTGTGACTGTAATTGTATCTGCATACCAAATGCTATGCTACAGTGTTTTGACTAATTAGGCCTTTGGGCCATCGGTGTTGGGTGAAATATTTAGGTAAGAGGGTGTATCCCTTTAGTAGCAATACCTGGAACACTTTCACTCTACAGTAGAAAATCCGGGAAAAGAAAAGAAGTCCAATCTAGACCTAAGGACGTGATAAATTCTATGTATAATTGATTGTACACTAGCACCAACAGACACTACATATCTCTCAGATGTGACTTCCTTTTTGGAGCATAATGAAATAAAGATCTTGTTTCATGGACATTATAGTGGGGAGAATAAATCCCAATGAGTTAAAAATGTTCTTTTTGATTCTTTCCTCGAGTTTCTTAAATCATACTAGTTCTTTTAGGTGTAGAAATACCAAATATTGTACTTTGTACAAGGTCTAAACTTCACTATGTCCAGGGACAAATGTACACACTTTAATTTACATTCTCTTTTCACACTGAAACTAGTCTTCACCTTGGGCTTTTTTTAGCAGCCTTTTAGATCGGCCACACACCCTTTTCGGGCACACATGTACTTCGTGTCCCCACCGACTTTGCGCCTTGCCCACCACAAATTCTAAAGTGAACACTATGACACTATGCTACAACATATACATAAAGGGGTTTGCCATGTGGGGAAAAGCTCCAGGTTTCACGCTTGGAGCTATTTAACTAAATAGCCTTTTCCCCACACTGTAAACCCTGGGTTAACATGCGCTAACCCATTGATTTCAAATAAAATTCAAAATCAATGAGTTTCCCAGAGGCTGTCTTATCGCAGACAGCTCCTGAAGCTGCAAGGAAAAGTGCACCTCTCTGTATTAACACGCGGGGCAAAATGCAGAACACACAAATGTAAATAATACAACAAACATAAGTATTTAAAACAATATTCCCACTTGGCAAGAAAGCTGGAGGGTGGGTTCCACAGATGGTAACTTAAGTTTAACAAAGGATGGATATACCTTATTCTGGCATTTATAATCAAGATAGTCCCTGTCCTCATGTCCATCAATGTCAAGGAAAGTAACAGTTGATAGCAGATCATGAACTCATTACCAGTAAAGAACCAATGCAGTTTACAGACTTAGGTCTGACTCTATAATGTGGGAGAGACAAAAAAAAAAAAAAAAACACACAACAGTATTACGTCTAGAAGAATACCAGTGAGCTTAAAACAGTTACAAATTGAAATATCAATACGCTTATTATTAAACCAGATATTCAAATGCACATTTGTGCTGGGTTATTTACCAAAATTTACATCAGAGCTAAACAACTTCTTGGAGAGTACCAACCTTTTCACGTATGTAGAGTGCACATTTTATAAAAATACAACTCGGATGCATAACAATAAAAATATTACTCAACCACAAGAAAGTAACCAAATTAAATTGAATACACATGTAGTACTACAGCTCAGCTTAAGCAAATTACATTGAAAAATGACATGAGATGACTGGTTGGTACTACAGCGTCTATGTACTAAGCTTTGGAGACAGATAAAGTGGACGGAGATAAAGTACCAACCAACTATCTCCTAACTGTCATGTAAAAGGCCGTTTTGAAAAATGACAGGAGCTTGTTGATTAGTAATTTATCTCCATCCACTATATCTTTCCAAGGCTTAGTAAATAGACCCCTCTATCTCTTTAAGCTTTGATAAATATGCACCCAAATTTAGTATGTTTTGATGACATTTATGATGTTGACATTCATTAAACACAAAAACTTTAACACCCAATTTTTATCTTAACCCCAACTAATCCTTACCCCTAAAACATATATTATCAATATACTGACTACATACCATAGGGAAACATATTTTCTCATTCAATGATATCACTAGCAGGGATATGATTATATTTCAGTTGACCAACTAATGGAGAACGTATATCAAGCGTTGTTCCCTGTATACACATCCATAGAGAACAATGACATTATGTATCTATTTAAAAAGGGTAGCATGATGTAAAGAAAGCATTACACACAATGAAGAAACTAATCTTCCATATCTGAACAAATAGGTAAACCAGTTTGATAGAATTTCTATGCTGTATTGGGAAATTCTGTCAAACTACTACTACACGTGGCCATCTAAATGTATTTGATCACCATCGCAAATACGTAAACACCCTTTTATGTGAAGCATGGATTATGAGCAAACTTTGAAGGTGAGGGCATTGTTAATTGACATCAAAACCTTCAATTAAGAAGTTACACGTAGTAAAATAGACATGAGCCCTCAGTTTCCCAATGTAATGGATTCAATAATTTCTGGCTACTCCACCATTGCACCACTAATCATTCTACAGTGCCATAGGTGACACCCACATATTCAGTTAAGGTATTTTTCCAGGTGCTGAAATGATCCAGATCTTAACCTATTGAAATGATACTCTAATTATGATTAAGGCAATGACTAACATGGGAACATACAATTTGACGGCAGATAAGAACCACTTGACCCATCTAGTCTGCCCCCTTTTTTATAATATAGATCTTATCCCTTTTTGATCCTTAGTTCTTTGTAAGGATATTCATATGCCTATCCCAATCATGTTTACATTGCTCTTCTGTATTAGCATCTACCACTTCTGACAGGAGGCTATTCCACTTATCCACTACACTTTCTGTGAAGTAATTTTTTCTTACATTTCCCCTGAACTTACCTCCCTCCAGTTTCAGTGTATGTCCTTGAGTTCTAATACTTCTCTTCCTTTGAAGAATGTTTCCCCCCTGTACCTTGATAAAAACCTTGGTATATTTGAAAGTTGCTATCATGTCCCCATTTTCCCTTCTCTGCTCCAAACGCTACATGTTAAGATCTTTTAGTCTTTCTGGGTACGTTCTGTGATGTACAGCCATGGCCAAAAGTTTTGAGAATGACACAAATATTACATTTTCAAAGTCTACTGCATCAGTTTTTATGATGCCAATTTCCACATACTCCAAAATGTCATGAAGTGACCAGATGAATTGCAATTAATTGCAAAGACCCTCTTTGCCATGACAATGAACTTAATCCCAAAAACACTTACACTGCATATCAGCCCTGCCACAAAAGGACAAACACACATGTCAAGAACAACAGCCAGGCGCATCCCCAGGAGTGATGGTCGACAACCGGTAAGTCCTCCACGTGTTCCCAAGAAACAGTATCTTTGGAACACGTGGAGGACTTACCGGTTGTCAACCATCACTCCTGGCCTGGCTGTTATTCTTGACATGTGTGTTTGTCTACTTGCATGTAGACCATCGCTATTGGTGAGAGTCCACCTGTCCTGTTTTTACAGTTGTTTTATTAAATCATTTTTAATGGTATTGCGCCATTAAGATTTGTTTTATTTGCATATCCCTTCTGAATTAACTGATTGAGAAAGGGGTTCATATCCTATGAGGACTAGAGACAAGCTACCGTATGAACTGGTGATCCGCTCCTTTATCACGAATATTGTCTACTTTGTGTAGACCAACATATATGGTACGAGTCCAGATTGGGGAAAACGGATTGGTTTTATATATATGTTTTACAGTGTTACACTATGTATGTGTCTCTTACTATTTAAGGTCAAGGACACCATGATATTTTGACAAGTTAATAAGAAGCGCCCATGAATTGGTGTGGTAACTCCTTTTGTATTTTATTTTAATAGTGTTTCCATTACTTCCCCAACTACGGATATAAGGCTTACTGGTCTGTAGCTTCTTCTTTGTTTCCATTTTTGTGCGGTGGTACTACATTTATTACTTTACTACTTATTCCAGTTCTCTGGAATTGCACCTGTAGCTTTTGACTAGTTGATTAATTCTGTAAATGGTGTTATCAGCACATCTTTAAGCCCTTTTAGTATCCTTGGATGTATCCCATCTGGCCCCATTGATTTATTCACTCATTTTTTTAGAGTTATGTTAGGACCTTCTCATCTGTAAATGTACTTTCATCTACCTTATTTTTATGAATGTCATAGCAACCTAACGGTGGCCCCTTCCCATCTTCTTCTGTGAATACCGGAGCATAAACAATTAGTTATATGATCTGCTATTGCCCCATCTCCCATGCCTTGTAACACTTACAGTCTCCAGTGATACTATATCTAATTACTGTATACGACTGCCTCATATCTTAAAAGCACTCTCCCCATAGCGGCTCCCACTACAAGGGAGATGGGTCCAGGTGATCAAGTCTGAAACATGCAAATATAGCAGGATGTAAACAATTGGTATCAAACGGGAAGAACCATTTGTCTTAAATTGCAAAACACATCAATAACTGGTCTCACTACAGTATGTTATGGGCTTTAAAAGGTGTCACAAAAAAAAAAAACCTTTAAAATCAGAATACTAAGCTCTAAACTGATATTTGGATGGAAAGTTCTAGGATGTAATGTACTAAGTAGGACCAGTACATTATTATCAGTAGTAAATGCAAGTATTTTATTTCCAATAATTTTTTATTTGAGGGCTGGTTTACTAAAGATGCTGGTTATACACGACAGATAAATTTGCCTATCAAACCGACGGGCATTTTATCTGACACTGCAGATATCCAGGACATACAGAGAGAGCTCTCACAGTGTATGTCACATGAGATCTACGCTCCACCCCCAGGGAAGAGACCTTTCCCCTGTTCCTTGTGAAGGAAAAAGTCAGCCGGTCTGCCACGGTAGGGCATACACTGCCCCATGCAGCCAACCAGACACTTATTTATTAAGTTTCTTATATAGCGCAGCAAATTCCATTGTGCTTTACAATTGCAGATAACAATAAAACGAAAACTGGGTAATAACAAATCTATAGATCACTTAGAAACTATTGGGACATGCTGGATGATCCAGCATCCACGAAAGATCAATATTTTCATTTTGGTCGGCCAGAAACACTCAATTATTTGTCGGAACGTCCAGATAACTGTAGCATGTTTGCCCAGCATAAGTGTTCAGATGATCGGAAAAAAACAAACCTTTTCGATCAAGTTACATTTCAAAATGATTTTCAAATTATAATTGGAAATGGTTTGTGCAAACCTACATTTGAAAAAAGTATTTATTTTGCTTTCATCATGCAGACCATTAATATTTGAAAAAATAAGAATTTACTCACCGGTAATTCTATTTCTCGTAGTCCGTAGTGGATGCTGGGAATTCCGTAAGGACCATGGGAATAGACGGGCTCCGCAGGAGACTGGGCACTCTAAAAGAAAGATTAGGTACTATCTGGTGTGCACTGGCTCCTCCCTCTATGCCCCTCCTCCAGACCTCAGTTAAGGAAACTGTGCCCGGAAGAGCGGACACAACAAGGAAAGGATTTGGAATCCAGGGTAAGACTCATACCAGCCACACCGTACAACTCGTGATAACTATACCCAGTTAACAGTATGAACAACAACTGAGCCTCAGTAACAGATGGCTCATAACAATAACCCTTTAGTTAAGCAATAACTATATACATGTATTGCAGAGAGTCCGCACTTGGGACGGGCGCCCAGCATCCTCTACGGACTACGAGAAATAGAATTACCGGTGAGTAAATTCTTATTTTCTCTGACGTCCTAGTGGATGCTGGGAACTCCGTAAGGACCATGGGGATTATACCAAAGCTCCCAAACGGGCGGGAGAGTGCGGATGACTCTGCAGCACCGAATGAGCAAAGGCAAGGTCCTCCTCAGCCAGGGTATCAAACTTGTAGAACTTAGCAAATGTGTTTGAACCCGACCAAGTAGCAGCTCGGCAAAGCTGTAAAGCCGAGACCCCTCGGGCAGCCGCCCAAGAAGAGCCCACCTTCCTTGTGGAATGGGCTTTTACTGATTTAGGATGCGGCAATCCTGCCGCAGAATGAGCTTGCTGAATCGTGTTACAGATCCACCGCGCAATAGTTTGCTTTGAAGTAGGAGCACCCAGCTTGTTGGGCGCATGCAGGATAAACAGCGAGCCAGTTTTCCTGACTCCAGCCGTCCTGGCTACATAGATTTTCAAAGCCCTGACTACATCTAGTAATTTGGAGTCCTCCAAGTCCCGAGTAGCCGCAGGCACCACAATAGGTTGGTTCAAATGAAACGCTGATACCACCTTAGGGAGAAATTGGGGACGAGTCCTCAATTCTGCCCTGTCCATATGGAAGATCAGATAAGGGCTTTTACACGACAAAGCCGCCAATTCTGACACACGCCTAGCCGAAGCTAAGGCCAAAAGCATGACCACTTTCCACGTGAGATATTTTAGCTCCACGGTCTTAAGTGGCTCAAACCAGTGGGATTTCAGGAAATCCAACACAACGTTAAGATCCCAAGGTGCCACTGGAGGCACAAAAGGGGGCTGAATATGCAGCACTCCCTTAACAAACGTCTGAACTTCAGGCAGTGAAGCCAGTTCTTTTAGAAAGAAAATAGATAGGGCCGAAATCTGGACCTTTATGGATCCTAATTTTAGGCCCATAGTCACTCCTGACTGTAGGAAGTGCAGGAATCGACCCAGCTGGAATTCCTCTGTAGGGGTCTTCCTGGCCTCACACCAAGCAACATATTTTCGCCATATATGGTGATAATGTTGTGCTGTCACGTCTTTCCTAGCCTTTATCAGCGTAGGAATCACTTCATCCGGAATGCCCTTTTCCGTTAGGATCCGGCGTTCAACCGCCATGCCGTCAAACGCAGCCGTGGTAAGTCTTGGAACAGACAGGGCCCCTGCTGTAACAGGTCCTGTCTGAGAGGCAGAGGCCATGGGTCCTCTGAGATCATTTCTTGTAGTTCTGGGTACCAAGTTCTTCTTGGCCAATCCGGAACGATGAGTATAGTTCTTACTCCTCTCTTTCTTACTATCCTCAGTACCTTGGGTATGAGAGGAAGAGGGGGGAACACATAAACCGACTGGTACACCCACGGTGTCACTAGTGCGTCCACAGCTATCGCCTGAAGGTCTCTTGACCTGGCGCAATATTTTTTTAGCTTTTTGTTGAGGCGGGACGCCATCATGTCCACCTGTGGCCGTTCCCAACGGTTTACAATCTGCTGGAAGACTTCTGGATGAAGTCCCCACTCTCCCGGGTGGAGGTCGTGCCTGCTGAGGAAGTCTGCTTCCCATTTGTCCACTCCCGGAATGAACACTGCTGACAGTGCTAGACCGTGATTTTCCGCCCAACGGAGAATCCTTGTGGCTTCTGCCATCACCATCCTGCTTCTTGTGCCGCCCTGGCGGTTTACATGGGCGACCGCCGTGATGTTGTCTGATTGAATCAGCACTGGTTGGTTTTGAAGCAGGGGCTCTGCTTGGCTCAGGGCGTTGTAAATGGCCCTTAGTTCCAGTATATTTATGTGTAGTGAAGTCTCCTGACTTGACCACTGTCCTTGGAAGTTCCTTCCCTGAATGAGTGCCCCCCATCCTCGGAGGCTTGCGTCCGTGGTCACCAAGACCCAGTCCTGTATGCCGAATCTGCGGCCCTCGAGAAGATGAGCACTCTGCAGCCACCACAGCAGAGACACCCTGGCCCTTGGGGACAGGGTGATCAACCGATGCATCTGAAGATGTGATCCGGACCATTTGTCTAACAGATCCCACTGAAAGATCCTTGCATGGAACCTGCCGAAGGGAATTGCTTCGTAAGAAGCCACCATCTTTCCCAGGACTCGCGTGCAGTGATGCACCGACACCTGTTTTGGTTTCAGGAGGTCCCTAACCAGAGATGACAATTCCTGGGCCTTCTCCACCGGGAGAAACACCTTCTTCTGTTCTGTGTCCAGAATCATGCCCAGGAAGAGCAGACGCGTCGCAGGAATCAGCTGCGACTTTGGGATATTCAGAATCCAGCCGTGCTGTTGCAACACTTCCCGAGAAAGTGCTACGCTGACTAACAACTGCTCTCTGGACCTCGCCTTTATAAGGAGATCGTCCAAGTACGGGATAATTATAACTCCCTTCTTCTGAAGGAGTATCATCATTTCGGCCATTACCTTGGTAAATACTCTCGGTGCCGTGGACAGACCAAACGGCAACGTCTGGAATTGGCAATAACAATCCTGTACCACAAACCTGAGGTACTCCTGGTGAGGTGGGTAAACGGGGACATGCAAGTAAGCATCCTTAATGTCCAGCGACACCATAAAATCCCCCTCTTCCAGGCTTGCAATAACCGCCCTGAGCGATTCCATTTTGAACTTGAACTTCCTTATATAAGTGTTCAAGGATTTTAAATTCAGAATGGGTCTTACCGAACCGTCTGGTTTCGGTACCACAAACATTGTGGAATAGTAACCCCGTCCCTGTTGAAGGAGGGGAACCTTGATTATCACCTGCTGGAGGTACAGCTTGTGAATTGCCGCCAGTACTACCTCACTTTCCCTGGGAGCAGCTGGCAAGGCTGATTTGAGGTAACGGCGAGGGGGAGTCGCCTCGAACTCCAGCTTGTATCCCTGAGATACAATTTGTACAGCCCAGAGATCCACTTGTGAGCGAACCCACTGGTTGCTAAAGTTTCGGAGACGCGCCCCCACCGCACCCGGCTCCGCCTGTGGAGCCCCAGCGTCATGCGGTGGACTTAGAGGAAGCAGGGGAGGATATTTGTTCCTGGGAACTGGCTGCCTGGTGCAGCTTCTTTCCTCTACCCCTGCCTCTGGGCAGAAAGGATGCGCCTCTGATCCGCTTGCCTTTCTGAGGCCGAAAAGACTGTACATGATAATACGGTGCTTTCTTAGGCTGTGAGGGAACCTGAGGTAAAAAAGTTGACTTCCTGGCTGTTGCCGTGGATACGAGGTCCGAGAGACCGTCCCCAAACAATTCCTCACCCTTATAAAGGCAAAACCTCCATGTGTCTTTTAGAATCAGCATCACCTGTCCACTGCAGAGTCCATAATACTCTCCTGGCAGAAATGGACATTGCATTAATTCTAGATGCCAGCAGGCAAATGTCCCTCTGTGCATCCCGCATATATAAGACGACGTCTTTTATATGTTCTATGGTTAGCAAAATAGTATCCCTGTCGAGGGAATCAATATAGTCTGACAGGGTATTAGACCATGCGGCTGCAGCACTACACATCCATGCTGAAGCAATAGCAGGTCTCAGTATAGTACCTGAGTGTGTATACACAGACTTCAGGATAGCTTCCTGCTTTTTATCCGCAGGCTCCTTTAAGGCGGCCGTATCCTGAGACGGCAGTGCCACCTTTTTTGATAAGCGTGTGAGCGCCTTGTCCACCCTAGGGGATGTTTCCCAACGTAACCTGTCCGTTGGCGGGAAAGGGTACGCCATCAGTAACCTCTTAGAAATCACTAGTTTCTTATCGGGGGAACTCCACGCTTCCTCACACAATTCATTTAATTCATCAGATGGGGGAAAAGTCACTGGCTGCTTTTTCTCCCTAAACATAATACCCTTCTTGGTAGTAACCGTGTTAATATCAGAAATGTGCAATACATTTTTCATTGTAGTAATCATGCATCGGATGGCTTTTGTAGACTGCATTTGTCTCATCCTCATCTACACTGGAGTCAGACTCCGTGTCGACATCTGTGTCTACCATCTGAGCTAGCGGGCGTTTGAGCCCCTGATGGCCTCTGAGACGCCTCGGCAGGCGCGGGCTGAGTTCCCGGCTGTCCCAAGGCTGCTACGTCATCGAACCTTTTATGTAAGGAGTTGACACTGTCGGTTAATACCTTCCACATATCCATCCAATCCGGTGTCGGCCCCATCGGGGGCGACACCACACTTATCTGCCCTTGCTCCGCCTCCACGTAACCCTCCTCATCAAACATGTCGACACAGCCGTACCGACACACCGCACACACACAGGGAATGCTCCGACTGAGGACAGGACCCCACAAAGTCCTTTGGGGAGACAGAGAGAGAGTATGCCAGCACACACCACAGCGCTATAGAACACAGGGATTTACACTATAATGAGTGATTTTTCCCAATAGCTGCTTAATATATATTATTTGCGCCTAAATTTATGTGCCCCCCTCTCTTTTTTACCCTTCTTTTATCAGGAATACTGCAGGGGAGAGCCTGGGGAGCTGCTTCCAGCGGAACTGTGAAGGAAAAATGGCGCTGGTGTGCTGAGGAAGAAGGCCCCGACCCCTCAGCGGCGGGCTTCTCCCTGCAGTTTATGACTGAAAAATGGCGGGGGTTTTACACATATACAGTCACAGACTGTATTATGTGTATTTTTATGCCAAAAGGTATTTTATTGCTGCCAAGGGCCCCCCCCCCAGCGCCCTGCACCCTACAGTGACCGGAGTGTGTGGTGTGCAGTGGGAGCAATGGCGCACAGCTGCAGTGCTGTGCGCTACCTTAATGAAGACCGGAGTCTTCTGCCGCCGATTTCATCTCCTTCTCTTCTGTCTTCTGGCTCTGCAAGGGGGACGGCGGCGCGGCTGCGGTAACGGACGATAGAGGTCAGGCCCTGTGTTCGAACCCTCTGGAGCTAATGGTGTCCAGTAGCCTAAGAAGCACAAGCTAGCTGCACGCAGGTAGGTTTGCTTCTCTCCCCTCAGTCCCTCGTAGCAGTGAGTCTGTTGCCAGCAGATCTCACTGAAAACAAAAACCTAACAAATACTTTCTTTCTAGCAAGCTCAGGAGAGCTCACTAGGAGCACCCAGCTCTGGCCGGGCACAGATTCTAACCGAGGTCTGGAGGAGGGGCATAGAGGGAGGAGCCAGTGCACACCAGATAGTACCTAATCTTTCTTTTAGAGTGCCCAGTCTCCTGCGGAGCCCGTCTATTCCCATGGTCCTTACGGAGTTCCCAGCATCCACTAGGACGTCAGAGAAACAATATATATATTATTCTATTAGACTGCAAATAATCCGTTTTGCAGAGGGATCTTGCAACTTCTTACACTGCATTTACTCTGGCCAAGCTCTCACATCCTCAGGCGATTCGGAGTTGTATTATGGGCATATCTGGCCAGAGTGTATAGACCCAATTGCGCAATAAGGCGTATTGTGTGTACACAGATCCATCTGATTTTAGAATAATCTCTTGCTGTAGGTGTAGGACTGGTGCAAGGGCTCACCGATAATGACAGCTATTTGCACAAACATACTGTATGGATAGGGTGACAAATGCATGCAACTTGAATATGGGGCAAATTGTCCAAATTTAATTCCTTGCTTGCAGTGCGAGTAACAATTTTGTTGGAAACTGCTGTCACGCAACTGAGGAATCAGGACCATACATGAAAATAAAAGTTCACATAACCACCAACATTTTATTAAATTTATCAGGATTGGCTGGTTTAAACTGTTTTTTTTATTATGCTGCGACTACTGGCACAGTGCAGCCACAACTTTAAAAAAAAAGAAAAATCCTATTACACTAATAGGTAAATGTAATATAGCGGCACGCATCGTGCCGCCAGAACACTTCCTGCTTCACCTCACTACTGAGGCGAAGCGGGAAGGGACATAGACAAGATGTATTAACATCTTGTCTGCCAAAGCCCGCTCCCCCCTCCGGCGATGTCCCCCAAACACACAGCGCGTCAACTCAGAGCTGACGCGCCGCGACTCCATGCCCCGCCAGCTCCCATGCAAATGATCTCGCTACTCACGCAAGATTCCCAGCGCAATCCGGAGCCGGCACCTGCCACAGCCATGGACAGCTCTGTCCCTGCACCTGTCAAAATTGACAGCTGCAGGTGTCGGAACAGTCAGCATCGTACATTGCCTGCATATATCAGCCTGCTATCTATTAGACAGCGCCCCTTTCATTGTGCCCGCACCTATCATACATGGGGAAGAAGCGGTAAAGCAGACGTGCGCAGATATCGCCTCTCCCCTACATCGCCACTTCATACATTAACCCCCTAGAAACTAGTGATTTCATAAAAAATGTGCTAATACTTGTGTGTGTGTGTGTGTGTGTGTGTGTGTGTGTGTGTGTGTGTGTGTGTGTGTGTGTGTGTTATTTTTCTCTGAAAGGTGCTTTTGCATTTTACATTTTGTAGATATATGCAGATTTATTTAATTATAATAAGTAGGACCAATGCTTAACATTAACTTGTTGCTCTTATTTTCATCTACAGTATCTGTGAGTGCACTTTGTATGTATTATCCTTTATTTATATGGCACCGAAGGGGGTTCTGCAGGGCCTAATCGTACAAATACAAATGGAACAAAACAAGAGCACTGACTTCCAGTACAAAACAATATAGGAAAAGTACAAGGTATACAAACAATTCTGCATCAATGGACATGACACTGAAGGCCCATATTCACGGGCAGATGTGGGGAGAGAGGTGTGCCGAGCGTACCGCTCAGCACAGCGCGATGTGTGCTAAGCGTGCGGGGATGGCACTGGGGGGGCCCTCATTTCAATGAAAATTAGCAACCTGCTAGATTAAGCCTGCATGTAGGCCAATCTAGAACCAGCGATAGCGATGTGCGGGGCTGCGCACCACTATCGCTGTGGGGGGTAGACACGGAGAGATCACACTTAACATCTAAGCCACAGGTCCTCAAACTCGGTCCTCAGGACCCCACACAGTGCATGTTTTGGAGGTAACCCAGCAGGTGCACAGGTGTATTAATTACTCACCGACACATTTTAAAATGTCCACAGGTGGAACTAATTATTTCACTTGTGATTCTGTGAGGAGACCTGCAAAACATGCACTGTGTGGGGTCCTGAGGACCGAGTTTGAGAACCTATGATCTAAGCAATCTTGTCAGACCCCCCCACCAACCGGTAACCCCCTCGAACACCTCCGGATGGAGGCCCCACTCTCCTGGATCGAGATAGCCACTACTGAGGAAGTCTGCTTCCCAGTTGTCTACTTCGGGAATGAAGATTGCCGACATCGCCACGGCGTGTCTTTCTGCCCAGAGGAGGATTCTTGACACCTCTGACATTGCAGCCCTGCTCTTCGTTCCGCCTTGTCTGTTTATGTAGGCCACTGTGGTTACGTTGTCCGACTGCACCTGAACAGCCCGATCCTGTAGAAGGTGTGCTGTTTGTAGAAGGCCGTTGTACACGGCTCTTAGCTCCAGGATATTTATTGGGAGAAGGGATTCTTGATTCGACCACATTCCTTGGAAGGTTTCCCCCTGAGCGAATGCACCTCAACATCTTAGACTTGCATCTGTGGTTAGAAGGACCCAGTCCTGAACTCCGAACCTTTGGCCTTCCAGAAGGTGTGGTAGTTGTAGCCACCAGAGGAGCAAAATCCTGGCTTTCGGTGACAGACTTATCTTCTGGTGCATATGTAGGTGAGATCCAGACTACTGGTCCAAGAGATCCAGCTGAAAGGATCGAGTGTGAAACCTTCCGTACTGTAGAGCCTCGTAGGAGGCAACCATCTTCCCCAGAAGGCGGATGCACTGATGAACCGATACCCGGGTAGGCTTCAAGACATCCCGAACAATTTTCGGATAGCTTCCAGAAGAATTGTTCTGTCTGCCGGCAGAGCTGGCAAGCCTGATTTGAAGAAACGGTGAGGTGGGAGAGTTTGAACTCCAGCGGGTACCCCTTGGAGATTATATCCTGTACCCAAGGGTCCAGGCCAGACGACATCCAGACGTGGCTGAAATGCCGGAGTCTTGCTCCCACCTGACCTTCCTCCAGACTGTGCTGTCCACCGTCATGCGGAGGACTTTAAGGTACCAGAAGCAGGCTTCTGGTGTTGGGAACCTGTGGGAGCAAGCTTTTTTCCTTTAGCACGACCATCTCTGAAGGTGTGAGAAGGCTTGTTCTTTCTAGGCCTTGCGGGCCGAAAGGACTGTGACGTGGCCGGTGTAAAAGGCTTCTTCATAGCTGGAGCAGCTGAGGGGAGAAAAGAAGATTTACCTGCGGTAGCCGTGGCAATCCACGCATCCAGCGTCTCCCCAAAGAGAACCTGACCAGTATAGGTTAGGCCCTCCACACTTTTCCTAGATTCCGCATCTGCAGACCATTGGCGCAGCCAGAGACCCCTGCGAGCCGAGACGGACATGGAGGAGATCCCCACAGCCATGGAACCCAGGTCCTTCATGGAATCTACCAGGAACTCTGCAGAATCCTGAATATTACGTAAAAATCAACGTCACCTTTATCCATCGTAGTTAAGTCCTCCTGCACAGTGATTGACCACCTGGCTATTGCTTTAGAAATCCATGTACAGGCAATAGTAGGCCACAGTATAGCCCGAGGCCGTGTATATGGATTTGAGAGTAGCATCCACCTTGCGATCTGCCAAGTCCTTCAACGCCCTAGATCCCGGCACTGGTAAAACCACCTGTTTTGACAGCCTGGAGACAGAGGCTTCAACTACCGGTGGAGACTCCCACTTCTTTCTATCTTCCTATGGGAAGGGAAAAGCAACCAAGACCCTCTTAGGGATCTGGAACTTTTTCTCTGGATTTTCCCAGGCTTTTTCCAAAGATAGCATTTAATTCCTTAGATGTTGGGAAGGTGAGAGGGACCTTTTTACTGTCCGTGAAAAATGCCTCCTCAACCTGCTCAGGAGTTGTGTCAGAAATGTGCAACACATCCCGTACGGCTTCAATCATCAACTGCACTCCTTGTGCAAGTGATGCCGTCCCCCTCGACACATCCCTGTCACCGTCTGCACTGTCTGAGTCGGTGACCGTGTCATCCTGCATAATCTTGGCAAGTGCACAAGTGTTTGTGGGAATGTACCGCAGGGGACCCTGAGGGAGCAGTATCAGACCATACAACCATAGAGGATTGCAGTACCTGAGTGGCATGCTCAGTTCTAGCAACCCTTTCAGAAATCTGAGAAATAGTCAGCCTAAGAGAGGCTAACCACTCCAGTTCTCTAGCTGGGATCCGCGCTACAACAGTGCAATCCTGATTACATGGGATGGGACCTTCCTGAGAAGATAAATCCTCTGCAGCATATGAAACAGAGTCTCTAGACATGTTTGCAAATACACACCAATCACCCCACATACACACAGGGTACTGGGCAGACAGAGTCTCCCCCCCCCCCCACCCCAAGAATGGCAGAGAGACACAGATTGGAGCCAACCCACACACAGCACTATTATAGGTATAGGGAGACCCCAAACCAACGCTGACTGTGTCCCTTAATAGGTGACACAGCCTTTACACAGCCTCCCCCCCTTCTACAACCCCCTGGTACCGTACAGAGTTGCACTGGAGGGACTAATCTCCCACTTGCATCCGACTGCAGCAGTAAAATGGCGCTGAAACGCTGCTGGGTCCTCTCTGAGGAGATGTTCCGCGCCCCCCTTAATGGCGCTATCTTCCCGCTCTTCAAGATTATACTGGCCTGAGGATTTTAAGTGCTGGCTGAGATCCGCAGACCCCGACAGGCTGAATTGGTCAGTGTAGGGTCAGGCGCTGGCTCAGGGCGCCCCTCACAGATCCGCACCGAAGTACTGCTGAGCCGTCCGGGAGCGCCATTCTGAAGCCGCCAACTTCACACGACCCCCCACTTGTTAGGGGGGACGGTGACTCGCTCGCCACACTTCAGCTCTGCAAGGGGGTGGTGGCCTGCTGCTGGGGTGAGCGTTCCCCTGTGGAATGGAGCGATCTATCCCCTCTGGAGCTCATTGTCCAGTCAGCGGAGACAGTGGCTCAGACCCCGCAGGGCGGACACTGCTCACCCCCCCCCCCCCCCTCAGTCCCTCGCTGCAGGCAGGTTGTTGCCAACAGCCTCCTGTAAAAAAACAAACTCTAAAAAAATAACTTTACTAGAAAAGCTCTGTAGAGCTCCCCTAGCTGTGACCGGCTCCTCTGGGCACATTTTCTAAACTGATTCTGGTAGGAGGTGCATAGAGGGAGGAGCCAGCCCACACTATTAAACTCTTAAAGTGCCAATGGCTCCTGGTGGACCCATCTATACCCCATGGTACTAATATGGACCCCAGCATCCTCTAGGACGTAAGAGAAATTACATCTATACTAGTGGCATACCGGAGGATGGATTCCCAGCCCTCCATTGAACTATAACTCCAGGACAGCGTGTATGGAAAGTAGACCATACTGTACATAGTACTGTTATGCAAGTAGTGTTCCTGCAAGGATGCAGACAGGATAGGGCACTGGGGTACCAGGGTAGTGCATTTACACATGCCAAAGACACACAAGTCAAAAGGGGGCTCGGACAGCTGGGGAGTGGGGGCGTCACTATTGGATTGGAAGTGTGCCCAGCACTTATGGATGTGCTGAGCTTCCCTCAAGCTATCCCTTTAATATGAATAGATGCCGTGCGCATGGCAACTATTCCCGAGGCGACCGCAAGGCAGCGCCAGGCTGTTTTAGAATGAGCGCCGCTAAAAGGGGTAGGGCGCATTTTGCCCTTTACAGAAAAAAAATCAAGCAGGACGCGGCACCCTGTTAAAGCAGCCTAGAGTGTGAACACTATGGGGTATATGCAATTGCAGTCGAATTGCCGCAAATGTCGAAAAACGGGGCATTTTCGACACAAAAAAATATTCGACAATGCAATACAGTACTTTTCGACAAAAAAAATTACTTTTCAGATTCGACTTTTTAAAATTCGACAGTTGTCAAATTCGACATGTCTGCAATGGTAAAAATGCGGCTTTTCGACAAAAGTATATTCAGTTGAAGTATGTCGATTCGACAACAGTGCTTTTCGACAGTAATTTCGTCAATTTCATTCCGCCTCACTTTGCTGGCGGAATCTAATAAAAAAAATAAGAATTTACTTACCGATAATTCTATTTCTCGTAGTCCGTAGTGGATGCTGGGAACTCCGTAAGGACCATGGGGAATAGCGGCTCCGCAGGAGACTGGGCACAAAAGTAAAGCTTTAGGACTATCTGGTGTGCACTGGCTCCTCCCCCTATGACCCTCCTCCAAGCCTCAGTTAGGATACTGTGCCCGGACGAGCGTACACAATAAGGAAGGATTTTGAATCCCGGGTAAGACTCATACCAGCCACACCAATCACACCGTATAACCTGTGATCTGAACCCAGTTAACAGCATGATAACAGAGGAGCCTCTGGAAAGATGGCTCACAACAATAATAACCCGATTTTTGTAACAATAACTATGTACAAGTAATGCAGACAATCCGCACTTGGGATGGGCGCCCAGCATCCACTACGGACTACGAGAAATAGAATTATCGGTAAGTAAATTCTTATTTTCTCTGACGTCCTAGTGGATGCTGGGAACTCCGTAAGGACCATGGGGATTATACCAAAGCTCCCAAACGGGCGGGAGAGTGCGGATGACTCTGCAGCACCGAATGAGAGAACTCCAGGTCCTCCTCAGCCAGGGTATCAAATTTGTAGAATTTAGCAAACGTGTTTGCCCCTGACCAAGTAGCTGCTTGGCAAAGTTGTAACGCCGAGACCCCTCGGGCAGCCGCCAAAGATGAGCCCACCTTCCTTGTGGAATGGGCTTTTACAGATTTTGGCTGTGACAGGCCTGCCACAGAATGTGCAAGCTGAATTGTACTACAAATCCAACGAGCAATAGTTTGCTTAGAAGCAGGAGCACCCAGCTTGTTGGGTGCATACAGGATAAACAGCGAGTCAGATTTCCCGACTCCAGCCGTCCTGGAAACATATATTTTCAGGGCCCTGACTACGTCCAGCAACTTGGAGTCCTCCAAGTCCCTAGTAGCCGCAGGTACCATAATAGGCTGGTTCAGGTGGAACGCTGAAACCACCTTAGGGAGAAATTGAGGACGAGTCCTCAATTCTGCCCTGTCCGTATGAAAAATTAGGTAAGGGCTTTTATAGGATAAAGCCGCCAATTCTGAGACACGCCTGGCTGAAGCCAGGGCCAACAGCATTACCACTTTCCATGTGAGATATTTTAAGTCCACAGTGGTGAGTGGTTCAAACCAATGTGACTTTAGGAACCCCAAAACTACATTGAGATCCCAAGGTGCCACTGGAGGCACAAAAGGAGGCTGTATATGCAGTACCCCCTTGACAAACGTCTGAACTTCAGGAACTGAAGCCAGTTCTTTCTGGAAGAAAATCGACAGGGCCGAAATTTGAACCTTAATGGACCCTAATTTTAGGCCCATAGACAGTCCTGTTTGCAGGAAATGCAGGAAACGACCCAGTTGAAATTCCTCTGTAGGGGCCTTCCTGGCCTCGCACCGCGCAACATACTTACGCCAAATACGGTGATAATGGTGTGCGGTTACATCCTTCCTGGCTTTGATCAGGGTAGGGATGACTTCATCCGGAATGCCTTTTTCCTTCAGGATCCGGCGTTCAACCGCCATGCCGTCAAACGCAGCCGCGGTAAGTCTTGGAACTGACAGGGTCCCTGCTGGAGCAGATCCCTTCTTAGAGGTAGAGGCCACGGGTCCTCTGCGAGCATCTCTTGAAGTTCCGGGTACCAAGTCCTTCTTGGCCAATCCGGAGCCACGAGTATAGTCCTTACTCCTCTCCTTCTTATGATTCTCAGTACCTTGGGTATGAGAGGCAGAGGAGGGAACACATACACTGACTGGTACACCCACGGTGTTACCAGAGCGTCCACAGCTATTGCCTGAGGGTCCCTTGACCTGGCGCAATACCTGTCTAGTTTTTTGTTGAGGCGGGACGCCATCATTGACAGTGCTAGCACATGATTTTCCGCCCAGCGAAGAATTCTTGCAGCTTCTGCCATTGCCCTCCTGCTTCTTGTGCCGCCCTGTCTGTTTACGTGGGCGACTGCCGTGATGTTGTCTGACTGGATCAGCACCGGCTGACCTTGAAGCAGAGGTCTTGCTAGGCTTAGAGCATTGTAGATGGCCCTTAGCTCCAGGATATTTATGTGAAGTGATGTCTCCAGGCTTGACCACAAGCCCTGGAAATTTCTTCCCTGTGTGACTGCTCCCCAGCCTCTCAGGCTGGCATCCGTGGTCACCAGGACCCAGTCCTGAATGCCGAATCTGCGGCCCTCTAGAAGATGAGCACTCTGCAACCACCACAGGAGAGACACCCTTGTCCTTGGTGACAAGATTATCCGCTGATGCATCTGAAGATGCGACCCGGACCATTTGTCTAGCAGATCCCACTGGAAGGTTCTTGCGTGGAATCTGCCGAATGGGATTGCTTCGTAAGAAGCCACCATCTTTCCAGGACCCTTGTGCATTGATGCACTGAGACTTGGCCTGGTTTTAGGAGATTTCTGACTAGCTCAGATAACTCCCTGGCTTTCTCCTCCGGGAGAAACACCTTTTTCTGGACTGTGTCCAGGATCATCCCTAGGAATAGAAGGCGTGTCGTCGGGATCAGCTGCGATTTTGGAAATTGAGAATCCAACCGTGCTGCCGCAGCACTATCTGAGATAGTGCTACCCCGACTTCCAACTGTTCCCTGGATCTTGCCCTTATCAGGAGATCGTCCAAGTAAGGGATAACTAAAACTCCCTTCTTTCGAAGGAGTATCATAATTTCGGCCATTACCTTGGTAAAGACCCGGGGTGCCGTGGACAATCCAAACGGCAGCGTCTGAAACTGATAGAGACAGTTCTGTACCACAAACCTGAGGTACCCTTGGTGAGAAGGGTAAATTGGGACATGTAGGTAAGCATCTTTGATGTCCAGAGAGACCATATAGTCCCCTTCTTCCAGGTTTGCAATCACTGCTCTGAGTGACTCCATCTTGAATTTGAACCTTTGTATGTAAGTGTTCAAGGATTTTAGATTTAAAATTGGTCTCACTGAGCCGTCCGGCTTTGGTACCACAAATAGTGTGGAATAGTACCCCTTTCCCTGTTGCAGGAGGGGTACCTTGATTATCACCTGCTGGGAATATAGCTTGTGAATGGCTTGCAATACTGCCTCCCTGTCTGAGGGAGACGTCGGTAAAGCAGACTTTAGGAAACGGCGAGGGGGAGACGTCTCGAATTCCAATTTGTACCCCTGAGATACCACCTGAAGGATCCAGGGGTCCACTTGCGAGTGGGCCCACTGCGCACTGAACTTCTTGAGACGGGCCCCCACCGTGCCTGAGTCCGCTTGTAAAGCCCCAGCGTCATGCTGAGGACTTTGCGGAGGCGGGAGAGGGCTTTTGTTCCTGGGAACTGGCTGTTTGCTGCAGCCTTTTTCCTCTCCCTCTGCCACGGGGCAGAAATGAGGCGCCTTTTGCCCGCTTGCCCTTATGGGGCCGAAAGGACTGCGCCTGATAATACGGCGTCTTCTTAGGTTGAGAAGCTACCTGGGGTAAAAATGTGGATTTTCCAGCAGTTGCCGTGGCTACCAGGTCTGATAGACCTACCCCAAATAACTCCTCCCCCTTATAAGGCAATACTTCCATGTGCCTTTTAGAATCCGCATCACCTGACCACTGCCGCGTCCATAACCTCTTCTTGCAGAAATGGACAGCGCGCTAACTCTTGATGCCAGTCGGCAAATATCCCTCTGTGCATCACGCATATATAAAAATGCATCTTTCAAATGCTCTATAGTCAGTAATATACTGTCCCTATCTAGGGTATCAATATTTTCAGTCAGGGAGTCCGACCACGCCAAGCCCGCACTGCACATCCAGGCTGAGGCGATTGCTGGTCGCAGTATAACACCCGTGTGAGTGTATATACATTTTAGGATATTCTCCTGCTTTCTATCGGCAGGTTCCTTTAGGGCGGCCGTATCAGGAGAGGGTAGTGCTACCTGTTTAGACAAGCGTGTGAGCGCTTTATCCACCCTAGGGGGTGTTTCCCAACGTGCCCTATCCTCTGGCGGGAAAGGGTATGATGCCAATAACCTTTTAGGAATTATCAGTTTTTTATCGGGGAAAACCCACGCCTCATCACACACTTCATTTAATTCCTCGGATACAGGAAAAACTACAGGCAGTTTTTTCTCCCCAAACGTAATACCCTTTTTAGTGGTATTTGTATTATCAGAGATATGCAATACATTTTTCATTGCTTCAATCATGTAACGTGTGGCCCTACTGGAAGTCACGTTTGTCTCCTCATCATCGACACTGGAGTCAGTATCCGTGTCTGTGTCTGCCATTTGAGGTAACGGGCGTTTTAAAGCCCCTGATGGCGTTTGAGACCCCTGGACAGGCACAAGCTGAGTAGCCGGCTGTCTCATGTCGTCAACTGTCTTTCGTAAAGAACTGACACTGTCACGCAATTCCTTCCATAAGCTCAGCCACTCAGGTGTCGACTCCCTAGGGGGTGACAACACTATAATAGGCAATTGCTCCGCCTCCATCTCATTTTCCTCCTCAAACATGTCGACACAATCGTACCGACACACCGCACACACACAGGGAATGCTCTGATAGAGGACAGGACCCCACTAGCCCTTTGGGGAGACAGAGGGAGAGTATGCCAGCACACACCAGAGCGCTATATATATATATATATATATATATATATATATATATATATATATATATATATATATATATATATATATATATATATATATATATATATATATATATATATACATACAGGAATACCACTATAAAACGTGCTTTTCCCTTTATAGCTGCTGTTATTATTAGAACTGCGCCAAATTAGTGCCCCCCTCTCTTTTTTACCCTTTTCTGTAGTGCAGTACTGCAGGGGAGAGTCAGGGAGACGTCCTTCCAGCGGAGCTGTGATGGAAAATGGCGCCCGTGTGCTGAGGAGATAGGCTCCGCCCCCTTCTCGGCGGCCTTTTCTCACGCTTTTTGGTGAGTTCTGGCAGGGGTTAAAATACATCCATATAGCCCTGGGGGTTATATGTGGTGTATTTTCGCCAGCCAAGGTGTTTACATTGCTGCTCAGGGCGCCCCCCCCTAGCGCCCTGCACCCTCAGTGACCGAAGTGTGCCTGAGTAACAATGGCGCACAGCTGCAGTGCTGTGCGCTACCTTGTTGAAGACTGATGTCTTCTGCCGCCGATTTTTCCGGACCTCTTCTTGCTTCTGGCTCTGTAAGGGGGCCGGCGGCGCGGCTCTGGGACCGGACTCCGAGGCTGGGCCTGTGTTCGGTCCCTCTGGAGCTAATGGTGTCCAGTAGCCTAAGAAGCCCAAGCTGGCTGCAAGCAGGCAGGTTCGCTTCTTCTCCCCTTAGTCCCTCGATGCAGTGAGCCTGTTGCCAGCAGGTCTCACTGAAAATAAAAAACCTAAAACTAAACTTTTACTAAGAAGCTCAGGAGAGCCCCTAGTGTGCACCCTTCTCGGCCGGGCACAAAAATCTAACTGAGGCTTGGAGGAGGGTCATAGGGGGAGGAGCCAGTGCACACCAGGTAGTCCTAAAGCTTTACTTTTGTGCCCAGTCTCCTGCGGAGCCGCTATTCCCCATGGTCCTTACGGAGTTCCCAGCATCCACTAGGACGTCAGAGAAAAAATTAAAAACATGTTTTTTTGTGTGTTTTTTTTATTGCTAATAGCATATCTATTTATATTAGAAGGGATTAGGTACTTGGTTTGTCTATTAGAAGACACAATTATTATTTATATATTTTTTAAAATAATATTATTTTTAACTGACTAAAATAGAGAGAGCATGGTTTTCAGTGGGAAGGGGTGGGAATGGGTTAAAATCCAGGGGGAAAAATGCGTGGGTCCCCCCTCCTAAGCATAACCAGCCTCGGGCTCTTTGAGCCGGTCCTGGTTGTAAAAATACGGGGAGGGGGGGGGGGGGGGGGGGGGGGGGGGGGGAGGAATGGACAGGGGATCCCCCATATTTTTAGAACCAGCACCAGGCTCTGCGTCCGGTCCTGGTGCGAAAAATACGGGGGACAAAAAGCGTAGGGGTCCCCCGTATTTTTTACACCAGCACCGGGCTCCACTAGCTGGAGAGATAATGCCACAGCCGGGGGACACTTTTATACCGGTCCCTGCGGCAGTGGCATTAAATCCCTAACTAGTCACCCCTGGCCGGGGTACCCTGGAGGAGTGGGGACCCCTTAAATCAAGCCCCCCCCCCCTCCAGCCACCCAAGGGCCAGGGGTGAAGCCCGAGGCTGTCTCCCCCCATCCAAGGGCTGCGGATGGGGGGCTGATAGCCTTGTGTAAAATCAAAGAATATTGTTTTTTGCAGAAGAACTACAAGTCCCAGCAAGCCTCCCCCGCAAGCTGGTACTTAGAGAACCACAAGTACCAGCATGCGGGGGGGAAACTTTTTATATTTTTGTAATAAATGTCCTTTTTTGGACAAAATCTCTGCTACCTGGCCTGCTTTGTCTACTCCAATAATTGCTGTGGTGGATGACATCTGGAATTCTGACGAGACCAGGGTAGTGATACAGAGAAAGAAAAATTTCAAGGCACATAGGGAGCTTATCTGAGGTGAGTGTCTCCCATGAAGGATAGGACGATATCCAGCAGATATGATGGGAAGTTATGTGAAAGAATCTAAAGAAACCTTTTGATGTACATCTCTCATTGAGAGGAGGTCAGTCCAGAGGTGCAAATCTAGGGTTGGAGAGAAAATCCTAGCGTATTGAAGAAATTTCTCCTATCTTCATTTGAACTGCCTTAAATAGAGAAACTGTCTGGGAGGAAATCTAATTGGGGTTTTGAGTGTCTAGTAGCGCTTGTGGACTACTCTATTTCTTTTTTTGTATATGATAACCAAGTGGTGCTCTTGAGAGTCTAGTAGGGCGCGTTACTCTTCTCATTTTTTGACTGGTATATAACATACCATAAGGATTAAGCTCATCTTTAATGTAATGTGGAAGCATGAACATTTTATTTTACACTATACTTTATAAGTAATTATGCTTAGGTTTTAAAATCTATAATTCTAAAATTTCATATATATTTTTTTTTTATTTAAGATTTTTGCGCTGCCTTTAAATTGTATATTATTCTTGTATATGGAGTTTGTGCACAATCTCCTTGACTGGCAGCTGCATACTAGGTTTTGTGAACCTTTTAGCGCCACAGATAGTAATTTAGTTTGTCTATAAGGGTACAGTTGTATTAGTAATACATTACATCAAGATATAGAGATGATTTATGAAAGCAACATTAACTATAAAAAAAGACTAGCAGTAACCGGAAAAAAAAAAAAACCTCATAAGGCATGTCAGCAGTCTTCTGGGCATATGCATCTATTCTTTAAGTTGGAAACATACATTAGTAGAATAAGAAAGTGAATCAATGACAAATTGTGGTTAATTTGCACGCCTCTTTATTGAGCAGTAGTTTTTGCCTAGGCAGCATAATACTATAAAGCAAATAGCCTCTTCACATAATTGTATTTATTGATTTACTTGTGTACACTCATTTCAAGTCCAGCATTCTTTAACTTTTTATATAACACATGCTTAAAAATAATCATAAATTAACAATGTAGTACATGACGATGGATAGAACATTAGTGTTCACTCTAGGTTTCTTTCACAGGGCGCTGCGCCCTGCCCCTTTTTTAGACGGCTAAATCCCGCCCTGCCCCTTTTTTAGACGGCTAAATCCCGCCATGCCCGTTTTTGCGACCCCCGCCGGACCCAGCCGTGCGCCGCCGGACCCAGCCATACGTTACCGGACCCAGCCGTACGCCGCCGGGCCCAGCCTCAGAGATCCCTACACCGCCCGGACTCCCAGAAAGATCCCGACACCACCGGAGCAAACGGCCGCGCTGATGTCCCCGACAGCTGGTATTCCGCGCACGGTATAGGAGTCTCCGGGAAGAGAGGTGAGAGCCGCCTGCCAGAGGCCGTCACCTATATCTATGTCCTATGTGTGTGTATAATCAGTGTATGGGGGTCTCAGTGATACAGTGCTGTGTGTCTATCAGCGTACAGGGGGATCAGTGATACAGTGCGGTGTATAATCAGTGTATGGGGGTCTCAGTGATACAGTGCTGTGTGTCTATCAGCGTACAGGGGGATCAGTGATACAGTGCTGTGTATAATCAGTGTATGGGGGTCTCAGTGATACAGTGCTGTGTGTCTATCAGCGTACAGGGGGATCAGTGATACAGTGCTGTGTATATAATCAGTGTATGGGGGTCTCAGTGATACAGTGCTGTGTATATAATCAGTGTATGGGGGTCTCAGTGATACAGTGCTGTGTATATAATCAGTGTATGGGGGCTCAGTGATACAGTGCTGTGTATATAATCAGTATATGGGGGCTCAGTGATACAGTGCTGTGTATATAATCAGTGTATGGGGGCTCAGTGATACAGTGCTGTGTGTGTCAGCGTACAGGGGGATCAGTGATAGTGCTGTGTGTATAATCAGTGTATGGGGGTCTCAGTGATACAGTGCTGTGTATATAATCAGTATATGGGGGCTCAGTGATACACTGATTATATACACAGCACTGTATCACTGAGCCCCCATATACTGATTATATACACAGCACTGTATCACTGAGACCCCCATACACTGATTATATACACAGCACTGTATCACTGATCCCCCTGTACGCTGATATACACACAGCACTGTATCACTGAGACCCCCATACACTGATTATATACACAGCACTGTATCACTGAGACCCCCATACACTGATTATACACACAGCACTATCACTGATCCCCCTGTACGCTGACACACACAGCACTGTATCACTGAGCCCCCATACAGTGCTGTGTATATAATCAGTGTATGGGGGCTCAGTGATACAGTGCTGTGTGTGTCAGCGTACAGGGGGATCAGTGATAGTGCTGTGTGTATAATCAGTGTATGGGGGTCTCAGTGATACAGTGCTGTGTATATAATCAGTGTATGGGGGTCTCAGTGATACAGTGCTGTGTGTATATCAGTGTAAGGAGGCTAAATTTACCTTGTAAGTACTGCAGCGGTAAACTTCAATCTCAGTGCTCTCTACCTGGTGCAATGTGTCTCAGTGCTCTCTACCTGGTGCAATGTGTCTCAGTGCTCTCTACCTGGTGCAATGTGTCTCAGTGCTCTCTACCTGGTGCAATGTGTCTCAGTGCTCTCTACCTGGTGCAGTGTGTCTCAGTGCTCTCTACCTGGTGCAGTGTGCCTCAGTGCTCTCTACCTGGTGCAGTGTGCCTCAGTGCTCTCTACCTGGTGCAGTGTGCCTCAGTGCTCTCTACCTGGTGCAGTGTGCCTCAGTGCTCTCTACCTGGTGCAATGTTTCTCAGTGCTCTCTACCTGGTGCAATGTTTCTCAGTGCTCTCTACCTGGTGCAATGTTTCTCAGTGCTCTCTACCTGGTGCAATGTTTCTCAGTGCTCTCTACCTGGTGCAATGTTTCTCAGTGCTCTCTACCTGGTGCAATGTTTCTCAGTGCTCTCTACCTGGTGCAATGTTTCTCAGTGCTCTCTACCTGGTGCAGTGCGTCTCAGTGCTCTCTACCTGGTGCAATGTTTCTCTGTGCTCTCTCCCTGGTGCAATGTGTCTCAGTGCTCTCTACCTGGTGCAGTGTGTCTCAGTGCTCTCTACCTGGTGCAATGTGTATAGGAGGTTCTACCTGGTGCACTGTGTATTATAGCTGCACTACTGTGTGAAAAACAACGCCCCTAAATTTTTGCTGCGCGCCTTAGGCGCGCACTGTCCATTCTTTAGCATGTAGGAATGGGAGGGCCAAGCATTATAGTATGTACCTAATTTTGCTGAAAAATGTGCCCTCCCAAATGAAAAATGTGCCCTAAATGAAAAATGTGCCCTCCCAAATGAAAAATGTGCCCTCCCCGTGATCAGCACCCTGCCCTAAAAAATTCCTAGAGTGAACACTAGAACATATATTGATATTATATAGGAAGGCTAAAGGTGCGTACACACTTAGCGATATGGTAAACCATATCGCTAATTTTCCCCCTCCTGAGCGATATCGTTTACTATATCGCTCAGTGTGTATGCAGCTTACAACTGCTGATACGTGGTCCCGCGGGTAGTTATTGAACCTCAAGTGACGGGCGTACATGCAACTCAATTGGGACTCATCGTCCAAAGCTGCACGTACAGCCCGGCAGCGGCATATTGTCACTGTGCAATATTGCTAGCGATATCACACAGTGTGCATGCCCGCCACTGGCCAGGAGGGGACACACTAGGCAATGTCGCTTACGGAGCACATAGCCTAGTGTGTGCCCACCTTTAGAAATAGGGTGCACTCCTTGGAAAATTAATGGCTGTGAGACAGAACACTTCATAATGCAATTCATAATAAACACTCCAAAGTTCAGTATGATGCAAACCATTGCTCTATATCAGCCATTTCTTAAGCAAACAAACACTATTATATAAACTCATACACATATATACATACACACATTTTATATGCATATACAGCATGGGTGGGGAACCTTTTTTCTACCGAGGGCCATTTGGATATTTATAAAATCCTTCGGGGGCCATACAAAAATTCTCAACTTAAAAAATAAGATTTTACTCACCGGTAAATCTATTTCTCGTAGTCCGTAGTGGATGCTGGGAACTCCGTAAGGACCATGGGGAATAGACGGGCTCCGCAGGAGACTGGGCACTCTAAAAGAAAGATTAGCTACTATCTGGTGTGCACTGGCTCCTCCCACTATGACCCTCCTCCAGACCTCAGTTAGGATACTGTGCCCGGAAGAGCTGACACAATAAGGAAGGATTTTGAATCCCGGGTAAGACTCATACCAGCCACACCAATCACACCGTATAACTCGTGATACTATACCCAGTTAATAGTATGAAATATAACTGAGCCTCTCAACACATGGCTCAACAATAACCCTTAGTTAGGCAATAACTACATACAAGTATTGCAGACAATCCGCACTTGGGATGGGCACCCAGCATCCACTACGGACTACGAGAAATAGATTTACCGGTGAGTAAAATCTTATTTTCTCCGACGTCCTAGTGGATGCTGGGAACTCCGTAAGGACCATGGGGATTGTACCAAAGCTCCCAAACGGGCGGGAGAGTGCGGATGATTCTGCAGCACCGAATGAGAGAACTCAAGATCCTCCTCAGCCAGGGTATCAAATTTGTAGAATTTAGCAAACGTGTTTGCCCCTGACCAAGTTGCAGCTCGGCAAAGTTGTAAAGCCGAGACCCCTCGGGCAGCCGCCCAAGATGAGCCCACTTTCCTTGTGGAATGGGCTTTTACTGATTTAGGATGCGGCAATCCATCCGCAGAATGCTCCAGCTGAATTGTGCTACAAATTCAGCGAGCAATAGTCTGCTTAGAAGCAGGAGCACCTATTTTGTTCGGTGCCTACAGGATAAAAAGCGAGTCAGTTTTCCTGACTCCAGCCGTCCTGGAAATATAAATTTTTAAGGCCCTGACTACGTCCAGTAACTTGGAATCTTCCAAGTCCCTAGTATCCGCAGGCACTACAATAGGTTGGTTCAAGTGAAAATAAGAATTTACTTACCGATAATTCTATTTCTCATAGTCCGTAGTGGATGCTGGGGACTCCGAAAGGACCATGGGGAATAGCGGCTCTGCAGGAGATGGGCACAAAGTAAAAGCTTTAGGACTAGCTGGTGTGCACTGGCTCCTCCCCCTATGACCCTCCTCCAAGCCTCAGTTAGGATACTGTGCCCGGACGAGCGTACACAATAAGGAAGGATTTTGAATCCCGGGTAAGACTCATACCAGCCACACCAATCACACCGTACAACTTGTGATCTGAACCCAGTTAACAGCATGATAACAGAAGGAGCCTCTGAAAAGATGGCTCACAACAACAATAACCCGATTTTTGTAACAATAACTATGTACAAGTAATGCAGACAATCCGCACTTGGGATGGGCGCCCAGCATCCACTACGGACTATGAGAAATAGAATTATCGGTAAGTAAATTCTTATTTTCTCTAACGTCCTAGTGGATGCTGGGGACTCCGAAAGGACCATGGGGATTATACCAAAGCTCCCAAACGGGCGGGAGAGTGCGGATGACTCTGCAGCACCGAATGAGAGAACTCCAGGTCCTCCTCAGCCAGGGTATCAAATTTGTAGAATTTAGCAAACGTGTTTGCCCCTGACCAAGTAGCTGCTCGGCAAAGTTGTAAAGCCGAGACCCCTCGGGCAGCCGCCCAAGATGAGCCCACTTTCCGTGTGGAATGGGCTTTTACAGATTTTGGCTGTGGCAGGCCTGCCACAGAATGTGCAAGCTGAATTGTACTACAAATCCAACGAGCAATCGTCTGCTTAGAAGCAGGAGCACCCAGCTTGTTGGGTGCATACAGGATAAACAGCGAGTCAGATTTTCTGACTCCAGCCGTCCTGGAAACATATATTTTCAGGGCCCTGACTACGTCCAGCAACTTGGAATCCTCCAAGTCCCTAGTAGCCGCAGGCACCACAATAGGTTGGTTTAAGTGAAATGCTGAAACCACCTTAGGGAGAAATTGAGGACGAGTCCTCAATTCTGCCCTGTCCGTATGAAAAATTAGGTAAGGGCTTTTATAGGATAAAGCCGCCAATTCTGATACACGCCTGGCTGAAGCCAGGGCTAACAGCATTACCACTTTCCATGTGAGATATTTCAAGTCCACAGTGGTGAGTGGTTCAAACCAATGTGATTTTAGGAATCCCAACACTACATTGAGATCCCAAGGTGCCACTGGAGGCACAAAAGGAGGCTGTATATGCAGTACTCCCTTGACAAACGTCTGAACTTCAGGAACAGAAGCTAGTTCTTTTTGGAAGAATATCGACAGGGCCGAAATTTGAACCTTAATGGACCCTAATTTGAGGCCCATAGACAGTCCTGTTTGCAGGAAATGCAGGAATCGACCCAGTTGAAATTCCTCCGTAGGGGCCTTCCTGGCCTCGCACCACGCAACATATTTACGCCAAATACGGTGATAATGTTGTACGGTTACATCCTTCCTGGCTTTGATCAGGGTAGGGATGACTTCATCCGGAATGCCTTTTTCCTTCAGGATCCGGCGTTCAACCGCCATGCCGTCAAACGCAGCCGCGGTAAGTCTTGGAACAGACATGGTCCCTGCTGGAGCAGGTCCTCTCTTAGAGGTAGAGGCCACGGGTCTTCCGTGAGCATCTCTTGAATTTCCGGTTACCAAGTCCTTCTTGGCCAATCCGGAGCCACGAGTATAGTCTTTACTCCTCTCCTTCTTATGATTCTCAGTACTTTTGGTATGAGAGGAAGAGGAGGGAACACATACACTGACTGGTACACCCACGGTGTTACCAGAGCGTCCACAGCTATTGCCTGAGGGTCCCTTGACCTGGAGCAATATCTGTCCAGTTTTTTGTTGAGGCGAGACGCCATCATGTCCACCTTTGGTTTTTCCCAACGGTTTACAATCATGTGGAAGACTTCTGGGTGAAGTCCCCACTCCCCCGGGTGAAGATCGTGTCTGCTGAGGAAGTCTGCTTCCCAGTTGTCCACTCCCGGAATGAACACTGCTGACAGTGCTATCACATGATTTTCCGCCCAGCGAAGAATCCTTGCCACTTCCGTCATTGCCCTCCTGCTTCTTGTGCCGCCCTGTCTGTTTACGTGGGCGACTGCCGTGATGTTGTCCGACTGGATCAATACTGGCTGACCCTGAAGCAGAGGCCTTGCCTGACTTAGGGCATTGTAAATGGCTCTTAGTTCCAGGATATTTATGTGAAGTGACGTTTCCATGCTTGACCACAAGCCCTGGAAATTTTTTCCCTGTGTGACTGCTCCCCAGCCTCTCAGGCTGGCATCCGTGGTCACCAGGACCCAATCCTGAATGCCGAATCTGCGGCCCTCTAAGAGATGAGCACTCTGTAACCACCACAGGAGAGACACCCTTGTCCTTGGAGACAGGGTTATCCGCTGATGCATTTGAAGATGCGATCCGGACCATTTGTCTAGCAGATCCAACTGAAAAGTTCTTGCGTGGAATCTGCCGAATGGAATCGCTTCGTAAGAAGCCACCATCTTTCCCAGGACCCTTGTGCACTGATGCACTGACACCTGGCCTGGTCTTAGGAGTTTCCTGACTAGGTCGGATAACTCCCTGGCTTTCTCTTCCGGGAGAAACACCTTTTTCTGTACGGTGTCCAGAATCATCCCTAGGAACAGCAGACGTGTCGTCGGAATCAGCTGCGATTTTGGAATATTTAGAATCCATCCGTGCTGTCGTAGTACTATTTGAGATAGTGCTACTCCGACCTCTAACTGTTCTCTGGACCGTGCCCTTATCAGGAGATCGTCCAAGTAAGGGATAATTAAGACGCCTTTTCTTCGAAGAAGAATCATCATTTCGGCCATTACCTTGGTAAAGACCCGGGGTGCCGTGGACAATCCAAACGGCAGCGTCTGAAACTGATAGTGACAGTTCTGTACCACAAACCTGAGGTACCCTTGGTGAGAAGGGCAAATTGGGACATGGAGGTAAGCATCCTTGATGTCCAGAGACACCATGTAGTCCCCTTCTTCCAGGTTCGCTATCACTGCTCTGAGTGACTCCATCTTGAACTTGAACCTTTTTATGTAAGTGTTCAAGGCTTTCAGATTTAAAATGGGTCTCACCGAGCCGTCCGGCTTCGGTACCACAAACAGCGTGGAGTAATACCCCTTTCCCTGTTGTAGGAGGGGTACCTTGATTATCACTTGCTGGGAATACAGCTTGTGAATGGCTTCCAATACCGCCTCCCTGTCGGGGGTAGACGTTGGTAAAGCAGACTTCAGGAACCGGCGAGGGGGAGACGTCTCGAATTCCAATTTGTACCCCTGAGATACTACCTGCAGGATCCAGGGGTCCACTTGCGAGTGAGCCCACTGCGCGCTGAAATTCTTGAGACGGGCCCCCACCGTGCCTGAGTCCGCTTGTAAGGCCCCAGTGTCATGCTGAGGACTTAGCAGAAGCGGGGGAGGGCTTCTGTTCGTGGGAAGAAGCTGTCTGTTGCAGTCTTTTTCCCCTTCCTCTGCCCCGGGGCAGATATGAGTGGCCTTTTGCCCGCTTGCCCTTATGGGGACGAAAGGACTGAGCCTGTAAAGACGGTATCTTTTTCTGCTGCGAGGTGACTTGGGGTAAAAAGGTGGATTTCCCAGCCGTTGCCGTGGCCACCAGGTCCGATAGACCGCCCCCAAATAACTCCTCCCCTTTATACGGCAATACTTCCATATGCCGTTTGGAATCCGCATCCCCTGACCACTGTCGCGTCCATAATCCTCTTCTGGCAGAAATGGACATCGCACTTACTCTTGATGCCAGAGTGCAAATGTCTCTCTGTGCATCTCGCATATATAGGAATGCATCCTTTAAATGCTCTATAGTCAATAATATATTGTCCCTGTCCATGGTATCAATATTTTCAGTCAGGGAATCCGACCAAGCCACCCCAGCACTGCAAATCCAGGCTGAGGCGATTGCTGGTCGCAGTATAACATCAGTATGTGTGTATATACTTTTAAGGATATTTTCCAGCCTCCTATCTGCTGGCTCCTTAAGGGCGGCCGTTTCTGGAGACGGTAACGCCACTTGTTTTGATAAGCGTGTGAGCGCCTTATCTACCCTAGGGGGTGTTTCCCAACGAGCCCTAACCTCTGGTGGGAAGGGATATAGTGCCAATAATTTTTTAGAAATTAGCAGTTTTTTGTCGGGGGTAACCCACGCTTCATCACACACTTCATTCAATTCATCTGATTCAGGAAAAACTACGGGTAGTTTTTTCACACCCCACATAATACCCCTTTTTGTGGTACTTGCAGTATCAGAGATGTGCAAAACCTCCTTCATTGCCGTGATCATGTAACGTGTGGCCCTACTGGAAAATACGTTTGTTTCTTCACCGTCGACACTGGAGTCAGTGTCTGTGTCTGGGTCCGTGTCGACCCACTGAGGTAACGGGCGTTTAATAGCCCCTGACGGTGTTTGAGACGCCTGGACAGGCACTAACTGAGCTGCCGGCTGTCTCATGTCGTCAACAGTTTTCTGTAACGTGCCGACACTGTCACGTAATTCCTTAATTACGGCCATCCATTCAGGTGTCGACTCCCTAGGGGGTGACATCACCATTATAGGCAATTGCTCCGCCTCCACATCATTTTCCTCCTCATACATGTCGACACACACGTACCGACACCCAGCACACACACAGGGAATGCTCTGATAGAGGACAGGACCCACTTAGCCCCTTGGGGAGACAGAGGGAGAGTTTGCCAGCACACACCAGAGCGCTATATATGTATAGGGACAACCTTACAATAAGTGTCTATCCCATATAGCTGCTTATATCTGTTATTTTGCCAAATAAGTGCCCCCCTCTCTTTTTTACCCTGTTTCTGTAGTGCAGGATGCAGGGGAGATTCTGGGAGCCTTCCTACCAGCGGAGCTGTGTGGGAAAAATGGCGCTGTGTGCTGAGGAGATAGGCCCCGTCCCCTTCGCGGCGGGCTCTTCTCCCGCTTTTTTCTGGAAAACTGGCAGGGGTTAAATACATCCATATAGCCCAGGAGCTATATGTGATGTATTTTTTGCCAAATAAGGTAAATTCATTGCTTCCCAGGGCGCCCCCCCCCAGCGCCCTGCACCCTCAGTGACCGAAGTGTGAAGTGTGCTGAGAGCAATGGCGCACAGCTGCAGTGCTGTGCGCTACCTTATGAAGACAGGAAAGTCTTCTGCCGCCGATTTATGGACCTCTTCTTGCTTCAGCATCTGTAAGGGGGCCGGCGGCGCGGCTCCGGGACCCATCCATGGCTGGGCCTGTGATCGTCCCTCTGGAGCTAATGTCCAGTAGCCTAAGAAGCCCAATCCACTCTGCACGCAGGTGAGTTCGCTTCTTCTCCCCTTAGTCCCTCGATGCAGTGAGCCTGTTGCCAGCAGGTCTCACTGAAAATAAAAAACCTATTTAAACTTTTACTCTAAGCAGCTCAGGAGAGCCACCTAGATTGCACCCTTCTCGTTCGGGCACAAAATCTTAACTGAGGCTTGGAGGAGGGTCATAGGGGGAGGAGCCAGTGCACACCAGCTAGTCCTAAAGCTTTTACTTTGTGCCCAGTCTCCTGCGGAGCCGCTATTCCCCATGGTCCTTTCGGAGTCCCCAGCATCCACTAGGACGTTAGAGAAAAGCTGATACCACCTTAGGGAGAAACTGTGGACGAGTCCTCAATTCTGCCCTATCCATATGGAAAATCAGATAAGGGCTTTTACATGACAAAGCCGCCAATTCTGACACACGCCTAGCCGAAGCCAAGGACAATAACATGACCACTTTCCACGTGAGATATTTAAAATCCACAGTTTTAAGTGGCTCAAACCAATGTGATTTTAAGAAACTCAACACCACGTTGAGATCCCAAGGTGCCACAGGAGGCACAAATGGGGGCTGAATATGTAGCACTCCCTTTACAAATGTCTGAACTCCAGGCAGTGAAGCCAGTTCTTTCTGGAAGAAAATCGACAGAGCCGAAATCTGGACCTTAATGGAACCCAAGTTTAGGCCCATAGTCACTCCTGACTGTAGGAAGTGCAGAAAACGACCCAGCTGAAATTCCTCTGTTGGGGCCTTCCTGGCCTCACACCACGCAACATGTTTTCGCCAAATACGGTGATAATGGTTTGCGGTTACTTCTTTCCTGGCTTTTATCAGCGTAGGAATGACTTCCTCCGGAATGCCCTTTTCCTTTAGGATCCGGAATTCAACTGCCATGCCGTCAAACGCAGCCGCGGTAAGTCTTGGAACAGACAGGGCCCCTGCTGTAGCAGATCCTGTCTGAGCGGTAGAGGCCATGGGTCCTCTGATATAATTTCTTGAAGTTCTGGGTACCAAGCTCTTCTTGGCCCATCCGGAACCACGAGTATCGTTCTTACTCCTCGTTTTCTTATTATTCTCAGTACCTTTGGTATGAGGCAGAGGAGGGAATACATAAACCGACTGGTACACCCACGGTGTCACTAGAGCGTCCACAGCTATTGCCTGAGGGTCCCTTGACCTGGCGCAATATCTAGTTTTTTGTTTAGGCGGGACGCCATCATGTCCACCTGTGGCCTTTCCCAATGGTTTACCAACAGTTGGAAGACTTCTGGATGAAGTCCCCAATCTCCCGGGTGTAGGTAGTGTCTGCTGAGGAAGTCTGCTTCCCAGTTGTCCACTCCCGGAATGAACACTGCTGACAGTGCTAAGACGTGATTTTCAGCCCATCGGAGAATCCTTGTGGCTTCTGCCATCGCCATCCTGCTTCTTGTGCCGCCCTGTCGGTTTACATGGGCGACTACCGTGATGTTGTCTGATTGGATCAGTACCGGCTGGTTTTGAAGCAGAGGCCTTGCCAGACTTAGGGCATTGTAAATGGCCCTCAGTTCCAGAATATTTATGTGTAGGGACGACTCCTGACTTGACCAAAGTCCTTGGAAATTTCTTCCCTGTGTGACTGCCCCCCAGCCTTGAAGGCTGGCATCCGTGGTTTCCAGGACCCAGTCCTGTATGCCGAATCTGCGGCCCTCTTGAAGATGAGCACTCTGCAGCCACCACAGTAGAGATACCCTGGTCCTTGGAGACAGGGTTATCAGCCGATGCATCTGAAGATGCGATCCCGACCACTTGTCCAAGAGGTCCCACTGAAAGGTTCTTGCATGGAACCTGCCGAATGGAATTTTGCTTCGGAAGAAGCTACCATCTTTCCCAGGACTCGTGTGCAGTGATGCACCGATACCTGTTTTGGTTTCAGGAGGTCTCTGACTAGAGATGACAGCTCCTTGGCTTTCTCCTGCGGGAGAAACACTTTTTTCTGTTCTGTGTCCAGAACCATCCCCAGGAACAGTAGGCGTGTGGTAGGAACCAGCTGTGACTTTGGAATGTATAGAATCCATCCGTGCTGTTGTAGCACTTCCCGAGATAGTGCTACTCCGACCAACAACTGCTCCTTGGACCTCGCCTTTATAAGGAGATCGTCCAAGTACGGGATAATTAAAACTCCCTTTTTTCGAAGGAGTATCATCATTTCTGCCATTACCTTGGTAAAGACCCTCGGTGCCGTGGACAGTCCAAACGGCAGTGTTTGGAATTGGTAATGGCAATCCTGTACCACAAATCTGAGGTACTCCTGGTGAGGATGGTAAATGGGGACATGTAGGTAAGCATCCTTGATGTCCAGGGATACCATGTAATCCCCCTCCTCCAGGCTTGCAATAACCGCCCTGAGCGATTCCATCTTGAACTTGAATTTTTTTATGTATGTGTTCAAGGATTTCAAATTTAAAATGGGTCTCACCGAACCGTCCGGTTTCGGTACCACAAACAGTGTGGAATAGTAAGCCCGTCCTTGTTGAAGTAGGGGCACCTTGACTATCACCTGCTGGGAATACAGCTTGTGAATTGCCTCTAGCACAGCCTCCCTGCCTGAGGGAGTTGTCGGCAAGGCAGATTTGAGGAAACGGCGGGGGGAGACGCCTCGAATTCCAGCTTGTACCCCTGAGATACTACTTGAAGGATCCAGGGATCCACCTGTGAGCGAGCCCACTGATCGCTGAAATTTTTGAGGCAGCCCCCCACCGAACCTGGCTACGCCTGTGGAGCCCCAGCGTCATGCGGTGGACTCAGAGGAAGCGGGGGAAGAATTTTGAGTCTGGGAACTGGCTGACTGGTGCAGCTTTTTCCCTCTTCCCTCGTCTCTGTGCAGAAAGGAAGCGCCTTTGACCCGCTTGCTTTTCTGAAGCCGAAAGGACTGTACCTGATAATACAGTGCTTTCTTAGGCTGTGAGGAAACCGGAGGTAAAAAAAATTCTTCCCAGCTGTTGCTGTGGATACGAGGTCCCAGAGACCATCCCCAAACAATTCCTCACCCTTATAAGGCTCTATGTGCCTTTTAAAGTCAGCATCACCTGTCCAGTGTCGGGTCTCTAATACCCTCCTGACAGAATGGACATTGCATTAATTCTGGATGCCAGCCGGCAAAATATCCCTCTGTGCATCCCTCGACGTCTTATGTTCGCAAAATAGTATCCCTGTTTGACAGGGTTACAGACCACGCTGCAGCAGCACTACCTGCAGGTTTCAGTCTAGTACCTGAGTGTGTAAATACAGACTTCAGGATAGCCTCCTGCTTTTTATCAGCAGGTACCTTCAAAGTGGCCGTATCCTAAGACGGCAGTGCCACCTTTTTTGACACACGTGTGAGCGCCTTATCCACCCAAGGGGATATATCTCCCAGCGTAACTTATCCTCTGGCGGGAAAGGGTACGCCATCAGTAACTTTTTAGAAATTACCAGTTTCTTATCGGGGGAACCCACGCTTTTTCACACTTCATTCACTCATTTGATGGGGGAACAAAACACTGCCTGCTTTTGCTCCCCAAACATAAAACCCTTTTTTAGTGGTACTTGGGTTAATGTCAGAAATGTGTAACACATTTTTTATTGCCGGGATCATGTAACGGATGTTCCTAGTGCATTGTGTATATGTCTCAACCTCGTCGACACTGGAGTCAGACTCCGTGTCGACATCTGTGTCTGCCATCTGAGGGAGCGGGCGTTTTTGAGCCCCTGATGGCCTTTGAGACGCCTGGGCAGGCGCGGGCTGAGAAGCCGGCTGTCCCATAGCTGTTACGTCATCCAGCCTTTTATGTAAGGAGTTGACACTGTCGGTTTATACCTTCCACCTATCCATCCACTCTGGTGTCGGCCCAACAGGGGGCGACATCACATTTATCGGCATCTGCTCTGCCATCACATAAGCCTCCTCATCAAACGTGTCGACACAGCCGTACAGACACACCGCACACACACAGGGAATGCTCTGACACAGCCCTTTGGGGAGACAGAGAGAGAGAGAGAGAGAGAGAGAGAGAGAGAGAGTATGCCAGCACACACCAGAGCGCTATATAATTTAGGGATTAACACTATATTGAGTGAATTTTTCCCAATAGCTGCTTGTATATACAATATTGCGCCTAAATTTAGTGCCCCCCCTCTCTTTTTAACCCTTTGAGCCTGAAAACTACAGGGGAGAGCCTGGGGAGCTGTCTTCCAGCTGCACTGTGAAGAGAAAATGGCGCCAGTGTGCTGAGGGAGATAGCTCCGCCCCTTTTTCGCTGACTTTTCTCCCGCTTTTTTATGGATTCTGGAAGGGTATTTATCACATATATAGCCTCTGGGGCTATATATTGTGATATATTTGCCAGCCAAGGTGTTTTTATTGCTGCTCAAAATTGGTGTGGCCAGTTAAAATGGGACGTGATACACATATGCCCCCAATAGTGCGGTGCCAGATCCACAATTGCCGCCACAGTGTCAGGTATACAAATGCCCCAACAGTGTCAGGTATACAAATGCCCCAACAGTGCCAGGTATACAAATGCCCCAACAGTGCCAGGTATACAGATGCCCCTCACAGTGCCAGGTATACAAATGCCCCTCACAGTGCCAGGTATACAAATGCCCCTCACAGTGCCAGGTATACAAATGCCCCTCACAGTGCCAGGTATACAAATGCCCCTCACAGTGCCAGGTATACAAATGCCCCTCACAGTGCCAGTTATACAAATGCCCCTCACAGTGCCAGTTATACAGATGCCCCCACAGTGCCAGTTATACAGATGCCCCCACAGTGCCAGGTATACAGATGCCCCCACAGTGCCAGGTATACAAATGCCCCCCACAGTGCCAGGTATACAGATGCCCCCCACAGTGCCAGGTATACAAATGCCCCCCACAGTGCCAGGTATACAAATGCCCCCCACAGTGCCAGGTATACAGATGCCCCCCACAGTGCCAGGTATACAGATGCCCCTCACAGTGCCAGGTATAGTATACAAATGCCCCCCACAGTGCCAGGTATACAAATGCCCCCACAGTGCCAGGTATACAAATGCCCCTCACAGTGCCAGGTATACAAATGCCCCTCACAGTGCCAGGTATACAAATGCCCCCACAGTGCCAGGTATACAGATGCCCCCACAGTGCCAGGTATACAGATGCCCCCACAGTGCCAGGTATACAGATGCCCCCACAGTGCCAGGTATACAGATGCCCCCACAGTGCCAGGTATACAGATGCCCCCACAGTGCCAGGTATACAGATGCCCCCACAGTGCCAGGTATACAGATGCCCCCACAGTGCCAGGTATACAGATGCCCCCACAGTGCCAGGTATACAGATGCCCCCACAGTGCCAGGTATACAGATGCCCCCACAGTGCCAGGTATACAGATGCCCCCACAGTGCCAGGTATACAGATGCCCCCACAGTGCCAGGTATACAGATGCCCCCACAGTGCCAGGTATACAGATGCCCCCACAGTGCCAGGTATACAGATGCCCCCACATTGCCAGGTATACAGATGCCCCCACATTGCCAGGTATACAAATGCCCCCACAGTGCCAGGTATACAAATGCCCCCCACAGTACCAGGTATACAAATGCCCCCCACAGTTCCAGGTATACAGATGCCCCCACAGTGCCAGGTATACAGATGCCCCCACAGTGCCAGGTATAGTATACAGATGCCCCCACAGTGCCAGGTATAGTATACAGATGCCCCCCACAGAGCCAGGTATACAAATGCCCCCACAGTTCCAGGTATACAGATGCCCCCACAGTGCCAGGTATACAGATGCCCCCCACAGTGCCAGGTATAGTATACAAATGCCCCCCACAGTGCCAGGTATACAAATGCCCCCACAGTGCCAGGTATACAGATGCCCCCCACAGTGCCAGGTATAGTATACAGATGCCCCCCACAGAGCCAGGTATACAAATGCCCCCACAGTTCCAGGTATACAGATGCCCCCACAGTGCCAGGTATACAGATGCCCCCCACAGTGCCAGGTATAGTATACAAATGCCCCCCACAGTGCCAGGTATACAAATGCCCCCACAGTGCCAGGTATACAGATGCCCTCCCCCCTCCGTGCTGCTTACCGTGGGACACGGAGGAGAGCGCGGCTGTCGGGTGGGAGCGGCGGCGTGTAGTACTTTAAACCAGCCGCCAGTTCGAGAGCCAATCAGAGCTCGCGGACCGGCAACCGCGGCTCCTGATTGGCTGCCGGTCCGCGAGCTCTGATTGGCTCACGGACCGGCGGCTGGTTTGAAGTACTACACGCCGCCGCTCCCACTCGACAGCCGCGCTCTCCTCCCCGTCTCCCTGTTCTGACAGCTGAGACACGCTGCCGCCGGACTGAGCGGCAGCGTGTCTCACTGACACAAGCTGGTGGGTTCCCCACCCCTGATATACAGTATATTCATCTATAGACTGATGAATATAATTTGTAAATAGCATGTGTCCAAATACTGAAATGTGTTAAACCCGGTTTCTTCTGAAGACGTAAAAAAGGGACCTTCAAGATCTCCATGCTTGAGTCCAGATGGTTAAATAAAACTGACTGAGGTACTACTTAAGTCACCTGTGCTCAAGCATAGATATCCTTAAAACCTGGTCTGTAATGTCAGGATTTGGGAAACCCTGTTTTACTGTGAGGGAGGCAGTCAACTGACCGCCGGTCAGGATCCTGGCAGTCAGAATACCGACACCAGCTGGAATACCGGTGGTCGGAGTCCTGACCGCCAGCTAGTTCCCCCACTTAGGTAGTGGTCCACGCCACCACCCGAGGGGGATTAGAACCCTGTGGCAACCAAAGCACGGCGAGCACACGCTGTGCTCGCCGTTGGGATCTCGCCGTCGGTCTCCTGACCGCCAGGATCTCATACGGATTCCCACTCTGACTAGAAAAATCTGTAAAGCAACTTATGAAAATTGAGCTTTGCTACACAATTCATAGGGTGGTATTCAGGTGTTTGAACCGCCGGTAGCCAGTAGCCCAACCGAGCTATTCAATTGTAGTTCCATTCGGGAGTGATCAGCTGCTGACTCCAGCATTTCACTTCGCACTCCAAGGAAGGTGGTGAGCTGAAATGAGCTAAGTGACCCATTTGAGAGCTCAAAATTGACTTTTTTACGTTGTGCCCATTACTTTGGTCAGGTTTAGCGGCTTTATGCAGCTAAAACTGACCTCTCTGTGCACGATTACAGCGATAAACAGAATCAATTGAATATTACCCCCCATGTAAGAAACATGGTCAGATTGTTGACAGTGGTGCAGTAATGGCCAGGGATAGATGCAGAGGGGTTCAGTATGATGTACCAGCCGGCAATATAGCGATAACGGCATCCCGACCACCAGTGGTGCGAGCGCAATGAGTCCCCTTAGGGGGACTATTCCACGAGTGGGAATAGTCCTGTTGTGCCGGTATTCCTGCTGCCGGCATTGCCAACTGTCAGGATTTCGGCATCAGTATACGTATACCATGCAGAGTACTAAACTAATAATGATATAGTAGGATAGTGACGGCTAACCTTGACACTCCAGCTGTTGTTGAACTACATATCCCAGCATGCCCTGCTAGTTTTGTTATTTGGCCATGCTAAAACTGCTGCAGGGCATGCTGGGATGTGTAGTTCAACAGCAGCTGGAGTGTCAAGGTTAGCCATCACTGTAGTAGGGGGAATATCTAAAATGGGTGCAGGGTGTGTAATGAACATAGACCCAAGGGTCCGCCCAGAGATTCATATTCATGCAGCTGCACCCTAACCTATTCTAGCTCACAGCTGCGCAGCTATGTATTCAGAAATATGGCACATGTGCAGAAGAAAGTGCTGTGTGGCGGTATGCCCAGTCTTCACACAGGAATTGGGAGTGGGTCCCGCTGCATGGCAAGGTGGCCCGCTACACACAGGACAGGGGAGAGGACTAGCAGCATTGTGCATTAGTTACTGGAGAATATAGGAATATTAAATCATGTACGTAATTTAATTACCTTACTGTCATATTCTACAGTAACTGATAAGTAATCAATTACTTACTGGCAGAAGTATCACATTACATTTTTTTTTTTTTAAGAGAAATTCAATTATTACCCTCAACATTTTAAATGACTATCAATGTCCAAAGAAGAGTATACAATTAAAATGACTCCATTCTGCGGTCATCCAGTACACTGCGATAATTACTAGTTACCACATGCAGCAGTCACACATTACGCTCCAACTGAATTAATCCATCGAGAAGTGGTTAACATACCATACCGCCAGTTGGTATCCCGGTGATCACAATACAGATGGCGGGATCCCGACAAGCAGTGAAATGCTGACGCCGGAATCCTGGCGACACAGGCTATTCTCCCATTGTGGGTGTCCATGACAACCTATATCCCTAAACCTGCTATTTGAAACTAAATTACCCCAAGGTCCAAATTGCCGTCTAGAAAGAATACAAGTAAAATACAATTTGAACTTTACCTTTGGAATTATTACAAACTTGAAGTTATGATTGAGAACTTACAGCTCACACTTAATTTTTTATTTTTTTTCCCAGTGCTGCTTTAGGTCCCAAATAAATAATACGTACATCATAATGAACGTTCAACACCAATGACAACAATACACTAGATGTACAATAAAAAGGTTATCTCGTATTTTTGGAGCGGACATCTGTTTTGTCAGGTTCTGCCGTGCCTCTCCATACTTTGGATCAGGAGTGAGGTTATGAATCTCCTTGTGCACTGCAAATGTATCCATATGACTCTGAATAAAAATTCCAAACTGACAATTTCCAGCATGAAAGTGTGACTATACCTCTATTTAATGTATGGCTTTTATTTTCTAAACTGAAAATTATTTCTTGGAACTTGTTTGTATTGTTGTAAGTAATGGAGAGCTAGCAGCCATGACATAATATAGGATTGCATTATAGATTTTTTTGTTTAGCTTATCTGTCTCAAACGTGCGGCAAGATGTTTGAAAGTTGTAGTTTTGAATGCATCTGCTAGATAGCATCTGCATCTAGTTGCCTGGCTGTTTCCTCTTCATCACCCCTAAAAATACTTTGTGAGCAGATTTTGAAACAAATGTAATTTCAGATGTACTCCGAGAGCAAAGTGAGGACCTATCAGGGGAGAAAACTAAGTTTGCAAAGGTGTTATTAAACACACAAAGAACTGTCACAATTTGATAGAGAGGATTATAGGGACTCAAAAGATGAATTATCTTGTGAACTAAAGTGAGCTAGCAGGTACGTGTGTGACTTTTACCTACAAACCTCACACTTTAGCTACGTACACTTATCCAATTTTGTATTATTATTTTTTTTTATTTATTTTTTTTGGGGGGGGGGTACTTATCTATCACTCAAATATATAAATTCATCCTATGGGGGGTTGCAGGAAATTAGCTCCCATCTAAAGGGCCTGGGAGCTATTAAATTGATTTGCGCAACCAGCCAGAAGTATGCATGTATCATGGAGGTGCAAGCAGAAATCCACATTAAGTAGTGCTTCAGGACTGGCCACAAGTGACTTTGCACTGAAGAAGCTGCTTAATGCAGCTAATCCTCTGCATTTTCACCCGAGAAATTGTCCATCATTCCCACCTAATATCAAAACAATAAGTTTGATATGGAAGCATATCATAAGGCTCTTTCCAGCTTAGTCAGTACAAAAATAAAAAGTGTTATTTAGAAGCTGTATTCTGTGGCTGTTTTTCCACTTGACTCAAGTATTAAATAGCACTAATGACAACAGGGTTTTGGCAACAAACACTGTTGGAAAAAAGTACACCAGTTGAGATTACAATGTATTACCTGGTTAGTTACATGCCATTAGATACCAAATGGCTCCAAAGACCAAGCTGTAAAGCTGGCCATACACCAGAACCATTTTGTCCCAAACAGCAACGTAGTTGGCTGGTTGGAATAATCAGGCAGTGCATGAGAGAAAACAATAATTGTTCGTTTGCTTCCAAACACTGAAACACGTAAAATAATGGTCGGTCCAAATAGTCGGAAAAAAATAAGAATTTACTCACCGGTAATTCTATTTCTCGTAGTCCGTAGTGGATGCTGGGGACTCCGTCAGGACCATGGGGATAGCGGCTCCGCAGGAGACAGGGCACAAAATTTAAAAGTTTGACCACTAGGTGGTGTGCACTGGCTCCTCCCCCTATGACCCTCCTCCAAGCCTCAGTTAGGATACTGTGCCCGGACGAGCGTACACAATAAGGAAGGATTTTGAATCCCGGGTAAGACTCATATCAGCCACACCAATCACACTGTACAACTTGTGATCTGAACCCAGTTAACAGTATGATAACCGAAAAGAGCCTCTTAAACGAAGGCTCCCAACAATAATAACCCGATTTTTGTAACAATAACTATGTACAAGTATTGCAGACAATCCGCACTTGGGATGGGCGCCCAGCATCCACTACGGACTACGAGAAATAGAATTACCGGTGAGTAAATTCTTATTTTCTCTGACGTCCTAAGTGGATGCTGGTGACTCAGTCAGGACCATGGGGATTATACCAAAGCTCCCAAACGGGCGGGAGAGTGCGGATGACTCTGCAGCACCGAATGAGAGAACTCCAGGTCCTCCTTAGCCAGGGTATCAAATTTGTAGAATTTTACAAACGTGTTCTCCCCTGACCACGTAGCTGCTCGGCAGAGTTGTAATGCCGAGACCCCTCGGGCAGCCGCCCAAGATGAGCCCACCTTCCTTGTGGAGTGGGCATTGACAGATTTAGGCTGTGGCAGGCCTGCCACAGAATGTGCAAGTTGAATTGTGCTACAAATCCAACGAGCAATCGTCTGCTTAGACGCAGGAGCACCCAGCTTGTTGGGTGCATACAGTATAAACAGCGAGTCAGACTTCCTGACTCCAGCCGTCCTTGAAATATATATTTTTAATGCTCTGACAACGTCCAGCAACTTGGAGTCCTCCAAATCGCTAGTAGCCGCAGGCACCACAATAGGCTGGTTCAGGTGAAACGCTGATACCACCTTAGGGAGAAACTGAGGACGCGTCCGCAGTTCTGCCCTGTCCAAATGGAAAATCAGATATGCGCTTTTGTACGATAAAGCCGCCAATTCTGACACTCTCCTGGCCGAAGCCAGGGCCAGTAGCATGGTTACTTTCCATGTAAGATATTTCAAATCCACCGATTTGAGTGGCTCAAACCAATGGGATTTGAGAAAATCCAAAACTACATTGAGATCCCACGGTGCCACTGGAGGCACAATCGGGGGCTGTATATGTAGTACTCCTTTTACAAAAGTCTGGACTTCAGGAACTGAAGCCAATTCTTTCTGGAAGAAAATCGACAGGGCCGAAATTTGAACCTTAATGGACCCCAATTTGAGGCCCATAGACAATCCTGTTTGCAGGAAATGTAGGAATCGACCCAGTTGAAATTCCTCCGTCGGGGCCCTCCTGGCCTCACACCACACAACATATTTTCTCCAAATGCGGTGATAATGTTGTGCAGTCACCTCCTTCCTGGCTTTGACCAGGGTAGGGATGACCTCTTCCGGAATGCCTTTTTCCCTTAGGATCCGGCGTTCAACCGCCATGCCGTCAAACGCAGCCGCGGTAAGTCTTGGAATAGACACGGTCCCTGCTGAAGCAGGTCCCTTCTTAGAGGTAGAGGCCACGGATCTTCCGTGAGCATCTCCTGAAGTTCCGGGTACCAAGTCCTTCTTGGCCAGTCCGGAGCCACGAGTATCGTTCTTACTCCCCTTTGCCGTATAATTCTCAGTACCTTGGGTATGAGAGGCAGAGGAGGGAACACATACACTGACTGGTACACCCATGGTGTTACCAGAGCGTCCACAGCTATTGCCTGAGGGTCTCTTGACCTGGCGCAATACCTGTCCAGTTTTTTGTTGAGGCGGGACGCCATCATGTCCACCATTGGTCTTTCCCAATGGACCACAATCATGTGGAAGACTTCTGGATGAAGTCCCCACTCTCCCGGGTGAAGATCGTGTCTGCTGAGGAAGTCTGCTTCCCAGTTGTCCACTCCCGGGATGAACACTGCTGACAGTGCTATCACATGATTTTCTGCCCAGCGAAGAATCCTTGCAGCTTCTGCCATTGCCCTCCTGCTTCTTGTGCCGCCCTGTCTGTTTACGTGGGCGACTGCCGTGATGTTGTCCGACTGGATCAACACCGGCTGACCCTGAAGCAGAGGTTTTGCCAGGCTTAGAGCATTGTAAATTGCTCTTAGTTCCAGTATATTTATGTGAAGAGATGTTTCCAGGCTTGACCACAAGCCCTGGAAGTTTCTTCCCTGTGTGACCGCTCCCCAGCCTCTCAGGCTGGCATCCGTGGTCACTAGGACCCAGTTCTGTATGCCGAATCTGCGGCCCTCTAACAGATGAGCACTCTGCAACCACCATGGCAGAGACACCCTTGTCCTTGTCGACAAATTTATCCGCTGATGCATCTGCAGATGCGATCCGGACCATTTGTCCAGTAGATCCCACTGAAAAATTCGTGCATGGAATCTGCCGAATGGAATCGCTTCGTAAGAAGCCACCATTTTTCCCAGGACTCTTGTGCATTGATGCACAGACACTTTCCCTGGTTTTAGGAGGTTCCTGACGAGTTCGGATAACTCCCTGGCTTTCTCCTCAGGAAGAAATACCTTTTTCTGAACAGTGTCCAGAATCATCCCTAGGAACAGCAGACGTGTCGTCGGGATCAGTTGGGATTTTGGAAAATTCAGAATCCACCCGTGCTTTTGGAGCACTACTTGGGTTAGTGCTACTCCGACCTCCAGCTGTTCTCTGGACCTTGCCCTTATCAGGAGATCGTCCAAGTAAGGGATAATTAATACGCCTTTTCTTCGAAGAAGGATCATCATTTCGGCCATTACCTTGGTAAAGACCCGGGGTGCCGTGGACAATCCAAACGGCAGCGTCTGAAACTGATAAGGACAGTTTTGTACCACGAACCTGAGGTACCCTTGGTGTGAAGGGCAAATTGGGACATGAAGGTAAGCATCCTTGATGTCCAAGGACACCATAAAATCCCCTTCTTCCAGATTCGCTATCACTGCTCTGAGTGACTCCATCTTGAACTTGAATTTTTGTATGTACAGGTTCAGAGATTTCAGATTTAGAATAGGTCTTACCGAGCCGTCCGGCTTCGGTACCACAAATAGCGTGGAGTAATACCCCTTTCCCTGTTGTAAAAGGGGTACCTTGACTATCACCTGCTGAGAATACAGCTTGTGAATAACTTCGAATACCGTCGCCCTGTCGGAGGGAGACGTTGGCAAAGCAGACTTTAGGAACCGGCGAGGGGGAGACTTCTCGAATTCCAACCTGTAACCCTGAGATACTACCTGCAGGATCCAGGGGTCCACCTTCGAGTGAGCCCACTGTGCGCTGAAATTCTTGAGGCGACCCCCCACCGCCCCTGAGTCCGCTTGTAAGGTCCCAGCGTCATGCTGAGGCCTTTGCAGAAGCCGGGGAGGGCTTCTGCTCCTGGGAAGGAGCTGCTTGCTGCAGTCTCTTACCCTTTCCTTTGCCTCGGGGCAAATATGAATGTCCTTTTGCCCGCTTGTTCTTATAGGAACGAAAGGACTGCGGCTGAAAAGACTGTCTTTTTCTGCTGGGAGGTGACCTGAGGTAAAAAGGTGGATTTCCCAGCTGTTGCCGTGGCCACCAAATCCGATAGACCGACCCCAAATAATTCCTCCCCCTTATACGGCAATACTTCCATATGCCGTTTGGAATCCGCATCACCTGACCACTGTCGCGTCCATAAACTTCTTCTGGCAGATATGGACATCGCACTTACTCTTGATGCCAGAGTGCAAATATCTCTCTGTGCATCTCGCATATAAAGAAATGCATCCTTTAAATGCTCTATAGTCAATAAAATACTGTCCCTATCCAGGGTATCAATATTTTCAGTCAGTGACTCCGACCAAGCCACCCCAGCACTGCACATCCAGGCTGAGGCGATTGCTGGTCGCAGTATAACACCCGTATGTGTGTATATACTTTTTAGTGTATTCTCCAGCCTCCTATCAGCTGGATCCTTGAGGGCGGCCGTCTCTGGAGACGGTAACGCCACTTGTTTTGATAAGCGTGTGAGCGCCTTATCTACCCTAGGGGGTGTTTCCCAGCGCGCCCTAACCTCTGGCGGGAAAGGGTATAATGCCAATAACTTCTTTGAAATTAGCAGTTTTCTATCGGGGGTAACCCACGCTTCATCACACACTTCATTCAACTCCTCTGATTCAGGAAAAACTACAGGTAGTTTTTTCACACCCCACATAATACCCCTTTTTGTGGTACTTGCAGTATCAGAGATATGCAAAGCCTCCTTCATTGCCGTGATCATATAACGTGTGGCCCTACTGGAAAATACGTTTGTTTCTTCACCGTCGACACTGGATTCGGTGTCCGTGTCTGTGTCGACCGACTGAGGTAAAGGGCGTTTTACAGCCCCTGACGGTGTTTGAGACGCCTGGACAGGTACTAACTGGTTTGCCGGCCGTCTCATGTCGTCAACCGACTTTTGCAGCGTGCTGACACTATCACGTAATTCCATAAACAAAGCCATCCATTCCGGTGTCGACTCCCTAGGGGGTGACATCACCATTACAGGCAATTGCTCCGCCTCCACGCCAACATCGTCCTCATACATGTCGACACACGCGTACCGACACACAGCAGACACACAGGGAATGCTCTGATAGAAGACAGGACCCCACTATCCCTTTGGGGAGACAGAGGGAGAGTTTGCCAGCACACACCCAAGCGCTATAAATATATAGGGACAACCTTAAATAAGTGTGTTCCCCTTATAGCAGCTTAAATATTATTAATATCGCCAAATAAGTGCCCCCCCTCTCTGTTTTTACCCTGTTTCTGTAGTGCAGTGCAGGGGAGAGCCTGGGAGCCTTCCTAGCAGCGGAGCCGTGTAGGAAAATGGCGCTGTGTGCTGAGGAGAATAGGCCCCGCCCCCTTTTCGGCGGGCTTCTTCTCCCGGTTTTTCTGAAAACCTGGCAGGGGTTAAATACATCCATATAGCCCCAGGGGCTATATGTGATGTATTTTAGCCAGAATAGGTACTTTTCATTGCTGCCCAGGGCGCCCCCCCCCCAGCGCCCTGCACCCTCAGTGACCGTTGGTGTGAAGTGTGCCGAGAACAATGGCGCACAGCTGCAGTGCTGTGCGCTACCTCATGAAGACTGAGAAGTCTTCAGCCGCCGGTTTCTGGACCTCTTCTCTTTTCGGCATCTGCAAGGGGGTCGGCGGCGCGGCTCCGGTGACCCATCCAGGCTGTACCTGTGATCGTCCCTCTGGAGCTAGTGTCCAGTAGCCTAAGAAGCCAATCCATCCTGCACGCAGGTGAGTTCACTTCTTCTCCCCTAAGTCCCTCGTTGCAGTGAGCCTGTTGCCAGCAGGACTCACTGAAAATAAAAAACCTAACAAAACTTTTTCTAAGCAGCTCTTTAGGAGAGCCACCTAGATTGCACCCTGCTCGGACGGGCACAAAAACCTAACTGAGGCTTGGAGGAGGGTCATAGGGGGAGGAGCCAGTGCACACCACCTAGTGGTCAAACTTTTAAATTTTGTGCCCTGTCTCCTGCGGAGCCGCTATCCCCATGGTCCTGACGGAGTCCCCAGCATCCACTTAGGACGTCAGAGAAATAAGATTTTACTTACCGGTAAATCTATTTCTCGTAGTCCGTAGTGGATGCTGGGGACTCCGTAAGGACCATGGGGAATAGACGGGCTCCGCAGGAGACATGGGCACTTTAAGAAAGAATTTAGATTCTGGTGTGCTCTGGCTAATCCCTCTATGTCCCTCCTCCAGACCTCAGTTAGAGAAACTGTGCCCGGAAGAGCTGACAGTACAAGGAAAGGATTTTGGGAATCCAGGCTAAGACTCATACCAGCCACACCGTATAACTTGTGATAACTTTACCCAGTTAACAGTATGAACAACAACAGAGCATCAGATCAACCCTGATGCAACTATAACATAACCCTTATTTAAGCAATAACTATATACAAGCATTGCAGGAGAAGTCCGCACTTGGGACGGGCGCCCAGCATCCACTACTGACTACGAGAAATAGATTTACCGGCAAGTAAAATCTTATTTTCTCTAACGTTCTAGTGGATGCTGGGGACTCCGTAAGGACCATGGGGATTATACCAAAGCTCCCAAACGGGCGGGAGAGTGCGGATGTCTCTGCAGCACCGAATGAGCAAACACAAGGTCCTCCTCAGCCAGGGTATCAAACTTGTAGAACTTTTCAAAGGTTTTGAACCTGACCAAGTAGCCGCTCGGCAAAGCTGTAATGCCGAGACCCTCGGGCAGCCGCCCAAGAAGAGCCCACCTTTCTTGTGGAATGGGCCTTAACTGATTTAGGCAGCGGCAACCCAGCCGCAGAATGAGCCTGCTGAATCGTGTTACAGATCCAGCGAGCAATCGTTTGCTTTGAAGCAGGCACCCCAAGCTTGTTGGAAGCATACAGGATAAACAAAGATTCTGTTTTCCTGACCTTAGCCGTTCTGGCTACATAAACCTTCAAAGCCCTGACCACATCCAGTGACTCGGAATCCTCCAAGTCAGTAGTAGCCACAGTCACCACAATAGGTTGGTTTATATGAAAGGATGAAACCACTTTCGGCAGAAATTGTGGGCGGATCCGCAATTCTGCTCTATCCGCATGGAAAACCAGATAAGGGCTTTTATGTGACAAAGCCGCCAATTCTGACACACACCTAGCCGAAGCCAGTAATAGCATGACCACCTTCCACGTGAGATATTTCAATTCCACCGTTTTGAGTGGTTCAAACCAGTGTGATTTCAGGAAACTCAACACCACGTTAAGATCCCATGGTGCCACTGGTGATAATGTTGAGCCGTCACGTCCTTCCTAGCCTTTATCAGCGTAGGAATAACTTCATCCGGAATGCCTTTTTCTGCTAGGATCCGGCGTTCAACCGCCATGCCGTCAAACGCAGCCGCAGTAAGTAAGGGCCCCTGTTGCAACAAGTCCTGTCTTAGAGGAAGAGGTCACGGGTCCTCTGTGAGCATCTCTTGCAGATCTGGATACCAAGTCCTTCTTGGCCAATCCGGAACAATGAGTATTGTTCTCACTCCTCTTTTTCTTATGATTCTCAGCACCCTGTGTATGAGAGGAAGAGGAGGAAATACACAGACCGACTGGAACACCCACGGTGTCACCAGTGCGTCCACAGCTATCGCCTGAGGGTCCCTTGACCTGGCGCAATATCTCTGTAGCTTTTTGTTGAGGCGGGATGCCATCATGTCCACCTGTGGCAGTTCCCACCGACTTGCAATCTGCGTTAAGACTTCTTGATGAAGTCCCCACTCTCCCGGGTGGAGATCGTGCCTGCTGAGGAAGTCTGCTTCCCAGTTGTCCACTCCCGGAATGAACACTGCGCTTACGTGATTCTCCGCCCAGCAAAGAATTCTGGTGGCTTCTACCATCGCCACCCTGCTCCTTGTGCCGCCTTGGCGGTTTACATGAGCCACTGCGGTGATGTTGTCTGACTGAATCAGAACCGGTTGGTCGCGAAGCAGGGACTCTGCTTGACGTAGGGCGTTGTATATGGCCCTTAGTTCCAGGATGTTGATGTGAAGGCAAGTCTCCTGACTTGACCACAGCCCTTGGAAATTTCTTCCCTGTGTGACTGCCCCCCACCCTCAGAGGCTTGCATCCGTGGTCACCAGGACCCAGTCCTGAATGCCGAATCTGCGACCTTCGAGAAGGTGAGCACTCTGCAGCCACCACAGGAGAGACACCCTGGACCTGGGGGATAGGGTTATCAACCGATGCATCTGAAGATGTGATCCGGACCACTTGTCCAACAGATCCCATTGAAAGGTCCTCGCATGGAACCTGCCGAAGGGAATGGCCTCGTATGATGCCACCATCTTTCCCAGGACTCTCGTGCAGTGATGCACCGATACCTGTTTTGGTTTTAATAGGTCTCTGACCAGTGTCATGAGCTCCTGAGCCTTCTCCATCGGGAGATAAACCCTCTTCTGGTCTGTGTCCAGAATCATGCTCAGGAAAGGCAGATGAGTCGTAGGAATCAACTGCGACTTTGGAATATTTAGAATCCAGTCGTGCTGTTGTAACACTTCCCGAGAGTGTGCTACGCTGATCAGCAACTGCTCTCTTGACCTCGCTTTTATGAGGAGATCGTCCAAGTATGGGATAATTGTGACCCCTTGCTTCCGCAGGAGTACCATCATTTCCGCCATTACATTGGTAAATATTCTCGGTGCCGTGGAGAGACCAAACGGCAACGTCTGAAATTGGTAATGACAATCCTCTACCACAAACATGGTCGAATAATAACCCTCTCCTTGTTGAAGGAGGGGAACCTTGACCACCACCTGCTGAAGATACAATTTGTGAATTGCAGCTAACACCATTTGCCTCTCTAAGGGGGAAGCTGGCAAGGCCGATTTGAGGTATCGGTAAGGGGGCAGCTCTTCGAATTCCAGCTTGTATCCCTGAGACACAATCTCTATCTCCCAGGGATCCACCTGGGAGTGAACCCACTTGTGGCCGAAATGTCGGAGACGCGCCCCCACCGGGCCTAGCTCCGCCTGTGGAGCCCCAGCGTCATGCGGTGGATTTAGTGGAAGCCGGGGAGGACTTCTGTTCCTGGGAACTAGCTGTGTTGTGCAGCTTCCTTCCTCTGCTCCTGCCTCTAGCAAGAAAGGACGCACCTCGGACTTTCTTGCCTTTTTGTGATCGAAAGGACTGCATTTGGTAATACGGTGCTTTCTTAGGTTGTGAGGAAACATATGGCAAAAAATTTGACTTTCCAGCAGTAGCTGTGGAGACCAGGTCCGAGAGACCCTCCCCAAACAATTCCTCACCCTTGTAAGGTAAAACCTCCATATGCCTTTTTGAGTCGGCATCACCTGTCCATTGCCGAGTCCACAGGACCCTTCTGGCAGAAATCGACATTGCATTTATTCTAGAGCCCAGTAGGCTAATGTCTCTTTGAGCATCTCTCATATATAGGACAGCGTCTTTTATATGCCCCAGGGTCATTAATATAGTATCCTTGTCTAAGGTATCAAGTTCCTCAGATAAGGTATCCGTCCATGCTGCTACAGCGCTACACACACAGGCCGACGCAATTGCCGGCCTTAGTAAGGTACCTGAATGTGTATAAATGGACTTCAGGGTACCCTCTTGCTTTCTATACGCAGCATCTTTTAGGGTGGCCGTATCCTGTGACGGCAGGGCTACCCTCTTGGATAAGCGTGTTAAAGCTTTGTCCACCCTAGGGGAGGATTCCCAGCGTAACCTGTCCGTTGGCGGGAAAGGATACGCCATAAGCATCCGTTTGGAAATCTGCAGTTTTTTATCTGGAGATTCCCAAGCCTTTTCACATAAGGGGGAAAGGTCACCACCTGCCTTTTTTCCCCATACATATGAACCCTCTTGTCTGGGACTGGGGTTTCCTCTGTGATGTGCAACACATCCTTAATTGCTATAATCATATAACGGATGGATTTAGCCAATTTTGGCTGTAACTTTGCATCATCGTAATCGACACTGGAGTCAGAGTCCATGTCGGTATCTGTGTCAACAATTTGGGATAGTGGGCGCTTCTGAGACCCTGACGGCCTCTGCGACATAGGATTAGGCATGGGCTGAGACCCTGACTGTCCTAAGGCTTCAGCTTTATCCAACCTTTTATGCAAGGAATTAACATTATCATTTAAAACCTTCCACATATCCATCCAATCAGGTGTCGGCGCCGTCGGCGGAGACACCACATTCATTTGCTCCCGCTCTGTTTCCACATAGCCTTCCTCGTCAAACATGTCGACACAAGCGTACCGACACACCACACACACAGGGAATGCTCTTTTTGAAGACAGTTCCCCCACAAGGCCCTTTGGAGAGACAGAGAGAGAGTATGCCAGCACACACCCCAGCGCTATATAACCCAGGAATCACACAGTAACTTAGTGTTAACCCAGTAGTCGCTGTAATAATGATTTTTGCACATAATTATGTGCCCCCTCTCTTTTTTACCCTCTTCTACCGTGTATCTGCAGCGGAGAGCCTGGGGAGCTTCCTCTCAGCGGAGCTGTGGAGAAAAAATGGCGCTGGTGAGTGCTGAGGAAGAAGCCCCGCCCCCTCAGCGGCGGGCTTCTGTCCCGCGTTTATGTACAATATTATGGCGGGGGCTCATACATATATACAGTGCCCAACTGTATATATGTCCAACTTTTGCCAAGAGGTTCTAATTGCTGCCCAGGGCGCCCCCCCCCCCCTGCGCCCTTACAGTGACCGGAGTATGTGGGTGTAGTGTGGGAGCAATGGCGCACAGCTGCAGTGCTGTGCGCTACCTCAGTGAAGACTGAAGTCTTCTGCCGCCGATTTCGAAGTCTTCTTGCTTCTTTCACCCGGCTTCTGTCTTCTGGCTCTGCGAGGGGGACGGCGGCGCGGCTCCGGGATCGGACGACAAAGGGTGAGATCCTGTGTACGATCCCTCTGGAGCTAATGGTGCCCAGTAGCCTAAGAAGCAGGACCTATCTGCAGAGAGTAGGGCTGCTTCTCTCCCCTCAGTCCCACGATGCAGTGAGTCTGTTGCCAGCAGAGCTCCCTGAAAATATAAAAACCTAACAAAATACTTTCTTATAGCAAGCTCAGGAGAGCTCACTAAACAGCACCCAGCTCGTCCGGGCGCAGATTCAAACTGAGGTCTGGAGGAGGGACATAGAGGGAGGAGCCAGAATCCAATTTTTTTCTTAAAAGTGCCCATGTCTCCTGCGGAGCCCGTCTATTCCCCATGGTCCTTACGGAGTCCCCAGCATCCACTAGGACGTTAGAGAAATAAAAAGTCTGATTTTTCCCAACTAATTGTTCTAGTGTTAAGTTTCCAACTTCCCCCAACTTAACGATAAGTAGGCAGACACAGGTCAGCAGTGTCTGCCTATTCTTTCACCAGCCTCATGTTCATCACTCACTGCCATGGCTGCCCCTGTCAGTGGTGGGGGGAGGAGCATGAGGATCGGCAGGGCTGCTGCTGAAGAATGGGCACAGCTTAAGGGGGGTACTCACGGAGCGATCGCTGCTTAAAATCTAAGTAATCTGACTACATTGCTTAGATTTTAAGCAGTGATCACTCCGTGCGTAGCCCCTACAGCGATAGCGATGCGCTATCGCTGGTGCTAGAGCAGGTCGCTCACTTCACCAACTGGGTGAAATGAGCACCCCCCCACCCCCCCCTCTCCCTCCGCATGCTCAGCACACATCGCGCTGTGCTGAGCGGCGGGAGAGATGTGTGCTGAGCGGTTCGCTTAGCACACATCTCTTCCAAATCGGGCCGTGAGTACTGGCCTTTACACTAACAGTGGCAGGAGAATGATCGGTGGACACTGGCATGAACGATCACACATCAGTGGTCACATACAGCTTAGACTTACTTTTACCCCTTTCAGACCGCCTGAGGCGGGTTGCAACCAGGAGCCAGAAACGGGAGCTCCCAGTGTGAGACCTGCCCGAGGGCCCCCACCGCCTGTCTGCAACCCGGCATATTACCGGGTTGGTGACGGCGCTTGGAGATCAAATGATCTCCAAGCGCCGCCCGTCCACACAGAGTGAATGGGAAACCGGTCGCATCAATCTGGCTCCCGTTCACACCGCACAGTGAGCCAGGCTGAACACAAACTCAACCCTGGTTGCTACCAAGGTTGAAATACTGGGTTGAACCGGGATATTTAACCTTGCACCTTTCAGACCGCACATGAACACGGGTTATACGCACTCATGTGCAATAACCTGTGTTCAAAGCTGGGGGTCTGAAAGGGGTATTAGACTTAACTGTTAGCGCTGGAAGGGCAAGATTGCCGGCACTGTGACAGCCAAAGGCCGGAAATCTCTAATAATCCCACACCACAGGGATCGGTTTAGGGTGGCTTGCTTGGCATCATCAATGGAAAGGCAATGTTTGAATGCCTTGGCCAATCTGCTCTAGCCTTGTTTTCTATGGCACATCACGTGCTGTTTTCCATCCATCCGGGAGTGTGTTATTTAGGCACTGGTATGATATTCTTTATTTTTTTGGCTCCATTCTGCAGACATGTCCGAACCACTTTAAACACTGTCCTAATATAGGATTCAATTGTGGGTTGGTCTTGGCATCATTTTCGGGTGTTTTCATTTCTACTGCGGCCTGTTCATTTTATTTTTAACATACTACAAATAAAACTAAGACTACTGGAGAAATTAAAACATTCAAAATTACATACACTGGATATGTATACACACGCAAATGGGTTGAATGTTTTTGTTTGGAAAATTAGCCGGGTTTCATTGCCTTGGAATAGACCCACCAATGTCAAACAAGCCCTGCTTCCCAATTACTATCAGCTAGTGCATGTGGTCATAGATGGACAGCTAACATGGGATTAGATAGTTAAGATGCTGAAATTCAGCAAATAGGGCTGATCTCCACAAACTACACAGATAGCTGCATATCAGTCACAGAAGAACTTACATTAAAATAGAAATATTTTATAAATAAAATTTGTTAAAAAATAGTCTATTTAAATCTGTGCTTTCAAATGTATGTACATTAGAAATACTTGTGAAGTGTGCGTCCATTTACACAAGATACCTTTCTGATGCAACATACATATTCAACCCCACACAGTAAAGCTGGGTACACACCTACACAATCATTAGCCTGCTCTCCAGATATTGGGTGAATGGCCGATGATTGTACTGGTGTGTGTACAGGGCACATGCAGGAACGTTAGCTGATAAATAGCTTGTAACACTCATGTCGTAATAAGGAGGTCGCGTCAAATGTGCTTCTGCATGTGCCTCTGTAACCTGTGCCGAGCGCAGCAAGGCACCTCGCTCGAAGCATGGCGAGCCATACGAGGGGACACGGTGCACTAAGTGGGGTTCCCAGTCACTTTTTACGAAGAAAACGACACCAGAAAAGTTTTTTTTTTTTAAACCCATGTCGACCTAGTCACCCTGTCGACCTAATGACCCATACCCATCTAAGAGGCGGATGGGAAGAAGGCAGGGAGACAGCTGTCTTCACTGCTCTTCTCCCCTAACAAGCCTCCTTATGCCATCCTGATGGCGAACTGATTTTGCGAAACGGAAAGCAGAGCTTTCAGGGCTTCTTTGAATCGCTCATCCCATACTAGTGTATGGGGAAGCAATATCTAAACTAACCAGGTGAACTGCTGCAGAGATTTCTACACGGTCACCCCTTCCGTGAATAGCAGAAAGCAGTGAAAAGCCCTGTTATCACTGATTATGGGCTTTTCACTGCTACATGAGTAGACCCCTGTACTGTACAGTATGTCCTAATTCTTTATAACTGACCTGATTTCCTAGAAGGTGATAAATATTCAGTGAATTTTAGGTAAATCTGCACCAAACAGCTAAAATCAAGCAGTGATTCAGACTTGATTCACTGAAGTCTAATGAAAAAAAACTTTGACCAGATAGCTCAGATGCTTTAAACTAGGGACACACTATACACTTAGCTAGCAGATAATCTGCCAGATCTAGCTGGTTGGAATGAAAATCTAGTAATGGATGAGAGCAAATGACAATCGACCATTTGCTCCCAAGCACTGGAAAACTAACAAAACCTGTCATTCATACAAATTGGTTAAACGCAAATTTAACCAACTTGGATGAACGACTGTTTTTGTCCATTTTGCCGTTTTTGGGAGTAAATGATCAATTACCATTTGCTCTCACCCATTATCAAATTTTCATTCCAACCAGCTAAATCTGGCAGTTATCTGACACATAATTGTATAGTGTGTACCTAGGCTTATTGCGCCTACACATTAGGCGATATAACTGAATGATATGAACATTCTCATTCATTAATGAACGAGAACTTATTCATATCATTCAGTGTGTAGGCACCAATGATGAACGATGCACGTTCATCGTTGGTGCCGGGTCGCTTATGCACGCAAGCCAATATGGACAATCTCATCCATATTAGCTTGCACTGCTATGGAGTCGGGTGACGGGGGGAATGAAGAAACTTCACACACCCCCACCACCGGGTCACCCGTCTGCCATTACAGCTTCCTGGTACTGACTGTAAATTGGCGTCGGATCCATTCCGACATGCATTTGTCAGAATGGATCCGACAACCTCTATTCAATCTCATGAGATGAGGAACCCGGAGGAGGAGGGGGAGTAGAGGGGGAGGAGGAGGGAGGAGGAGGGTGGAGGAGGAGGAGGGAGGAGGGCGGGGGGGAGGAGAGGGGCGGGGGGGAGGGGGAGAGGGGGAGGGGGAGGGGGAGGGGGAGAGGGGGAGGGGGAGGGGGAGAGGGGGAGGGGGAGGGGGAGGGGGGGAGGGGGAGGGGGGGAGGGGGAGGGGGGAGGGGGAGAGGGGGAGGGGGAGGGGGAGGGGGAGGGGGAGAGGGGGAGGGGGAGGAAGCCGCAGGGAGACCAGCGGGGAACAGCCGCCGGCAGCCAGAGGAGATTAGCGCTACAGTAGCGCTGCAGAAGGATGTCACATAGCCAACCGACCTCACGGCAGTGTACACCCGGCTCCAGCAAGCTTGCTGGAGCCGGGTGGATGCTGCCGTGAGCGGCACGGCTGTGTTACATCCTGCTGTAACGCTAATCTCATCTGGCTGCCCGCAGCAGTCCCTCATCTCCCTGCGGCTCTCCCCCCTCTCCTCCTCTGGGTCCGCATCTCAGTCCGACATCTTTTGATGTCGGACTGAGATGATCGAAAAGGGGGCCAAAACCGCCCCGTTTTCAACACAAGCACGTGGAGCGGCAGCTATACCGCCGATCCACTCAATTGAATATAGCCCTTAATCTCAAACAAGAAAGGCATACTCTGAAATCAACCTGAAATAATCAAACAAAAAAGGTTTAGCAACGTACAAAAAGCAATGCCATGAATCCAATCAGACATGATCACACAACCATTAAACTATTTTTATAATACTACATTTATGAGCCAGTCAAAAATTAAATTTGACTAAAACAAAAAATAATAAAATATGCAATAACAAAAAAGTGGCTTATTTTTCATATCTTCTCTCTAGTATTACCTTTCATAATATATCCAGGCATAGGAGCCGATGTCCACAAATTCTAATTAAAACATCAAGCTGAATTACAAGCAGCCTGTAACGATAGTGATAATTGCATGCTGCAAAAAGGAATCTCCATAATAATGCAACTAAAATTTTGGAAACAAATGTAGCCCTGCAACAATGCAAGGAAAAGAGGAGCAGCCTGGGGACAAGAGGAGCATCAGCCAATTCCTGGGACAAGTAACTGTCCAGTAAAGTAGCAGCACGGCTGTAGGGGACACATAACAGCCACACCGCCCCTGGTCCCACTATGCTGCACGCAACGCAATCTCTCCTCCATCTCCTTTTTATTAAGCTGCAATTAATTTATTTGCAAAACCTTCTCAAAATGGAGTTTTAGCCGCGCTTCCTGCCATGTACGCCCGCTTCCCCAGATGAAACTTTCATAACATGCAGCAGCCTCATCATGCGGGGACCCGGGCTGCAGGAGCACGTAGCCACTGATGGCCAGCACCGTATCCCACCGCCCTGCCAATGGTGGTCCTCAGCCTCCCTGCTATTACAGTGGCCCCATCCCCTCTTCCCGTGCCCGGGGGGAGCGGACCTGTTGGTGCAGCCTGATGGGATGGCGGGGAGGAAGGATGCTCCAGAGAAGGCGCTAACCCGCGGAAGCCCTGCCGCCAGCGCCGGAGCAGAGCTCGGTCCTGTACATTTACCTCTTTGTTGTTTCCGGGGTGCCTGCGGGTTCCCGGGGCTGAAGGCGGTCTCATCTATACAGGGGAGAGGGAACTAGTGCTCTGGGCAAGCAGCTGAGGACTGTCTGTTCTGCCGCCTCCTCCCGGCGCTGTCACGCACACACACAGTCACCACTGTCACAGGCAACAGCGGGGGGTCCGGGGTGCGCCAGACGCCATCTTGCATTTACCCACGAACTCCGACCCCGAATGCACAGCGCGGGTCGCGCGCCTCCCAACGTCACTCCGGGCATTGAGCGCGCGCCAGTACTCTTCGTGCGGAGTATAGAGGCCGCCGCCGGGCGCGCGCTTCGCCTTCGCCACTGACTGTTCCCTCAGGGCTGTACTGCCGTGTGATCGCATGGCTGGCGTAGTTGCCAATTCATCTTATAACAAGCGGAATTGGGCTTGGGTTTTTTTTTTCAAGTTGCTTTATTTTTTTGATGGTTGCTTGTTACTTGTTTTTAGGCTTATTATTTTTTTCTGCTGCTTGTTTGTGGGCTTTTTATTTTTTAATGGGTACCATTGGCAGAAACCATCAGAGGTAGTCATTCATTCATTCAAAACAGATCATCACAAAGACATAGGTGAGAAGCTGTGGATGAATAGATGGATTTGGGGGTCTTAAATTGTGTCAAATGGCTGCATTTTTCTAAAACAGTGAAAAAATAATAGTAAGCAAGTGCTTTAAAGCCAACTTAAGGCCCATACACAGTGGACGATTTTGAGCTGAAAGCAGCTAACTTTTGGTGTTTTGAGCTGCTTTCAGCTCAAAGACGCCCAGTGTGTATGAGCAAGCAGCTCCCGCTTCAATACTGGCAGCCGCCATTCGTCTACTGGTATTACCAGTAGCGGCGGGGTGAGCGGCTTTCCATAGCGTCCTGCTATGAAAAGCCGCTCACCCCTGCTGACATCGCTGGGCAGCGAGGAAAAGCGCAGTGTGTATGCACTGAGCGCTTTTCAGCCCAGCGATCATCGCTGTGCATACACGCTGGGCAGAAACGCCCCGTGTGTATGCACCTTAAGGCGATTATTAAGAGTTAGCAAAATCTGCAACCACCAAAACCACACACTAGGGTCTGGCCAGCACAGGGCAAGGCCAACCAGCATCAGTGGTGCCGCCTCACTATGCGATCGCAATACAAATAGAGCTTGATCCCTGGCTATGCAGCATAGCTGCATAAGTAGGGGCACTGCCGCCATGTTTCCAATCGCAGGAAACACAGGCAACATGATTGGCTGGCCCTGAAAACAGCCTTGACATGCTTGCGTTTCCCATGACACTCCCCTCCAGTGCCGCAACGCTGCCTCCGGATACCTGTCGCCTGTCAGTTATGATGCAAATGCATCCTTCCGGGATCCGATTGCATCATGATAGCATGCGCAGATGGCTGAAAATCAGTTGTTTGTGATAATGTCTACCACAGACTGGAGGGGATGTAGTTAACCCAGCTGTCGGGATCCTGACAGACGGGAATGCTAACAGTGCTCGCCACAGGTTTTCCCACTCATGGATGTCCACAACACCCACATACCCTCCAACATTTTACACATAAAAATCGGTACAAATCAGAAAAGGGGGCGTGACCATGGGTAAAGGGGGCGTGGTCACACCCCTTTTCCTATACTTTCAATGGTAGTTTGGACAGCCAAAAATCGGTACAGACCATAAAAAAAAAGGTACTGTACCTATTAAAAAGGTACAGTTGGAGGGTATGTAGAGTGGGAATAAAACCTGTGGTGAGCGCACTCTTTGCGCTTGCCCCGCTGTCAGTATTCTAGCGGCTGGGATGCCGCTGTTGGTATATTGACAGCTGGCGTCCCGTCCGCCGGGATATCATTACCATCCCAACTGGAGAACCAGATACCAGAAGAAAAAGTTCAAGAAACTGAAAGCTGTCCACTTGACTTCAAGTTCCAGAACTTGTCTTCAGTCCATCCAGCAGCACCTGTGATTACACTCCGTATTAGCCTGACATAGCACTAATAATTATATGTATTCTAATTAGAAAAACTAAAAAAAGTAAGTTGGGCTTTTTAGGAATGGTTTGGCCTTGTTTTGGGCTTATTTTTTAATCTTCAGTTGCTTGTTTTTTATTTCACAGTTGGCAACACTGATGGCGGGGTGCGATCTTCCATGCGTCAGCGTTTCAGATATTAAGGCGTCTATGTACCAATCCTTGGAGACGAGGCTGAAGTTATCTTCTTTTCTGCTGCGGGGTACACTGGACTCCACAGGGAATGACATTGGGGTGTAGAGTAGGATCTTGATCCGAGGCACCAACAGGCTCAAAGCTTTGACCTTCTTCCCAGAATGCCTAGCGCCGTCTCCTCTATAACCCCGCCTCCGTGCACAGGAACTCAGTTTTGTAGTTGGTTCCATGCAGTAAGTAGGCATACAACAGGGGGGCTGCTCCAGCAGCCCTGAGAAGAAGCTTTTAAAAGAAAAATGAAGACTTCAAGGGCTGCGGCAGAGGCACAGTCTGTGTTAGATATCAGTCAGACATCTCCTGCTGCAGCTCCATCACCTTCCCCTAGTGGCGTGGTATACTCCCGCGCCCTGGTTGCCGGGTACTTACAGCGGAGGGTCCGGTTTTCTTCCTGTTAGTCACACACACGACTGCTGTTCTCCTGGATCGTGTGGCCGCACTCAGGGAGGAGGTAAGTGGGTCCCGCCGGCGGGACCCGCTGTAAATCGCAATCCTGCGCGTCCGGTGGGAGGCGGGCCGCACGCGGTGGCGTGGACACTGTGGTAGTACAGGGACCCCACTAGACCACCAGAGCAAGGGCACAGATCTGTTTTCTCTCATAAACCGTTTATATAAGCCCACAGTATCCGGTGGTGAAGTCCAGCAGGGGGATAAGGCTTTAACCTGTAGCCCCTCCCCCAGCCCCAGGGCGCCATTTAGAGTAAATGTTCCCGCCCTGGAGCTGCATCTCTCTCCCTCACTCCCTATCAGCGTTTGGGCGCCATTATAGCTAGCAGAGCTGATCCTGGGATTGTTTGGGCAAATCCTCCTCTGTAAAGCCGCCTGCTTGTCAGCGCTGTGCATTTTACAGGACACTTAAGTATTTTGCATGTCTGCTGACAGTGTTAGTTAAGAAAGAGTGCATTTAGTCAGGGTTATATAGTACAAGTACCTTGTGCTATACATCCAGTCTTTACTGTGCATTGTGATATACATCCAGTCTTTACTGTGCATTGTTATATCTATTGAGTGTATAGCTATACATAGTACTACTCTGTATTGCTAGTCCAGTGCAGTTTTATTGCATGTCATAATTTCTGCATTGTACAATGTGACTATGTGTGTGTGCATATAGCTGCTGTGTGACCTCCATTTCGTGTATCTCACTCAGATTGCCATCCCTATTTCTCATACGTCCTAGAGGATGCTGGGAACTCCAAAAGGACCATGGGGTATAGACGGGATCCGCAGGAGACATGGGCACACTATAAGACTTTGAATGGGTGTGAACTGGCTCCTCCCTCTATGCCCCTCCTCCAGACCTCAGTTAGACTCTGTGCCCAGAGAGACTGGACACACACTAGGGGAGCTCTCCTGAGTTTCTCTGAAAAGACTTTATGTTAGGTTTATTATTTTCAGGGAGACCTGCTGGCTACAGGCTCCCTGCATCGTGGGAGTGAGGGGAGAGAAGCAGACCTACTTCTTCTGAGTTCAAGGGCTCTGCTTCTTAGGCTACTGGACACCATTAGCTCCAGAGGGTCTGATCACTTGGTTCGCCTAGCTGCTCGTTCCCGGAGACGCGCCGTCACCCCCCTCTCAAAGCCAGAAGAAAGAAGCCGGGTGAGTATTAGAAGAACAGAAGACTTCAGTGACGGTAGAAGACTTCAGAGTCTCGGAGGTAACGCGCAGCGGTCGCGCTGCGCGCCATTGCTCCCACACACAAGCGGCACTACAAGGGCGCAGGGGGGGGGCGCCCTGGGCAGCAATATACCTCATAAAATAAGCCTGGCAAAGATGTATACAGTGCATAGGCACTGTATACGGACTCCCGCCAGTATAAAAATGTAAAAAGATAGCGGGGCTGAGCACGCAGAGAAGGGGGCGTGGCTTAGCCCTCATAACTCTATACAGCGCCATTTTCTCCTCACAGAGATACTGGGCCCGCCAAAACACTGTTAAACACCTAACAGTGTAAAATGAGGGGGGCACAGTTATTTAGTGCAATATAGGTTCAACCATGAAGCACTATAGATATGTATATATAATGAGCATGTGTACAAGGAGTTGGTTAGAGTTTCTGTGTTTTCCCTGTCAGAAATCTGCCCATTTTAGCAATGTTGGTGGGTGTTTAGTACACGTGTGTCGACATGTGTGAGTGCTCTACCACAAACAGATATGGGAATCCCTCTGTCGGCATTCCGACTCCAGATGGTATTTGATTCATGAGACTAAGTGTCAGCATGTCAGTAGTTGTAAGCTTTTCCAAAGTAAACACTGTTTGGGGAACACAGACGTATGTGGGTGACCCTGTCCGCACCAACTATTATGACTGGGTGTAAAATAATATAAAAAACCTATACCTGTATGTGTATATATATGTATGGTACGTTTGCAGTGAGCTGTAGCTCAAGCACAGACGTGGTAGTATTTGTGGGAAGTCCTAGTGAAATTAGGTATATATTTCCCTTAGACCCCTCGGGGTAACAAAAATGTTATTTTGCCCAGTTACTGCTCCCTGTTGTCGACACGAATATTTTGTTTTATGTCGGCCATAATGTTTCCTGTTTAGATCCACAACTTTGGCATTCAGTAAATGTCCATACACATTCAGAACACATTAATGTCACTGGGGACCCTGATGTTCCGGACAGATTATATATATATATATATATATATATATATATATATATATATGAGATGTATATATAGATATATGTGTATATATGTGTATTTAAATGTGTATATTTGTATTACAATTTATTATGAATGCTGAAGTAAAGTTATTCCTTCTCATGTGCTGGTCACTCTGTTAATGAAGCTCTAGGTCAGCCGTGACAAGATGGTCTCGAATCCTCATGAGGAGTCCGAGTGTTTATTCTTTTCCCGCCGTGGATAGAATAAAGTAAAAGTCAACCCCTGGTCTGCACGGGGCCCTGTCACAAAAAATCGTATACAGGAAGCGAAGTGATATTTTAATTATATGCTTTGATGATATTTGCATTACATACGTATGGGGGAGTGCTTGTATTCAGAAATGGTCGGTTACCTTGTTATCCGATATAATTACCCTGGGGAGAAATGGGATATTCCTTGGGTCTTATCTAGAACATTGCAGCTTGCTGCCGTGCGACTACAAGAGGTATGCACTGACTCCGAGAAATCCTGGAGTATCTTCCCTATGAAGGGATAATCTGGTTTGGAGATGGCTTGGTTAAGTTGATCTCGGCAGATACCACTGGTAAGTCTACCTTCTTGTGCTATGTTCCACAGCTCGGTCAGAACAATCCCAAAAGGATTTCTACTTAGGAAGTTGAACTGCAAGATGGAATCTCTCAGGGCAGGGATCTCCAGCCTGTAAAAGAAGTAAGAGGGTTTAAATGCTGTTTCATCCGCATTAAGCTTACCTGGGTTTGCTATTCAGGATTGTCATTTCACTGGAGTGATGGCAGTATGATGGTTTGCCTTCAATAGTAAGAGCCATTATTATTCTGTACTGGGACACTTTCCTGACTACGGCGAGGTCTAGAAACAAGTGGTACGAATCGTTGTTTCTCTCTGACAGCTCTTCAACACAGAGAATCACTGTTGATCCCAACGACGCAGAGGTCGGAGTTGGGAATAAGATTAGATACTGAACTGTTGAGAGTTTGTTTTTTCCTGTGGAAAGAGATTTGAGGATCCAGAGGCGGATCAGGTTTGCAACAGTGTAAACCCATCAATACGTTCCGTTGATGAAGAAGATGGTTGCGGCCTATGCGGCCATTCGGTGAGCAGGACAAATGCCTGAGTTGTTTTTGTGGACCAGTTGGACATGTAGTCCGGGTATCACCTGCACATGCACAGGAAAATAATCCTATTTTCCAGGACCAGGATATCTCTCCTATGGTGACTGCACAGTTCTCACCTCCTAGAGGGACGAAGGTTCGGGATCCAGGATTAGATCCTGGTGTCCATGGATACAAGTCTCAGAGGCTGGGGAGCAGTCTTTCCAGGGGAAGAATTTCCAGGGGAAAAGGTCAAGCCGGGAAGCTTGTCTGCAATAAGCATTCTTGAATTAAGAGCTATTTACAATGGAACATCTTCTTCGCGATCTGCCCGTCTTAATTCTGTCAGACGACTTAACAGCAGTGGCGTAAGTAAGCCGCTAGGGCGGAACGAGGAGCAAAGCGGCAATGGCTGAAGCCGCAAAAGTTTTCCGCTGGGTGGAAAGGCATGTAAACGCTCTAGTAGCGGTCTTCGTTCCGGATGTAGACAACGGAGAAATAGTCTTCCTCAGCAGACACAATTTCCATCCAGGAGAGTGGGGTCTTCATCAAGAAGTTTCACAGAAGTGACAAGTCTTTGGGGAATTCCTCAATTAGACATGATCGCGTCTCGCCTCAACAAGAAACTTCAAGGATATTGTTCCAGGTCAAAGGACACTCAGGCAATAGCAGTGGACGCCCTTGCGATACCATTGAGGTTTCAGTCGGTCTATGTGTTCCCTCCACTTTCACTCTTTCCGAAGGTGATAAGCATAAGAAGAACAAAGGTTCAGGTGATCCTTTTTGTTCTGGTCTAGCCAAGGAGGGCTTGGTATCCACATCTTCAAGACTTACTCATAGAAGATCCTTGGCCTCTTCCTCTACGAGAGGACCTGTCACAGCAAGGACCGGGCGTGTATCAAGATTTACCGCGGCTGCATTTGACGGCATGGCAGTTGAACGCCATATCCTAGCCGAAGGGGTATTACCGGTGAAGTCATTCCCACATTGCTTTAGGCTAGGAAAGGAGTAACGGCGAAGCTTTACCACCGTATTTGGAGGAAGTATGTGCCTTGGTGTGAATCCAAGAAAGCTCCTACGGCAGAATTTCAGCTGGGTCGTTTCTCAGTTTTTTGCAAGCAAAGGATGCAGGTCTAAAGTTAGGCTCCATTAAAGTGCAGATTTCGGCCTTATCAATTTTCTTTCAAGAAGAATTGGCCGCCTTTCCAGAAGTTCAAACTTTCGTGAAAGAAGTGCTGCGCATCCAACCTCCATTTGTGCCCCCAGTGGCACCATGGCACCTTAACGTGGTGTTGCAGTTTCTTATGTCACACTGGTTGGAACCTTTACGAGAGGTTGAGTTAAAATTTCTCGCTTGGAAAGTGGTCATGAATTGCCTTGGCATCCGCAAGGCGGGTGTTGGAATTAGCGGCTTTGTCTCACAAGAGCCCTATTTGATCTTCCAGGTGGATAGAATTGAGAACTCGGCAACAATTTCTGCCAAAAGTGATTTCCGCGTTTCACAGGAACCAGCCTATTGTGGTACCTTTGACTACTTAAGCCTTGGCTGATTCAAAGTCTCTCGATGTAGTCAGAGCTTTTAATTTTTTGTGTAGCCAGAACGGCTCGGATTGGAGAAACAGGGGCTCTGTTTATCCTGTATGCTCCCAACAAAATTGGGGCCCCTGCTTCTAAGCAGATTGTTACACGCTGGATCTGTGATACAATTCGGCATGCTTTCTACGGCTGGATTGCCGTTACAGAAGTGGTGAAGGCCCATTCTACCAGGCAGGTGGGCTTTTCTTGGGCGGATGCCCGAGGAGTCTCAGCGGTTCAAAATTGCTGAGCAGCTACTTGGTCGGGTTCAAACACTTTGCAAAGTTCTACGAGTTTGATACCCTGGCTGATGAGGACCTCATGTTTGCTCAATCGGTGCTGCAGAGTCGTTCGCACTCTCCCGCCCGATCTGGAGCTTTGGTATAAACCCCATGGTCCTTTTGGAGTTCCCAGCATCCTCTAGGACGTATGAGAAAATAGGATTTTAATACCTACCGGTAAATCCTTTTCTCTTAGTTCGTAGAGGATGCTGGGCGCCCGTCTCAGTGCGTACTGTATCTGCAGTTATTGGTTTTGGTTACACTCCTGTGGTGTTTCTTTTCAGTCAAGTCTGTTGCTGGCGTTATTTCTGCCATGGCTGGCGGTATGTTATTATTGGTCGTGTTTACACACAGGTTGTGTTACATTTTCGGTCAGCATATTGCTGTATGTTTTTCGTTCCATCGGCTGGTGTTCTATTGAATGCCACGTTCTGCGGGCTGTTCGAGGTGTGAGCTGGTATGACACTCACCGTGTTTAAACAATAAATTCTTTCCTCGAAATGCCCTTCTCCCTGGGCACAGTTCTCTAACTGAGGTATGGAGGAGGGGCATAGAGGGAGGAGCCAGTTCACACTCATTCAAAGTCTTATAGTGTGTCCATGTCTCCTGCGGATCCCGTCTATAACCCATGGTCCTTTTGGAGTTCCCAGCATCCTCTACGGACTAAGAGAAAAGGATTTACCGGTAGGTAATAAATCCTATTATTCTATAACCTGAGGGGGCTAAGTGCGTAAGGGTTATCATTTAATATAGGTAGTTCACAGGATATACTCAGTGTATATTTTTCTCTGTGATTTTTAGTCACCATATACCTCTTGAATTCCATGTTTGTGCTGATACACTACACAGGGGGTTCTTGTCAGGTATTGTGCTGCTGATATTGTACTGTGTTGCCTTGCATTGAGCTTTCGGATATGTCAGCTACAAAGGGCAATGGTGCTGGGGCTGATCCTACATTGCTTTTTGGTGATGTGCAGACACATTTGAGGAAAACATAGCAGCTGAGGGTTCAGGTTCTGGGGGATCTTTACCCCCAAATGGGACTGTAGCAACGGGGGTTCAAAATGACCCACTGTGGGCAACCTTCTCCATGCTATTGAATACGCTGGTAACTAGACTAACGCCCCCATGGGACCTCCTGTGCCGGTACAACCGCTTATGTTCCCCACGGTTAACCCGCCATGGGCAGATCAACTGCTCAGTTACAGCAATTGAACCAATCACTGACTACTCAAAAGTTTAAAGGCCCATATAGACGGGCCGATGCAGGAGAGATGTGTGCTGAGCGAACTGCTCAGCACACATCTCTCCCGCCGCTCCGCACAGCGCGATCTGTGCTGAGCGTGCGGGGGGAGACAGGAGGGCCGCTCACTTCACCCAGCGGGTGAAGTGAGCGACCCGCTAGATTGGCCTGTATGCAGGCCAATCTAGCAGCAGTGATAGCGATGCGCGGGGCTGCGCTTCGCTATCGCTGTAGGGGGTACACGCGGAGCGATAATGCTGAAATTCTAATTGCTTAGAATATCGCTCGGTGAGTACCCCCCTTTACCCTCGCCCGCCTAAGACCAAGGGGTCCTCTAAGCGGGCCATTACTTCCTCACAATCCACCAATGTCCCAGACTCCTCGTCTGATGAGGATGGCGTTTATACTGACCCCACAGATTCTGATCCCGACGCTTCTGATGTGGAATCTGTTTCACTGGTGGATGTTCCTGACTTGTTGGAGGCTATCAGGACCATTCTTCAAATTACTGATGGCCCAGAGCCTGATGCTGCCCCTAAGAAACCGGACAGGTTTAAACGTCAGAAAGTGGTTAAACAAGTTTTACCTCATTCTGACCATTTAGTTGACATACGTCAGAAGTCCGGGGAAAATCCTGGAAAGAAATTCACACCTCACAAGAAGATGCTGGCTCGCTACCCACTCGCAGCGGAGCTAGGTAAAAATTTGTAAACACCCCCGCCAGTGGATTCACAGGTGGCACGGCTGGTGGTATCCTCATCTCTGCCAGTAACTACCGTTACGTCTCTGAAAGAACCGATGGATAAGTGTGTGCAGGGTTGTTTAAAGGCGATTTACACCCTATCCTGTGCTGTGCATAGGCCCACCATTGCAGTGACATGGGCTGCAGAGGCTGTTGAAGCGTGGACTCAGAAGCTGGAGGCGGAGTTGCCTTCCAACGCTTCTGATCAATGTCTGTCTTATATTGTCACAGCTTCTCATTACATTAAAGAGGCGGCTTTTGATGCCGGTATTCTGGCGGCCAAGGCTTCTACTATGTCCTTTTTGACTCGCCGGATTATCTGGTTACAGTTCTGGTCTTTGGATCTGGACTCTAAGAAAACCCTGCAGGTACTCCCTTTTAAGGGAGACATTCTTTTCGGAGAAGACCTCAACAAGATAGTGGCTGACTTAGCTTCTGCTAAAACAGCATGTCTACCTAGTATTGCTCCTTCGGTGCCGAAGGCTAAGAGTACTTCCTTTCACTCCTTTCGTTCTTCAGGGAAAGCAAAGGAGTCAGACGTACCCGAAACAGGCTCGCACTTCAAAACCCAATAAGCCCAAACGCAAACAGGCCTGCCCGTCAGCCTGCTTCCAAGACTGATAAGCCTGCCACTTAACGGGGGGGGCCTCCCTCTGGGGGATCCCAGGGTGGGGGGCCGACTTCTAGGGTATACCCAGGAATGGTTGAAGACCACTTCCGATGCCTGGGTTCGGGAAGTCGTCACTTGAGGTTACGCCGTATCCTTCAAAAATCATCCCCCTCATCGATTTTGCCTGACAGACATCCCTTTGGATCAGGTGAAGGCAAAAACTCTTCATTCAGTGGTACAGTCCCTCCTGGACACAGGAGTGGTAGTACAGGTGCCTCTGGCTCAGAGAGGCAAGGGGCACTATTTACCGCTGTTCCTAGTCCCAAAACCGAATGGGTCATACCAGCCCATTCTCAACCTCAAGTCCTTGAACAAATTTGTGAAGGTCTCCAAGTTTCATATGGAAACTCTTCGTTCTATTGTTCTGGCATTGGAATCTGGGGATTATATGGTCTCCCTGGACGTACAGGATGCTTACCTGCCTATTCCCATTGCAATGTCTCATCAACAATACCTGAGGTTTGCGGTTGGCAACCTCCATTACCAATTTCAGGTGTTACCTTTTGGTTTGACTACAGCTCCGCGAGTCTTCACCAAGGTTATGGCGGTAATGACGGCTGTGCTCCGCCGTCAAGGTGTCAGGATCCTACCATACCTGGACGACTTGTTGATCCTGGCAAATTCCCCAAAAATTCTAATACGCCAACTGGATCTGACTATCCAGTTTCTGTAAACCCACAGGTGGCTCATCAACTGGAAGAAATCTTCCCTGGTCCCTGCTCAGAGCATGGTGCACCTAGGGGCGTTGTTGGACACTCATAACCAGCAGTTGCTCTTGTCTCAGGAGAAAGTCCTGAAGCTTCAGGACAAGATTCAATGCTTCCTATCTCGTCCGCAAGTGTCGATACATTCGGCAGTGCAAGTGCAAGGTCTCATGGTATCGGCTTTCGACATGGTGGAGTACGCTCAATTCCATTCCTGCCCTCTGCAGAAGCTGATTCTTGCCAAGTGGGACGGCCTGCCTCACCGGATCAGGTCTCAAATGTTCTCCTTGTCTCCGGAGGTCCGTCTGTCACTGAGCTGGTGGCTTCAGGACCAACGATTGAGCAGGGGTTGTCCCTTCTGGATCTCCAACTGGGTCCTTCTGACAACGGATGCCAGTCTCAGAGGTTCGGGCGCGGTGTTGGAGCAACACTCTCTTCAGGGTCGGTGGACCAAGGAGGAATCTCTCCTCCTGATAAATATTCTGTAATTGCGGGCGGTGTTCAACTCATTGAACTTGGCCCAGCATTTAATACAGAACAGACCTGTTCAAGTACAGTCGGAAAACGCCACCACGGTGGTGTACATCAATCGACAAGGCAGCACTCGAAGCCGCATGGCAATGAGGGAAGTATCAAGGATTCTTCAATGGGCGGAACGCCATCTGCCAGCCATATCGGCAATATTAATTCCGGGGGTCCTAAACTGGGAAGCAGACTTTCTCAGTCATCAGGACATACACGCAGGAGAGTGGAGCCTCCATCCAGAAGTGTTTCAACTCCTCGTGGGTGTTGGGAGGCCAGATGGGGCCTTCCAGATGTGGACCTGATGGCGTCTCGACACAATCACAAGGTTCCAGTCTTCGAAGCAAGGACAAGGGATCCTCAAGCAGCATTCGTGGATGCACTGGCAATTCCATGGAACTTTCAGCTGCCATATGTGTTCCCACCGGTGTCACTCTTGCCCAGAGTAATACGGAAGTTCAAGAAAGAAGGAGGAATCCTGCTTCTGATCGCTCCCGCGTGGCCCAGATGGCATTGGTTCTCAGACCTTCAGGGTCTCTCGATAGAGCGTGCCCTTCTACTTCCACAGCGCCCAGATCTCCTTGTTCAGGGCCCCTGTGTATATCAGGATTTACTTAAAAATGGAGTTTCACCACTGCGCAAAAAATGGCTGCTAATGTGTAGATGGAAGGAGTATCACCCACACCCCAAACAAATGCAATGACTATAAAGAAAGATACCACCACACAAAAAGCGCACAAATTCTTCTGTAGACAGATTAATAGAGGTGGGATCTTCTCATCCGGGGTTCACATAAATCAGTAGTCCTCAATACCTCAAAACAAAAACATGTGTAGACATAGTGTATTACAGCAATTTTTCAATCAGTGGGTATCTGTGTTTAAGCAATTGCCCGTACCCCTTATGATGGTCTACATATATGTAGACAATTCAAGCTTTTAAAGAGCGGATGACACAAGATAGGCCAATCTGATCTCCTTCAAAAGGACTTTGTCATCACATCGCGCCTCGTATGCGGCCGCATCCGTCACCTCCGTCCGTCATCGTTGGGGACCAGACAGAGGGACCCCTACCCAGGATCTGGAGGTCAAGACCCAGGGACGCCTGTATACTCCCTTGATTCATGCTTGCATTGTCTACTTTTCAGAGTGGACAACACCATCTGGTAGGAGTCCCAGCTTCTGTATTTTGGATTGTGTTTTCAATTGTATTTGACCTTTTACTGTGTGGGTGCAGGAACTTCCTGTCCCACTTTGTGTTTTAAGTAAATCATCCTAAGGTTTTACACCATGGAGATTTTTTCTTCATGATTTTATGTTTGTGAAAGAGAAACCATTTGAAAGAAGTCCTTTTGCACATCTAACAATCATGACGCTTACAAGTTTAGTACGGCCAAACTTTTGGTCTTTCTACAACAGGGCCTGGATTTGGGCCTTCGTCTGGCCTCCATCAAGGTTCACATTTCTGCCTTGTCGGTTTGGTTCCAGAGGAAAATTGCGACGTTACCTGATGTACATGCGTTCACTCAGGGTGTGTTGCGGATTCAACCTCCCTATGTCCTGCCTGTGGCCCCTTGGGACTTGTCGGTGGTTTTGGAGGCCTTGCAAGGGCCTCCGTTTTAGCCTCTTGAATCTGCAGACCTTAAGTGGCTTTCTCTTAAGGTGTTGTTTCTGCTGGCTATTGTCTCTGCTAGACGGGTGTCGGATTTGGGTGCCTTATCTTGTAGGTCACCATATCTTAGAACACGTCCCGGGTATTTACCTAAGGTGGGGTCTTCTTTCCACCGTAATCAGGAGATTGTGGTTCCGGCCTTTGTCTCTCCTGAATTGTCTTCTTTGGATGTGGTACGGGCTCTCCGTGTCTACGTGAAGAGAACTGCCTCCATCAGGAAGTCGGATTCTTTCTTTGTTCTGTTTGGTTTTCACAAATGTGGCTGGCCTGCTCACAAGCAGACCCTGGCCAGATGGATTAGAATGGTGATTGCACATGCTTATGTACAGGCTGGCCTTCCAGCTCCTTCTACCATAAAGGCCCATTCTACTCAGTCGGATGGACCTTCTTGGGCGGCCAGCCGTGGTGCGACCCTTGAACGATTGTGCAAGGCGGCTATGTGGTCCTCAGTGAACACATTCATAAGGTTCTATGCCTTCGATACTTCCGCCTCCCAGGATACTTCCTTTGGACGCCGGGTTCTTGTGCCCGCTACAGTGCGTCCCCACCCATAAGGAACTGCTTTAGGACATCCCCAATGTCATTCCCTGTGGTGCCCAGTGTATCCTGCAGCAGAAAATTAGATCTATGGTAAGAACTTACCGTTGTTAAATCTCTTTCTGTGAGGTGCACTGGGCTCCACTTACAGTTGTCCTCATAAGTTTACATACCGTAGCAGAATTTGTGATTTTCTGGCCATTTGTCAGAGAATATGAATGATAACTCACAAACTTTTCTTTCACTTATGGTTAGTGGTTGGGTGAAGCCGTTTATTGTCAAACAGCTATGTTTACTCTTTTTAAATCATAATGACAACAGAAACTACCCAAATGACCCTGATCAAAGTTTACATACCCTGGAGATTTTGGCCTGATAACATGCACACAAGTTGACACAAACGGGTTTGAATAGCTACTGTCACGATCCGGGTAACTGGACGCCGTTTCCTGCCTGTTAAGTGTCTTCTGAGGTTGGCTCAGCGAGCCAGGGCCGGGCTATAGCTATGTCTTGGGTTACAATTCATGGGTATTGCCTGCAGCGCTGGTTCAGCGGCCTCCCTTGTGAATACACTTACGGTGGTGTGGCGCTCTCAGCCCCATCACGGCCGTCACTGCCGCCTGTGGTCTTCTGCTGGATGTGCGTCCTCTGTGTGCCGCGGCCGCCGCTGTCATCCCTGTGGCCGCTGTGCACGTCTGGGCGCGTGGAGTTTCTGCTGTTGCGGCCTCTTCCGCCATTACCGTTTGACACATGGTTTCTGAGTGCTTCTCTCCCCTTCAATTTCCGTCAATGGGCGCAGCCATTTTGGATTGAATCACATGATACTCTCCTCACCTATCCGCAGTGCTGCTGGAGCCTGAGCATAATTGTCAGCCAATCCCTGCTATCCAGCAGGTATAAATATCCTGTCTCAGCTCCCAGAAGGTTGTCAGTGCTTCCATTGTCTCTCCAGCGTTCCAGTATGCAGCTTCACTAAGGACTCTCCTGTGAACTCTCCCTGCAGTACAGCCTGACTCTTTGTGGTTACTCTCTGCGGTGTAGCTCTAATTCTCTTATGCTGATGCTCTGTGGTGCAACTTGACTCCCTAGTTCCTGCACCCAGCGCTTGCAGAGTGTATGACTCCGGCTTCCAGCAGCCACTCTGTAGTAGTCCTCTGTCTCCATTACTCACTCCAATAGTGGAGTATTTACCTGTGATCCCTAGCATCACTCAAGCTTTACCTGCGATCCCCAGCATCACTCAAGCTTTACCTGCGATCCCCAGCATCACTCTATGTTCCACCTGTGTTCTAAGCGTAATAAAGCACTCCCATTTACACTCCGGATTACTGGTCTTAGCCAGTTGTGATTCAGAGACTCACTTGTTACATTTATTGTTTGGTTGCACATTCTTTGACTTTTATGATTTAATAAAAACCCTCAAAGGCACCTCCTGTTGTCGTGGTCACGCCTTCGGGCAATTGGTACTACAATTTCAACATATGTCTAGGAGTCCTCTCCTGCCTCATAAATTTACGTACCCGTCAGCCACTACAACTGAGGCCTCCAGCTACCGACACCAGCCCTCAGTTGTAACAGCTACTAAAGGTAACCATCCTCACCTGTGATCTGTTTGCTTGTAATCAGTGTGTGTATAAAAGGTCAGTGAGTTTCTGGACTCCTGAAAGACCCTTGCATCTTTCATCCAGTGCTGCACTGATGTGTCTGGATTCTGAGTCATGGGGAAAGCAAAAGAATTGTCAAAGGATCTGCGAGAAAAGGTAATTGAACTGTATAAAACAGGAAAGGGATATAAAAAGATATCCAAGCAATTGAGAATGCCAATCAGCAGTGTTCAAACTCTAAGAAGTGGAAAATGAGGGATTCTGTGGAAACCAAATCACGGTCCGGTAGCTCAACAAAAATTTTAGCCACAACTGCCAGGAAAATTGTTCAGGATTGCAAAGAAAAAATAAGAATTTACTCACCGGTAATTCTATTTCTCGTAGTCCGTAGTGGATGCTGGGTACTCCGTAAGGACCATGGGGAATAGACGGGCTCGGCAGGAGACTGGGCACTCTTAAAAAAAAAGATTAGGTACTATATCTGGTGTGCACTGGCTCCTCCCTCTATGCCCCTCCTCCAGACCTCAGTTAGGGAAAGTGTGCCCGGAAGAGCTGACATTACTAGGAAAGGATTTGGAATCCCGGGTAAGACTCATACCAGCCACACCAATCACACCGTACAACTTGTGATAACTATACCCAGTTAACAGTATGAATAACAACTGAGCCTCATTCAACAGATGGCTCATAACAATAACCCTTAGTTAAGCAATAACTATATACAAGTATTGCAGAAAATCCGCACTTGGGACGGGCTCCCAGCATCCACTACGGACTACGAGAAATAGAATTACCGGTGAGTAAATTCTTATTTTCTCTGACGTCCTAGTGGATGCTGGGTACTCCGTAAGGACCATGGGGATTATACCAAAGCTCCCAAACGGGCGGGAGAGTGCGGATGACTCTGCAGCACCGAATGAGCAAACTCAAGGTCCTCCTCCGCCAGGGTATCAAACTTGTAGAATTTTGCAAAAGTGTTTGATCCCGACCAAGTGGCAGCTCGGCAAAGTTGTAAAGCCGAGACCCCTCGGGCAGCCGCCCAAGAAGAGCCCACCTTCCTCGTGGAATAGGCTTTTACTGATTTAGGATGTGGCAGTCCAGCCGCAGAATGTGCAAGTTGAATCGTGCTACAAATCCAGCGAGCAATAGTCTGCTTTGAAGCAGGAGCACCCAGCTTGTTGGGTGCATGCAGGATAAACAGCGAGTCAGTTTTTCTGACTCTAGCCGTCCTGGAAACATAGATTTTCAGGGCCCGGACTACGTCCAGCAACTTGGAATCCTCCAAGTCCCGAGTAGCCGCAGGCACCACAATAGGTTGGTTCCAATGAAACGCTGATACCACCTTTGGGAGAAATTGGGGACGAATCCTCAATTCTGCCCTGTCCATATGGAAAATCAGATATGGGCTTTTACAGGACAAAGCCGCCAATTCTGACACACGCCTAGCTGAGGCCAAGGCCAACAGCATGACTACCTTCCACGTGAGATACTTCAACTCCACGGTCCGAAGTGGCTCAAACCAATGTGATTTTAGGAAATCCAACACTACGTTGAGATCCCAAGGTGCCACTGGAGGCACAAAAGGGGGCTGAATATGCAGCACTCCTTTAACAAACGTCTGAACTTCAGGCAGTGAAGCCAGTTCTTTTTGAAAGAAAATAGACAGGGCCGAAATCTGGACTTTAATGGATCCCAATTTTAGGCCCATAGTCACTCCTGACTGTAGGAAGTGCAGAAATCGACCCAGCTGAAATTCCTCTGTTGGGGCCTTCATGGCCTCACACCAAGCAACATATTTTCGCCATATGCGGTGATAATGTTTTGCTGTCACATCCTTCCTAGCTTTTATCAGCGTAGGAATGACTTCAACTGGAATGCCCTTTTCCATTAGGATCCGGCGTTCAACCGCCATGCCGTCAAATGCAGCCGCGGTAAGTCTTGGAACAGACAGGGCCCCTGCTGTAGCAGGTCCTGTCGGAGCGGCAGAGGCCAAGGGTCCTCTGAGATCATTTCTTGTAGTTCCGGGTACCAAGTTCTTCTTGGCCAATCCAGAACGATGAGTATAGTTCTTACTCCTCTTTTTCTTATTATCCTCAGTACCTTTGGTATGAGAGGAAGAGGAGGGAACACATAAACCGACTGGTACACCCACGGTGTCACTAGAGCGTCCACAGCTATCGCCTGAGGGTCCCTTGACCTGGCGCAATATCTTTTTAGCTTTTTGTTGAGGCGGGATGCCATCATGTCCACCTGTGGCCTTTCCCAACGATTTACAATCAGCTGGAAGACTTCTGGATGAAGTCCCCACTCTCCCGGGTGGAGGTCGTGCCTGCTGAGGAAGTCTGCTTCCCAGTTGTCCACACCCGGAATGAACACTGCTGACAGTGCTAGCACGTGATTCTCCGCCCATCGGAGAATCCTTGTGGCTTCTGCCATCGCCATCCTACTTCTTGTGCCGCCCTGTCGGTTTACATGGGCGACAGCCGTGATGTTGTCTGACTGAATCAGCACCGGCTGGTTTTGAAGCAGGGGTTCTGCTTGACTTAGGGCATTGTAAATGGCCCTTAGTTCCAGAATATTTATGTGTAGGCCATTGTCCTTGGAAGTTTCTTCCCTGAGTGACTGCCCCCCAACCTCGGAGGCTTGCATCCGTGGTCACCAGGACCCAGTCCTGTATGCCGAATCTGCGGCCCTCGAGAAGATGAGCACTCTGCAGCCACCACAGCAGAGACACCCTGGCCCTCGGGGACAGGGTGATCAGCCGATGCATCTGAAGATGCGATCCGGACCACTTGTCTAACAGATCCCACTGAAAGATCCTTGCATGGAACCTGCCGAAGGGAATTGCTTCGTAAGAAGCTACCATCTTTTCCAGGACTCGCGTGCAGTGATGCACCGACACCTGTTTTGGTTTCAGGAGGTCTCTGACCAGAGATGACAACTCCTTGGCCTTCTCCTCCGGAAGAAACACCTTCTTCTGTTCTGTGTCCAGAATCATGCCCAAGAACAGCAGACGCGTCGTAGGAACCAGCTGCGACTTTGGGATATTCAGAATCCAGCCGTGCTGTTGTAGCACTTCCCGAGATAGTGCTACTCCGACCAACAACTGCTCCTTGGACCTTGCCTTTATAAGGAGATCGTCCAAGTACGGGATAATTATAACTCCCTTCTTTCGAAGGAGTATCATCATTTCGGCCATTACCTTGGTAAATACCCTCGGTGCCGTGGACAGACCAAACGGCAACATCTGGAATTGGTAATGGCAGTCCTGTACCACAAACCTGAGGTACTCCTGGTGAGGTGGGTAAATGGGGACATGTAGGTAAGCATCCTTGATGTCCAGTGACACCATAAAATCCCCCTCTTCCAGGCTTGCAATAACCGCCCTGAGCGATTCCATTTTGAACTTGAACTTCCTTATATAAGTGTTTAAGGATTTCAAATTTAGAATGGGTCTCACCGAACCGCCTGGTTTCGGTACCACAAACATTGTGGAATAGTAACCCCGTCCCTGTTGAAGGAGGGGAACTTTGATTATCACCTGCTGAAGGAACAGCTTGTGAATTGCCGCAAGTACTACCTCCCTTTCCTTGGGAGTAGCTGGCAAGGCTGATTTGAGGTAACGGCGAGGGGGAGACGCCTCGAACTCCAGCTTGTATCCCTGAGATACCACTTGTTGAACCCAGAGATCCACCTGTGAGCGAACCCACTGGTCACTGAAGTTCCGGAGACGGGCCCCCACCGCACCTGGCTCCACCTGTGGAGCCCCAGCGTCATGCGGTGGACTTAGAGGAAACGGGAGGATTTTTGTTCCTGGGAACTGGCTGTCTGGTGCAGCTTTTTCCCTCTACCCCTGCCTCTGGGCAGAAAGGACGCGCCTCTGACCCGCTTGCCTTTCTGAGGCTGAAAGGACTGTACTTGATAATACGGTGCTTTCTTAGGCTGTGAGGGAACCTGAGGTAAAAAAGTCGACTTCCCAGCTGTTGCTGTGGATACGAGGTCCGAGAGACCGTCCCCAAACAATTCCTCACCTTTATAAGGCAAAACTTCCATGTGCCTTTTAGAATCAGCATCACCTGTCCACTGCCGAGTCCATAATACTCTCCTGGCAGAAATGGACATTGCATTAATTCTAGATGCCAGCCGGCAAATGTCCCTCTGTGCATCCCTCATATACAAGACTACGTCTTTAATATGCTCTATGGTTAGCAAAATAGTATCCCTGTCAAGGGAATCAATGTTATCTGACAGGGAATCAGACCATGCTGCTGCAGCACTACACATCCATGCTGAAGCAATAGCAGGTCTCAGTATAGTACCTGAGTGTGTATACACAGACTTCAGGATAGCCTCCTGCTTTCTATCTGCAGGCTCCTTTAAGGCGGCCGTATCCTGAGACGGCAGTGCCACCTTTTTTGATAAGCGTGTGAGCGCCTTGTCCACCCTAGGGGATGTTTCCCAACGCAACCTGTCCGTTGGCGGGAAAGGGTACGCCATTAGTAACCTCTTAGAAATCACTAATTTCTTATCTGGGGAACACCACGCTTCTTCACGCAATTCATTTAACTCATCAGATGGGGGAAAAGTCACTGGCTGCTTTTTCTACCCAAACATAATACCCTTTTTTGTGGTAACCGGGTTAATGTCAGAAATGTGCAACACATTTTTCATTGCCGTAATCATGCATCGGATGGCCCTTGTGGATTGTACATTTGTCTCATCCTCGTCTACACTGGAGTCAGACTCCGTGTCGACATCTGTGTCTGCCATCTGAGGTAGCGGGCGTTTTTGAGCCCCTGATGGCCTCTGAGACGCCTGGGCAGGCGCGGGCTGAGATGTCGGCTGTCCCAAAGCTGTTACGTCATCGAACCTTTTAAGCAAGAAGTTGACACTGTCGGTTAATACCTTCCACATATCCATCCACTCTGGTGTCGGCCCCGCAGGGGGCGACACCACACTTATCGGCTCCTGCTCCGCCTCCACGTAAGCGTCCTCATCAAACATGTCGACACAGCCGTACCGACACACCGCACACACACAGGGAATGCTCTGACTGAGGACAGGACCCCACAATGTCCTTTGGGGAGACAGAGAGAGAGTATGCCAGCACACACCAGAGCGCTATATAACAGAGGGATTTACACTAATACAAAGTGAATTTTCCCCCAATAGCTGCTTATATCACCTTTTGCGCCTTCATTTATGTGCCCCCCCTCTCTTTTTTACCCTTCTCGTAGTGTATACTGCAGGGGAGAGCCTGGGGAGCGTCCTTCCAGCGGAGCTGTGAAGAGAAAATGGCGCTGGCTGTACTGAGGAAGATAGCCCCGCCCCTTCAGCGGCGGGCTTCTCACGCTTTTTTAATAATATTTATGGCGGGGGATTAGGCACATATAAAGTTTATGTATCTATGGTAAAAAATGTGATCACAATTGGATGCGCTTCAGATACAGCATGCAGCCAGACCGTAATATCCTATTTGAAGGGTTCCCCGTCACCTTCACCAAACACCAAACCAAAAGTACAAAGAAGGAGGACACACAGGCTGAGGCTGCGGAGCATTGAGCTGCTGCTGGGAGCCGGGGCTCTGTCATGCTGAGCAGCCCGGAATCTCCTTGAAAAAGACCTCAGCTTGAGAGGTGGAAAACGCGTTGGAGCAGGGACATCGATACTTGGTGGTCGAGGTGACAGTGACGAGGTGAAGTCCAGGCAAGCGGTTTCAGCGGTGATATAAGATCTGTGGGAATCCGGAACCCACTACACATATGCTGATATTGAACTGATTTGTCAGTTCTTTGCTTCTGGTAATTCATTCAATCACAGTCATTGAGACTTTCATTTTATTCATGTAGTTGTGTGTGGAGCTTTTATATATAATTCATTTTAACTGTTATTTATCTGAAACCAGAATTAAAAACTGTACTTCACTATATGTAACTTTGTTTTACTTTTGGGTGGATACAAATCCTCATGATCGATATGCACTGAAGGATTATTCGTATGGACCTTTAACCTATCAGTAGCGCCAGATAAGTTTATCCTTCTTTGTACATATAAAGTTTATACCTGTATTATGTGCATTTTGCCAAGAAGGTATACATATTGCAGCCCAGGGCGCCCCCCCCCCCCCCCCCAGCGCCCTGCACCCACCAGTGACCGGAGCGTGTGGTGTGCTGTGGGAGCAATGGCGCACAGCTGCAGTGCTGTGCGCTACCTTATTGAAGACCGGAGTCTTCAGCCGTAGATTTTCTCCTGGTTCTTCCGTCTTCTGGCTCTGCAAGGGGGACGGCGGCGCGGCTCCGGGAACGGACGATCGAGGTCGGGCCCTGTGTTCGATCCCTCTGGAGCTAATGGTGTCCAGTAGCCTTAGAAGCACAAGCTAGCTGCAAGCAGGTAGGTTTGCTTCTCTCCCCTCAGTCCCTCGTAGCAGTGAGTCTGTTGCCAGCAGATCTCACTGAAAATAAAAAACCTAACAAATACTTTCTCTATCGTCCTAAGTGGATGCTGGGGTTCCTGAAAGGACCATGGGGAATAGCGGCTCCGCAGGAGACAGGGCACAAAAGTAAAGCTTTTACAGGTCAGGTGGTGTGCACTGGCTCCTCCCCCTATGACCCTCCTCCAGACTCCAGTTAGATTTTTGTGCCCGGCCGAGAAGGGTGCAATTCTAGGTGGCTCTCATAAAGAGCTGCTTAGAGAGTTTAGCTTAGGTTTTTTATTTTACAGTGATTCCTGCTGGCAACAGGATCACTGCAACGAGGGACAGAGGGGAGAAGAAGTGAACTCACCTGCGTGCAGGATGGATTGGCTTCTTGGCTACTGGACATGAAGCTCCAGAGGGACGATCACAGGTACAGCCTGGATGGTCACCGGAGCCACGCCGCCGGCCCCCTCACAGATGCTGAAGCAAGAAGAGGTCCAGAATCGGCGGCTGAAGACTCCTGCAGTCTTCTTAAGGTAGCGCACAGCACTGCAGCTGTGCGCCATTTTCCTCTCAGCACACTTCACACGGCAGTCACTGAGGGTGCAGGGCGCTGGGGGGGGGCGCCCTGGGAGGCAAATGAAAACCTTTAAAAAGGCTAAAAATACCTCACATATAGCCCCAGAGGCTATATGGAGATATTTACCCCTGCCTAAATGTACTAAATAGCGGGAGACGAGCCCGCCGAAAAAGGGGCGGGGCCTATCTCCTCAGCACACGGCGCCATTTTCTGTCACAGCTCCGCTGGTCAGGAAGGCTCCCAGGTCTCTCCCCTGCACTGCACTACAGAAACAGGGTATAACAGAGAGGGGGGGCAGAATAAATGGCAATATATTAATATAAAAGCAGCTATAAGGGAGCACTTAATCATAAGGCTATCCCTGTCATATATAGCGCTTTTTGGTGTGTGCTGGCAGACTCTCCCTCTGTCTCCCCAAAGGGCTAGTGGGTCCTGTCTTCGTATAGAGCATTCCCTGTGTGTCTGCTGTGTGTCGGTACGTGTGTGTCGACATGTATGAGGACGTTATTGGTGTGGAGGCGGAGCAATTGCCAAATATGAGGATGTCACCTCCTAGGGGGTCGACACCAGAATGGATGCCTTTATTTGTGGAATTACGGGATAGCGTCAACTCGCTTAAGCAGTCGTTTGCCGACATGAGGCGGCCGGACACTCAATTAGTGTCTGTCCAGGCGCCTCAAACACCGTCAGGGGCTGTAAAACGTCCCTTGCCTCAGTCGGTCGACACAGACCCAGACACAGGCACTGATTCCGGTGGTGAAGGTGACGAATCAACCGTATTTTCCAGTAGGGCCACACGTTATATGATTTTGGCAATAAAGGAGATGTTACATTTAGCTGATACTACAGGTACCACTAAACAGGGTATTATGTGGGGTGTGAAAAAACTACCAGTAGTTTTTACCGAATCAGAAGAATTAAATGACGTGTGTGATGAAGCGTGGGGTGCCCCGATAAAAAACTGCTAATTTCAAAGAAGTTATTGGCTTTATACCCTTTCCCGCCAGAGGTTAGGGAGCGCTGGGAAACACCTCCTAGGGTGGACAAAGCGCTAACACGCTTATCAAAACAAGTGGCGTTACCCTCTCCTGAGACGGACGCACTTAAAGATCCATCAGATAGGAGGATGGAAAATATCCAAAAAGGTATATACACACATGCAGGTGTTATACTACGACCAGCTATTGCGACTGCCTGGATGTGCAGTGCTGGGGTAGTTTGGTCAGAGTCCCTGATCGAAAATATTGATACCCTGGACAGGGACAATATTTTACTGTCGTTAGAACAAATAAAGGATGCATTTCTTTATATGCGTGATGCACAGAGAGATATCTGCACACTGGCATCACGGGTAAGTGCTATGTCCATTTCGGCCAGAAGAGCTTTATGGACACGACAGTGGACAGGCGATGCGTAGAGGAGTTATTTGAGGTCGGTCTATCGGATTTGGTGGCCACGGCTACGGCCGGGAAATCCACCTTTTCTACCTCAAGTCACTCCCCAACAGAAAAAGGCACCGACCTTTCAACCGCAGCCCTTTCGTTCCTTTAAAAATAAGAGAGCAAAGGGCTATTCATATCTGCCACGAGGCAGAGGACGAGGGAAGAGACAGCAACAGGCAGCTCCTTCCCAGGAACAGAAGCCCTCCCCGGCTTCTACAAAAGCCTCAGCATGACGCTGGGGCTTCGCAAGCGGACTCGGGGGCGGTAGGCGGTCGTCTCAATAATTACAGCGCGCAGTGGGCTCACTCGCAGGTAAATCCCTGGATCCTGCAGATAATATCTCAGGGGTACAGGTTGAAATTAGAGACAGAGCCACCTCGCCGTTTCCTGAAGTCTGCTTTACCAACGTCCCCCTCAGAAAGGGAGACGGTTTTGGAAGCCATTCACAAGCTGTATTCTCAGCAGGTGATAGTCAAGGTACCTCTTCTACAACAAGGGAAGGGGTATTATTCCACTCTATTTGTGGTACCAAAGCCGGATGGCTCGGTAAGGCCTATTCTAAATCTGAAGTCCTTGAACCTATACATAAAGAAGTTCAAGTTCAAGATGGAGTCACTCAGAGCAGTGATAGCGAACCTGGAAGACGGGGACTTTATGGTATCCTTGGACATCAAGGATGCGTATCTCCACGTTCCAATTACCCCTCACACCAGGGGTACCTCAGGTTCGTTGTACAAAACTGTCACTATCAGTTTCAGACGCTGCCGTTTGGTTTGTCCACGGCACCTCGGGTCTTTACAAAGGTAATGGCCGAGATAATATTTCTTCTTCGAAGAAAAGGCGTATTAATTATCCCATACTTGGACGATCTCCTAATAAGGGCAAGGTCCAGAGAACAGCTAGAGATGGGTTTAGCACTATCTCAAGAGGTGCTAAAGCAGCACGGATGGATTCTGAATATTCCAAAATCCCAATTAATGCCGACAACTCGTCTGCTGTTCCTGGGGATGATTCTGGATACAGTTCAGAAAAAGGTTTTTCTTCCCGAAGAAAAAGCCAAGGAGTTATCTGACCTGGTCAGGAACCTCCTAAAACCAGGAAAGGTGTCTGTACATCAATGCACAAGAGTCCTGGGAAAAAATGGTAGCTTCTTACGAAGCAATCCCTTTCGGCAGATTCCATGCAAAGGGATCTGTTGGACAAATGGTCAGGGTCGCATCTTCAGATGCACCTGCGGATAACCCTGTCGCCGAGGACAAGGGTATCCCTTCTGTGGTGGTTGCAGGAGGCTCATCTATTGGAGGGCCGCAGATTCGGCATGCAGGATTGGATCCTGGTGACCACGGATGCCAGCCTGAGAGGCTGGGGAGCAGTCACACAGGGAAGAAATTTCCAGGGAGTGTGGTCGAGCCTGAAAAAGTCTCTTCACATAAGCATTCTGGAACTAAGAGCAATCTACAATGCTCTAAGCCAGGCGGAACCTCTGCTTCAAGGAAGACCGGTGTTGATCCAGTCGGACAACATCACGGCAGTCGCCCATGTAAACAGACAGGGCGGCACAAGAAGCAGGAGGGCAATGGCAGAAGCTGCCAGGATCCTTCGCTGGGCGGAGAATCACGTGATAGCACTGTCAGCAGTATTCATCCCGGGCGTGGACAACTGGGAAGCAGACTTCCTCAGCAGACACGACCTTCACCCGGGAGAGTGGGGACTTCATCCAGAAGTTTTCCACATGCTATTAAACCGTTGGGTAAAACCAATGGTGGACATGATGGCGTCTCGCCTCAACAAAACACTGGACAGGTATTGCGCCAGGTCAAGAGATCCGCAGGCAATAGCTGTGGACGCGCTGGTAACACCTTGGGTGTACCAGTCGGTATATGTGTTTCCTCCTCTGCCTCTCATACCAAAGGTATTGAGGATTATACGGCAAAGAGGAGTAAGACTAGTGGCTCCGGATTGGCCAAGAAGGACTTGGTACCCGGAACTTCAAGAGATGGTCACGGACGATCCGTGGCCTCTACTTCTGAGAAGGGACCTGCTTCAGCAGGGTCCTTGTCTTTTTCAAGACTTACCGCGGCTGCGTTTGACGGCATGGCGTTGAATGCCAGATCCTAAAAGGAAAAGGCATTCCAGAAGAAGTCATTCCTACCTTGATAAAGGCAAGGAAGGAAGTCACCGCGAAGCATTATCGCCGTATTTGGCGAAAATATGTTGCGTGGTGCGAGCAGCGGAGTGCTCCGATGGAGGAATTTCAACTGGGTCGTTTTCCTACATTTCCTGCAATCAGGATTGTCTATGGGTCTCAAATTGGGATCTATTAAGGTTCAAATTTCGGCCCTATCAATATTCTTCCACAAAGAATTGGCCTCAGTCCCTGAGGTCCAGATTTTTATCAAAGGAGTACTGCATATACAGCCTCCTGTGGTGCCTAAGGTGGCACCGTGGGATCTAAATGTAGTTTTAGATTTCCTCAAATCCAATTGGTTTGAACCACTAAAGAATGTGGATTTGAAATATCTCACATGGAAAGTGACTATGTTACTGGCCCTGGCTTCGGCCGGGAGAGTATCTGAACTGGCGGCTTTGTCTTATAAAAGCCCTTATATAATTTTCCATTCGACATAGGGCAGAGCTGCGGACGCGTCCGCATTTTCTCCCTAAGGTGGTATCAGCGTTTCACCTGAACCAGCCTATGGTAGTGCCTGCGGCTACAGACGACTTGAAGGACTCCAAGTTGTTGGACGTTGTCAGAGCCTTAAAAATATACATTTAAAGGACGGCTGGAGTCAGAAAATCTGACTCGCTGTTTATACTGTATGCACCCAACAAGTTGGGTGCACCTGCTTCTAAGCAGTCGATTGCTCGTTGGTTTTGTAACAAAATTCAACTTGTACATTCTGTGGCAGGCCTGCCACAGCCTAAATCTGTTAAGGCCCATTCCGCAAGGAAGGTGGGCTCATCTTGGGCGGCTGCCCGAGGGGTCTCGGCATTACAACTCTGCCGAGCAGCTACGTGGTCAGGGGAGAACACGTTTGTAAATTTTTACAAATTTGATACCCTGGCAAAGGAGGACCTGGAGTTCTCTCATTCGGTGCTGCAGAGTCATCCGCACTCTCCCGCCCGTTTGGGAGCTTTGGTATAATCCCCATGGTCCTTTCAGGAACCCCAGCATCCACTTAGGACGATAGAGAAAATAAGAATTTACTTACCGATAATTCTATTTCTCGGAGTCCGTAGTGGATGCTGGGCGCCCATCCCAAGTGCGGATTATCTGCAATACTTGTACATAGTTATTGTTAACTAATTCGGGTTATTGTTTAGGAAGCCATCTTTCAGAGGCTCCTCTGTTATCATACTGTTAACTGGGTTTAGATCACAAGTTGTACGGTGTGATTGGTGTGGCTGGTATGAGTCTTACCCGGGATTCAAAATCCTCCCTTATTGTGTACGCTCGTCCGGGCACAGTACCTAACTGGAGTCTGGAGGAGGGTCATAGGGGGAGGAGCCAGTGCACACCACCTGACCTGTAAAAGCTTTACTTTTGTGCCCTGTCTCCTGCGGAGCCGCTATTCCCCATGGTCCTTTCAGGAACCCCAGCATCCACTACGGACTCCGAGAAATAGAATTATCGGTAAGTAAATTCTTATTTTCTTTTCTAGTGAGCTCAGGAGAGCCCACTAAGTGCATCCAGCTCTGGCCGGGCACAGATTCTAACTGAGGTCTGGAGGAGGGGCATAGAGGGAGGAGCCAGTGCACACCAGATATAGTACCTAATCTTTCTTTTAAGAGTGCCCAGTCTCCTGTGGAGCTCGTCTATTCCCCATGGTCCTTACGGAGTACCCAGCATCCACTAGGACGTCCGAGAAATCCACAAATAACTTCAGCTGAAATACAGGACTCTCTGAAAAAAAGTGGTGTGGTTGTTTCAAGATGCACAATAAGGAGGCATTTGAAGAAAAATGGGCTGCATGGTCGAGTCGCCAGAAGAAAGCCATTACTACGCAAATGCCACAAAGCATCCAGCTTACAATACTCCAAACAGCACAGAGACAAGCCTCAAAACTTGTGGAACAAAGTCATTTGGAGTGATGAGACCAAAATTTAACTTTTTGGCCACAACCATAAACGTTACATTTGGAGAGGAGTCAACAAGGCCTATGATGATAGGTACACCATTCCTACTGTGAAACACGGAGGTGGATCGATGATGTTTTGGGGATGTGTGAGCTACAAAGGCACTGGAAATTTGGTCAAAATTGATGGCAAGATGAATGCAACATGTTATCAGAAAATACTGGAGGAAAATTTGCACTCATCAGCCCGTAAGCTGCGCATGGGACGTACTTGGACGTTCCAACATGACAATGATCCAAAACGCAAGGCCAAGTTGACCTGTCATTGGCTACAGCAGAATAAAGTGAAGTTTCTGGAGTGGCCATCTCAGTCTCCTGACCTCAATATCATTGAGCCACTCTGGGGAGATCTCAAACGTGCATTTCATGCAAGACAGCCCAAGAATTTACAGGAACTGGAGGCTTTTTGCCAAGAAGAATGGGCAGCTTTACCATCTGAGAAAATAGAGAGCCTCATCCACAACTACCACAAAAGACTTCAAACTGTCATTGATGTTAAAGGGGGCAATACACGGTATTAAGAACTGGGGTATGTAAACTTTTGATCAGGGTCATTTGGGTATTTTCTGTTGTCATTATGATTTAAAAAGAGTAAACATAGTTGTTTCACAATAAATGGCTTCACCCAACCACTAACCATGAGTGAAAGAAAAGTTTGTGAGTTATCATTCATATTCTCTGACAAATGGCCGGAAAATCACAAATTCTGCTACGGTATGTAAACTTATGAGCACAACTGTAGCTTCTTTGGGTTGGTATGGCATTAGCTGCTGACACTTTCTCCTGTCGTGAGAGTGTGGTGTATGTGGCTACTAACAGTTGTCGTCTCTTTTGCTTGTTACTACATTGGACTGGTTAACGAAAAAAGGGGATTCCTGTGCACAGAGGCGGGGTTATAGAGGAGGTGGCGCTAGGCATTCGGGGAAGAAGGTCAAAGCTTTGAGCCTGTTGGTGCCTCGGATCAAGATCCTTCTCTACACCCCAATGTCATTCCCTGTGGAGTCCAGTGTACCTCGCAGAAAGAGATTTAACAACGGTAAGTTCTTACCATAAATCTCGTTACTCAGCCTCGTCATTTTATCAGACAGTATGAAACCAGCAGATAAAGGGGGTATTAAATTATATACCCTCCAATCGTACCTTTTTGGCAAGTACAGTACTCTTTTTTTTACTTTTTTTTGTGGTCTGTATTGGCCAAAAAGGGCTTGTCTACCTGGTTTTGGCGTCTCCCAATCTTTTTCATTCCTGTGGGAGCATCACGGGGCCACACCACCTTTACCTGGGGCCACACCCCTTCCCCAATTTGTATGGTTTTTGTCACAGCAGTGTTGGATGGTATGCCATTACTTGTGGTAATTGTATCGCCAGGGTCTATCCCATTAGCCCCGATGCGGCACGCTTCTCCCCTCTGATGCAGGCACTTATCGGGGATTATGCTTCGGGTGCTTCAGGAATCCCGGTGGTTGGAATCCTGACCAGGGCCCCGAATCCCCACTTCGTGGGTGGTCCACACTACCCCCAAGGGGGAATACATTAGTGTGGCGAGCGAAGTTTGCTACCGGCCCCGAAGCGTGGCGAGCCCGTGAGGGGACACGCTGTGCTCGTGGTTGGGATACCGCATGTCGGGATTCCGGTGTCAGTATTATGACCACCGGGATCCCATACTGATTCCGTTTCAGGGAACCCTCAACCAGCTACCTATGCAAAGCGTAGTCCATAGGCTACAATGGGCTACCACTATCTTAAGATGACAGTGGCTGCGGGGACCAATCTCGGGAATGCTTTGCATTCCGAAAATCGGTAAATCTGGTAGCATTGCATGCCCATAGAAACCTATGGGGTTGCAGCTACCTGTTGCAATGAAGGGCTTGCAGCAGATATAGGAGATATCTGCTGTGCTCCCTCAGTGATACATTTGGGGTATACTAAATATTTGTGGTTAACCTGTTTTCAGTGGATTTAAGCCGCAAATATTCAATGATAAATGGGTCCATTAAGCTGGGTACACACTACATGTTGTGAATACACACCTGCTGCTGGGAGCAACGCGGGCCATGCTGCATTCGGCAGTATGGCCTTCCCTAGCAATGTCGCCCGTAGGTCCTGCTTGAGAGCGTGCATCATCAGCAACATAGCGGGTACACACTAAAAATGTGCCTGATATGTCGGTCTGATCTGTTGGATCAGACAACATATAATCTAGTGCAGGGGTGGGGAACCTTTTTTCTAGCGAGGGCCATTTGGATATTTATAAAATCCTTGGGGGGCCATACAAAAATTCTCAATTTAAAAAAATTACCCTGCCCCCCAGTAGGTCTGCCCCTTAGAGGTACTGTGTGTGCGCGCCAAAAAAAATGGGTATGGCCAGTTAAAATGGGACATGATACACATATGCCCCCAATAGTGCAGTGCCAGATCCACAATTGCCCCCACAGTGCCAGGTATACAAATGCCCCTCACAGTGCCAAGTATACAAATGTCCCTCACCGTGCCAGGTATACAAATGTCCCTCACCGTGCCAGGTATACATATGCCCCTCACCGTGCCAGGTATACATATGCCCCCCACCGTGCCAGGTATACATATGCCCCCCACCGTTCCGGGTACACAGATGCCCCCACAGTGCCAGGTACACAGATGCCCCCACAGTGCCAGCTATACAGATGCCCCCACAGTGCCAGGTATACAGATGCCCCCACAGTGCCAGCTATACAGATGCCTCCACAGTGCCAGCTATACAGATGCCCCCACAGTGCCAGCTATACAGATGCCCCCACAGTGCCAGGTACACAGATACCCCTACAGTGCCAGCTATACAGATGTCCCCACAGTGCCAGCTATACAGATGCCCCCACAGTGCCAGCTATACAGATGCCCCCACAGTGCCAGGTACACAGATGCCCCCACAGTTCCAGGTACACAGATGTCCCCACAGTGCCAGCTATACAGATGCCCCCACAGTGCCAGGTATACAGATGACCCCACAGTGCCAGCTATACAGATGCCCCCACAGTGCCAGCTATACAGATGCCCCCACAGTGCCAGCTATACAGATGTCCCCACAGTGCCAGGTATACAGATGCCCCCACAGTGCCAGTTATACAGATGGCCCCCCCCCCCCCAGTGCTGCTTACCGCTGCTTGCTGACAGGGAGTAGAGCGCGGCTATGTCGGGTGGCGGCGGCGGCGGCGTGTAGGACTTCAAACCAGCCGCCGGTGCGAGAGCCAATCAGAGCTCGCGGGCCGGTCCGCGAGGTCTGATTGGCTCACGAAGTGGCGGCTAGTTTGAAGTCCTACACACCGCCGCCGTCATCCAACGTCGCCGCGCTCTTCTCCCTGTCAGCTGAGACACGCTGCCGCTGGACTGAGCGGCGGCGTGTCTCACTGACAGAAGCGGGTGGGCCGGAGCAAACGGCTTCGCGGGCCTTATACGGCCCGCGGGCCGGAGGTTCCCCACCCCTGATCTAGTGTGTACCCAGCTTTAGGGGCAGATGTACTAAACCTTGGAGAGTGATAAAGTACCAACCAACCAGTTCCTGTCATTTTTCAAACCCAGCCTGTGACATGGCAGTTAGGAGTTGTTTGGCTGGTACTTTAACTCCATCCACTTTATCTTTATCCAATGCTTAATAAGTAGTCCATTTTATCTATATCCACTTTATCTCCCTCCAAGGTTTGGTATATCTACCCCAGAGTATGGCCACCCGATATCTGCTTTCCTCCCCTAGGGGGGATGGGGGGACGTTTCCCTGTATCTCCCATGTGAAGGATCAGGAAAAGTTGAGCAGTCAGCTCAGGGCAGCACATACACTGCCTGATGTTGCTGACCAATGATCAGATCAGTTGTGTATGTTTCAGGATCTCAGCATGCCTGACCGTATGAGCCTCGCTAATCAGTTGCATCAATACTTTATGCAATTATCGTCCGATCCCACTGATAACCGCAGAATGCATGCGCAGCATAAGTTGACTTTAGCCATAGGGGTGGAGAGACCAGCAACTTCCTGACACTGTAAGGGTAACTTAAGTAAACCAACACTGACAGATGTGCAACGTTCATAGCCATGGTTTGGGGGAAAAGAGCGCATGCAATGGGGACATTCAATTGGGCGCTAGACTTAGTGAGGTAAAAAACCTTGTGTACCTTGCGCCCAATTTTGGATTGCCGCGGATATGCGTGCTCCCAATACCTGCGGTATTTCATTTTTTTTAAATGGTTGCGGGGTTCTCAGTGCTGAAAACCCAGGATGTAGTTACTATCCCGGCAGTCGGGATCCCAGTGGTCATAATACTGATGCCGGGATCCCGACTGTCGAGATTATGAGAGCTGCGCCAATGCTATTCCCCACTTGTGGCTGTCCATGACACCCATAGAGTAGGAAATAGAACCTGTGGCAAGTGCAGTGAGACACCGAGCCCACAGTGTGGCGTTCTCAGCAAGCCTGCCAGGGGCTTTCCAGCACTCGCCGCGCTGGCAGCCGATATCCTGGGGTAGGTATTCTGACCTCTGGGATCCCAACCACAGAGATTCCATTTCCAACCCAAAAACCTCACGGTGCATGAATAAAAAAGGTACCTGTCCGGTGGTCTCCTCTCCATCTTGCCACTAGGGTGGGGGCTGCTGGGAGGCGAAAGGGGGGACTGGGAGGTGCAAAGGCGGCTGGAAGATGTAGTTCTCCCAGATGTCGGCTCTGGGGTGCACTGCAGGGTGGGTCCCACACACTGGGGAATGGTCCCACACACCGGAGGACACTCACATACATGCGCACATACTTGCAAACACCTTCACACACTCCATACACCTCAAATTCCTCTGCTGCAGAGGACTGGCTCCCTACACTGGATGAAGACTGCCTCACTTCCGAAGGTGAATAATTACTGACTAATTCGGGGTGCTGCCGAGGTTCCGGAGCAAGTTACGGTGATTTTTCCTAAATATAATGATTTTAGGAAAAATCAGACTTGTTCTGGAGGTGCAAGAAAAAAAGACGCTGTGATTTCTATAGAAATCACCACATCCAATTTTCTGGGTTCTAATTGAATATGGTTTTTAAATTTCCCACATGCAGTTGGATTCCCCGCATTGTATGGGAGTTGCCATGCGAAGTTTTGCGTGAGCTGTCATCAGGGTACTTCCTAATTGTCTGACAACTACACCCTTGTTCAGCCACCAACTCCCACATTTATGAATGAACAGTTATAGGTAGGCAGGATTCTAAACAGACAGGACCGTGATTTACTCTTCTGTGATTGTATTGTTGTGGTGATTTGTTGACTATTATTTCTGTGCAGGGAAAGTTTTGTTAGGACTGTTGTTATAGTTTGTGCCTCATCACACCACAATGATAGGTTGAAGGAGATGCTGTTGTAGCTAGTATAGTTACGTGCCTTGTTAAGTTTAGGCCTTGCACGACTGTAGTGTCTGTCTCCTTACAGTAATCTGTAGGTGAGTGAGCGGAGGAGGAGCAAGAGTACTCACAGTGAGAACCACCTGTGTCTGTTTGTCCATCTGTGTTCTGTTTGTCTCTGTCTTCCTTTTGGGCGGACAGTGGTACACGCTTGAATTTAAACTTGGTGCATGAGTACCTATAGGTGAAATTTGGGTCATGAGGCCACGATTGCTGAGGATGACCTTCATTTAAGCCCGGAAACCCTATTTTGGGAAAAGACCTAGGTTTGGTGGGATGTATCTGTCTGCTCTGAGGAAGGACAGTTCTCACGTCATCTCCTTCCTTCTAGACCCTCGTGTCCATGTCCACTTGGAATACCAGGACCATCTGTTACCCATATGGCCTGAAGGTGAAAGGGTGTGATGCATGGTAAGTAGCAAGACTACACCTGCATGGCAGTAGGCACTGTACCCCCCTCACAGATGTACAGAGCCGTATGCCTCAGATTGATTTTCCTCATTAGACCATTGTTTTCATAAGACTTTTTAAAAGTAACATAGTAACATAGTATCTAAGGTTGCAAAAAGACAATTGTCCATTCAGTTCAAGCTATTTGTGGTCTCCTATGCAGGATTATTTTGGTCTAAAATTTTGACTGATGCTGATGTCAGCCGTTGCGTTCTATCCCTCTTTTTATAGTAACTATATTGCGTGACTATGCACCATAACCCTGGATATCCTTATCCAATAGGAATTTATCTAACCCATTCTTAAAGGTGTTGACTGAGTCCGCCATAACAACTCCCTCAGGCAGGGAATTCCAAACACGTACTGTCTTTACTGTAAAAAAACCTTTCTCTAACGTCCTAAGTGGATGCTGGGACTCCGTAAGGACCATGGGGAATAGCGGCTCCGCAGGAGACTGGGCACAAAAGTAAAAGCTTGAACTAGCTGGTGTGCACTGGCTCCTCCCCCTATGACCCTCCTCCAAGCCTCAGTTAGATTTTTGTGCCCGAACGAGAAGGGTGCATGCTAGGTGGCTCTCCTGAGCTGCTTAGAGTAAAAGTTTATTTTAGGTTTTTTATTTTCAGTGAGTCCTGCTGGCAACAGGCTCACTGCATCGTGGGACTAAGGGGAGAAGAAACGAACTCACCTGCGTGCAGAGTGGATTGGGTTTCTTAGGCTAATGGACATTAGCTCCAGAGGGACGATCACAGGTTCAGCCTGGATGGGTCCCGGAGCCGCGCCGCCGGCCCCCTTACAGAGCCAGAAGAACGAAGAGGTCCGGTGAAATCGGCGGCAGAAGACGTTCCTGTCTTCAACTAAGGTAGCGCACAGCACTGCAGCTGTGCGCCATTGCTCTCAGCACACTTCACACTCCGGTCACTGAGGGTGCAGGGCGCTGGGGGGGAGCGCCCTGAGACGCAATAAAAACAGAAATACCTTAGGATGGCAAAAGAAATACATCACATATAGCTCCTGGGCTATATGGATGTATTTAACCCCTGCCAGTTTTCCAGAAAAAAGCGGGAGATAAGGCCGTCGTGAAGGGGCGGAGCCTATCTCCTCAGCACACAAGCGCCATTTTCCCTCACAGTTCCGCTGGAAGGACGGCTCCCTGACTCTCCCCTGCAGTCCCTACAGAATCAGGGTAAAAACGAGAGAGGGGGGGGCACTATTGGCAGCTAAATTATAAACAGCAGCTATAAAAGGGAGTAACACTTATATAAGGTTATCCCTATAGATATATATAGCGCTCTGGTGTGTGCTGGCAAACTCTCCCTCTGTCTCCCCAAAGGGCTAGTGGGGTCCTGTCCTCTATCAGAGCATTCCCTGTGTGTGTGCTGGGTGTCGGTACGATTGTGTCGACATGTATGAGGAGGAAAATGATGTGGAAGCAGAGCAATTGCCTGTATTAGTGATGTCACCCCCTAGGGAGTCGACACCTGACTGGATGGTTGTATTTAAAGAACTACGTGACAATGTCAGCACTTTACAAAAAACTGTTGACGACATGAGACAGCCGACAAATCAATTAGTGCCTGTCCAGGCGTCTCAGACACCGTCAGGGGCGATAAAACGCCCGTTACCTCAGTGGGTCGACACAGACCCAGACACGGATACTGAGTCCAGTGTCGACGGTGAGGAGACAAACGTAATGTCCAGTAGGGCCACACGTTACATGATCACGGCAATGAAGGAGGCATTGAACATTTCTGACACTACAAGTACCACAAAGAAGGGTATTATGTGGGGAGTGAAAAAACTACCAGTAGCTTTTCCTGAGTCAGATGAATTAAATGAGGTGTGTGATAAAGCGTGGGTTTCCCCCGATAAAAAAGTGCTAATTTCTAATAAATTATTGGCACTATACCCTTTCCCGCCAGAGGTTAGGGCGCGTTGGGAAACACCCCCTAGAGTAGATAAAGCGCTCACACGTTTATCTAAACAAGTAGCGTTACCGTCTCCTGATACGGCCGCCCTCAAAGAACCAGCGGATAGAAGGCTGGAAAATATCCTGAAGGGTATATACACACATACTGGTGTTATACTGCGACCAGCAATCGCATCAGCCTGGATGTGCAGTGCTGGAGTTGCGTGGTCGGATTCCCTGACTGAAAATATTGATACCCTGGATAGGGACAGTATATTACTAACTATAGAGCATTTGAAGGATGCATTACTATATATGCGTGATGCACAGAGGGATATTTGCACCCTGGCATCAAGAGTGAGTGCTATGTCCATTTCTGCCAGAAGAGCATTATGGACGCGACAGTGGTCAGGGGATGCGGATTCCAAACGACATATGGAAGTATTGCCGTTTAAAGGGGAGGAGTTATTTGGGGCCGGTCTATCGGACCTGGTGGCCACGGCAACGGCCGGAAAGTCCACCTTTTTACCCCAGGTCACCTCTCAGCAGAAAAAGACACCGTCTTTTCAAACTCAGTCCTTTCGTTCCCATAAGTACAGGCGGGCAAAAGGCCACTCATTTCTGCCCCGGGGCAGAGGAAGAGGAAAAAGACTGCACCAGGCAGCCTCTTCCCAGGAGTAGAAGCCCTCCTCTGCTTCTGCCAAGTCTTCAGCATGACGCTGGGGCTTTACAAGCGGACTCGGACACGGTGGGGGCCCGTCTCAAAAATTTCAACGCGCAGTGGGCTCACTCGCAAGTGGACCCTGGATTCTGCAGGTAGTATCACAGGGGTACAAACTGGAATTCGAGACGTCTCCCCCTCGCCGGTTCCTGAAGTCTGCTCTACCAAAGTCTCCCTCCGACAGGGAGGCAGTTTTGGAAGCCATTCACAAGCTGTATTCGCAGCAGGTGATAATCAAGGTACCTCTCCTACAACAGGGAAAGGGGTATTATTCCACGCTGTTTGTGGTACCAAAGCCGGACGGCTCGGTGAGACCAATTTTAAATCTAAAATCCTTGAACACTTACATAAAGAGGTTCAAATTCAAGATGGAGTCACTCAGAGCAGTGATAGCAAACCTGGAAGAAGGGGACTATATGGTGTCTCTGGACATCAAAGATGCTTATCTCCACGTCCCAATCTACCCTTCTCACCAAGGGTACCTCAGGTTTGTAGTACAAAACTGTCATTATCAGTTTCAGACGCTGCCGTTTGGATTGTCCACGGCACCTCGGGTCTTTACCAAGGTAATGGCCGAAATGATGATTCTTCTTCGAAGAAAAGGCGTTTTAATTATCCCTTACTTGGACGATCTCCTGATAAGGGCAAGGTCCAGGGAACAGTTAGAAGTCGGAGTAGCACTATCTCAGTTAGTGTTACGTCAGCACGGGTGGATTCTAAATATTCCAAAATCGCAGCTGATTCCAACGACACGTCTCCTGTTCCTAGGAATGATTCTGGACACAGTCCAGAAAAAGGTGTTTCTCCCAGAGGAGAAGGCCAGGGAGTTATCCGAGCTAGTCAGGAATCTCCTAAAACCAGGCCAGGTGTCAGTGCATCAGTGCACGAGGGTCCTGGGAAAAATGGTGACTTCTTACGAAGCGATTCCATTCGGAAGATTCCATGCAAGAACGTTTCAGTGGGATCTTCTGGACAAATGGTCCGGATCGCATCTTCAGATGCATCAGCGGATAACCCTGTCGCCAAGGACAAGGGTGTCTCTTCTGCGGTGGCTGCAGAGTGCTCATCTACTAGAGGGCCGCAGATTTGGCATTCAGGATTGGATCCTGGTGACCACAGATGCCAGCCTGAGAGGCTGGGGAGCAGTCACACAGGGAAAAAATTTCCAGGGCTTGTGGTCAAGCATGGAAACATCTCTTCATATAAACATTCTGGAACTAAGGGCCATTTACAATGCCCCAAGTCAAGCAAAACCCCTGCTTCAGGGTCAGGCGGTATTGATCCAATCGGACAACATCACGTCAGTCGCCCACGTAAACAGACAGGGCGGCACGAGAAGCAGGAGGGCGATGGCAGAAGCTGCAAGGATTCTTCGCTGGGCGGAGAATCATGTGATAGCACTGTCAGCAGTGTTCATTCCGGGAGTGGACAACTGGGAAGCGGACTTCCTCAGCAGACACGACCTTCACCCGGGGGAGTGGGGACTTCATCCAGAAGTCTTCCAAGAGATGGTAAACCGTTGGGAAAAACCAAAGGTGGACATGATGGCGTCCCGTCTCAACAAAAAACTAGACAGATATTGCGCCAGGTCAAGGGACCCTCAGGCAATAGCGGTGGACGCTCTGGTAACACCATGGGTGTACCAGTCAGTGTATGTGTTCCCTCCTCTGCCTCTCATACCAAAAGTACTGAGAATCATAAAAAGGAGAGGAGTAAGAACTATACTCGTGGTTCCGGATTGGCCAAGAAGGACTTGGTACCCGGAACTTCAAGAGATGCCCACGGAGGACCCGTGACCTCTACCTCTAAGAAAGGACCTGCTCCAGCAGGGACCTTGTCTGTTCCAAGACTTACCGCGGCTGCGTTTGACGGCATGGCGGTTGAACGCCGGATCCTGAAGGAAAAAGGCATTCCAGAAGAAGTCATCCCTACCCTGATAAAGGCCAGGAAGGATGTAACCGCGAAACATTATCACCGCATTTGGCGAAAATATGTTGCGTGGTGTGAGGCCAAAGAGGCCCCTACAGAGGAATTTCAACTGGGTCGCTTCCTACATTTCCTGCAAACAGGACTGTCTATGGGCCTAAAATTAGGGTCCATTAAGGTTCAAATTTCGTCCCTGTCGATTTTCTTCCAAAAAGAACTGGCTTCAGTGCCTGAAGTCCAGACGTTTGTCAAAGGGGTACTGCATATACAGCCTCCTTTTGTGCCCCCGGTGGCACCTTGGGATCTCAATGTGGTTTTGGGGTTCCTAAAATCACATTGGTTTGAACCACTCACCACTGTGGAATTAAAATATCTCACATGGAAGGTGGTAATGCTGTTAGCCCTGGCTTCAGCCAGGCGTGTCTCAGAATTGGCGGCTTTATCTTATAAAAGCCCTTACCTGATTTTTCACACGGATAGGGCAGAATTGAGGACTCGTCCTCAATTTCTCCCTAAGGTGGTTTCAGCGTTTCACGTGAACCAGCCTATTGTGGTGCCTGCGGCTACTAGGGACTTGGAGGACTCCAAGTTACTGGACGTAGTCAGGGCCCTGAAAATATATATTTCCAGGACGGCTGGAGTCAGGAAATCTGACTCGCTGTTTATCCTGTATGCACCCAACAAGCTGGGTGCTCCTGCTTCTAAGCAGACGATTGCTCGTTGGATTTGTAGTACAATTCAGCTTGCACATTCTGTGGCAGGCCTGCCACAGCCAAAATCTGTAAAAGCCCATTCCACAAGGAAGGTGGGCTCATCTTGGGCGGCTGCCCGAGGGGTCTCGGCTTTACAACTTTGCCGAGCAGCTACTTGGTCAGGGGCAAACACGTTTGCTAAATTCTACAAATTTGATACCCTGGCTGAGGAGGACCTGGAGTTCTCTCATTCGGTGCTGCAGAGTCATCCGCACTCTCCCGCCCGTTTGGGAGCTTTGGTATAATCCCCATGGTCCTTACGGAGTCCCAGCATCCACTTAGGACGTTAGAGAAAATAAGAATTTACTTACCGATAATTCTATTTCTCATAGTCCGTAGTGGATGCTGGGCGCCCATCCCAAGTGCGGATTGTCTGCAATACTTGTATATAGTTATTGTTACAAAATTCGGGTTATTATTGATGTGAGCCATCTTTTCAGAGGCTCCTTCGTTTGTCATACTGTTAACTGGGTTCAGATCACAGGTTGTACGGTGTGATTGGTGTGGCTGGTATGAGTCTTACCCGGGATTCAATATCCTTCCTTATTATGTACGCTCGTCCGGGCACAGTATCCTAACTGAGGCTTGGAGGAGGGTCATAGGGGGAGGAGCCAGTGCACACCAGCTAGTTCAAGCTTTTACTTTTGTGCCCAGTCTCCTGCGGAGCCGCTATTCCCCATGGTCCTTACGGAGTCCCAGCATCCACTACGGACTATGAGAAATAGAATTATCGGTAAGTAAATTCTTATTTTTAGCCTCAATGTGCGGAAACGCCTCTCCTCTAACCTAAGCGAGTGACCACATGTCCTCTGTGCTGATCTTATAGAAAACAGGTCCCTCCCCTTATATATTTGTAGATGTTGATCATGCCCCCTCTTAGTCTCCTCTTTTCCAGTGTAAACATGCCTAGTCTTGCAAGCCTTTCCTCGTATTCCAGCATCCCCATGCCCTTAATTAGTTTGGTCGCCCGCCTCTGAACCTTTTCTAGCTCCAGGATATCCTTTTTGTAGTATGGTGCCCAGAATTGTACACAGTGGGGGTCATTCCGAGTTGTTCGCTCGGTAAATTTCTTCGCATCGCATCGATTTTCCGCTTAGTGCGCATGCGCAATGTCCGCACTGCGACTGCGCCAAGTAAATTTGCTATGCAGTTAGGAATTTTACTCACGGTTTTTTCTTCGTTCTGGTGATCGTAATGTGATTGACAGGAAGTGGGTGTTTCTGGGCGGAAACTGGCCGTTTTATGGGTGTGTGTGAAAAAACGCTACCGTTTCTGGGAAAAACGCGGGAGTGGCTGGAGAAACGGAGGAGTGGTTGGGCGAACGCTGGGTGTGTTTGTGACGTCAAACCAGGAACGACAATCACTGAACTGATCGCACTGGCAGAGTAAGTCTCGAGTTACTCAGAAACTGCACAGAGATGTCTTATTGCAATATTGCGAATCTTTCGTTCGCAAATTTAAGTAGCTAAGATTCACTCCCAGTAGGCGGCGGCTTAGCGTGTGCAAAGCTGCTAAAAGCAGCTTGCGAGCGAACAACTCGGAATGACCCCCAGTATTCCAGGTGTGGCCTCACTGGTGATTTATATAACGACAGTATAACACTCTCGTCCCTTGCATCAATTCCCCGTTTTATGCATGCTAATATCTTATTAGCCTTCTTTGCTGCAATCCTACTTTGGGTACTGCTGCTTAGTTTGCTATCTATGAGAACACCTAAGTCATTTTCCAGTACAGAATCCCCTAATTTTACCCCATTTAGTATGTAGGTGTTATTTTTGTTCTTGTTACCACAGTGCATTACCTTACACTTGTCTGTATTGAAGCGCTTTCTCCATTTGGCTGCCCATGCTTCTAATTTAACTAAGTCATTCTGAAGCGACTCCGCATCCTCCTCCGTATTTATAGCCTTACACAATTTGGTATCATCTGCAAAAATTGACACCATGCTCTCGTTAATGAAAATGTTGAACAATAGCGGTTCTAATACCGAGCCTTGTGGCACACCACTTAGCACTTCAGTTCAATTTGAAAAAGATCCATTAACCACAATGCGCTGCTCCCTATTTAACCAATTTCTGACCCAAGTGCATATTGTGCTTCCTAGCCACCCACATATCATATGCGGTTGTCTCCCTGTGTATAAATTAGTATACAAGCTGGTCCTCAGCTAAACCTGTTGTCCCCATGGTTTGGGTAAGGATTATCACCTGGATCGCTGGTTTCCTTCCACAGCTTTAACTGTATTAACTGCATTTCTCTATCGTCCTAAGTGGATGCTGGGGTTCCTGAAAGGACCATGGGGAACAGCGGCTCCGCAGGAGACAGGGCACAAAAGTAAAGCTTTTACAGGTCAGGTGGTGTGTACTGGCTCCTCCCCCTATGACCCTCCTCCAGACTCCAGTTAGATTTTTGTGCCCGGCCGAGAAGGGTGCAATTCTAGGTGGCTCTCATAAAGAGCTGCTTAGAGAGTTTAGCTTAGGTTTTTTATTTTACAGTGATTCCTGCTGGCAACAGGATCACTGCAACGAGGGACAGAGGGGAGAAGAAGTGAACTCACCTGCGTGCAGGATGGATTGGCTTCTTGGCTACTGGACATGAAGCTCCAGAGGGACGATCACAGGTACAGCCTGGATGGTCACCGGAGCCACGCCGCCGGCCCCCTCACAGATGCTGAAGCAAGAAGAGGTCCAGAATCGGCGGCTGAAGACTCCTGCAGTCTTCTTAAGGTAGCGCACAGCACTGCAGCTGTGCGCCATTTTCCTCTCAGCACACTTCACACGGCAGTCACTGAGGGTGCAGGGCGCTGGGGGGGGGCGCCCTGGGAGGCAAATGAAAACCTTTAAAAAGGCTAAAAATACCTCACATATAGCCCCAGAGGCTATATGGAGATATTTACCCCTGCCTAAATGTACTAAATAGCGGGAGACGAGCCCGCCGAAAAAGGGGCGGGGCCTATCTCCTCAGCACACGGCGCCATTTTCTGTCACAGCTCCGCTGGTCAGGAAGGCTCCCAGGTCTCTCCCCTGCACTGCACTACAGAAACAGGGTATAACAGAGAGGGGGGGCAGAATAAATGGCAATATATTAATATAAAAGCAGCTATAAGGGAGCACTTAATCATAAGGCTATCCCTGTCATATATAGCGCTTTTTGGTGTGTGCTGGCAGACTCTCCCTCTGTCTCCCCAAAGGGCTAGTGGGTCCTGTCTTCGTATAGAGCATTCCCTGTGTGTCTGCTGTGTGTCGGTACGTGTGTGTCGACAGGTATGAGGACGTTATTGGTGTGGAGGCGGAGCAATTGCCAAATATGAGGATGTCACCTCCTAGGGGGTCGACACCAGAATGGATGCCTTTATTTGTGGAATTACGGGATAGCGTCAACTCGCTTAAGCAGTCGTTTGCCGACATGAGGCGGCCGGACACTCAATTAGTGTCTGTCCAGGCGCCTCAAACACCGTCAGGGGCTGTAAAACGTCCCTTGCCTCAGTCGGTCGACACAGACCCAGACACAGGCACTGATTCCGGTGGTGAAGGTGACGAATCAACCGTATTTTCCAGTAGGGCCACACGTTATATGATTTTGGCAATAAAGGAGATGTTACATTTAGCTGATACTACAGGTACCACTAAACAGGGTATTATGTGGGGGTGAAAAAACTACCAGTAGTTTTTACCGAATCAGAAGAATTAAATGACGTGTGTGATGAAGCGTGGGGTGCCCCGATAAAAAACTGCTAATTTCAAAGAAGTTATTGGCTTTATACCCTTTCCCGCCAGAGGTTAGGGAGCGCTGGGAAACACCTCCTAGGGTGGACAAAGCGCTAACACGCTTATCAAAACAAGTGGCGTTACCCTCTCCTGAGACGGACGCACTTAAAGATCCATCAGATAGGAGGATGGAAAATATCCAAAAAGGTATATACACACATGCAGGTGTTATACTACGACCAGCTATTGCGACTGCCTGGATGTGCAGTGCTGGGGTAGTTTGGTCAGAGTCCCTGATCGAAAATATTGATACCCTGGACAGGGACAATATTTTACTGTCGTTAGAACAAATAAAGGATGCATTTCTTTATATGCGTGATGCACAGAGAGATATCTGCACACTGGCATCACGGGTAAGTGCTATGTCCATTTCGGCCAGAAGAGCTTTATGGACACGACAGTGGACAGGCGACGCGTAGAGGAGTTATTTGAGGTCGGTCTATCGGATTTGGTGGCCACGGCTACGGCCGGGAAATCCACCTTTCTACCTCAAGTCACTCCCCAACAGAAAAAGGCACCGACCTTTCAACCGCAGCCCTTTCGTTCCTTTAAAAATAAGAGAGCAAAGGGCTATTCATATCTGCCACGAGGCAGAGGACGAGGGAAGAGACAGCAACAGGCAGCTCCTTCCCAGGAACAGAAGCCCTCCCCGGCTTCTACAAAAGCCTCAGCATGACGCTGGGGCTTCGCAAGCGGACTCGGGGGCGGTAGGCGGTCGTCTCAAAAATTACAGCGCGCAGTGGGCTCACTCGCAGGTAAATCCCTGGATCCTGCAGATAATATCTCAGGGGTACAGGTTGAAATTAGAGACAGAGCCACCTCGCCGTTTCCTGAAGTCTGCTTTACCAACGTCCCCCTCAGAAAGGGAGACGGTTTTGGAAGCCATTCACAAGCTGTATTCTCAGCAGGTGATAGTCAAGGTACCTCTTCTACAACAAGGGAAGGGGTATTATTCCACTCTATTTGTGGTACCGAAGCCGGATGGCTCGGTAAGGCCTATTCTAAATCTGAAGTCCTTGAACCTATACATAAAGAAGTTCAAGTTCAAGATGGAGTCACTCAGAGCAGTGATAGCGAACCTGGAAGAAGGGGACTTTATGGTATCCTTGGACATCAAGGATGCGTATCTCCACGTTCCAATTACCCCTCACACCAGGGGTACCTCAGGTTCGTTGTACAAAACTGTCACTATCAGTTTCAGACGCTGCCGTTTGGTTTGTCCACGGCACCTCGGGTCTTTACAAAGGTAATGGCCGAGATAATATTTCTTCTTCGAAGAAAAGGCGTATTAATTATCCCATACTTGGACGATCTCCTAATAAGGGCAAGGTCCAGAGAACAGCTAGAGATGGGTTTAGCACTATCTCAAGAGGTGCTAAAGCAGCACGGATGGATTCTGAATATTCCAAAATCCCAATTAATGCCGACAACTCGTCTGCTGTTCCTGGGGATGATTCTGGACACAGTTCAGAAAAAGGTTTTTCTTCCCGAAGAAAAAGCCAAGGAGTTATCTGACCTGGTCAGGAACCTCCTAAAACCAGGAAAGGTGTCTGTACATCAATGCACAAGAGTCCTGAGAAAAAAAAATGGTAGCTTCTTACGAAGCAATCCCTTTCGGCAGATTCCATGCAAAGGGATCTGTTGGACAAATGGTCAGGGTCACATCTTCAGATGCACCTGCGGATAACCCTGTCGCCGAGGACAAGGGTATCCCTTCTGTGGTGGTTGCAGGAGGCTCATCTATTGGAGGGCCGCAGATTCGGCATACAGGATTGGATCCTGGTGACCACGGATGCCAGCCTGAGAGGCTGGGGAGCAGTCACACAGGGAAGAAATTTCCAGGGAGTGTGGTCGAGCCTGAAAAAGTCTCTTCACATAAGCATTCTGGAACTAAGAGCAATCTACAATGCTCTAAGCCAGGCGGAACCTCTGCTTCAAGGAAGACCGGTGTTGATCCAGTCGGACAACATCACGGCAGTCGCCCATGTAAACAGACAGGGCGGCACAAGAAGCAGGAGGGCAATGGCAGAAGCTGCCAGGATCCTTCGCTGGGCGGAGAATCACGTGATAGCACTGTCAGCAGTATTCATCCCGGGCGTGGACAACTGGGAAGCAGACTTCCTCAGCAGACACGACCTTCACCCGGGAGAGTGGGGACTTCATCCAGAAGTTTTCCACATGCTATTAAACCGTTGGGTAAAACCAATGGTGGATATGATGGCGTCTCGCCTCAACAAAACACTGGACAGGTATTGCGCCAGGTCAAGAGATCCGCAGGCAATAGCTGTGGACGCGCTGGTAACACCTTGGGTGTACCAGTCGGTATATGTGTTTCCTCCTCTGCCTCTCATACCAAAGGTATTGAGGATTATACGGCAAAGAGGAGTAAGACTAGTGGCTCCGGATTGGCCAAGAAGGACTTGGTACCCGGAACTTCAAGAGATGGTCACGGACGATCCGTGGCCTCTACTTCTGAGAAGGGACCTGCTTCAGCAGGGTCCTTGTCTTTTTCAAGACTTACCGCGGCTGCGTTTGACGGCATGGCGTTGAATGCCAGATCCTAAAAGGAAAAGGCATTCCAGAAGAAGTCATTCCTACCTTGATAAAGGCAAGGAAGGAAGTCACCGCGAAGCATTATCGCCGTATTTGGCGAAAATATGTTGCGTGGTGCGAGCAGCGGAGTGCTCCGATGGAGGAATTTCAACTGGGTCGTTTTCCTACATTTCCTGCAATCAGGATTGTCTATGGGTCTCAAATTGGGATCTATTAAGGTTCAAATTTCGGCCCTATCAATATTCTTCCACAAAGAATTGGCCTCAGTCCCTGAGGTCCAGATTTTTATCAAAGGAGTACTGCATATACAGCCTCCTGTGGTGCCTAAGGTGGCACCGTGGGATCTAAATGTAGTTTTAGATTTCCTCAAATCCAATTGGTTTGAACCACTAAAGAATGTGGATTTGAAATATCTCACATGGAAAGTGACTATGTTACTGGCCCTGGCTTCGGCCGGGAGAGTATCTGAACTGGCGGCTTTGTCTTATAAAAGCCCTTATTTAATTTTCCATTCGACATAGGGCAGAGCTGCGGACGCGTCCGCATTTTCTCCCTAAGGTGGTATCAGCGTTTCACCTGAACCAGCCTATTGTAGTGCCTGCGGCTACAGACGACTTGAAGGACTCCAAGTTGTTGGACGTTGTCAGAGCCTTAAAAATATACATTTAAAGGACGGCTGGAGTCAGAAAATCTGACTCGCTGTTTATACTGTATGCACCCAAAAAGTTGGGTGCACCTGCTTCTAAGCAGTCGATTGCTCGTTGTTTTTGTAACAAAATTCAACTTGTACATTCTGTGGCAGGCCTGCCACAGCCTAAATCTGTTAAGGCCCATTCCGCAAGGAAGGTGGGCTCATCTTGGGCGGCTGCCCGAGGGGTCTCGGCATTACAACTCTGCCGAGCAGCTACGTGGTCAGGGGAGAACACGTTTGTAAATTTTTACAAATTTGATACCCTGGCAAAGGAGGACCTGGAGTTCTCTCATTCGGTGCTGCAGAGTCATCCGCACTCTCCCGCCCGTTTGGGAGCTTTGGTATAATCCCCATGGTCCTTTCAGGAACCCCAGCATCCACTTAGGACGATAGAGAAAATAAGAATTTACTTACCGATAATTCTATTTCTCGGAGTCCGTAGTGGATGCTGGGCGCCCATCCCAAGTGCGGATTATCTGCAATACTTGTACATAGTTATTGTTAACTAATTCGGGTTATTGTTTCGGAAGCCATCTTTCAGAGGCTCCTCTGTTATCATACTGTTAACTGGGTTTAGATCACAAGTTGTACGGTGTGATTGGTGTGGCTGGTATGAGTCTTACCCGGGATTCAAAATCCTCCCTTATTGTGTACGCTCGTCCGGGCACAGTACCTAACTGGAGTCTGGAGGAGGGTCATAGGGGGAGGAGCCAGTACACACCACCTGACCTGTAAAAGCTTTACTTTTGTGCCCTGTCTCCTGCGGAGCCGCTGTTCCCCATGGTCCTTTCAGGAACCCCAGCATCCACTACGGACTCCGAGAAATAGAATTATCGGTAAGTAAATTCTTATTTTCCATGGCACATTTCCATGTTGCGTAATTTTATAAACCTGTTATCTTGACAAAGCATATACAATCCCCTCCACTGTACATTTTCACCCATATGAATTTTCTGTACTGGCTCAGATCCTCCTATTCCATGTTGCTGCAGCCTTTACTTGGTGTCACTGATCTGCACAAACTGGTGTCTGTGCACGCTGGTGGTCTGTGTATGTTAGTGGCCTGTGCCCATAACCTATTGGCAGACACTACGATGAAAAGCCGCAGTGGTATCAGGGGCATAGGGAGGGCATTTCTGGTGAAGCACAGGCTCCAGTCGCCAGAAACTTCAGAGGGCGCCTGGCAGCGGCGCCAGCCCTGCAGCATGAAGCCTTCTCTCCCCCTCCCCTGTCACAGTGCAGTGTGTGTGTGTGTGTGTGTGTGTGTGCGCGCGCTGCGGACCTAAAAGGTCGCGGAGATACATGAGACCAGACTGCAGCCTGCAACACAGGAGGATGACATGCTGCAGCTCCCGCCTGCCAGATTTCCTTAGGTAAGTGGATGGAGATTGAGTATCTGTGTACTGGATATGTATGTGTGACTGTGTATGTGTGTAATGTATGTACAGTATGTATGTGTGTGGGTATGTATGACTGCGGCATAATGTGTGTAAGCGTCACTGATACAGAGGACGCTACGTGTGTAAGCGTTACTGCTACAGGGGTCGTTACGTGTGTAAGCGTCACTAATACAGAGGACACTACGTGTGTAAGTGTCACTGCTACAGGGGGCGTTACTTGTAAGCGTCACTGGTACAGGGGGCGTTACGTGTGTAATCGTCACTGCTACACGGGGCGTTACGTGTGTAGGCGTCACTGCTACAGGGGGCGTTACGCGTGTAAGGGCGTTACGTGTGTAAGCGTCACTGCTACAGGGGGCATTCCGTGTAAGCGTCACGTACAGGGGGCATTACGTGTGTATTCGTCACTGCTACAGGGGGCGTTACGTGTGTAGGCGTCACTGCTACAGGGGGCGTTACACGTGTAAGCGTCACTGCTATAGGTGGCGTTACGCGTGTAAGTGTAACTGCTATAGAGGGTGTTACGTGTGTAAGCTTCACTGCTACAGGGGGCATTACGTGTAAGCGTCACTGGTACAGGGGGCATTACGTGTAAGCGTCACTGGTACAGGGGGCATTACGTGTAAGCGTCACTGGTATAGGGGGCTATATGTGTAAGCGTCACTGGTACAGGGGGTGTTACATGTGTAAGCATCACTGGTAAAGGGGGCGTTACGTATGTAAGTGTCACTACCACAGAGTGCTTTTCTTTTCCACCTGTGGAGGCTACTGTGTTTTGTTTTTTTCCCCCGTGGGGTTCAGTGCCTTTTTCCCTGTCGGGAACTATGTGTTTGTCTGTTTGTGTGTATATAGAGGGGTGAGGTGGGGCGCCGTGGCGTGAGCTTGCTTCGGGAGCCATGGCTCCACCCTACATCTCTGAGTGGTATGCAATGGAGGTTAGTCCATGCAGCATGATAGCTGAACCAGGTGAAGGTTTATTAACCAAGTAGAAACAGGAACATGTCAACATAAGGTTAACAGTAGTTTGCTGCAGCTCAGACTGTTAGAATTGCTGGGCATTGCAGTGCGCCAGCTGTATGCACACATTATTGTATACTGTAGAGGTGGCAGTGAAATAGTTAATATATACTGCAGTGGTGGCACATTAATTTTTGGATGCCTGTATACTCCTCCAACTTGCAAGGTGTTCGGGGCACATCTGTTATGGAGGATGAACAGAGAACATGCAGAACCCTAGGTCGGAGGTCATGCCTTCAAAAAGTCTCTGGGCCCTAGTTCCCAGGGGCTATTGGAACATAGAGGAAGCGCAAGCAGTATTTTTACCAATCACCACCACGTCCTGCAGTCCTTTAAACCACGTGCATCTCATACCCACTAAAAAGTCATCGGAAAAGGACCAGGATCAAGCCAACTGCTCTACATGCAAGTTTAAATACATATTTTATTCTGTACACAAGGTCATTAATAATGCTGCTCATATATTTCTTGATGAAATTATGTAATGCAAGTATTCTATGGACCAGTGCTGTATAAAATATGCTGTAGGAGGTGTTTATAGAGGGAGAGTATACCAAGGGTGTTTATATTTGGAATACTGTGTCCAGTTCTGGAGACCATATCTGCAGAAAGATATAAATACATTAGAGAGTGTACAAAGAAGGGCAACTAAAATGGTGCATGGCCTACATCACAAAACTTACCCGGAAAGGCTGAAAGATCTTAACATGTATAGTTTTGAGGAGAGAAGGGAAAGGGGGGACATGATAGAAACTTTCAAATATATCAAGGGTCTTAAAGTTCAGGAGGGAAACATTCTTCAAAGGAAGAGAAGTATTATTAGAATTTGAGGACATACACTGAGACTTGAAGGGGGGGGGGGGAGGGTTCAGGGGAAATTTAAGGAAAAATTACCTTACAGAAAGGGTAGTGGATAAGTGGAATAGCCTCCCATCAGAGGTGGTAGAGGCTAAGACTGTAGAGCAATTTAAACATGCTTGGGATAGGCATATGAATATCCTTACACAGAATTAAGGTTCAAAAAGGGTTGAGATTGCCTAAAGGATAAAAAAAAAGGGGCAGACTAGATGGGCCAAGTGGTTCTTATCTGCCGTCAAATTCTATGTTTCTATATTAATGCTTCATGAAAGATTACAAATGGAGTGCTCTGCTTTTAACATGGTGAGATCTGGGAATTCCAGTTTCCATTTTAGGAGGCCTACTGAGCCGGATTCCACGTTTAATAGAGTGCGGGAGTGTGTGTATATGAGCGCTGTAGAAAAATTACCATTTGGGGTGTGTCGTAGTGTTTTGTCTAAGGTATGGGTGGTGTCTTGTATAGATAGCAAATATGTGACCTTTTGTGCATAGCTACATGCTTGAAGAAAGGGAAAGAATGGGATTCGTAAGGATGGAAAACGTGCCATAATTTGGGAGTGTGTAAGTATGGTCAGAGTTTCGGTATGCAGAAAATGATGAATGTATTTTAGACCTCCTTCGTACCAAGTCTGAAATATGGGGGATGTAGTGTGAGGCTTGAAGTCTGGGTTACCCCAGAGAGGTAGGAACAGCGATATATATCGTGGTATTTTTAGTCTTGAGCGAATCTGTCGCCAGGCAACACAGGTAGAGGAGATAAGTATATTGTCTGCCACACAGTGTGGTATGGAAGTAGGAGTGGTGTGTAGCAGAGACACCAAAGTCTGAGACGGGGTAAAAGATTGTTCCAGGTGTGTGTTGGCATATATGTCTCGACCGCCAATCCAGTCCAAAGCGATCCTGTAGTTGGCTGCTAAGGCATATGAGTGAAGGCATGGTAAATTTAAGCCTCCTAGAGAACGAGGTTGGCGTAATTTGAATAATGAGAATCGAGGGTGCTTGTCCGCCCAAATAAATTTGGACAGTGCTTTGTCCAATTGAGCTAGCATATGTTTAGGCGGGATCAGCGGGAGCATCTGTAATACATAAAGGAAGCGGGGAAAGCTTATCATTTTGTATAAGTGACTCCTGCCAGTATATGTGAGAGGAAGGTGGGTCCATCTGGCAAAATCTGTATATGTCCTAGCGAATAGTGGGGGGTAATTAAGTGAGTATAGCTTGGATGGGTGATCAGGGAATAAAATCCCTAAGTAAGTAATACAATTGTTTGTGGCCCACTGAAATGGGAACGTGTCTCCCCAACCTGTTTTTATTGAGGGAAAGAAAGCCAAGGCTTCCGTTTTGGAGTGATTAATTTTAAATCCGGAGACTAGTTCAAATGAGTTTAGAATGTCAAGTAAGTGTGGTATGGCTTTTCGGGGGTTGCTAAAATAAAGTAAAATTAAAATGTCATCTGCAAATGCTGAGAATTTAATTTCATGATCAGCCAGTTTTATGCCGTGCCATCTGTGTTCTCTATAGAAATGGCAAAGGAGAGGGTCCAAGGCCAAGTTAAATAAGAGGGGGGATAAGGGGCATCCCTGTCTAGTACCTCGATATAAGGAGAATAGTCTCGAGTTGTGACCATTTACTGTCAAAAAGGCCTGGGGTGTTTGTTAGATGATGTGAAATACCTTAATAAAATCAGGACCGAAATTTTGAAGTCCAAGTAATCTGTCTATGTGGGCCCAAGATACTCGGTCAAAGGCTTTATCTGCATCACAGCTCAGTACCATATTGTCCTGCTCTAATGAATTATGCGTTTTATACATAGCTGCCAGCAATGAGCGAACATTATGTACTGAGTGTCTATTACGCATGAATCCTGTCTGGGCAGGATGTAGCAGTTTGGGCAAAATCACTTGGAGACTGTCATGACTGAGGTTTTTGTGAACCCGGTGTAGTGAAGTCTGTGCGGGCGACTGGAGGATTATGTGAATACTACCACTGACCTGGTTTGGAAATGTTGTGGACTCGAGTATTCTTCCGATGACTGGGAAGAGGAACCGCGGCAGAGATGGCCGAATCTAGGCTCTCCTCATACAGGATTAGGTCGGCAGACAGGAAGCACGTGGGGGCGCTGAAGGTCTCCTAAAAGACAGAACTGGAAAGGCGCTGATGAATCAGTGAAGAATACCAGGTTCAACTGTGCTAAAGGGCACGGGATGCTTGGAGACACTGAGGTGCTTGGAGACACTGAGGTGCTTGAGGACACTGAGGTGCTTGAGGACACTGAGGTGCTTGAGGACACTGAGGTGCTTGGGGACACTGAGGTGCGTAGAGGCACTGGGATGCGTGGAGGCACGGAGGTACTAAGGCACGGAGGTGCTGAGGCACGGAGGTACTGAGGCACGGAGGTGCTGGAAGCATGGAGGTACTGAGGCACGGATGTACTGAGACACGGAGGTACTGAGGCACGGAGGTACTGAGGCACGGAGATGATGAGGCACTGAGGTACTGAGTCACGGAGGTGCTGGAAGCACGGAGGTACTGAGGCACGAGGTGCTGGAAGCACGGAGATGCTGAGGCACGAGGTACTGAGGCACGGAGGTACTGAGGCACGGAGATGATGAGGCACTGAGGTACTGAGTCACGGAGGTGCTGGAAGCACGGAGGTACTGAGGCACGAGGTGCTGGAAGCACGGAGATGCTGAGGCACGAGGTACTGAGGCACGGAGGTACTGAGGCACGGAGATGATGAGGCACTGAGGTACTGAGCTCTGGAGATCCCAACTACAACAGTAGTAAAACTGAAACCCGACTTCTGTGGTTTTCAGTGGAGAACACGGAATTCAGTACTGTGCCTTTAAGACGAAACATTGCAGCTGTGCCTTTACATTGAGACTCAGGGAAAATGATGAAATCAAATGGCAACACACAAGTAAACCAAACGGTAACAAGGGAACAGAGTTCCCACAGGAACTTAGGTACAAAGGTTACCTTAAGGGAGCTCAGCATAAGACTCACACAAGGCTGTATGTGACATGAGGAACTGGCCCAGATTCCAACTCAGCCTCCTGATTTATACTTCCTGGTCCCTGATGATTGGTGGGCAGGATTAGGTGATGTAGAGAGTCTCAGGCTGGCAGAGGATTGGACAACTCTGGGTCAGGTGAAGTCACTGTCATGTGACTACTCTAGAGGAGGCTGTGAAGTGCAGCGAGGCCTAGCAGGCCAAGAGAACACTGAAGCCTGAACTTCAGATTACTGAATTCAGCCTCACACAGGAGATCACCACAGGTGGAGCTAATTAACTATTACCTCTCAGGCAGAGAACTCAGGAAAACTGACAAGCTGTTTAACTCTGTGAGTGAAAAGACACAGGATCCAGGACAGATGGCAGGGGTAAGTCACCAAATATAAAACCTACAGTCAGGATTGTGACAGTATCCCCCTCTTCAAGGGTGGACTCCGGACACCCATCTTGAATCTTAGAGGAACTTGAGAAATTCATACAGAAGAATTTAGGACCTTCGTTGATGCAGATTCCAAAGGTTTAGGACTAAATTCTTTAACTACAGCGTTACTGAAAGTCTGTAAGTCATGGAACACAGGATCATTACTCTCAAAGAGCATGTTGGCCCACTCCAAAGCTCTTCCTCTGAATGCCAGGAACAGATATCGAGTAACGTTGGAAAGAGTTACTGCACCTGAAGGATCAGACTCCATCCGAGAGAGAAATTGTTCAACCAGAGCGGCATATTGCAATAAATCTCCATCAAAGTAAATAGGTGGAAAACCATCAGACGAAAGCTTAGAGGATGAAACTGAAGAAAGCTTTGGCTGGATGAGTAGGACTGGATTGGATCCGAGGATACTTGAATTGGCTGGAGCCAAAGGAGACGGACCAGGCTGGTCCTGGAGTATTGCTGGACCGGCTGGAACCGGGACGGACTGACCAGGCGGAGCCTGGAGTATTGCTGGACCGGCTGGAACCGGAACGGACTGGCCAAGCTGGGCCTGGAGTATTGCTGGACCGACTGGAACCGGGACGGACTGACCAGGCGGAGCCTGGAGTATTGATGGACCGGCTGGAACCGGGACGGACTGACCAGGCGGAGCCTGGAGTATTGCTGGACCGGCTGGAACCGGGACGGACTGACCAGGCTGGGCCTGGAGTATTGCTGGACCGGCTGGAACCGGGACGGACTGACCAGGCTGGGCCTGGAGTATTGCTGGACCGGCTGGAACCGGGACGGACTGACCAGGCAGGGCCTGGAGTATTGCTGGACCGGCTGGAACCGGGACGGGCTGAGCCCTTTCTTCACAGGGCTGGGCTGAGGCAAGAGCCCCCACTTCACGGGGCTGGGCTGAGGCAAGAGCCCCCACTCCACGGGGCTGGGCTGAGGCAAGAGCCCCCTCTTCACGGGGCTGGGCTGAGGCAAGAGCCCCCTCTTCACGGGGCTGGGCTGAGGCAAGAGCCCCCTCTTCACAGGGCTGGGCTGAGGCAAGAGCCCCCTCTTCACGGGGCTGGGCTGAGGCAAGAGCCCCCTCTTCACGGGGCTGGGCAGCACTCTGTAGACTCTCTGGCTGGGCAGCACTCTGTAGACTCTCTGGCTGGGCAGCACTCTGTAGACTCTCTGGCTGGGCAGCACTCTGTAGACTCTCTGGCTGGGCAGCACTCTGTAGACTCTCTGGCTGGGCAGCACTCTGTAGACTCTCTGGGGCTGGGCGCTCTGAACCCCTCACTGGGGCTGGACGCTCTGAAGGCGCCCCTCACTGGGGCTGGACGCTCTGAAGACGCCCCTCCTGGGGCTGGACGCTCTGAAGACGCCCCTCCTGGGGCTGGACGCTCTGAAGACGCCCCTCCTGGGGCTGGACGCTCTGAAGACGCCCCTCCTGGGGCTGTGGACACGGACTCCTCTGTGACTGTAAATGGCTTGAACATTCTTCTCTGGACACCCAACTTGGGATAAGGTCTTTTAACCACCGGACCCCAGTCATAAATTTGAGTCTCTCTCAGAAGAGTAGCCTTCTTGATACCCCCGTCAGCAGCAGATGGATCGGATACTGTGGATGACTTGTAGACATGAGCACTATGATACTGAGATTTGTCACTATTACCTGGCTTGCGAAGAATACAGTCTTTAACAAAATGACCAGAATTTCCACAGTAAAGACAGAGATGTGGCTCCTTACGCCGCTGACGTTCAGCTTCAGAGAGCTTGGGCCGTGGATAGCTCTGATGAAAAACTTTCCCTTGCGCAGAGGAAGAGACTCTATTAACTGAATGGGACAAAACAGGATCAACAACGTTGGTAGTATTCCTGAGGAGATCAGGCATCACAGAGAGAATACTAGGCAAAAGTTCTTGTAACTGTAGTAACATCTGGTAGAAAATCTGCAGTTGGTCAGGAGTCTTAGAGCAGAAGGTCATAGAATCTCTGGAGGACGAATTCCGCTGCAGACACTGTGCCAATCGATGCTGAGTCGACTCCAGACCTCCCAAGCGTCCTGCAATATTGCTTAGGAGGTCATGCGTCAGACAAACACTTTCGGCCGGGTCCATGTGGCCAGTTCCTACTGTCATGACTGAGGTTTTTGTGAACCCGGTGTAGTGAAGTCTGTGCGGGCGACTGGAGGATTATGTGAATACTACCACTGACCTGGTTTGGAAATGTTGTGGACTCGAGTATTCTTCCGATGACTGGGAAGAGGAACCGCGGCAGAGATGGCCGAATCTAGGCTCTCCTCATACAGGATTAGGTCGGCAGACAGGAAGCACGTGGGGGCGCTGAAGGTCTCCTGAAAGACAGAACTGGAAAGGCGCTGATGAATCAGTGAAGAATACCAGGTTCAACTGTGCTAAAGGGCACGGGATGCTTGGAGACACTGAGGTGCTTGGAGACACTGAGGTGCTTGAGGACACTGAGGTGCTTGAGGACACTGAGGTGCTTGAGGACACTGAGGTGCTTGAGGACACTGAGGTGCTTGAGGACACTGAGGTGCTTGAGGACACCGAGGTGCTTGGGGACACTGAGGTGCTTGGGGACACTGAGGTGCGTAGAGGCACTGGGATGCGTGGAGGCACGGAGGTACTAAGGCACGGAGGTGCTGAGGCACGGAGGTACTGAGGCACGGAGGTGCTGGAAACACGGAGGTACTGAGGCACGGAGGTGCTGGAAGCACGGAGGTACTGAGGCACGGAGGTGCTGGAAGCACGGAGGTACTGAGGCACGGAGGTGCTGGAAGAACGGAGGTACTGAGGCACGGAGATGCTGAGGCACGGAGGTACTGAGGCACGGAGGTGCTGGAAGCATGGAGGTACTGAGGCACGGAGGTACTGAGGCACGGAGGTACTGAGGCACGGAGATGATGAGGCACTGAGGTACTGAGTCACGGAGGTGCTGGAAGCACGGAGGTACTGAGGCACGAGGTGCTGGAAGTACGGAGATGCTGAGGCACGAGGTACTGAGGCACGGATATGATGAGGCACTGAGGTACTGAGTCACGGAGGTGCTGGAAGCACGGAGGTACTGAGGCACGAGGTGCTGGAAGCACGGAGATGCTGAGGCATGAGGTACTGAGGCACGGAGATGATGAGGCACTGAGGTACTGAGCTCTGGAGATCCCAACTACAACAGTAGTAAAACTGAAACCCGACTTCTGTGGTTTTCAGTGGAGAACACGGAATTCAGTACTGTGCCTTTAAGACGAAACATTGCAGCTGTGCCTTTACATTGAGACTCAGGGAAAATGATGAAATCAAATGGCAACACACAAGTAAACCAAACGGTAACAAGGGAACAGAGTTCCCACAGGAACTTAGGTACAAAGGTTACCTTAAGGGAGCTCAGCATAAGACTCACACAAGGCTGTATGTGACATGAGGAACTGGCCCAGATTCCAACTCAGCCTCCTGATTTATACTTCCTGGTCCCTGATGATTGGTGGGCAGGATTAGGTGATGTAGAGAGTCTCAGGCTGGCAGAGGATTGGACAACTCTGGGTCAGGTGAAGTCACTGTCATGTGACTACTCTAGAGGAGGCTGTGAAGTGCAGCGAGGCCTAGCAGGCCGAGAGAACACTGAAGCCTGAACTTCAGATTACTGAATTCAGCCTCACACAGGAGATCACCACAGGTGGAGCTAATTAACTATTACCTCTCAGGCAGAGAACTCAGGAAAACTGACAAGCTGTTTAACTCCGTGAGTGAAAAGACACAGGATCCAGGACAGATGGCAGGGGTAAGTCACCAAATATAAAACCTACAGTCAGGATTGTGACAGAGACGGGTGGCAAGAATCTTTGTGAATATTTTAAAGTCTTGGTTTAGTAGTGAGATTGGCCGGTAGGATGAAACTAATGTATGGTCTTTATTAGGTTTAGGGAGGACTATGACTCGGGCTGTGTTAAAGCCTGTCGGGGCAGGGTGTCCCGTCAAGAGCGCATTATATAGTTGCCTGAGGTGTTCACTTAAATGTGGGAGAAGTAGCTTATAATAGGCCGCCGACATACCGTCGGGACCTGGGGATTTCCCATTTGCTAGAGATTTGATAGTTGATTCCAATTCTGCTGCAGTAACGGGGTTGGTAAGAAATTCTCTATCGCTCTCAGAGAGCGTGGGGAGATTAGCCTGTGTCAAAAAATCCATGCCAGCCGTAGGGTGGTCGGGTGGTGCGGTGTATAATTTCTCAAAGAAAGTCAGAAAAGTGTCGCTAATCTGTTCCTGTGTCACTGAGGGGGGTCCGCCTGCGTCTCTAATTGAGGAGATATGTTTAGGTGTTGCATGGGTTTTTACCATGTTTGCCAATAACTTCCCTGGGCGATTGCCCCAGCGAAAATATTTGTTAGATTGGAAGGAAAGGAATAGCTTGGCCTGTTCAGCACAGAGGGTATCGTGTATCAGTTTGGTGTCTTTATATAATTTCCTGTTAGTCTCAGATGGATCAGTCAACAGTTGGGAGTAGGCCGAAGCGACCTGGAGGGATGCCTCTGCCATCCTTTCTTGAAGTTGCCTCTTTCTGGTGGCAACATATGAAATAATTTGCCCTCTAAGAATGGGTTTAGAGGCCTGCCAGAAGAGATTTATGTCATTAATATGTGCTGCGTTATCATGTGTGTAATTGAGATATGATTGTGACAAAAAGAGTTTGAAGTCCTCAGAAGTGGCGAGGTATTCAGGGAATCTCCAGATGTAGGAGTATTGTCGGGGTGTGGTTAACGTTATTGTCAAGGTGATGGGGGCATGGTCAGATATGAGAATACTAGCTATGGTGGAGTCTATTATTCTATGTATCGAAGAGGCAGGTATTAGCCAATAATCTAATCTGGAGAATATTTTGTGGGGGTGTGAGAAGAAGGAATATTCCCTAGAGTCAGGGTGGAGAAATCTCCAAGGGTCCAGAAGTTGTAAAGAGTCCTGCATTAGGGACAGGGAGGGTGGCATGGATCTATTGCAGTTTAGCTGTCTGGGGCCACTAGATACATCTAGTAGCGGATCCATTGCAATATTAAGGTCTCCCCCTACAATCTTAACTCCCTCCATCCAGTCCTGTAGTTTAACAAAGATATCAGAGAAAAAGGAATCATTTGGTCCTGTAGGGGCGTAAATACATGCTAGAGTAAAAAGCTCTCCTTCGACTTCAATCTTTAGAAACAAAAACCTGCCCTCAGGGTCCACCCAATCATCCTTAATCTTATAGTTCAAAGATCTACGAAATAGAAGAAGTACTCCCCTTGTTTTAGTAGTATAGGAAGCGCTTCTGAAGTCTCCAACCCAGGTATCTCTAAGTGTATTGGGGTCATTGAGACGCCAGTGCGTCTCCTGCAAAAATACTATATCAGGATGGAATTTTTTGAGGTGTGTCAAAATCTTTTTCCTCTTGATTGGTGTGTTCAGACCCTCTACGTTCCACAAGACCAATTTAAGAGACGTATTTGAGCCATCCGTAGAGGCCCCAGTGTCCCCAGGGGCTGGCATCATCCAATGCCCAGTCTAGTGGAACGCAGAAGGAGAAGCCACAAGCGAAAGTCCAATCCCCCGTCCCAGCACGCAAGGGGAGGACAAGAATAACATGTCGGGCAAACTAACGGAGTTAGAGTACACATACAATAACTAAACAATGTAATGCAAAAAGAAAACGGTAGCCGATGTAGCCTAGGCCACCAGTCATAACATTTTTTAAATTTTTGAACCCAAGAAGACAGTAATAATAACCGTCCAACTGTAACAGGAACTCTAGTTTGATTAGAGAAAGGGGAGGGGAAAAAAGGTGATAGGAGAAATTGAATAAATTGAATAAAGGGACCCCACCATGCCCGCATCTGCGGCAGGCGTGGAGAATTCCCATTTAACCCTGTGTGTAATAACCATATTGCAACAATCAACCATGTGTTATCCATTAGTAAAAAGGAAAAGATAAAATAACATAGAAAGATACTTAAGTCTAGGAGAGTCAATCTGCATCGTCCATTCGAGAGTTAGACTGTAACGATGAGAGAGATTTGAGAAAGTTCCGAGCAGAATCTGGCGTGTCGAAGAAATGAGGTTTGCCTGCGTGGAAGATTCTCAGTTTTGCCGGGTATAGGAGTGCAAATCTGATGTTTTTAGCATAGAGTTCCTTGCATACAGGGGAGAACTCCCGTCGTTGCGTCGAAACTTGAAAGGAAAAGTCCTGGAAAAGAAGAAGCTTGGATTCCTCATATCTTAGGTCAGAACGTTTGCGGTAGGCTTCCATGATCTTCACTTTGTCAAGGTAGTTTAGTAGCTTAAAAATTACTGGTCTAGGACGTGACTGGGAGGATTGTGAAGACTGCCTGTCGGGGCCAATGCGGTGGGCTCGTTCTACCAGGTAAGAGGTGGGGGAGGGGGGCAGGTCAAGGGCTGTGGGGAGCCAGCGAGTAACCAAGTCCAGTAGATCTGCCTGTCTAACGGATTCTGGCAGACCAATCAGGCGTAAGTTGTACCGGCGATTCCGGTTTTCTAAATCTTCGATCTTATCGGTCATGGCTACTAGGGTGTTGTCGTGCGTTTGTTGTTGGGATTGAATCGTTTGATAATCATCTTCCAAGGTAGATATTCGGTCTTCGGCCTCAGCCAGGCGTTGAGTGTGTTGGGTCAGTTGAGCTGCTGCAGACGTAATTGCCTCCATTAGAGGTGCTAATTTTGCATCCAGTAAAGGTGATATTATGTCTGATATTTCTCTGGCTCTCTGTATTGAGGATGGACTAGCCTGGATGTCAGCAGGCACCATGTCGTCAGTGACTCGCCTGCCCGGAGAGGATGGAGACCCCTGTAGAATAGGGCTGAGCTCCCTCTCTTTAGTCGTTGATTTATTTTTGTTTTTGAGAGTTCTTATTTGCGCGGAGCGTTTTGGCCACGTATTTTTCCATGGTGGGGGATCTGGTCCAATCGTGGTGTCATGCAAGGGGCTCAATGACCACAGATGTATCGCTGGAAATTAGAAGTTCCTTGGGAGTACGTCAGGTAGTGTCTGGAGGAGTGGGTACGGGACCAGGGGAAAAAGCACTATGAGGATTATGTGTTGTTTTGTCCAAGCAGGACGCAGGTCAGGGAGGCACATGTACAGCAGTGGGGGAAGGGAGATGGGGGAGGAAGATCTACTTGTGATGACAGCAAGGTCTGGGCCCAGGTAGTGACCAGCGCGGTACTTGGAAGACTCCTTGTTCTGTTTTTGTTTTGATTTTTGAATCTGTTGGTGGAGATTGTTGCTTATGGAGTCACAGCTGGAGGGTGACAGGCTATCAGTATCGTCACCGGCATTAGCTGAGTGATGGTCCCGATCAGTGGAGTAGTGGGGATCGGGTCTGAGTCCTGTATGTCCTCTAAGGGGCAAGAGGGTTCAGGCAGTCTATGCTGTCAGCCAGGGAAGTAGGGAATTGCTGCTTCTGCGGTGGTGAGGTGGGGTTCCGTTTCACTTATCTGTGTTGCGCTGAGGGGTGCTGTCAGCCAGTGATATGTGATATGGGATCCAAGGGGCTGGCAAATGAGCACCGCGGGGTGCAGTGAACGGCCAGGGATCCCTCAGGCAGCCGGGTCAACGTGTTCCACGAGACCCAAAAAGGCTGCCGTCATCTATTGCGTTCCGGTGGGTGCGGTGTGGGGGGGGGGGGAGCGAACCGGGGTCTATGCCACTTTGCCCTGGGGTATTGTGCCCCCAAAGTCTCCAGGCAAGGACAGGAAAGAGGGGTTTAATCAGTGTTGGCTAGGAGCTATAAAGAAACCCGTCCGCCCTGGTTAGTAGCTAGGCCACGTCCCCAGCCTAGCAGCTCTTATCATTGGCACTTTGCCAGCACTTAAAATGGCGCCGTCAGGCTTCAATCCCGGGCCTCTGTAGCTCCGGTTCCCGTGCCCCCGTCTGTTGCGTTGGTGGAAGTGGGGAGTACCTCTGCAGGCCAGGGTCCCCCCCCCTCACTGCACTGCAGTGGGGAACGGAGATCGGGGGACAGACGCAGGAGGCAGCGCTAGCCGCGTCCCATCCAGGGAGTACAGCCGCGCACGCTCCCGCTTCTCGGATACACACAGCAGGTGCCGCGGCTAGTGGTGCGACGGCGCACAGGGCGGTCTGGCAGGAGGCAGGGAGGACGCCTTCAGGGGAGTCAGGAGAAGGGCCGCCGCCGTCCACGGCTGTGATCAAAGCCCCGCCGCGTCACTTCCGGTCCGGGACAGCACCCGGCTCGAGTCCCCGGCTCCAACCAGGTAGGCAGGCCGCAACCCGCACGAGCGCAGGGGGCACCCGCCGGCTCCGCAACCTATCTCAATGGGTAGGTGGTGTGGACGGTGATTGTCAAATATGAGTATTTATGCAGGAACTCGGTTTCAACACGTCCACCTTCTCTCACAGCTAAGCCACGCCCCCCGGCAATCATTTACACAGCCAGATCAACCTAGTTTTGCAGTGTAAATGATTGCCACGTTAAAAAAAACAAAACTGAAAAACCTTCCCAAATCTCTCACTTTCTGAAACTCTCACTCTGCTACATTTGGCCCCTTGTGTGTTATGTAATTTGTTCCGATTATATGGAACAAGCAGGATTTTAGCGAGATTGCTACTAACTTTAAAGCTGGAATTCTGCCAGTCCCGTTAAATCGGAACCTATTACATAACCTGTCTTGAGTTTACCTCATTGGGTACATATTTAATGTTATTCTTGTCTGTCCTGTTTAGAGATACAGACCAGACATAATTCTTTGTAACTATGTAAATCTTAATCATAAGCTCCACAGACACACTGTGTCTTGCTAGTTTCTGTCTACAGGCACAGTAAAGGTACTCAAAATACAGCTGTATCCATTTTCATCTATCCCCCGACACATCGCAGGAGTGACTTACTGCAACCAGGTACACCTATTCAGACCCAGTGATCACACAATGCATTTGCTATGGGTGCATGCATGCGGATACACGCTTCCATTTGCGGGCACACTTTTCGCAATCGCTAGCTACATCTGTAGGACACAGGAAAAAAAAAACTATTAAAACTATAAACTGATAATATGGCATGTTTCCAGACCCGTAATGCGGACGGCATCACTATTCAGAAATGCAGCAGGTCCTAAAGCATGTAATGCCGTTCTTCTTAATGTCCTGACTTGTGGGGCCAGCACATCTCGTGGTCAATGGCAATGGAAGTGACTCCAGGACTTTTCTGTATCCTTTCCTTTCTAGGAATAGTTCTGTCTGGTACAATAAATATATCCCTGCTCTCACTAACGGGCTGCCACAGAGTATGAAAAAGAAATATGTATGTTCTGTATTTTAAAATTATTTTTTTGGTGGAGGAAGGTTTAGCTGTGTATTATAAGCTAAGCTAAAACCTGGAAAGTGGTAGTAAATTATCAGTAATGTTGCAGAGGTTGATCAGGCACAAAGTATGTGCAGTATTAAGTCATTAAATTGAGAAACATGAAATGTATAATGCGCATGCACAAGTTTTATATGTATTTTTTTTTTAAATTGTGTAGTTTTTATGAATTGTTCCAGTGCATATAAAACTGAACATACAATGATAATATTGACATTCATAATGTTGACAGATATGTTGACACTGTTAAAATGTTGACAGACAATGTATTGACATTCTCAGTATGTAGACATGTGAAATGTCGACATTTTCAGAATATTGACATTAGGGTTAAGCTGCAGGGGGAGGTTAGTGTTAGCTGTGCTGAGTGGTGGGAGAGATGTGTGCTGAGCGGTTCGCTCAACACACATCTCTCCCGCATCGGCCCGTCTATTTGGGCCTTAAGGGTTAGGAATAGAAGATAAATTCCAGAAAGCTGGAGGATCAGAGGTCTGACACAGAAGTAATGATTACATGGACCACCAGTGACAATATGTCGATATTCTACCATGGCACCAATTCATCACTGTCAACATGATAAATGTTGACATGGTTAATATAGAAACATAGAATTTTACGTCAGATAAGAACCACTTGGTACATCTAGTCTGCCCCTTTTTTTATCCTTTAGGTAATCTCAACCCTTTTTGAACCTTAATTCTTTGTAAGGATATTCATATGCCTATCCCATAATGTAGACCATATGACCATGCCCTTCCTTTTGATTCCTTAATTATTTATATATGTACACTTGAAGGTGGAGATTCCTTTTACGTAGATTAGCACTCCTCCCACCAGCCCTTAGGTGATTTTAAGTAGTATAGGTCCTTGCATTTGCTATCTACATAATAGAATGGGCACTATTATAGGTAAATCCTGGATAAATGTATATAATGTGTCAGTATTAGGGATGTTCAAACCCACCTGATGAGGTTCACCATGATGTGGTAGGTGAGTATGTATTTTTGGCCAAACGTGTAAAGAACCTCAATTGTACTTCATGTTAAATTGTAAAGTTTAAATGTTCTTGTTATTAGTATTATTAGTGCTTAGAATTTGTACCTGCATTTTTTTTTTCTGCTTGGCATACTAATGTTGACTTGATGAATGTTGCTGTAGGAATTATAGCTTTAGTTATATACTCACCACTTACATGAGATACAGCACTCCACCACCTGACTATGAAGTGCCAGGATGCGAAAACAGGACCAACAACAGCTCCATGAGGTACCGCAGAGCCTACGCAGACCTAGGTTCTTTCGTGGGCAGTTGAACCTCAATGCACCTCTGATGTCAAGGTCATACAGATGTTCTGTCTTAATCATACTAACTTAATGAGCCTGTGTGACCTTGTCTGGGATCAGCTTGAGCAAGACACGGTAAGGTTACAAGCCATATTAATCCTACACACACTGTTATGTGATCTGCGTTTCCTTTAAGTCAGTCGAGTCTAGAGTGGTGGGCATAAGCCAACTTTCTTCCGCTGTCTCACCCAGGTTATGGCAGCCCTGAAGAATCTCTTCTATACTTTAAAGTGCTTTCCCAGTCAGGAGTCACAGTGGCAAGAACTAAAGGTAGCTTTCTATAGTCTTGCAGCCATGCGTAATATCCTGGGAGCTATAGACTGCACACACATTTGGCTGAGGCCACCTAAAAAATTACATAAATAGGCCTCATGCCTATTCAATGAATGTGCAGATGGCGGGTGACGCAAAACAAAAAATCTTGTGTTGCAACTGGCTATCCTGGTTCATGTCACAATGACTTTATCCTCAGACAGTCATCCCTCTATGTATGAGATGGAACAAATGCCCAAGTTATGGCTGCTGGGTAAGTTACGTGTAATGCTTTATTAGACTTATTAAAGCTAAAAACAATATATGAACAATTTTTTTACTCTTTAATTGCACAGGTGATTCTGGGTATGGTTGTAGCTCATTGTTCTTATTCCGTTGTCACATTCACAGACTCCTACTGAACATAAGTATAATGTGGCCCATCTGTGTGAGTATAAAAAATAGGTTAGGTGAATAACTTGTTTCCTTATACATATGTTTCCATGATGCTAATTTATAATGTGTTTGTACTTCCAGTGACCAGGCTTTTTTTTTTACTGTATTGTGTGTATGTACAATGTAATCTCATCTATCAAATTCTACTGTTTTTGATGATGACGACAATAAATTATTCATTCATTATTATCATTCATTATTATTCATTGTATTCACTAGATCAGTGATATAATGCACTTTTGGACTATTAAAATATAGGTCCAGGGGTCTTGATATGGCTGGTGGTGTATTGTTATGTAGTCCACTAAAAGTTTCAGATATTGTGCTCTGCTGCTGTTTATTGCAAAATCTGACATTACATCAACCATCTATTCACCAGATTATTAAATAGACAGCGAGCAGCTAGGCTTCTTGTTACCGTTCAGCAATTCCCACCACGGAAAGTGGGAGGAAAGTCAGGTAATCACTTATAAATAAATTTAACATATAAGTATACCTTTAATTTATGGTTTAGTACTATTACCATACTAATTGCTAGTCATAGGCTAGGTGTGGGCTGCATCAAAACACAGCCTCTGTGTTTTAAACTGAATGTAAACGTGAAAAATAAATTAAGTTAATGATGTACTGCATGTTTAAACGGGATCAGTATTATTTGCCGATGGACGGGATGCCGGCTGTCAGTATACCGACAGCGGCATCGCGTCCATCAAAATCCCGACAACCCCCCATTTAGGCCCCTAACCCTCACCTTTTCTCTACCCTAACCCTTCCTAGGGGGTGCCTAACCCTAATCCTCTCTGCTTGGTGCCTAACCCTCCCTTCGTCGCTGCCTAAACCTAACCCTCCCCACTTGATACCTAAGCCTAACCTCCCCCTTTAAGTGCCTAAACCCCCCTCACTGGTCCCTAACCTTCCCGTCCCTGCTCCCTAACGGTAAACCCCCTTCTCCTGCCTAAACCTAACCCCCCGCGCGCGGCAGGATGCTAGCGCGTCCCGCTGTGAAGATGATCGGGATGCTAGCTGTCAGTAATGTGATGCCGGCATCCCGAGTGGTGTCGGTATGTAGATGTCGGCATTGTGTCCTCCTTCGGTATCCCGGCATTTGTATTTTGACCGCCGGGAGAAGCTAACTGCTTCCCGTTTTAAACATACAGTATCTATGTAAATAGAATAGAAAGCATCAGTAATTTTGTTGGTAAATCCAGGATATAGTATTTGTATAGAAAGTAACATTGTATAAACATACGAGTATATTAAAAATAAGATTTTAAACCTACCGGTAAATCTTTTTCTCCTAGTCCGTAGAGCAGGCATTCCCAACCACGGTCCTCAAGGCACACCAACAGTGCAGGTTTTAGTGATATCCAGGCTGCAGCACAGATGGTTAAATCAAAATAACTGAGTTACTAATTAAGTCACCTGTGCTGAAACCTGGATATCACTAAAACCTGCACTGTTGGTGTGCCTTGAGGACCGTGGTTGGGAAAGCCTGCCGTAGAGGATGCTGGGGACTCCGTAAGGACCATGGGGTATAGACGGGCTCCGCAGGAGACACGGGCACTCTAAAGACTTTAGAATGGGTGTGCACTGGCTCCTCCCTCTATGCCCCTCCTCCAGACCTCAGTTAGAGAAACTCTGCCCAGAGGAGACGGACAGTACGAGGAAAGGATTTTTGTTAATCTAAGGGCAAGATTCATACCAGCCCACACCATCCACACCGTATAACATGGAATATACGCAGCCAGTTAACAGTATGAACAAAACAGCATCAGCCAAAGACTGATCTTAACTGTAACATAACCCTTATGTAAGCAATAACTATATACAAGCCTTGCAGAAATATGTCCGCACTGGGACGGGCGCCCAGCATCCTCTACGGACTAGGAGAAAAAGATTTACCGGTAGGTTTAAAATCTTATTTTCTCTTACGTCCTAGAGGATGCTGGGGACTCCGTAAGGACCATGGGGATTACACCAAAGCTCCAGGCCGGGCGGGAGAGTGCGGATGACTCTACAGCACCGATTGAGCAAACATGAGGTCCTCATCAGCCAGGGTATCAAACTTGTAGAATTTTGCAAAAGTGTTTGAACCCGACCAAGTAGCCGCTCGGCAAAGCTGTAATGCCGAGACGCCTTGGGCAGCCGCCCAAGAAGAGCTCACCTTCCTAGTGGAATGGGCCTTTACCGAATTTGGTAACGGCAATCCAGCCGTAGAATGAGCCTGCTGAATTGTGTTACAGATCCAGCGAGCAATAGTCTGCTTAGAAGCAGGAGCGCCAACCTTGTTGTTTTCCTAACCCGAGCCGTCCTGGCTACATAAATTTTGAAGGCCCTGACTACATCGAGGGACTTGGAGTCCTCCAAGACACCCGTAGCCACAGGTACCACAATAGGTTGGTTCATATGAAACGATTAAACCACCTTAGGCAAAAATTGAGGACGAGTCCTCAACTCTGCTCTATCCATATGGAAAATCAGATAGGGGCTTTTGTGAGATAAAGCCGCCAACTCGGACACCCGCCTCGCAGATGCCAAGGCCAACAACATGACCACTTTCCAAGTGAGAAATTTCAACTCAACTGTTTGAAGAGGTTCAAACCAGTGTGACTTAAGGAACTGTAACACCACGTTAAGGTCCCATGGTGCCACTGGGGGCACAAAAGGGGGCTGGATGTGCAGCACTCCCTTCACAATAGTCTGGACTTCTGGGAGAGAAGCCAATTCCTTCTGAAAGAATATAGATAGGGCCGAAATCTGTACCTTAATGGAGCCTAACTTCAGGCTCATATCCACTCCTGTCTGTAAAAAGTGGAGAAAACGGCCCAGGTGGAAATTTTCTGTAGGAGCATTCTTGGCTTCACACCAAGAAACATACTTCCTCCAGATACGGTGATAATGCTTCGCCGTCACCTCCTTCCTAGCCCTTATCAGAGTAGGGATGACTTCCTCCGGAATACCTTTTCCAGCTAGGATTCGGTGTTCAACCGCCATGCCGTCAAACGTAACCGCGGTAAGTCTTGGAACACGCAGGGCCCCTGCTGTAACAGGTCCTCTCTGAGAGGAAGAGGCCATGGATCTTCTGTGAGCATCTCCTGAAGATCTGAATACCAGGCCCTTCGAGGCCAATCTGGAACAATGAGTATACACTCTTTTTCTTCTTATGATTCTCAATATTTTGGAGATGAGAGGAAGAGGAGGGAATACATAGACCGACTGAAACACCCATGGTGTCGCCAGGGCGTCTACCGCTACTGCCTGAGGGTCCCTTGACCTGGAACAATACCTCCGAAGCTTCTTGTTGAGGCGTGACACCATCATGTATATTTGAGGAAGTCCCCAAAGACTTGTTATCTCTGCAAAAACTTCTTGATGAAGTCCCCACTCTCCTGGATGGAGATCGTGTCTGCTGAGGAAGTCTGCTTCCCAGTTGTCCACTCCCGGAATGAAGACTGCTGACAGAGCGCTTACATGATTTTCTGCCCAGCGTAGAATCCGTGTGGCTTCCGCCATTGCCACTCTGCTCTTTGTCCCACCTTGGCGGTTTACATGAGCCACGGCTTTGACGTTGTCTGATTGAATCAGTACTGGTAGTTCGCGAAGAAGATTTTCAGCTTGTCGTAGGCCGTTGTATATGGCCCTTAATTCCAGTATGTTGATGTGTAGACAAGCCTCCTGGCTTGACCATGTTCCCTGAACATTTCTTCCCTGTGTGACTGCTCCCCATCCTTGGAGGCTCGCGTCCGTGGTCACCAGAACCCAGTCTTGAATGCCGAACCTGCGACCCTCTAGAAGATGAGCACTCTGCAGCCACCACAGGAGAGACACCCTGGCCCTGGGGGACAGGCTTATTTTCTGATGAATTTGAAGATGGGACCCGGACCACTTGTCCAGAAGGTCCCACTGAAATGTCCTCACATGAAACCTGCCGAAGGGGATGGCCTCGTAGGTTGCCACCATTTTTCCCAGTACTCGAGTGCATTGATGGACTGACACTCTTTTCGGTTTTAACAGGTCTCTGACCATGTTCTGGAGTTCCTGGGCTTTTTCCATCGGGAGAAAAACCCTCTTTTGTTCCGTGTCCAGAATCATGCCCAAGAAAGATAGCCGAGTCGTTGGAACCAACTGTGACTTTGGTAGATTTAGAATCCAGCCATGTTGCTGCAGCACTCTCAGGGAGAGCGACACGCTTTTCAGCAACTGATCTCTCGATCTCGCTTTTATCAGGAGATCGTCCAAGTACGGGATAATTGTGACTCCCTGCCTGCGCAGGAGCACCATCATTTCCGCCATTACCTTGGTGAAAATCCTCGGGGCCGTGGAAAGCCCAAACGGCAAACTCTGAAACTGGTAATGAGAGTCCCGTACAGCGAATCTCAGGTACGCCTGATGAGGGGGATATATGGGGACATGAAGGTATGCATCCTTTATGTCTAGTTACACCATAAAATCCCCCCTTTCCAGGCTGGAGATAACTGCCCGGAGCGATTCCATCTTGAATTTGAACTTTTTCAAGTACAGGTTTAGGAATTTTAAATTTAGAATGGGTCTGACCGAGCCATCCGGTTTCGGGACCACAAATAGGTTTGAATAGTATCCCTTCCCCTGTTGAACTAGGGGAACCTCGACCACCACTTGTTGTTGACACAGTTTTTGGATTGCCGCTAAAACTTTCTCACTTTCTGGGGAAGAAGCTGGTAAAGCCGATTTGAAAAACCGGCGAGGAGGCAAGTCTACGAATTCCAGCTTGTAGCCCTGGGATACAATTTTCATTGCCCAAGGATCCATGTCTGACTGAACCCAGACGTGGAAGACGTGCCCCCACCGGCGCGGACTCCCTCAGAGGAGCCCCAGCGTCATGCGGTGGATTTAGTAGAAGCCGGGCAGGACTTCTGCTCCTGGGAACTAGCCGTAGCAGGCATTCTTTTCCCTCTACCCTTACCTCTGGCAAGGAAGGAAGAGCCCCGACCTCTTCTAGACTTATGCGACCAAAAGGACTGCATCTGATATTGTGGTGTTTTCTTTTGCTGTGGGGGAACATAAGGCAAAAAAGTAGATTTACCCGCGGTAGCAGTGGAAACAAGGTCCGCGAGACCTTCCCCAAATAAAACCTCACCCTTGTAAGGCAAAACTTCCATATGCCTCTTTGAGTCGGCATCGCCCGTCCATTGGCGGGTCCACAGGGCTCGCCTAGCAGAAATCGCCATGGCGTTGGCTCTTGAACCTAGCAGCCCAACGTCTCTCTGAGCGTCTCTCATATATATGACTGCGTCTCTAATGTGAGCTAAGGTCAATAAAATGGTATCCCTATCTAGGGTATCAATGTCAGCTGACAAGGTATCTACCCAAGCTGCTACAGTGCTACAAACCCAAGCCGACGCTATTGCCGGTCTGAGCAAGGCACCCGTATGTGTATAAATTGATTTTAAGGTAGTCTCCTGTCTGCGATCAGCAGGATCCTTGAGGGCTGCCGTGTCCGGGGATGGTAGCGCCACCTTTTTGGACAAGGGCGTTAAAGCCTTGTCCACCTTGGGAGAGGATTCCCATCGTAACCTGTCCTGTGCCGGGAAAGGATACGCCATAAGAATTCTCTTGGGAATCTGCAGTTTCTTGTCTGGAGTTTCCCAAGCTTTTTCAAATAACTCATTCAGCTCATGAGATGGGGGAAAAGTTGTCTCAGGTTTCTTTTCCTTAAACATACATACCCTCATGTCAGGGAAAGAGGGGTCATCTGTGATATGCAAAACATCTTTTATTGCAATAATCATATAATGAATACTTTTGGCCACCCTTGGGTGTAACCTCGCATCATCGTAGTCGACACTGGAGTCAGAATCCGTGTCGGTATCAGTGTCTGCTACTTGGGACAGTGGACGTTTCTGAGACCCAGAAGGGCCCTGTGACACAGTCAAAGCCATGGATTGACTCCCTGTTTTATCCCTGCAATCTGCTTTGTCCAATCTCTTATGTAATAAAGACACATTTGCATTTAAAACATTCCACATATCCAACCAATCAGGTGTCGGCGTTGCCGACGGAGACATCACAATCATCTGCTCCACCTCCTCCCTAGATGAGCCTTCCGCTTCAGACATGCCTACACACATGTACCGACACCCCCACACACTCAGGGATATATCTATATGGAGACAGTCCCCCAATAAGGCCCTTTGGAGAGGCAGAGAGAGAGTATGCCAGCACACACCCAGCGCCACCGGACACTGGAATAAAATCCCAGCTAGTACAGCGCTTTTATAGAAATATATATACAATTACACTCACTGCGCCAATTTATGTGCCTCCCCACCTCTGTTTTGCCCTCTGTAACCGTGTTCAGCAGGGGAGAGTCCGGGGAGCCAGCTTCTCTGCAGTGTGCTGTGGAGAAAATGGCACTTGTTAGTGCTGGAGGATCAAGCCCTGCCCCCTCAGCGGCGGGCTTTGGTCCCGCTCAAATTATTTATACTGGCGGGTTTTTTTTAATATACCGCCTCCGCAGTATATAATCCATCTGCCAGTGTCCCTTGAGGTTTATATTGCTGCCCAGGGCGCCCCCCCTGCGCCCTGCACCCTTACAGTGCCCGCTGTGTGTGTATGTGTGGGAGCAATGGCGCGCAGCGTTACTGCTGCGCGTTACCTCAGTGAAGATCTGAAGTCTTCTGCCGCCTTTGAATTCTTCTTTCTTCTTAATACTCACCCGGCTTCTATCTTCCGGCTCTGTGAGGAGGACGGCGGCGCGGCGTTCCGACCCTCTGTAGCTAATGGTGTCCAGTAGACTAAGAAGCAGAGCCTATCATTTAAGTAGGCCTGCTTCTCTCCCCTCAGTCCCACGATGCAGGGAGCCTGTTGCCAGCAGTGCTCCCTGAAAATAAAAAACCTAACAAAAAGTATCTTTCAGAGAAACTCAGTAGAGCTCCCCTGCAGTGCACCCAGTCTCCTCTGGGCACAGGATCTAACTGAGCTCTGGCGGAGGGGCATAGAGGGAGGAGCCAGTGCACACCCATTCTAAAGTCTTTAGAGTGCCCATGTCTCCTGCGGAGCCGGTCTATACCCCATGGTCCTTACGGAGTCCCCAGCATCCTCTAGGACGTAAGAGAAAAAAAACTTCATCACACATTCATTGCTTAAGTATATGTAAACAAACATTAATATAATATAATAAATCACCATTTTCTCTGACGTCCTAGTGGATGCTGGGACTCCGTAAGGACCATGGGGAATAGCGGCTCCGCAGGAGACAGGGCACAAAATAAAAGCTTAAGGATCAGGTGGTGTGCACTGGCTCCTCCCCCTATGACCCTCCTCCAAGCCTCAGTTAGATTTTTGTGCCCGGCCGAGAAGGGTGCAATCTAGGTGGCTCTCCTGAGCTGCTTAGAATAAAAGTTTAGTTAGTTTTTTTTATTTTCAGTGAGTCCTGCTGGCAACAGGCTCACTGCATCGTGGGACTAAGGGGAGAAGAAACGGACTCACCTGAGTGCAGAGTGGATCGGGTTTCTTAGGCTACTGGACACTAGCTCCAGAGGGACGATCACAGGTTCAGCCTGGATGGGTCACCGGAGCCGCGCCGCCGTCCCCCTTACAGAGCCAGAAGAGACGAAGAGGTCCGGTGAAATCGGCGGCAGAAGACATCCTGTCTTCAGACTAAGGTAGCGCACAGCACCGCAGCTGTGCGCCATTGCTCTCAGCACACTTCACACTCCGGTCACTGAGGGTGCAGGGCGCTGGGGGGGGAGCGCCCTGAGACGCAATATAACAGAATACCTTAGGTGGCAAAACAGAATACATCACATATAGCTCCTGGGCTATATGGATGTATTTTAATCCCCTGCCATTTTACACAAAAAAGCGGGAGATAAGGACGTCGTGAAGGGGCGGAGCCTATCTCCTCAGCACACAAGCGCCATTTTCCCTCACAGCTCCGCTGGAAGGACGGCTCCCTGACTCTCCCCTGCAGTCCTGCTTCAGAATCAGGGTAAAAAAAAGAGAAGGGGGGGCACGTTTGGCAGCAAATAAATATTTCTCTATCGTCCTAGTGGATGCTGGGGTTCCTGAAAGGACCATGGGGAATAGCGGCTCCGCAGGAGACAGGGCACAAAAAGTAAAGCTTTTTCCGATCAGGTGGTGTGCACTGGCTCCTCCCCCTATGACCCTCCTCCAGACTCCAGTTAGATTTTTGTGCCCGGCCGAGAAGGGTGCAATCTAGGTGGCTCTCCTAAAGAGCTGCTTAGAAAAAGTTTAGCTAGGTTTTTTATTTTACAGTGATTCCTGCTGGCAACAGGATCACTGCAGCGAGGGACTGAGGGGAGAAGGAGTCAACTCACCTGCGTGCAGGATGGATTGGCTTCTTGGCTACTGGACATCAAGCTCCAGAGGGACGATCACGGGTACAGCCTGGATGGTCACCGGAGCCACGCCGCCGGCCCCCTTGCAGATGCTGAAGACAGAAGAGGTCCAGAATCGGCGGCTGAAGACTCCTGCAGTCTTCAAAAGGTAGCGCACAGCACTGCAGCTGTGCGCCATTTTCCTCTCAGCACACTTCACACGGCAGTCACTGAGGGTGCAGGGCGCTGGGAGGGGGGCGCCCTGGGAGGCAAAATGATTACCTATAAAGGCTAAAAATACCTCACATATAGCCCTAGAGGCTATATGGAGATATTTAACCCCTGCCTAATTTTTCTAAATAGCGGGAGACGAGCCCGCCAGAAAAGGGGCGGGGCCTATCTCCTCAGCACACGGCGCCATTTCCTCTCACAGCTCCGCTGGTCAGGACGGCTCCCAAGTCTCTCCCCTGCACTGCACTACAGAAACAGGGTAAAACAGAGAGGGGGGGGCACATTTATGGCGAAAATTTGATATAACAAAGCAGCTATAAGGGAGCACTTATTATAAGGCTATCCCTGATATATATATATAGCGCTTTTGGTGTGTGCTGGCAAACTCTCCCTCTGTCTCCCCAAAGGGCTAGTGGGTCCTGTCTTCGTTAGGAGCATTCCCTGTGTGTCTGCTGTGTGTCGGTACGTGTGTGTCGACATGTATGAGGACGATATTGGTGTGGAGGCGGAGCAATTGCCAAATATGAGGATGTCACCCCCTAGGGAGTCGACACCGGAATGGATGCCTTTATTTATGGAACTACGGGATAGTGTCAACACGCTAAAGCAGTCGTTTGACGACATGAGGCGGCCGGACAATCAATTAGTGCCTGTCCAGGCGACTCAAACACCGTCAGGGGCTGTGAAACGCCCTTTGCCTCAGTCGGTCGACACAGACCCAGACACAGGCGATGACTCCAGTGGTGACGGTGACGAATCAACCGTATTTTCCAGTAGGGCCACACGTTATATGATTTTGGCAATGAAGGAGGCGTTACATTTAGCTGATACTACAGGTACCACTAAACAGGGTATTATGTGGGGTATTAAAAAACTACCTATAGTTTTTCCTGAATCAGAAGAATTAAATGACGTGTGTAATGAAGCGTGGGTTGCCCCTGATAAAAAGCTGATAATTTCAAAGAAATTATTGGCATTATACCCTTTCCCACCAGAGGTTAGGGAGCGCTGGGAAACACCTCCTAGGGTGGACAAGGCGCTAACACGCTTATCTAAACAAGTGGCGTTACCCTCTCCTGAGACGGCCGCACTTAAAGATCCATCAGATAGGAGGATGGAAAATATCCAAAAAAGTATATACACACATGCAGGTGTTATACTACGACCAGCTGTAGCGACTGCCTGGATGGGCAGTGCTGGGGTAGTTTGGTCAGAGTCCCTGATTGAAAATATTGATACCCTGGACAGGGACAATATTTTACTGTCGTTAGAACAAATAAAGGATGCATTTCTTTATATGCGTGATGCACAGAGGGATATCTGCACACTGGCATCACGGGTAAGTGCTATGTCCATTTCGGCCAGAAGAGCTTTATGGACGCGACAGTGGACAGGCGATGCGGATTCAAAACGGCATATGGAAGTTTTGCCGTATAAAGGGGAGGAGTTATTTGGAGTCGGTCTATCAGATTTGGTGGCCACGGCTACAGCCGGGAAATCCACCTTTCTACCTCAAGTCACTCCCCCACAGAAAAAGGCACCGACTTTTCAACCGCAGCCCTTTCGTTCCTTTAAAAATAAGAGAGCAAAGGGCTATTCATATCTGCCACGAGGCAAAGGTCGAGACAGCAACACGCAGCTCCTTCCCAGGAACAGAAGCCCTCCCCGGCTTCTACAAAAGCCTCAGCATGACGCTGGGGCTTCTCAAGCGGACTCGGGGAAGGTGGGCGGTCGTCTCAAAAATTACAGCGCGCAGTGGGCTCACTCGCAGGTAGATCCCTGGATCCTGCAGATAATATCTCAAGGGTACAGGTTGGAATTAGAGACGGATCCACCTCGCCGTTTCCTGAAGTCTGCTTTACCAACGTCCCCCTCCGAAAGGGAGACGGTTTTGGAAGCCATTCACAAGCTGTACTCTCAGCAGGTGATAGTCAAGGTACCTCTTCTACAACAAGGGAAGGGGTATTATTCCACTCTTTTTGTGGTACCGAAGCCGGATGGCTCGGTAAGGCCTATTCTAAATCTGAAGTCCTTGAACCTGTACATAAAGAAGTTCAAGTTCAAAATGGAGTCACTCAGAGCAGTGATAGCGAACCTGGAAGAGGGGGACTTTATGGTATCCTTGGACATCAAGGATGCGTATCTCCACGTTCCAATTTACCCCTCACACCAGGGGTACCTCAGGTTCGTTGTACAAAACTGTCACTGTCAGTTTCAGACGCTGCCGTTCGGATTGTCCACGGCACCTCGGATCTTTACAAAGGTAATGGCCGAGATGATGATTCTTCTTCGAAGAAAAGGCGTATTAATTATCCCATACTTGGACGATCTCCTAATAAGGGCGAGGTCCAGAGAACAGCTAGAGATGGGATTAGCACTGTCTCAAGAAGTGCTAAAACAGCACGGGTGGATTCTGAATATTCCAAAATCCCAGTTAATGCCGACAACTCGTCTGCTGTTCCTAGGGATGATTCTGGACACGGTTCAGAAAAAGGTTTTTCTCCCGGAGGAAAAAGCCAAGGAGTTATCCGAGCTTGTCAGGAACCTCCTAAAACCAGGAAAAGTGTCTGTACATCAATGCACAAGAGTCCTGGGAAAAATGGTGGCTTCTTACGAAGCAATTCCATTCGGCAGATTCCACGCAAGAATTTTCCAAAGGGATCTGTTGGACAAATGGTCAGGGTCGCATCTTCAGATGCACCTACGGATAACCCTGTCTCCAAGGACAAGGGTGTCTCTTCTGTGGTGGTTGCAGAGTCCTCATCTATTGGAGGGCCGCAGATTCGGCATACAGGATTGGATCCTGGTGACCACGGACGCCAGCCTGAGAGGCTGGGGAGCAGTCACACAAGGAAGAAACTTCCAGGGAGTATGGACGAGCCTGGAAACGTCTCTTCACATAAACATTCTGGAACTAAGAGCAATATACAATGCTCTAAGCCAGGCAGAACCTCTGCTTCAGGGAAAACCGGTGTTGATCCAGTCGGACAACATCACGGCAGTCGCCCATGTGAACAGACAGGGCGGCACAAGAAGCAGGAGTGCAATGGCAGAAGCTGCAAGGATTCTTCGCTGGGCAGAGAATCATGTGATAGCGCTGTCAGCAGTGTTCATCCCGGGAGTGGACAACTGGGAAGCAGACTTCCTCAGCAGACACGATCTTCACCCGGGAGAGTGGGGACTTCATCCAGAAGTCTTCCACATGCTGGTAACCCGTTGGGAAAGACCAATGGTGGACATGATGGCGTCTCGCCTCAACAAAAAACTGGACAGGTATTGCGCCAGGTCAAGAGATCCGCAGGCAATAGCTGTGGACGCGCTGGTAACGCCTTGGGTGTACCAGTCGGTGTATGTGTTTCCTCCTCTGCCTCTCATACCAAAAGTATTGAGAATTATACGGCAAAGAGGCGTAAGAACGATACTAGTGGTTCCGGATTGGCCAAGAAGGACTTGGTACCCGGAACTTCAAGAGATGATCACGGAAGATCCGTGGCCTCTACCTCTAAGGAGGGACTTGCTTCAGCAGGGTCCCTGTCTGTTTCAAGACTTACCGCGGCTGCGTTTGACGGCATGGCGGTTGAACGCCGGATCCTAATGGAAAAAGGCATGCCGGAAGAAGTCATTCCTACTTTGATTAAAGCAAGGAAGGAAGTAACCGTGCAACATTATCACCGAATTTGGCGAAAATATGTTGCGTGGTGCGAAGATCGGAGTGCTCCGACGGAGGAATTTCAACTGGGTCGATTCCTACATTTCCTGCAATCAGGATTGTCTATGGGTCTCAAATTGGGATCTATTAAGGTTCAAATTTCGGCCCTGTCGATTTTCTTCCAAAAAGAATTGGCTTCAGTCCCTGAAGTCCAGACCTTTGTTAAGGGAGTGCTGCATATACAGCCTCCTGTGGTGCCTCCAGTGGCACCGTGGGATCTCAATGTAGTTTTGGATTTTCTAAAATCTCATTGGTTTGAACCACTAAATAAGGTGGATTTGAAATATCTCACTTGGAAAGTGACCATGCTTCTAGCCCTGGCTTCTGCCAGGAGAGTGTCAGAATTGGCAGCTTTATCTTACAAAAGCCCATATCTGATTTTCCATTCGGACAGGGCAGAACTGCGGACTCGTCCGCATTTTCTCCCTAAGGTGGTGTCAGCATTTCATCTGAACCAGCCTATTGTAGTGCCTGCGGCTACAAGTGACTTGGAGGACTCCAAGTTACTGGACGTTGTCAGAGCATTAAAAATATATATTGCAAGAACAGCTGGAGTCAGAAAATCTGACTCGTTGTTTATATTGTATGCACCCAACAAGATGGGTGCTCCTGCGTCTAAGCAGACGATTGCTCGTTGGATCTGTAGCACAATCCAACTGGCACATTCTGTGGCAGGCCTGCCACAGCCTAAATCTGTAAAGGCCCACTCCACAAGGAAGGTGGGCTCATCTTGGGCGGCTGCCCGAGGGGTCTCGGCATTACAACTTTGCCGAGCAGCTACGTGGTCAGGGGAGAACACGTTTGTAAAATTTTACAAATTTGATACTCTGGCTAAGGAGGACCTGGAGTTCTCTCATTCGGTGCTGCAGAGTCATCCGCACTCTCCCGCCCGTTTGGGAGCTTTGGTATAATCCCCATGGTCCTTTCAGGAACCCCAGCATCCACTAGGACGATAGAGAAAATAAGATTTTACTTACCGATAAATCTATTTCTCGGAGTCCGTAGTGGATGCTGGGCGCCCATCCCAAGTGCGGATTATCTGCATAAATTGTACATAGTTATTGTTAACTTATTCGGGTTATTGTTGTAGGAAGCCATCTTTCAGAGGCTCCGCTGTTATCATACTGTTAACTGGGTTTAGATCACAAGTTGTACGGTGTGATTGGTGTGGCTGGTATGAGTCTTACCCGGGATTCAAAATCCTCCCTTATTGTGTACGCTCGTCCGGGCACAGTACCTAACTGGAGTCTGGAGGAGGGTCATAGGGGGAGGAGCCAGTGCACACCACCTGATCGGAAAAAGCTTTACTTTTTGTGCCCTGTCTCCTGCGGAGCCGCTATTCCCCATGGTCCTTTCAGGAACCCCAGCATCCACTACGGACTCCGAGAAATAGATTTATCGGTAAGTAAAATCTTATTATTAACAGCAGCTATAAGGGAGTAACACTTATATAAGGTTATCCCTGTATATATATATAGCGCTGGGTGTGTGCTGGCAGACTCTCCCTCTGTCTCTCCAAAGGGCTAAGTGGGGTCCTGTCCTCTATCAGAGCATTCCCGGTGTGTGTGCTGTGTGTCGGTACGCGTGTGTCGACATGTATGAGGAGGAAAATTATGTGGAGGCGGAGCAGTTGCCTGTGTTGGTGATGTCACCCCCTAGGGAGTCGACACCTGACTGGATGATTGTATTTAAACAATTAAGTGATAATGTCAGCAATTTGCAAAAAACTGTTGACGACATGAGACAGCCGGCAAATCAATTAGTGCCTGTCCAGGCGTCTCAGACACCGTCAGGGGCGCTAAAACGCCCGTTACCTCAGTGGGTCGACACAGACCCTGACACAGATACTGAGTCTAGTGTCGACGGTGACGAGACAAACGTAATGTCCAGTAGGGCCACACGTTACATGATCACGGCAATGAAAGAGGCATTGAACCTTTCTGACACTACAAGTACCACAAAGAAGGGTATTATGTGGGGTGAGAAAAAACTACCAATATTTTTTCCTGAGTCAGAGGAAATAAATGAGGTGTGTGAAAAAGCGTGGGTTTCCCCCGATAAAAAACAGCTAATTTCTAAAAAATTATTAGCATTATATCCTTTCCCGCCAGAGGTTAGGGCGCGTTGGGAAACACCCCCTAGGGTAGATAAGGCGCTCACACGTTTATCAAAACAAGTAGCGTTACCGTCTCCTGATACGGCTACCCTCAAAGAACCAGCTGATAGAAGGCTGGAAAATATCCTAAAAAGTATATACACACATACTGGTGTTATACTGCGACCAGCAATCGCCTCAGCCTGGATGTGCAGTGCTGGAGTCGCATGGTCGGATTCCCTGACCGAGAATATTGATACCCTGGATAGGGACAATATTTTGTTAACTATAGAACATTTAAAGGATGCATTACTATATATGCGTGATGCACAGAGGGATATTTGCACCCTGGCATCAAGAGTAAGTGCTATGTCCATCTCTGCCAGAAGAGCGTTATGGACGCGACAGTGGTCAGGGGATGCGGATTCCAAACGGCACATGGAAGTATTGCCGTATAAAGGGGAGGAGTTATTTGGGGCTGGTCTATCGGACCTGGTGGCCACGGCAACGGCTGGAAAATCCACCTTTTTACCCCAGGTCACTCCACATCAGCAGAAAAAGACACCGTCTTTTCAAACTCAGTCCTTTCGTTCCCATAAGTACAAGCGAGCAAAAGGCCATTCTTTTCTGCCCCGGGGCAGAGGAAGAGGAAAAAGACTGCACCATGCAGCCGCTTCACAGGAGCAGAAGCCCTCCCCTGCTTCTGCCAAGTCTTCAGCATGACGCTGGGGCTTTACAAGCAGACTCAGATATGGTGGGGGCCCGTCTCAAGAATTTCAACGCGCAGTGGGCTCACTCGCAAGTGGATCCCTGGATTCTACAGGTAGTATCGCAGGGGTACAAACTGGAATTCGAGGCGTTTCCCCCTCGTCGTTTCCTGAAGTCTGCTTTACCAAAGTCTCCCTCCGACAGGGAGGCAGTTTTGGAAGCCATTCACAAGCTGTATTCCCAGCAGGTGATAATCAAGGTACCCCTCCTGCAACAAGGAAAGGGGTATTATTCCACGCTGTTTGTGGTACCGAAGCCGGACGGCTCGGTGAGACCAATTTTAAATCTGAAATCCTTGAACACTTACATAAAAAGGTTCAAATTCAAGATGGAGTCACTCAGAGCAGTGATAGCAAACCTGGAAGAAGGGGACTATATGGTGTCTCTGGACATCAAAGATGCTTATCTCCACGTCCCGATATACCCTTCTCACCAAGGGTACCTCAGGTTTGTAGTACAAAACTGTCATTATCAGTTTCAGACGCTGCCGTTTGGATTGTCCACGGCACCTCGGGTCTTTACCAAGGTAATAGCCGAAATGATGATTCTTCTACGAAGAAAAGGCATTTTAATTATCCCTTACTTGGACGATCTCCTGATAAGGGCAAGATCCAGGGAACAGTTAGAAGTCGGAGTAGCACTATCTCAGGTAGTGTTACGTCAGCACGGGTGGATTCTAAATATTCCAAAATCGCAGCTGATTCCAACGACACGTCTACTGTTCCTAGGAATGATTCTGGACACAGTCCAGAAGAAGGTGTTTCTCCCGGAGGAGAAGGCCAGGGAATTATCCGAGCTAGTCAGGAACCTCCTAAAACCAGGACAGGTCTCAGTGCATCAGTGCACGAGGGTCCTGGGGAAAATAGTGGCTTCTTACGAAGCGATTCCATTCGGAAGATTCCATGCAAGAACATTTCAGTGGGATCTACTGGACAAATGGTCCGGATCGCATCTGCAGATGCATCAGCGGATAACCCTGTCGCCAAGGACAAGGGTGTCTCTCCTGTGGTGGCTGCAGAGTGCTCATCTACTAGAGGGCCGCAGATTTGGCATTCAGGATTGGATCCTGGTAACCACGGATGCCAGCCTGAGAGGCTGGGGAGCAGTCACACAGGGAAGGAATTTCCAGGGCCTGTGGTCAAGCTTGGAAACGTCTCTTCATATAAACATTCTGGAACTAAGGGCCATTTACAATGCCCTAAGTCAAGCAAAACCTCTGCTTCAGGGTCAGGCGGTGTTGATCCAATCGGACAACATCACGTCAGTCGCCCACGTAAACAGACAGGGCGGCACGAGAAGCAGGAGGGCAATGGCAGAAGCTGCAAGGATTCTTCGCTGGGCGGAAAATCATGTGATAGCACTGTCAGCAGTATTCATTCCGGGAGTGGACAACTGGGAAGCAGACTTCCTCAGCAGACACGACCTTCACCCGGGAGAGTGGGGACTTCACCCAGAAGTCTTCCACCTGATTGTAAACCGTTGGGAAAAACCAAAGGTGGACATGATGGCGTCACGTCTAAACAAAAAACTGGACAGATATTGCGCCAGGTCAAGGGACCCTCAGGCAATAGCAGTGGACGCTCTGGTAACGCCGTGGGTGTACCAGTCAGTGTATGTGTTCCCTCCTCTGCCTCTCATACCAAAAGTACTGAGAATCATAAGAAGGAGAGGAGTAAGAACTATACTCGTGGTTCCGGATTGGCCAAGACGGACTTGGTACCCGGAACTTCAAGAGATGCTCACGGACGAACCGTGGCCTCTACCTCTAAGAAAGGACCTGCTACTGCAGGGGCCTTGTCTGTTCCAGGACTTACCGCGGCTGCGTTTGACGGCATGGCGGTTGAACGCCGGATCCTGAGGGAAAAAGGCATTCCAGAAGAAGTCATCCCTACTCTGGTCAAAGCCAGGAAGGACGTAACCGCAAAACATTATCACCGCATTTGGCGTAAATATGTTGCGTGGTGTGAGGCCAAGAAGGCCCCTACAGAGGAATTTCAACTGGGTCGTTTCCTTCATTTCCTGCAAACAGGACTGTCTATGGGCCTAAAATTAGGGTCCATTAAGGTTCAAATTTCGGCCCTGTCGATTTTCTTCCAGAAAGAACTGGCTTCAGTACCTGAAGTTCAGACATTTGTAAAAGGGGTGCTGCACATACAGCCTCCTTTTGTGCCTCCAGTGGCACCTTGGGATCTCAATGTGGTGTTGAGTTTTCTAAAGTCACATTGGTTTGAACCACTTTCCACTGTGGACTTAAAATATCTCACATGGAAGGTGTCGATGCTGTTAGCCTTGGCTTCAGCCAGGCGTGTGTCAGAATTGGCGGCTTTATCATATAAAAGCCCTTACTTAATTTTTCATTCTGACAGGGCGGAATTGAGGACTCGTCCTCAATTTCTACCTAAGGTGGTTTCTGCATTTCACATGAACCAACCTATTGTGGTACCTGCGGCTACCAGGGACTTAGAGGACTCTAAGTTGCTTGACGTTGTCAGGGCCTTGAAAATATATGTTTCCAGGACGGCTGGAGTCAGAAAATCTGACTCGCTGTTTATCCTGTATGCACCCAACAAGCTGGGTGCTCCTGCTTCTAAGCAGACGATTGCTCGTTGGATTTGTAGTACAATTCAGCTTGCACATTCTGTGGCAGGATTGCCACAGCCAAAATCAGTAAAAGCCCATTCCACAAGGAAAGTGGGCTCATCTTGGGCGGCTGCCCGAGGGGTCTCGGCTTTACAACTTTGCCGAGCAGCTACTTGGTCAGGGGCAAACACGTTTGCTAAATTCTACAAATTTGATACCCTGGCTGAGGAGGACCTGGAGTTCTCTCATTCGGTGCTGCAGAGTCATCCGCACTCTCCCGCCCGTTTGGGAGCTTTGGTATAATCCCCATGGTCCTTACGGAGTCCCAGCATCCACTAGGACGTCAGAGAAAATAAGATTTTACTTACCGATAAATCTATTTCTCGTAGTCCGTAGTGGATGCTGGGCGCCCATCCCTAGTGCGGATTGTCTGCAATACTTGTATATAGTTATTGTTACAAAGATTCGGGTTATTATTGTTGTGAGCCATCTTTTCAGAGGCTCCTTTGCGTTTATCATACTGTTAACTGGGTTCAGATCACAAGTTGTACGGTGTGATTGGTGTGGCTGGTATGAGTCTTACCCGGGATTCAATATCCTTCCTTATTATGTACGCTCGTCCGGGCACAGTATCCTAACTGAGGCTTGGAGGAGGGTCATAGGGGGAGGAGCCAGTGCACACCACCTGATCCTTAAGCTTTTATTTTGTGCCCTGTCTCCTGCGGAGCCGCTATTCCCCATGGTCCTTACGGAGTCCCAGCATCCACTACGGACTACGAGAAATAGATTTATCGGTAAGTAAAATCTTATTATCTTTTCCTTTTAGGAAGTCAAGCAGGAGAGCGATCATCAGGGCATCTCCATGCATAACCACAGCACATGCAGAGACCATGCCCTGGTTCTTCTTCCCTATTCCTTGACAACTTTGCTGCCTGGCTCCCCACTTCCTCTCCTTTGATCCCCCCACATCATCCTCTTCGACTTTTACATCCCTATTAACATAACTAACCCAGCATCCACCAATCTTCTTGCTTTTTCCCTTCCTTTCTCAGTGGCCCTCCACCCCCACTCACTGTCTTGGCCACTACCTTGACCATGTCTACCCATCTCTGTGCTCTATCTGACTTCCTCAACTCTCCCTCCCCCTCTCTGACACCTAAACCTATCATCACCAGATGTTATCTTGAGACTCTTGACCCCGCTGTCATGTCCTCCTCCCTCTCTCCTCTATCCACAGCATCCTCCACCAACCAATCGACCTCCTTCTACAACATTACCCTCAACTCTGCACTCAATTCTGTTGCCCCATCTCCTCTGTCCCCCTCTGCTGTTTGAAACCCCAACCCTGGCACTCCAAACTGACCCAGTTCCTGCAAAAATGCTCATGCACTGCCTAGCACCTCTGGAGGAAATCTTGCTCTCTGGCGGACTTCCTCCACTTCAAGTTTATCCTCTCTTTCTACAGCTCTGCCCTCTCCCTCACCAAGCAATCCATTTTCCAGTCACTCATCTCTTCTCAGTCTTCCCATCCCCACCATCTCTTTGATACTTCACCCCCACCCTCCTCCCCTCCCGTCCTTGCTCACTGCCAATGACTCCAAAATTGAGGCAATCATCACAAAATCTCCTATCTCTCCTCTGCAGCCCAATGCTCCACTCCAGCAACCACACCTTGTGATCCTTCCACCCCCACCATAGGGGACGAACTCCACTCACCGTTTTATCCCCTCATCCCACCACCTGCCCCCCCTTCCAACTCGCCTCCACTGCTCTCTCCCCCACTGACTGCTCCCACCTTGCTCATCTTACTTTTTATTAACAGGTTCTTATAAAGCACAGCAAATTTTGTTGCACTTTACAATTGGAAATAACAATTATAAAACAAAACTGGGGGTCATTCTGAGTTGTTTGCTCGCTAGCAGTTTTTAGCAGCCGTGCATTGTCGCCGCCCACTGGGGAGTGTATTTTTGCTTTGCAGAAGTGTGAACGCTTGTGCAGCAGTGCGCCTGCAAAATCTTTTTGTACAAAACAAGACCAGCCCTGTAGTTACTCTTCATGTGCGTTGATTCTAACGACGGAGGGATGGCTTTTGACGTCACACACCCGCCCAGCGTTCGCCCAGCCACGCCTGCATTTTTCCAGACACACCTGCGTTTTTATAAGCATCCTCTGAAAACGGTCAGTTGCCACCCAGAAACGCCCACTTCCTGCGTTCGGCAGTGCGACTGAAAGCTTCCCTAGAACTCGTACAAAATGATGATGCTCTTTCTACCCGTACGTCGCACGTGCGCATTGCGTTGATTGCGCAGATTATACTTTTTTTCACTGATCGCTGAGCTGTGAACAACGGCAGCTAGCGATTAACTCGGAATGACCCCCTTAGTGGGCTGCATGAGATGGCAACACAGCAATGATAACCAGGGTCAGAAGGAAGGGAATGGGAAGAAGGAGAAAATATGAGAGGATATGTATGGACTGTACAGTGGAGATATACAGTCCCTTGCTAAAGTATTCACCCCCCTTGGCTTTTTACCTATTTTGTTACATTACAATCTGTAATTTAATTTTTATATCTGAATTTTATGTGATGGATCTGTCTAAATTGGTGAAGTGAAATGAGAAAAATGTATATATAAAAATAATTTTTAGAAGTAAAAATATGAAAATTGGCATGTACATATGTATTCACCCCCTTTGCTATGAAGCCCCTCAAAAGTTCTGGTGCAACCAATTACCTTCAGGAGTCACATAATTAGTGAAATAAAGTCCACCTGTGTGCAATGTAAGTGTCACATGATCTGTCAGTATAAGCACACCTTTTCTGAAAGGCCCCAGAGGCTGCAACACCACTAAGCAAGAGGCATCACACCATGAAGACCAAGGAGCTCTCCAAACAAGTCAGGGACAAAGTTGTTGAGAAGTACAAGTCAGGATCAAATCCATCATCTTCAAATGGAAAGAACATGGTACCACAACAAACCTGCCAAGAGAGAGCCGGCTACCAAAACTCACAGATCGGGCAAGGAGGGCATTAATCAGAGAGGCAGTACAGAGACCAAAGGTAACCCTGAAGGAGCTGCAAAGTTCCACAGCAGAGACTGATGTATCTGCGCATGTGGCCACAATAAGCCGTACACTCCATAGAGCTGGGCTTTATGGAAGAGTGGCGAGAAAATGCCATTACTTAGTGTTAAAAATTAAGAAAGCATGTTTTGAGTTTGCCAAACGGCATTTGGACGACTCCCCAAATGTATGGAAGAAGGTGCTCTGGTCAAATGAGACTACAATTGAACTTTTCGGCCACCAAGGAAAACGCTATGTCTGGTGCAAACCCAACACATCCCATCACCTCAAGAACACCATCCCCACAGTGAAACATGATGGTCCAGCATCATGCTGTGGGGATGTTTTTCAGCAGCAAGGAATGGGAATCTGTTTCGAGTCGAGGGAAAGGTGGATGGTGCTAAATACAGGAATATTCTTGAGCAAAACCTGTTTCAGTCTGCCTGTGATTTGAGACTGGGATGGAGGTTCACTTTCCATCAGGACAATGACCCAAAGCATACTGCTAAGGAAGTGGTTTAAGGGGAAAGATTGAAATGTGTTGGAATGGCCTAGTCAAAGCCCAGATCTCAATCCAATTGAGAATCTGTGGTCAGACTTGAAGATTGCTGTTCACTAGCGGAAACCATCCAACATGAATGAGCTGGAGCAGTTTTGCCTTGAGGAATGCGCAAAAATCTCAGTGGCAAGATGTGGCAAGCTCATAGAGACTTAGCCAAAGCTGCTTGCAGCTGTAATTGCTGCAAAAGGTGGCTCTACAAAGTATTGACTTTAGGGGGGTGAATAGTTATGCACGCTGAAGTTTTCTGTTATCTTGTCCTATTTTGTTTGCTTCACAATAAAGAAAAAAAATCTTCAAAGTTGTAGGCATGTTATGTGAATGAAAAGATGCAAACCTTCAAACAATCCATTTTAATTCCAGGTGGTGAGGCAACAAAACATGAAAAATGCAAAGGGGGGTGAATACTTTAGAAAGGCACTGTAATTGGATAGGAAAGCTTATAAAGGTTATGTAAGCGTTTCTGGAATTTGATAACCTTGCCTAAAGAGATGAGTTTTAAGGGAACGCTTGAAGGTTTGGATACTAGAGGAGAGTCATATGGTGAGTGCTAGGGTATTCCACAGAGTTAGTGTAGCCCAAAGAAAGTCCTGCAGTCGTGAATGTGAGCAAATAATGAGTGTGGATAAGAGATGTAGATCTTGTGAAGAGTGATGAGGTTGGGTTGGGAGATATTTTGAGATAAGCGAAGAGATGTACATTGGTGTAGTTTGGTTAATGGCCTTGTGTGTGAGTAAAAGTATTTTATATTTAATATGGTAGAATACAGTTAACCAATGAAGGGACTGACAGAGTGGATCTGCAGACAATGAACATCTTGCGAGGAAGATTAGCCTCGCAGCTGCATTATGAATGGATTGTAGTGGTGAGAGTCTCTTTTTGGTAAAACCAGTAATAAGACCATTTCAATAATCAATGCAGGAGATAATGATAGCATGGATAAGAGTTTTTTCAGTGTCGTATGTAAGGTATGGTCATATTTTGGATATGTTTTTAGATGCATGTAACATGATTTTGAGAAAGATTGAATGTGGGGAACAAAGGACCGTTCAGAGTCAAGCATGCCACCTAGGCAGTGAGCTTGTGGGGTAGGATTGATTGTTGAGTTCTCAATAGTGATAGAGATATCAGGTTGGTAACTACTATCTGCCAGTGAAAATATAATTAACTCTGTTTTCGTGGCGAGATAACATCCAAGATGAAACAGCAGAAAGGCATTCAGTGATTCGGACCAATACAGATGGTGACATCTTCAACTATTCACTCTCCATCGGCATCTTTCCATTGCCATTCAAACATGCTCTGGTCTCATCTATTCTATACAAAACAACAACCCTGACCCAGTCTCACCCACTAGCTGCCACCCCATCTCTCTTCTCCTTTTCGCCTCCAAATTACTTAAGCAGCTTGTCTACAACATCTCACTACCTACCTCTCTGACAACTCCATCGTTGCTCCTCTCCAATCTGAGTTTTGCACACTTCACTCTACTGAAACTGCCCTGGTCAAAGTCATCAATGACCTGCTTTCAGCCACTTCTCTCTCCTCATCCTCCTGGACCATCTCTATGACCTTTGACACTGTATATCATCCTCTCTTCCTCTGCACCCTTCAGACCATTGGCCTCTCAAAGCATAGTTCATGCCTGGTTCATGTCACGATCCGGGTACTGAGACACTATTTCCCTTCTGGTTGCCTCCGCCGCTGTTCCTGTGTTTCCAGTATATGGACTTACCAGTGTAACGTCTCATGTCTGCCACGGTCTCCGCTGTCATCCATGCGGTTCCAGTATACAAGTTGCCAGTGTGGCGTTTCCTGCCCTCCGTGGCCTTCGCCGCCATTGCTGCTGAATCTCCACATGGTTTTCCAAACTAACTTTCCCTCCAAGTGCTAACATGGGCGCAGCCATCTTGGTTTCAGTCACATGCCTCAGTTTCAACCAATCCACTACCTCTGGAATCTGCATAATTGCCCAGCCAATGCCTGCCTTGCTGCAGGTATAAGTATCCTGTGCCTGGGCCAGGAAATTGTCAGTGCTTTCATTGTCATCTGTGATTCCAGCCTACAAGCTTCACTACAGACTTCCTCCTGCAATTCCATTCTGCAGTTCAGCCTGACTTCCCTGGTGATTACACTCTGCAGTGTAACCCGACTCTCCAGTGTTAACCCTCTACAGTCTACTTTGGATTCCTGTGATTGAACTTTTGCTTTTCAGTAATCATCCTTCATTCCTCAGTTCCAGCGCACTCCAGCTTCTTTTCTCATCTTCCAACGAACCCCAGCTTCTTTACTCATCTTCCAGCGAACCCCAGCTTCATTTATTGTTTACAGAACTTTCCTCCATATTCCAGGTTACTGGTCTTTACCAATTGTGCACCTAATTATCACGTGTGACTTTCTATTATTCTTTTGCACGTTATTTGACTTTTTATTTAATAAAAGCACTTAAGGCATTTCCAGTTGTCGTGGTCACGCCCTCGGGCATTCTTTGCTACTGTCATTACGCATGTCCAGGAGTCACATAGCTCCTCCTAAGTTCAAATACCCGTCAGCCCCTACAACTGAGGCTCCCAGTCACGGTCTCCAGCCCTCAGTTGTGACAGTAAGCACTGACCTAATGGATCCAGCCGGAGACCAGGCTCAAGCGCTTAGGCTGATTCAAGAATTGGCAACCCGCCTTGAACGTCAGGAGGCTGCTCAAGGCCATGTTGTTCGCTGTCTCCAGGATCTCTCCTCCTGGCTGGATGAAATTCAAGCAGCTCTCCGTGGATCAGGGGCGTCCAGTGTGCCGACTCCAGCGCCTCCGGTGGTGTCCCCACCCACCATACCCGTTCCTGCTCCCTACCTTCATTTGCCGACTCCTGCTAAATATGATGGATCCCCTAAAGCCTGCAGGGGTTTCCTAAACCAGTGCGAGATCCAATTTGAATTGCAACCCAGCAGTTTCCCTACTGACCGCATTAAGGTGGCATACCTAATTTCTCTACTCAGTGGTGCTGCTCTAGACTGGGCCTCACCTATATGGGAAAGGTCTGATGCTCTGTTGTCATCCTATGCTAACTTCGTGGCAACGTTCAGACGAATTTTCGATGAGCCAGGTCGAGTGACATCAGCTTCTTCAGAGATCCTTCGACTGCGTCAGGAGACGCGAACTGTCGGTCAGTATTTGGTGCAATTCCAGACCTTGGCATCTGAAGTCTCCTGGAATGATGACGCTCTTTATGCAGCCTTCTGGGGAGGGCTATCTGAGCGTATCAAAGATGAGCTCGCTGCTAGAGACTTGCCTTTAACGTTAAACGAGCTCATTTCCCTCTGCACTAAGGTCGATTTACGGTTCCGTGAAAGGGCTGTTGAACGAGGAGGACCAACATTTTCCAAGATTCCTACTGTTTCCATTCCTCGTCAGCCATCTCCGTCTAGGGAGGAACCTATGCAGATAGGTCGCTCTCGTTTATCTCAGGCAGAGCGTAGTAGACGTCTTGCTGAGCGTCTCTGTTTGTATTGTGCCGAATCTTCTCACGTTATCAAGTCCTGTCCCAACCGTCCGGGACAACCCCAGGTCCTAGCCCACCAAGGAGAAGACCAGCTAGGAGTGACAAATGTCTCTCCGTTTCCAAGTAACTGCAACCTCTCCGTTTCTCTGCAGGTGGGTCAGCGTACAAAGAATCTCACTGCCTTATTGGATTCTGGAGCAGCCGGAAACTTTATTACAGAGAGGTTCGTTAAGCAGTGGTCTCTACCCACTGTGAGACTGTCATCTCCTATATCTCTAACTGCCGTGGACGGCAGTAGGATTCCTGATGCGGTGATTACCTCCAAGACCCTACCTATCCGTCTGAAGGTAGGGGACCAGCATACAGAGTTGATTTCTTTCCAGGTAATCCCCAAGGCCACCCATCCTGTGGTCCTAGGCCTCCCATGGCTACGTCTGCATAATCCTCAAGTTGACTGGAAGTCGACCCGTATCCTGGCATGGGTCCTTCCTGCTCAGAGACCTGTCTCCAAAAAGAGCTTCCAGTTCGCATATCCTCCTACAAGTCTTCTGATGTCCCGTCTCCTCCGTGCCAAGACTCCAAGCTACAGTTTTGTCCAGGGTCACCGAATCACAAGGCTGATGCCCTTTCCCGCTCCCGGGAGCAAGAAAATGAGTCTGAGTCTACTGACAAGCATTGTATTGTTGATCCAGTGGCGTTCTCCGCAGTGAGGATGGACTCTATGCCCCCGCCAGGGAAAAATTTTGTGAAGCCGGCTTTCAGGAGGAAGCTCTTGCATCGGGCACATTCCTCTCGCTTTGCCGGACACGCGGGCATACGCAAGACCTTAAAATTAGTTTCCAGGTCAAATTGGTGGCCGACCCTAAAGAAGGACATTGCTGAATTTGTGGCCTCCTGCCCGAAATGTGCCCAGCACAAAGTATCCCGCCAGTTACCCACTAGGCAACTGGTTTCCTTGTCTGATCCTCATCGTCCGTGGGCTCATCCCTCGATGGATTCTGTCATGGATTCCCCACTTCCAAGTTGGCACAAGTCTTCATCCAGAAGTTCCATTCCAGTTGGCCAGGTAAACTCAAGAAGTGTCCTGGGGCCACTCCTAAAAGGGGGGGGGGGGTACTGTCACGATCCGGGTACTGAGACACTATTTCCCTTCTGGTTGTACGCCCTCTGCGGCCTCCGCCGCTGTTCCTGTGTTTCCAGTATATGGACTTACCAGTGTAACGTCTCATGTCTGCCGCGGTCTCCGCTGTCATCCATGCGGTTCCAGTATACAAGTTGCCAGTGTGGCGTTTCCTGCCCTCCGTGGCCTTCGCCGCCATTGCTGCTGAATCTCCACATGGTTTTCCAAACTAACTTTCCCTCCAAGTGCTAACATGGGCGCAGCCATCTTGGTTTCAGTCACATGCCTCAGTTTCCACCAATCCACTACCTCTGGAATCTGCATAATTGCCCAGCCAATGCCTGCCTTGCTGCAGGTATAAGTATCCTGTGCCTGGGCCAGGAAATTGTCAGTGCTTTCATTGTCATCTGTGATTCCAGCCTACAAGCTTCACTACAGACTTCCTCCTGCAATTCCATTCTGCAGTTCAGCCTGACTTCCCTGGTGATTACACTCTGCAGTGTAACCCGACTCTCCAGTGTTAACCCTCTACAGTCTACTTTGGATTCCTGTGATTGAACTTTTGCTTTTCAGTAATCATCCTTCATTCCTCAGTTCCAGCGCACTCCAGCTTCTTTTCTCATCTTCCAACGAACCCCAGCTTCTTTACTCATCTTCCAGCGAACCCCAGCTTCATTTATTGTTTACAGAACTTTCCTCCATATTCCAGGTTACTGGTCTTTACCAATTGTGCACCTAATTATCACGTGTGACTTTCTATTATTCTTTTGCACGTTATTTGACTTTTTATTTAATAAAAGCACTTAAGGCATTTCCAGTTGTCGTGGTCACGCCCTCGGGCATTCTTTGCTACTGTCATTACGCATGTCCAGGAGTCACATAGCTCCTCCTAAGTTCAAATACCCGTCAGCCCCTACAACTGAGGCTCCCAGTCACGGTCTCCAGCCCTCAGTTGTGACAGTTCACCTCTAAATACACCAACTGCTCCTTTTCTGTGTCTGCCTCCAACTCCATCTCACCCCCTTCCATACTTCCCATTGGCATCCCGCAGGGTTCTGTCCTTGGCCCACTGCTCTTCTTCTTAGCTTACCCCTTCTGTCCTTTCTTGTGTATCCATCTGTCTCTCCACAATCTCCTACTGTATTTGTTAACGGTGTCTGAAGCTCAACAATCATCTTCCCACATCCAAAGTCTCCACACAATCTCTCTATCAAAGTTGACAACACCATCATCTCCTCTGTTTCCCAACTGCATTGCTTGGGTGTCACTCTTGACTCTTACATCTCCTTTGCCCCTCACATTCAATCTCTGGCTCAATCCTGTCTGTTCCAGCTACACAACATAGATTGTATAAGGCTGTTCCGCTCCCAGAATGCTACTAAACTGATTATCCACTCACTGATAATTTCTTGGCTTGACTACTGCAACCTTCTCCTCATTAGCCTCTCATGTTCCCATCTTGCTCAACCCCTCAATCTTTTCTCAACACTGCAGCTAGAATTATCTTCCGCTCCACATCTCTCACTCCCCTTTGCCAAAACCTGCACTGGCTCCCATTCCCCTACAGAATCCTCTTCAAACTCCTCATCCTCAGCCCTCTCTAACTGCACCACTCCCTATATCTCCAAATTCATCCCCATACAAATTCCCTCTTGCCCCCTCTGGTTGGCCATTGACCGTCACCTCTACTCTACCCTGGTTACCGCATCTCACACTCGAATCCAAGATTTTGACTTGCTGTCCCCCTTCACTTGAACAAACTCCTTCGCTCTATCAGACTCTCCCCAACCTTGCAAATCTTTAAACAGGCACTGAAAAACCACCTGTTCATCAAAGCGTACCATTCCACCACATAACCAAGTTTCACGGTCGCTCACCCCATACTCGTACTTCAACCAACTCTACCTCACATGCGTCCTGCCCTCAGGCCCCCTTCCACTTGCTCACACCTTATGTCATCTTTCTCCCCTCTCCCCTTAGATTGTAAGCTTCTTAGAAAACTGTCCTCCTCCCTCCTGTTCACACCCTCTTCTCTTGCACATGAATTAAGAATTACAGCGTTCACCTACTCAGTGGCTGTTTACGCTGGATCTTCTCTCTCTTCTAACTGCTCATCTCTTTAAGCGGCTGCAGTCCCCTAGTAGCCACTACAGGAGACAGGTTCCACCTCATGCCAATTGCTCCCTCACTTACCTTACATCCCAGCTGTATTGTGTACTGAGAATTGTGGTGCTAATTGTTAGTTGTGCTCTGTTTATGTTTTGGGTTACAGTAATGTAATGTTCTATTCACCCTGTAATGTTCTACTGCCTACGGCACTGTGAACCACTTGTGGCACCATATAAAATGTAAAAATAATATCTATGGTATATAGATACGAGTATATAATCCTATTCTGACTGCATTATGTCACTTTAAGAAATAAATCCATTGCTGTAAGTGCTTGAAACCTGGTGAGTTCCCTGTATTTTGAAATTTATGGATTTAAAACCACTTGATGGAAGAATTTCTTGAGTGGTGCCTGCAGAAGTACCCCAACTGTTGAAGATATATAACTGTGAGTGCATTGGGTTTGATAAATATTTGACGGTCCGGGCGGACCTTTATCAAGAACCCAAGCGAACACAAGCATTTACATACCTTATATACCCTGCAATCAATTGTGTCCATAGCGTGCTCCTGCCAGCCGCCCGTAGTGTGATGTCACGCAGCTCCGGTACGTACCACACCGCCCGCCGTTCTCCGTGCAAGGTGACGTTAAGCATCATGAATAATGCTTAATCCCTGGTGCATTATATACAGACACATGACACAAGAATTCATAATAAGAACTGTCTGTACTCTAGAGGACACTCTCATAGAAAACATGCAAATAAGAGGCTCTCATTTAGCACAAGCGGGGCTACCCCAGAGCCGGATTAAGGGGGGGGCACGGGGGTTCAGTACCCCGGGCCACCCTACAAGGGGGGCCCCCAGCCAAAGCACACATATGGCTCCCAAATTGAGTTTATTTGTTATTTTTACAGGCGTCCCCCGATGGGTCCCGCAGTGCTAGAGGAGACTGTGCGGCCCCTCCCCCCCTTTGTCGGTACCTAAGGAATCGTCACTGCCCCTGGATTGTGCAGCCGCCACATCAGGGGGATTGTGTGTGTGCCGCGTGGGAGCCGGGAGGAGGAGATCCACAGAGGCAGCGGCTGCAGCGGTACTGAAGAGGTACTGAGTGAAGACGGGAGGAGGGGAGGTAAAAAAGTTAAAGTGATTGTTGCGGGTGGGGTGGACGCAGACGGCACTGGATAGCGGCGGCTCTATAGCTTCTCACCCTGCACTCTATAGCCTATGTGCCATGAGTGAGGATTGCAGTGAGCAGCGAGGGGGCCAGTCTGGTGACTGGTCTGTACTTGTGTGAGGAAGAAGCAAGCACTGGCTGCCTGGGAACCTGACTGGTCACTCACCTCTGCTGTATAACGAATTATATATATACATATATATATATATATATATATATATATATACACATATATATATATATATATATACACATATATACACATATATACGCTTCTACATCACAGTAGCTGTCATCCCCCTGCACTTATACGCGGTTTACCCAGATCACAAATGCTTCGGACAGCACGCATTTCCAGTGATCGTACCACTCTAGTCACGACGCTGGATCACATGATCCAAAAATTTGCTCATAGAGGCTATAAGTTACGGGATCTTATGCGTTCCAGAAACAAAGTACTTAATATTCCCAGAGAACAACTGCTTTATAAAGTTCCACAACAACCATTACAATCACGGATTCCATTTGTTACTCGGTTTTCAACTGTCAGTAAAGTTCTTCCACGTGCCACCAAAGGTTTATGGCCTATTGTGACGGGTGACAAAGAATTACCCTGTTTCAAAGGCACCTCTTTGATGCCTAGCTACAAGAGGGGACCTAACCTCAGGGACTTTTTAGTGAAAACAAATATCACTCCAACTCTGAATGCCTCTACACAAGTTAAAAAACCAGGGTGCTTGTTATGAGCCATGGCTGTGGCTCATTTCCATTTTTGCATTTTGGTTATGTATTTTATGTTATACTTCTGTTCATGTTCCCCGTGGGTGTCATGGGGTGCTCGGAGCTCACCCTTAAGGAGGGGATACTGTTATGAACCACAGGTAGTGGTTCATTCCTATTTTATGTTTATAAAGTTGTCTTGCATGCCAAGATTTCCTGTTGCTCTGTTTTAGAATACTCTTGTCTGCTGCCGCTGGTGAGTCTGTGTAATTGCAGCTTGTTCCCATGTGTTCAGCCTCACCTGGCTGCTAATTGCATCTTGTCAGTTTGGAGTCATGCAACAGGGCAGCTGCATGAGATTATTAATTAGGCCTCTCTGTTATAAGCTGGCTGACTGCAATTCACAGACGCTGGTGATATTTCTGGGTATCCGGTCTGCTTGAGTTCTGAGCTTGGTTCCTGCTAGTTCCTGAGCTTCCTGTGTCGATTCCTGAGTCAGTCCCTGTGTCGATTCCTAAGTCTGATCCCGTGTCCTGCCGTGAGGCGTTCCTGTCCTGAGGTCCAGTGCCTTTGCCTGTGCCTGGTCAAGTTTCTGGCTTCTTGGTGTCCACCGGTCTTTTCGTTTGGGATTCTGCCTGTCCTCCAGTTCTAAGAGTCTGTGTCAGCAGCATTGGGAGTTCCTGTCCGTTTGCCAGTATTCGTACCGGTTCCGTGAGTAGCGGCTCTGCCGCGTCCGTCGGCCTAGGCCGCTGTATTCCATTATTATTTCTGTCACTGGTGTTTTGCAGAGGGTTCTGCTTATGCTGTCACCGCCGGTACACAAAAGTATTGTGTGGGCGTGTGGTCAGCATTTCCTTTGTTGTTCTTTTCCTTTGGCGGCAAGCTGCACATACATTTAGTTTTAGGCTAGTTAGTAGCCCCTGGCTTTGGTTGTTTCAGTAAGAGGGCCCTTTGTTATCACCCTGTCTCTGTACACTCTTTGTCTCTCATTAAGACCTGAGGGGGCATCGAAGTTGGGCAGACGTAATCCGCCCTTCAAACGCGGCTGCCATGGGCTCAAGCAACCATAGTCTCGCAAGAGTGTACTGAAAGCACGGGCGAGACAACGGAGATAGGGCGCCAGGGGCTATTCCCTTTCCATTCCCCTTTCCCAGCATTACGTTCCAGTGCTCCGGTCCTTGCAATAAGATCTCCTCAGACCAGAGTGCTGGAATCACAACAGTGCTATCGATGTGCATCTTGCACCACATGCAAATATTTGGAAACCGGTCACAGTTTTAATAACCCACATACGGGCAAGCAATACAAAATTAAACACGTGGTCACGTGTACGACATCATTCATTGTATATACCATAATCTGCCCATGTGGCTTATTATACGTCGGACAGACCATTTGAAACCTTAGGGATAGGATGGCGTTACATCGATCTGCCATCAAAGCATCGCTCGATGGCAAACCTGTGGACCAACCGGTTGCACGCCACTTTAAATTAAAGGGCCATCCACTATCTAGCCTGCAATATAAGATCATCGACCACATTCCGAGCCCTGTGAGAGGGGGCGACCTACATACAGCATTATCCAAATGTGAATCCAAATGGATTTTCTTATTGGATACATTATCACCAAATGGACTAAATGAAAAATTCACTTGGAATGTATTTCTTTAATATTCACCTATACACCAGTCGGTTCCGGCCCATTTGTCCTCTTTCCCCCCTCCCCCCCCCCCTTTTTCCCTCCCCCCCCCCCCCGCCCTCCCTCCCCGTCATTGCCTGATCCCCCTTCCCCTTCCTTTTTTTTCCCCTTCCATCTTCCTTTTTCTTTTTTTCCCCCCTCCCCCTTCCCCTTCCCATCCTTTCCCTTCCCTTCCTCCTTTTGTCTCCCTGCGTTGATGTGTAGTAACTTAGTAGGGATCCAATCCAATGGCCTATTTATCGCATGTTAGCCCACTTATCTGATTATCTTATTGTGCTATTAGTTGCAATTTGTGTACTTTAATCCCTTTGTATCATATGCTGCTATAACCACGATTTAGGGCTTTTTTCTATATTCCTCAGCTGATTACAAGTAACTTTTATCTTCTTATATGTTTTTAATGCAATTCACTTTCACTCTTCATTCACCCTGCTTGGGTGTCATAAGTTACGTCTTGCACACACTTGACGATCACTGTTTACATTTCCCTCACAGCTGTGACGGGTCTCCCCGGCGCCTGTTTGCGCAACCATTGCTTGGCAATGGACACGTCAGCTATGCGCCGCCCGTGTGACGTACCCGGAAGTCCCGGACACAGACGCCGGGAACACCCGCTCCTGCACAGCTTTAAAAGGTGAGTGATTCATTCTGTGGGTTTGGTTCTTTCTTTCTGCACACTACACTGTACATGGGTATCCTTACCTGAGGAAAAGGCTTGATGCCTTGAAACGTCGTAAGACCTCCATGTTTTTCTATTTTTTGCACTTTATTGCCCTGTTTTGCACTATGCTTTGCATATAAAAGTTTTTTCAAGACCTTGGAGTGCCGCCTCTTGTCCTTTGCCAGATACACCTGAGCCACAGGTGGGGAAGGTACAGATACTGCATTATCTTTTGGAGGGCACCCAGGCATTTCTATTGCTGCACAGAGTGCCGGATGTGTATATTTGTATATATATATATATATATATATATATATATATAATGCTGCTTCACAATTATGTGCTCCTCCCCTGCTTGCCTGGTCCCCCAGCTTTCACATCCTTTTCTGCTTTTTATTTATTTCATGGATAATGTTTCCTGTTAATTTATTTAATGTAGTGCAGTTAGATGACAGGCAGTATACATTTAAGGTGATTAAATTGGCTGTTACATACCCCCCTCCCCCAATATAATTTATTTTGTTTGCAATTGCGGGCTTGCTAAATGACGAGGGGAAAGTCCGAAGGAGTAGGGAAGGGCTCCCCTGTGTTAAGTTCCCCGGGCCCCTTCAAGGCTTAATCCGGCCCTGGGCTACCCAGTTTATTTTATGGGTCCAGGAGCCTTCTACTTGTAATAGCCTTTTGTCCCTGTCCCCTCCCCTTTTTGATGCCAGAACATGATCCACAATCTTATAGCACAAAGTGGATAAATTGTGTCGGTAATCACGAAAATGCCGGGCCACCGGCTGGTCAATGTCTTTTCCTTTAATTGCCTGACTAATTGCTGTCTGATGTTGCGTCATGCAAGTACGAAATGTGCAAGAAGTCTTCCCTCAAACTTCTACACGCAATACCCCATAATGACAACGTGAAAAAAGTTTTTGGGAGATTTTTGCTAATTTATTAAAAATAAAAAAGCTATGAAATCCACATGTACATAAGTATTCACAGCCTCTGCCATGAAGCTCAAAATTGAGCTCAGGTGCATCCTGTTTCCACTGATCATCCTTGAAATGTTCCTACAGCTTAATTGGAGTCCACCTGTGGTAAATTCAGTTGATTGGATATGATTTGGAAAGGCACACACCAGTCTATATAAGGTCCCATACTTGATAGTGCATGTCTGAGCACAAACCAAGCATGAAGTCAAAGGAATTGTCTGTAGACCTCCGAGACAGGATTGTCTCGAGGCACAAATCTGGGGAAGGGTACAGAAAAATTTCTGCTGCTTTGAAGGTGCAAATGTGCACTGTGGCCTCCATCATCCGTAAATGGAAGAAGTTCGGAACCACCAGGACTCTTCCTAGAGCTGACGGTCGTCTAAACTGAGCAATCGGGGGAGAAGGGCCCTAGTTAGGGAGGTGACCAAGAACCTGATTGTCACTCTGTCAGAGCTACAGCATTCCTCTGTGGAGAGAGGAGAACCTTCCAGAAGGACAACCATCTCTGCAGCAATCCACCAATCAGGCCTGTATGGTAGAGTGGCCAGACGGAAGCCACTCCTTAGTAAAAAGCACTTGGCAGCCCGCCTGAATTTTGCCAAAATGCACCTGAAAGACTATCAGACCATTAGACCAGCAAATGTTGTTTCTCGTGAGACAAAGATTGAATGCTTTGGTGTGAATGCCAGGTGTCGTGTTTGGAGGAAACAGGCATCGCTCATCACCAGGCCAATACCATCCCTACAGTCAAGCATGGTGGTGGCAGCATCATACTGTGGGGATGTTTTTCAGTGGCATGAACTGGGAGACTAGTCAGGATAGAGGGAAAGATGAATGCAGCAATGTACAGAGACATCCTGGATGAAAACCTGCTCCAGCATGCTCTTGACCTCAGACTGGGGCGATGGTTCATCTTTCAGCAGGACAACGACCCTAAGCACACCGCCAAGATATCAAAGGAGTGGCTTCAGGACAACTCTGTGAATGTCCTTGAGTGGCCCAGACAGAGCCCAGACTTGAATCCAAATGAACATCTCTGGAGAGATCTGAAAATGGCTGTACACCGTAGCTTCCCATCCAACCTGATGGAGCTTGATAGGTTCTGCCATGAGGAATGGGCAAAACTGCCCAAAGATAGGTGTGCCAAGCTTGTGACATCATATTGAAAAAGACTTGAGGCTGTAATTGCTGCCAAAGGTGCATCAACAAAGTATTGAGCAAAGGCTGTGAATACTTATGTACATGTTATTTCTTAGGTTTTTTATTTTCAATAAATTAGCAAAAATCTCAAAAAAACTTTTTTCATGTTTTCATTATGAGGTATTGAGTGTAGAATTTTGAGAGGAAAAATAAATTTGTTCCATTTCGGAATAAAGCTGTAACATAACAAAATGTGGAAAAAGTGAAGCACTGTGAATACTTTCCAGATGCACTGTATATGAACTTATTGAAAGACTGAGAACAGAGTAGTACTTAACCACTCTAAACTTAACCAAATGGTACTGCAAGTGCCATTGACAGACAAGGCAAAAGATAAAACAACTTTTCCTGCATTGGCTGGGCTGTTCAGATACAAGATTGGGTTACATGGGGCACCCAACACCTTTCATTGGATGATGGATAGAATTCTAAGGCTCCATAGACAGTATGCAGCTACTTATCATCTTATTATGAAGTCATCTGTAGTCCAGACTGGCAGTCTCACCCAAGTTACAAGCAGTTTTGGACTGCATCAGTGAGGCAGGATTGACAGCCAATCCAAAAAAAGTGTTGCCTAGTGATGGAAGAAGTGAGGTATTATGGATACACAATAGGCAGAGGTTTGATAAAGTCCCAACTTAATGAAATTGAGGCAGTACAAAACTGGCCATGTCCTTTAAATAGGAAGCAGGGTATTATTGTAGGTTTATACCAATTTTGCCACTATTGGTGTCCAGTTGACTGACCTTACCAAGGGCAAACAGTGGTTGTGGTTAAGTAGAATCCTGAGGCAGAAAAGGCTTTTTAGGCATTGAAGGTAGAATTTGCACCCAAACAGTTTTGACAAAACTGTTATGTCCTGATGTACATCTCTTTACTTCAATGAATCATGCAGTATGAAGATTATGTATTTTATTTCTTATTGATAAGTAGTACTTGCATGGTTACAGATAGACATCAACTCCACATGCTGCTCTCCTTCTCCTTACTCCTTTCTACTTTCTACTTCCTACTACCTCCTGATCACATGTTCATCTGTGCAGCCAGATTCTTAAAGGTACACTACCTCATCTAGCTAATGCACATAAACCATCTTCATAGATACTACATCTCCCCCTTCCTTTCATATATGTAAATTAATATATTTCTTTAAAACACATAAAATTGATTTTACGTTCAACCAATTAAACATACAACAATATGCTGACTGAATTTGAGCATGAATATTAACCCACAATATACAATACACATTAAACTGGAAACGATTTTTGAACAACAAATTATGAGCTTTAAGATGAAAGTCATATCTGCTCAATAAGCTTTGTAGGAGGTTTAATGACTCTGCCTGCTTTCCTCTGAGTATATGATCCTTCACTCAAAGGAACAGACACAATAGAATCACTTGGTGCTGAGGATGTTATAGGTGGTATGTTGACATCATCTTGACTTGGTGCATCAGAAGATAAGGATGGGAATATCTTCTTGAAATGGGCCACATTCCTTGTCACAGTGTGATGGTCATTTCCCGCAACAACCATTGTTCCTTTCCTTTTCACTACAGTCAGTGGACTTGGGTGAAAAGCAGTCATGTCCTTACGTACTACTTTTTGTTTCACCAAAACACGATCTCCTTCTTGTTAGTCCGAAACAATAGCTCTCCTTTTCCGGTCTGCATATTGTTTAGCCTTTTGTTTATTGGCAGAGTCCTTCTGTCTAACCTGATGATCTCTAGATGAAGGAGTCAAATGGATTTCTGGAAGAGTGGATCTGATTACTTTTCTTTGAAACATTAATGTCTGAGGAGGGACATTTGTTGTGGAATGAGGTACTGAGCGATATTGTCTGAGAAATTGATTTAGAGATTGTTGAATTTGAATTCGGGATACTTTACAAATCTTTATTTGCTTTCCCAGATTACGCATGAAACGTTCAACAAGACCATTAGCCTGTGGCCACAGGGGAGTGATTTTTTGATGTCGAATTCCAAAATGTTTCATGAATTTGCTGAAATCATCACCTTGAAATGGTGGACCATTATCAGTCTTTATTGTTCCTGGAATTCCATAAGTAGTAAATATTCTATCCAACGCTGGTAAGACAGATGTGGCAGACGTTGAAGATATTATTTCAAGAACAGGATATCTTGAATATTCATCCACAGCCACTAGTACGTATTTACCATTGTATAATGGTCCATAGAAATCAACATCGACATTTTGCCAGACATTGCCAGGTAGATTAGTCATCCGCAATGGTTCACTGCTTGTTTGCGTAGAAAGAAGGGTGCATGTCATACAGCTACGGATTTCCGATTCAACAAGTTGCTCCATGGAGGGAAACCATACCTTTTCACGTAAAAGTTGTTTGGTCTTTACGATTCCTAAATGACTGGCATGGGCAATATCAATTACCCTCTTTCTCAAAACAGCTGGAATAACAATTTTGTCACCTCTGAGAATCATCATGTACAGTAAGTTCTTGACAATGTTTATTAAGTGTTCGGAATTCTTGTTCCTCATCAGTTGAAAGTAAAAACTGTCCCAGTCGCCAATCATTGTAAATAATGCAGTGTTTTACTGCTGACAAAACTTTATCTGAGGAAGAAGCCTCTTTGATGTTGGCACTAGTAAGTGAATCAGGAATTGAATTGTTAATAATAAAGTTCACATATTCCTCCACTGAAGTAGACTGCGATATGTCAGAAGGCAGAGGATGTCTGGACATGTAATCTGAGGGATTGTCAGCACCAGTTCTATGAATGATGGAGAAATTATATGCCTGCAAACGTAAGCCCCATCGCTGTATCCTAGCTGGTTGTTTGGATTTTGGATTTCCAAAAAGTGTTACTAGGGCTTGATGATCAGTCTGGAAGGTAAAGTCAATGCCTTATAGATAGAGATGAAAGCGTTCACAACCCCAGACTACTGCAAGAGCTTCCCTTTCTGGTTGAGAGTAACGTTTTTCCACCTCTGTCAAACTGCGACTTGCACATGCTACAATATGATGATCCCCATGTGTATTCACCTGAGTCAAGATAGCTCCGAGCCCCACAGGACTGGCAACCACAATAAGTTCTGTTTTCCAGTCAGTGTTGTAATATGACATTGTGACACTATCCTGCAGACATCGTTTTATGTCATCAAATGCTTGTGATTGAGAGGAAGTCCATATGAATTAGCATTTTTCTTTGTGAGTTCCCTAAGTGGGGCAGTCAGAGTAGCGTAATTTGGAATGAATTGAGAGCAATAGTTAGTAATCCCAAGAAACGACTTGACCTCACCAGCATTAGCAGGTTTGGACATATTTGTGATAGCCTGGACTTTTTGTGGATCAGGACCAACTCCATCTTGAGAAAAGATATGCCCAAAAAATTTGAGCTTCTGTTGAAGAAAGACGCATTTATCTTTATTCAGTGTTAAGATTTTGGCTTGAAGACACTGCAACACTTGACGCAGAGCTACATCATGTTCCTGGCGTGTTGCTCCAAAAACCAGTATATCATCACTGTAATTGATGGCATTTGGAACTGACTGTATAACCAGACGGATAGCATTTTGAAACACCTCTGCTGCAGATACGATTCCAAATGATAGCCGTTTGTATCGTCGTAACCCAACATGAGTTGAGAATGTTGTTATTTGCCGTGACTCTTCATCAAGTTCCAGTTGATGATAACCTTTATTTAAATCCAATTTCGAAAAGAAACTTGCACCTGTGAGTCGATGTATGATATCATCCATAGTAGGAGTTATATGGCACTCTCTTTTAATGGCAACATTAGGACGACACATATTCTCACTGCATTTGGTTGACCTGGTTTGGGCACTACCACAATAGGGGATACCCATGGTGTTGGACCAGATACCTTTTCAATTATATCTAAGGCCTGAATTTCTTCTTCCACTTGCTTCCTTATGTTGATAGGAATACGCCGATGTTCTTGAGCAATTGGGATAACTGAGTGATCAATGTGAAGATGAACTTGATAGTCTTTAAGTTTTCCAATGCCATGAAAAAGATGATCATACTCCCGTAGTAAAACATCCACATCACTTCGTAGTGGTTTTGGGTCATGTAGGACTGGAGTGAGATTGGGAGGGTCATGTAAGACATGAGAGGAATCATGAGTGTGTGCCACAATTTGTATAAGACCCAACTCTGATGCAGTATCCAATCCCAAAAGATTACCTCTTGCATACTTAGTTACATAAAATACAGCTTTTGTCATTTTGTCATTTTTGCATGCAATTATGTCAAAAGAACCCTTTAGTGGAAGAGGTCGATTATTACCATAGGTGAATATTTTCACAGATGTTGGATTCAAAATTACTCTGCCATGCAGCTTCTTGAAACTGGTAGCATCCATTATATTTACAGAAGCACCGGAATCTATGAGAAAGTCAACAGAAGTGTGTTCTAGGGTGATGGCAGTTTTTGGACTGACCTTGTTTTTTCCAACTTGATGAATCATGTAGATAAATCCTTCTGACTTGTCATCACTGTCAGATGATTCTGCAGGCGGATCCACTGTAGAATGTTGATCCACACAACGCACTGTCTTTCGCCTGGATGCAAACTGCTGTGAAGATTGTCTAGGTGTAGACTTGATTTCCTTAGATTTACAAACAGAGGAAAAGTGATTCATTTTACCACATGCAGTGCAAATTTTACCTGTGGCAGGACAGTCTCCTGAATGTGGATAGGAGCGTCCACACCTGTAACATGATCTAGATTTCCCTGTCTCCGGAATGGTACTTGTGTCAGTGTGTAATTTATTGCACACTTGCAGCTGGGTCATGCCCCTCTCCATGTCTTTAGCATGTGTCTCTGAAAGTTCTAGACTTCTAGCATATTGCTGCAGCTCAGTCAGCGTCATTTCAGATTTAAGAGCACGTCTGCGCAACTTTCCACATGTGCCAAATGCGATTAGCTGCTGCTTAATTTCATCCTCTACATCATGGAACTGACAAGTTTTGGCAAGAATCCATAATCTAGTAATGTATGCATCAACAGATTCAGTTTGCAGTTGCATAGCTGTCCTGAATAGGTATTTTGAATGTGACAGGCTGCATTTTGGGGCAAAACAGGCAGTCGGAGAGTCCCTGCATTTGTTATAATCCCTGGTGTCTGCCTTTGGCAAAGTATCATACAGTTCATAAATCTTGGAGCCAGCACTGAGAAGAAGCATGCTTTTCTTTTTGCTATCAGAAGTAACACCCATAGCTTCAATATAGTGATCAAACTGGGCAAGCCATTTTCTCCAAAACTCTGCTGCATGAGGGGCATCAGTATGCAGAAACTGAGGGATTAATGCTAGCATGTCAGCCATGGTGACTAAGAGGAATTTACAATAGCTGAGTGTAAGTAGTTAAAAGTTTATCCTCGTCGCCAGTTGTTATGTCATGATGTACATCTCTTTACTTCAATGAATCATGCAGTATGAAGATTATGTATTTTATTTCTTATTGATAAGTAGTACTTGCATGGTTACAGATAGACATCAACTCCACATGCTGCTCTCCTTCTCCTTACTCCTTTCTACTTTCTACTTCCTTCTACCTCCTGATTACATGTTCATCTGTGCAGCCAGATTCTTAAAGGTACACTACCTCGTCTAGCTAATGCGCATAAACCATCTTCATAGATACTACAAAAACCTATAGAGGAGGGAGTGGTTGAATTCTAAATTTGTAGTACAAATAGACACATCGGATGTAGAGATAGATGCCGTTCTATCTCAGAACAAAGAGTGTGAAGAGCATAAACTTATTTATTTAATTAGAAAACTGAATGTACTGTACATGAGCAAAACTAAAGTATGCCACTGGTGAAAAATAAGCCTTAGCAACAGGTAAAGAACCTAAGTTGAAAATTGTCTCAGAAATGAGAGCAATTTTCAACTTTGGTACATTACAGCCAGGAGGTCTGAACCTGGATTTTGAGACCAAGGGGTATATGCAATTGCGGTCGAATTCCGGCTGGAATTCGACCGTTTTTTAATTCGACACAATTCGACAGTCAGACACCCTTCCGCCGGGATCCGAATTCGACATACTCAATAAAAAACGGATTCGACAGTCCCGCTGTCGAAAAACGGACCAATTGACGGATAGTGTGCGTCCTGGATTCGACTTCATGGACGGCACAAAAGTGTGTAAAAAATCATGATAAAAAATGTGTGGGGTCCCCCCTCCTAAGCATAACCAGCCTCGGGCTCTTTGAGCCGGTCCTGGTTGTAAAAATACGGGGGGGGGGGGGGGGGAAATGACGGGGTCCCCCGTATTTTCACAACCAGCACCGGGCTCTGCTTCCGGTCCTGGTGCCAAAAATATGGGGGACAAAAAACGTAGGGGTCCCCCGTATTTTTAACACCAGCACCGGGCTCCACTAGTCAGAGAGATAATGCCACAGCCGGGGGACACTTTTTATACAGGTCCCTGCGGCCGTGGCATTAAACCCCCAACTAGCCACCCCTGGCCGGGGTACCCTGGAGGAGTGGGGACCCCTTAAATCAAGGGGTCCCCCCCTCCAGCCACACAAGGGCCAGGGGTGAAGCCCGAGGCTGTCCCCCCCCATCCAAGGGCTGCGGATGGGAGGCTGATAGCCAATTGACAAAAATAAAGAATATTGTTTCTCTAACGTCCTAAGTGGATGCTGGGGACTCCGTAAGGACCATGGGGAATAGCGGCTCCGCAGGAGACTGGGCACATCTAAAGAAAGCTTTAGGACTATCTGGTGTGCACTGGCTCCTCCCCCTATGACCCTCCTCCAAGCCTCAGTTAGATTTCTGTGCCCGAACGAGAGGGGTGCACACTAGGTGGCTCTCCTGAGCTGCTTAGTGAAAAGTTTAGTTTTAGGTTTTTTATTTTCAGTGAGACCTGCTGGCAACAGGCTCACTGCATCGAGGGACTAAGGGGAGAAGAAGCGAACTCACCTGCGTGCAGAGTGGATTGGGCTTCTTAGGCTACTGGACATTAGCTCCAGAGGGACGATCACAGGCCCAGCCTGGATGGGTCCCAGAGCCGCGCCGCCGGCCCCCTTACAGAGCCAGAAGACAGAAGAGGTCCGGAAAATCGGCGGCAGAAGACGTCCTGTCTTCAACAAGGTAGCGCACAGCACTGCAGCTGTGCGCCATTGCTCTCAGCACACTTCACACTCCGGTCACTGAGGGTGCAGGGCGCTGGGGGGGGCGCCCTGAGACGCAATAAAAACACCTTGGATGGCAAAAAAATGCATCACATATAGCTCCTGGGCTATATGGATGCATTTAACCCCTGCCAGAATACATAGAAAAACGGGAGATAAGGCTGCCGATAAGGGGGCGGAGCCTATCTCCTCAGCACACTGGCACCATTTTCCCTCACAGCTCCGTTGGAGGGAAGCTCCCTGTCTCTCCCCTGCAGTCACTACACTACAGAAAGGGTTAAAAAAGAGAGGGGGGGCACTAATTACGCGCAGTATTAAATAAAACAGCAGCTATAATGGGAAAAACACTTATATAAGGTTATCCCTGTATATATATAGCGCTCTGGTGTGTGCTGGCAAACTCTCCCTCTGTCTCCCCAAAGGGCTAGTGGGGTCCTGTCCTCTATCAGAGCATTCCCTGTCTGTGTGCTGTATGTCGGTACATTTGTGTCGACATGTATGAGGAGAAAAATGATGTGGAGACGGAGCAGATTGCCTGTAATAGTGATGTCACCCCCTAGGGGGTCGACACCTGAGTGGATGAACTGTTGGAAGGAATTACATGACAGTGTCAGCTCTGTATAAAAGACAGTGGTTGACATGAGACAGCCGGCTACTCAGCTTGTGCCTGTCCAGACGTCTCATAGGCCGTCAGGGGCTCTAAAGCGCCCGTTACCTCAGATGGCAGATATAGACGCCGACACGGATACTGACTCCAGTGTCGACGGTGAAGAGACAAATGTGACTTCCAGTAGGGCCACACGTTACATGATTGAGGCAATGAAAAATGTTTTTACACATTTCTGATAATACGAGTACCACCAAAAAAAGGGGTATTATGTTCGGTGAGGAAAAACTACCTGTAGTTTTCCTGAATCTGAGAAATTAAATGAGGTGTGTGATGATGCGTGGTTTTCCCCCGATAACAACTGATAATTTCTAAAATGTTATTGGCATTATATCCTTTCCCGCCAGAGGTTAGGGTGCGTTGGGAAACACCCCCTAGGGTGGATAAAGCGCTCACACGCTTGTAAGGGCTCTACCCTCTCCTGAGATGGCCGCCCTTAAGGATCCTGCTGATAGAAAGCAGGAGGGTATCCTAAAATGTATTTACACACATACTGGTGTTATACTGCGACCAGCAATCGCCTCAGCCTGGATGTGCAGTGCTGGGTTGGCATGGTCGGATTCCCTGACTGAAAATATTGATACCCTAGATAGGGATAGTATATTTTTGCCTATAGAGCATTTAAAAGATGCATTTCTATATATGCGTGATGCACAGCGGAATATTTGCCGACTGGCATCAAGTCTAAGTGCGTTGTCCATTTCTACCAGTAGAGGGTTATGGACACGTCAGTGGTCAGGTGATGCGTATTCCAAACGGCATTTGGAAGTATTGCCTTATTAAAGGGAGGAGTTATTTGGGGTCGGTCTTTCAGACCTGGTGGCCACGGCAACAGCTGGGAAATCCACGTTTGTACCCCAGGTCGCCTCTCAACATGAGAAGACGCCGTATTATCAGGCGCAGTCTTTTCGTGGACAAGCGGGCAAAAGATTCCTCATTTCTGCCCCGTGACAGAGGGAGAGGAAAAAGGCTGCAGAAATCAGCCAGTTCCCAGGAACAGAAACCCTCTCCCGCCTCTGCCAAGCCCTCAGTATGACGCTGGGGCTTTACAAGCAGAATCAGGCACGGTGGGGGGCCCGTCTCAATGAATTTCAGCGCACAGTGGGCTCACTCGCAAGTAGACCCCTGGATCCTTCAGGTGATATCTCAGGGGTACAAATTAGAATTCGAGACGTCTCCCCCTCGCCGTTTCCTAAAGTCGGCTTTACCGATGTCTCCTTCTGACAGGGAGACTGTTTTGGAAGCCATTCACAAGCTGTATTCCCAGCAGGTGATAACAAGGTACCCCTCCTGCAACAGGGAACGGGGTATTATTCCACACTGTTGTGGTACCGAAGCCGGACGGCTCGGTGAGACCGATTCTAAATCTAAAATCTTTGAACACTTACATACAGAGGTTCAAATTCAAGATTGAGTCACTCAGAGCAGTGATTGCGAACCTGGAAGAAGGGGACTACATGATGTCTCGGGACATCAAGGATGCTTACCTTCATGTCAAAATTTACCCTTCTCATCAAGGGTACCTCAGGTTTATGGTACAGAACTGTCACTATCAGTTCAGACGCTGCCGTATGGATGGTCCACGGCACCCCGGGTCTTTACCAAGGTAATGGCCGAAATGATGATATTCCTTCGAAGGAAGGGAATTTTAGTTATCCTTTACTTGGACGATTCCCTGATAAGGGTAAGATCCAGGGAACAGTTGGAGGTTGGTGTAGCACTATCTCAGGTAGTGTTGCGGCAGCACGATTGGATCCTCAATATTCCAAAATCGCAGCTGGTTCCGACGTCTTGTCTTCTGTTCCTAGGGATGATCCTGGACACAGTCCAGAAAAAGGTTTTTCTCCCGGAGGAGAAAGCCAGGGAGTTATCCGAGCTAGTCAGGAACCTCCTAAAACCGAGCCAAGTCTCAGTGCATCAATGCACAAGGGTTCTGGGTAAAATGGTGGCTTCCTACGAAGCAATCCCATTCGGCAGATTCCACGCAAGAACTTTCCACTGGGACCTGCTGGACAAATGGTCCGGGTCGCATCTTCAGATGCATCAGCGGATAACCCTGTCCACCAAGGACAAGGGTGTCCCTCCTGTGGTGGTTGCAGAGTGCTCATCTTCTAGAGGGCCGCAGATTCGGCATTCAGGACTGGGTCCTGGTGACCACGGATGCCAGCCTGAGAGGCTGGGGAGCAGTCACACAGGGAAGGAATATCCAGGGCTTATGGTCAAGTCTGGAGACATCACTTCACATAAATATCTTGAAGCTAAGGGCCATTTACAATGCTCTAAGCTTAGCAAGACCTCTGCTTCAAGGTCAGCCGGTGTTGATCCAGTCGGACAACATCACGGCAGTCACCCACGTAAACAGACAGGGTGGCACAAGAAGCAGGAGGGCAATGGCAGAAGCTGCAAGGATTCTTCGCTGGGCGGAAAATCATGTGATAGCACTGTCAGCAGTATTCATTCCGGGAGTGGACAACTGGGAAGCAGACTTCCTCAGCACGACCTCCACCCGGGAGAGTGGGGACTTCACCCAGAAGTCTTCCACATGATTATAAACCGTTGGGAAAAACTCGACAGGTATTGCGCCAGGTCAAGGGACCCTCAGGCAATAGCTGTGGACGCTCTGGTAACACCGTGGGTGTACCAGTCAGTGTATGTGTTCCCTCCTCTGTCTCTCATACCCAAGGTACTGAGATTGATAAGATGGAGAGGAGTAAGCACTATATTCGTGGCTCCGGATTGGCCAAGAAGGACTTGGTAACCGGAACTTCAAGAGATGCTCACGGAGGATCCGTGGCCTCTACCTCTAAGAAGGGACCTGCTCCAGCAGGGGCCCTGTCTGTTCCAAGACTTACCGCGGCTGCGTTTGACGGCATGGCGGTTGAACGCCGGATCCTGAAAAGGCATTCCGGATGAAGTCATCCCTATCCTGATCAAAGCCAGGAAGGATGTAACCGCAAAACATTATCACCGCATTTGGCGAAAATATGTTGCGTGGTGCGAGGCCAGTAAGGCCCGACGGAGGAAATTCAACTGGGTCGATTCCTACATTTCCTGCAAACAGGAGCGTCTATGGGCCTGAAATTGGGGTCCATTAAGGTTCAGATTTAGGCCCTGTCAATTTTCTTCCAAAAAGAACTAGCTTCAGTCCCTGAAGTTCAGACGTTTGTAAAAGGGGTACTGCATATACAGCCTCCTTTTGTGCCTTCAGTGGCACTTTGGGATCTCAATGTAGTTTTTGGGTTCCAAAAGTCACATTGGTTTGAACCACTTAAATCTGTGGAGTTAAAATATCTCACATGGAAAGTGGTCATACTGTTGGCCCTGGCCTGGGCCAGGTGCGTGTCAGAATTGGCGGCTTTATCCTGTAAAAGCCCTTATCTGATTTTCCATTCGGACAGGGCGGAATTGAGGACTCGTCCTCAGTTTCTCCCTAAGGTGGTTTCAGCGTTTCACCTGAGCCAACCTATTGTGGTGCCTGCGGCTACTAGGGACTTGGAGGACTCCAAGTTGCTAGACGTTGTCAGGGCCCTGAAAATATATGTTTCCAGGACGGCTGGAGTCAGGAAAACTGACTCGCTGTTTATCCTGTTTGCACCCAACAAGCTGGGTGCTCCTGCTTCTAAGCAGACTATTGCTCGTTGGATTTGTAGTACAATTCAGCTTGCACATTCGGTGGCAGGCCTGCCACAGCCAAGAATCTGTAAATGCCCACTCCACAAGGAAGGTGGGCTCATCTTGGGCGGCTGCCCGGGGGGTCTCGGCTTTACAACTTTGCCGAGCAGCTACTTGGTCAGGAGCAAATACGTTTGTAAAATTCTACAAAATTGATACCCTGGCTGAGGAGGACCTGGAGTTCTCTCATTTGGTGCTGCAGAGTCATCCGCACTCTCCCGCCCGTTTGGGAGCTTTGGTATAATCCCCATGGTCCTTACGGAGTCCCCAGCATCCACTTAGGACGTTAGAGAAAATAAGAATTTACTTACCGATAATTCTATTTCTCGTAGTCCGTAGTGGATGCTGGGCGCCCATCCCAAGTGCGGATTGTCTGCAATACTGGTACATAGTTATTGTTACCAAAAAATCGGGTTATTGCTGTAGTGAGCCATCTTTTCTAGAGGCTCCTCTGTTATCATGCTGTTAACTGGGTTCAGATCACAAGTTGTACGGTGTGATTGGTGTGGCTGGTATGAGTCTTACCCGGGATTCAAGATCCTTCCTTATTGTGTACGCTCGTCCGGGCACAGTATCCTAACTGAGGCTTGGAGGAGGGTCATAGGGGGAGGAGCCAGTGCACACCAGATAGTCCTAAAGCTTTCTTTAGATGTGCCCAGTCTCCTGCGGAGCCGCTATCCCCCATGGTCCTTACGGAGTCCCCAGCATCCACTACGGACTACGAGAAATAGAATTATCGGTAAGTAAATTCTTATTTTTTTGTAGCAGAACTACAAGTCCCAGCAAGCCTCCTCCGCAAGCTGGTACTTGGAGAACCACAAGTACCAGCATGCGGGGGGAAACGGGCCCGCTGGTACCTGTAGTTCTACTGCAAAAAAAATACCCAAATAAAAACAGTACACGCACACCGTGAAAGTAAAACTTTATTACATACATGCACGCCGACACAAACATACTTACCTATGTTCACACGCCGACTCGGTCCCCTTCACCAGTAGAATCCATGGGGTACTTGTAAATAAAATTATACTCACCAAAATCCAGTGTAGATCTGTCCTCTTCTGCTTTTAATCCACGTACTTGGCAAAAAAACAAACCGGAAAACACGATCCACGCACTGAAAGGGGTCCCATGTTTACACATGGGACCCCTTTCCCTGACTGCTGAGACCCCCCGTGACTCCTGTCACAGGGGGTCCCTTGAGCCAATCAGGGAGCGCCACGTCGTGGCACTCTCCTGATTGGCTGTGCGCCTCTGAGCTGTCAGACGGCGCATAGCACTATGCCGCTCCATTATCTTCAATGGTGGGAACTTTGAGGTCAGCGGTGAGGTTACTCGCGGTCTTCCCACTGAAAAACATGCTCTGATCTCTCCATATTATTTTAGTCAGTAAAAAGAAAAAATATTCTTTTAAAAAATATATAAATAATACTTGTGGCTCCTAGTAGACAAACCAAGTACATAATCCCTTCTAATATAAATAGATATGCTATTAGCAATAAAAAAAAACACAAAAAAAAGTTTTTTTAATTTTTTATTAGATCCCGCCAGCAAAATGAGGCAGACTGAAATTGACGAAATGACTGTCGAAAAGCACTGTTGTCGAATCGACATTCTTCAATTGAATATACTTTTGTCGAAAAGCCACATTTTTACCATTGCAGACATGTCGAATTTGACAACTGTCGAGTTGCAAAAAGTCGAATCTGAAACGGCCGTTTTTTTGTCGAAAAGTACTGTATTGTATTGTCGATTCATTTTTTTGTGTCGAAAATGCCCCATTTTTCGACATTTGCGCCAATTCGACTGCAATTGCATATACCCCCAAGTGGTTCTTGTTAGATATTTAGATCAGCCCTTACCCATGTCAATCAGTTTAACTTGCCATTTTACATTACGGTATTTACTCGTTACAAGGTGGAATGATAGGCTGATTAGGCATAATTTAATTTATATTTTATGTGATTTTAATATACATGTAATATTGATATATTGGCAGTTATAAAGTATTGTGTAATCTACTAATAATGTGACCTCAGGTATGCATGGGATTATATTTATTAATTGAGTCCTAGATGACATTTAACTAATTAAGATCCCTGTGTTATATATAATTATATATTTTGTGATCTGTTTCACAAGTATATGTTTGAACTGTAAGCGGAAGGGGGATGCGCTCCATCTAAGATGGAATGCATATTCAATCACTAGTAGTTTGCCCTTGTTGAGCCACCGTAGCCAGCCGTGATTCTCCTTGTATAATTACACCGAAGATTTCCGCAGTGACGATTCCGTCACTTCCGGCAGAAGTAGGATGTGCTCCACTTACAGTGGAACGCTAACCCGTTCTTTAGCAGTGCCAATTCCGTCATTTCCGACGGAAGTAGTATGCGTTCCACAGATAGTGGACCGCATACCCGTTTTTTAAGATTAAGAACAGCTTATCTTCTAGTTTGATAGAAGTGGGTGCATATTGTATCTATTAGCTGTTATACCATATATGTTTTTAAACGATGTGTGTTTGTATGTTTTTAATGACCGCAGAGGAGAATTATCAAACCCGTCATCTAAATTATACAAGGAGGGACTAACAGGGGGTATAAATATGATCCTCAGGTAATTTTCTCTCACACCCTGAGGAAGACACATTGGGATCTTCCTTTATTCCCATTATTCACATGAGAGTTTGGCAAAAGGGACTTTTGAAGAGCCCCCATATAAGAAAAGAAACCTTGATATGCAGGTTACGGGAGCCAGTCTCTAGGTCGACAGTGTCTAGATCAACCACTATTGGTCAACAGTAACTAGGTTGACAGGGTTTCTAGGTCGACAGGGTCTCTAGGTTGACATGTTCTAGGTCGACAGGTCAAAAGGTCGACATGAGTTTTTCACGATTTTTTTACTTTTTTTTACTTTTTCATACTTAACGATCCACGTGGACTACGATTGGAACATTAATCTGTGCCTAATGATTCACGTGGACTACGATTGGAACCGTAATCTGTGGCAAGCGAAGCGAGGCACCTTGCCTGAAGCATGGCAAGCGAAGCGAGCCATGTGAGGGGACACGGTGCACTAATTGGGGTTCCCGATCACTCTACGAAGAAAACGACACAAAACCCCCCCCATAAAAAAACTCATGGCGACCTTCTGACCTGTCGACCTAGACCATGTCAACCTAAAGACCCTGTCGACCTAAAGACCCTATCGACCTAGTTACTGTTGACCAATAGTGGTCGACCTAGACACTCTCGACCTAGTTACTATCTACCTTCCATACCACACTGGCAGGTTACAGCCGATTATGTTGTAAGTTGAGTACGCCACCCATTTCCTTCCATTTATCAGCACAGTTTGGGAAATCTGTAGAGGAGGGAGTGGTTCATAGAGAACACCTGTTGTGGTGGACCTTAAAGAAACCTTTATGTGTGGATCCTACTTCACTTAGGTGTGAGTACGATATGATAATCCATTGAATCAATTATTGGTGAAGGTGAAGTTCCTTGTAGATCGCCTTCTCCTGCCCTTCTGCACCACTAGACTTTTTTTGTGTTCCGAACATACACTATATTGTCTTTGTTCTTCTTTTATTATACTACTTTGAGTATGTCCCCTGCTGGAATATTTATAGACATGTGGGGTGAGATTCAAATGACATATCATGCCCAATTTCCTTTCTAAAATTATCTCCGTTATCGCGCATATTGCACCCACAGTAATCAGGTTTACTGTGTAAAGGGTTGGGTGTCTCTCTACTCCGGGGGTAGCGAGCTGAAATAATGATACAACGTCCCTGAGGGCAGAAACAGAACGAGTGTGGAAACGGGTGAAAAGAATTGAATCCCGCCCGTGGTATTCCTAGAGAAGATCGAGAAGTTCTTCATATTCCTTGGAGCATCTGGAACAACGACTTTGTTCTGTTTGATGTAATGTATATGTGAACCTTGTTTATAGTGAGCGCAAAATATTTAACTGCGTCACCTATTCCTTACTACTACTGTTTGATATTGGACTGGTCATCGAACACCATACTGACCAGTAAATTTTCAGGATGCAAAAAGTAAGCATTAGTCAGGATGACCTTATAGCGTTAAAGGTATGTATGCTAGCGTGTCTTATTTGTCAGTCTCTTTTAATAGAGAACCAAAGCCTGGCATATACCTTCATAATGTAATTTGTAATTGTGGTGGTCATTCCGAGTTGTTCGCTCGGTAATTTTTTTCGCATCGCAGCGATTTTCCGCTTAGTGCGCATGCGCAATGTCCACAGTGCGTCTGCGCCAAGTAAATTTGCTATGTAGTTAGGAATTTTACTCACGGCTTTTTCATCGTTCTGGTGATCGTAGTGTGATTGACAGGAAGTGGGTGTTACTGGGCGGAAACTGGCCGTTTTATGGGTGTGTGCGGAAAAAACGCTACCGTTTCTGGGAAAAACGCGGGAGTGGCTGGAGAAACGGAGGAGTGTCTGGGCGAACGCTGGGTGTGTTTGTGACGTCAAACCAGGAACGACAAGCACTGAACTGATCGCAGATGCCGAGTAAGTCTGAAGCTACTCAGAAACTGCTAAGAGAGGTGTATTCGCAATATTGCGAATACGTCGTTCGCAATTTTAAGAAGCTAAGATTCACTCCCAGTAGGCGGCGGCTTAGCGTGAGTAAATCTGCTAAAAGCAGCTTGCGAGCGAACAACTCGGAATGAGGGCCTGTACCATGTTGTGTGAAGTACGTGACGTGTCAGTGTACAAGCTTCTGTCCTATAGAACTTGAAAAACTTTCAGGACCAGTTCTTCGCCCATTAAGTAACGTTAAGAGGCGAAAAAGTGGCAATTCATTGAAATGAAGAAGGCATATTGCCCATTGAAGATTTCTCTGTAAAGTATTTTCTATCAGTGTGTTGAAACCTTCGAGACGGCCATTATTTGAGTTGTCAAGAATTTTTCCTTGCACTTCTTCTTTAAGGTGAAAGAGGATTCCTGTGGCTGTACTGTTTGCTTTGCCTAACTAAGGAATAATGTGCTCAATGTATTTTCCTCCAGGTTCCTGAACCAGTGAACTATGCTCCTATATAGTAAGTTGCCTGTGATGCTTTGAGCCAATCTTTTCATGCCGGCCAATACTACCAGAATGCCACAAAATGATAGTCAAATTGACATGATTTTTTTAGTCTTCAATTGCGTATCAACATCAAATGCGTAATGTTTTAGTGTCTGGAAAAGCTTTCCACCCTATGTGAGACGAGATGTGTTGCGCAGCGGGACCCACAGGTTCCACATTACCTATCCGGACCAAATTTCAAAACTTTGAGCCAATTATGGGAGTTGAAGATATTGACCTAGGATGATGAAACTTCGGCAATGAATTACTACCATGGGTTAGAAAATTTTCCATACCAAAGCATTTTTGATTACTGAGCATGCTTTCTGCTGCGGGGTACACTGGGCTCCACAAGGAAACACATAGAGGTGTAGAGTAGGATCTTGATCTGAGGCACCAACAGGCTCAAAAGCTTTGACTATTCCCAGAATGCATAGCGCCACCTCCTCTATAACCCCGCCTCCCTGCACAGGAGCTCAGTTTTGTAGTTGGTGCCGCAGATAGCAGGCACATAACAGAGGGGCTGCTCTGGGCAGCCCTAAGAAGAGCTTTTTGAGAAGAAAAGTGAAGACTTCAAGGGCTGCAGCAGTGTGTACATGTCTAGTGACATTCACTGCTGCAGCTCCATCTCTCCCCAGCGGTGCTGTACACTCCCGAGCCCTGGTTGCCGGGTAACTACAGCAGGAGGCTCCGGTTTTCTTCTAAAGTCAGGCACACATGACGGGGGCTCTATGGGATTGCGTGGCCGTGCTTCGGGAGGTGGTGAGTGGGTCCTTTATCGTGATCCGGCGCGGTCAGTGGGAGGCGGGGCGCGCTCGCTGGGGGTGGACACTGTGGCAGTACAGTCGATCCCACTAGATCACCAGGGCACGGGTGCAGGTCAGGTTTTCCCTTAAAACCGTTTTACTAGTAGCCCACAGTACCCGGTGGTTTTGCAAGCAGGGGGATAAGGCTTAGACCTGGAGCCCTTCCCCCAGCCCCAGGGCGCCATTTCCAGCAAATGTTTCCGCACTGGAGCTGCATATCTGTCTCTCCCTCACTCCCTGTCAGTGTTTGGGCACCATTTCTCTCAGCTACACTGTTCCTGGGACTGCTTGGGCAAATCCTCCTGTGTAAAGCCGCCTGGTTGTCAGCGCTGTGACTTTACATGACACTTAAGTATTCTACATGTCAAATAGACAGTGTTAGTTAAGAAAGAGTGCATTTAGTCAGGGTTTTCTGGTACAAGTACCCTGTGATATACATCCAGTTCTTACTGTGCAGTGTTATATCTATTGACTACATACTGTAGCTATATAAGCTGGTCCAGTGCAGTATTATTGTTAGTAATAACCTCTGCATTGTTTACATGTGACTATATATGTGTGTGCATTAGCTTGCTGAGTGGTTTCCATTTCGTGTCTCTCACTCAACTTGCTATCCCTATATTCTATAACCTGAGGGGGTCAGGTTTTAGAATTATATAGGTTTTTCACAAGATATACTCTAATACGTATTTTTCTCTGTGATTTTAGTCACCGTATCTCTCCTGTATCTCTGCTTGTGCTGACTACACTGTGCAGGGGTTTGGGTAAGAGGTATTGTGCTGCTGACAATTGTACTGTGTTACCTGATACTGCAAGTTATATCATGTCTGCTTCTGAAGGTAACGGTTCTGGGGCTGAACACACTGCCGGTGTTGCTGAAGCCACAGACCCCTATGAGAAGACTATAGCAGCTGTGGGCTCTGGTTCTGTGGGCTACTTGCCCTCCAGTGGGACTATGGCAACAGGGGTACATAATGGCCCACCGTGGGCTACTTTCTCCACGCTTCTACACACGCTAGTTACTAAACTAACACCCCCTATGGGACCTCCTATGCCGGTGCAACCGTATGTGGTCCCCGCAGCTAACCCGCCTTGGGCAGACAATTTATCTGCTCAAATAAAGAAGTTGAACAAGTCCTTGACTACTAAAAAGTCTGACCCTCGCTCGCCTAAGACCAAGGGGTCCTCTAAGCGAGCTTTTATCTCCTCACAATCCACTGCTGTCACTGACACCTTGTCTGATGAAGATGGCGCTTACACTGACCCCACAGATTCTGACACAGATACTGCTGATGGGGAGGGTAGTTCACATGTGGATGTTCCTGATCTTTTGGAGGCTATTAAGTTAATTTTACAGATTACGGATGATCCCGAGCCATCCGCCCCTCCTAAGAAACCAGATAGGTTCAAGCGTCAGAAGGAGGTTAAACAAGTTTTACCTCACTCTGATCACCTAGTGGATATACGTCAGGAACCCTGGGGAAACCCGGGAAAGAAGTTTGTGCCTCAAAAGAAGATGCTGGCTCGCTATCCCCTCGCGCCAGGGCTGTCTAAAAAATTGGGAAACGCCTCCTCCAGTAGACTCACATGTGGCTAGGATGGTGGTTTCCTCAGCTCTACCTGTCACTACCGTCACGTCTCTAAAAGAGCCTATGGATAAACGTGTGGAGGGTTGTCTGAAAGCGATTTACACCCTCACGGGTGCTGCACAAAGGCCCACTATTGCAGCAACATGGGCTGCAGAGGCTATTGTAGCATGGGCCTTGGAGTTAGAAGCTGAAATCTCTTCTAACCATGCTAGACAATGCTTGTCATATATTGTCACAGCTTCTCACTATATTAAAGTGGCGACTTCTGATGCCGGAATCCTAGCAGCCAAGGCCTTTACTACAACAGTCCTGGCTCGCCGGATTTTGTGGCTGAGGTCCTGGTCTGTGGATCTGGACTCTAGAAAAACCCTGGAGGTACTCCCTTTCAAGGGAGATATTCTGTTTGGGGAGGACTTAAATAAGATAGTGGCTGATTTGGCTACTGCCAAAACTGCCTGTCTGCCAAGTACCGCTCCTTCTGTGTCGAAGGCTAAATGTACTTCCTTTCGCCCCTTTCGTCCTTCAGGTAAAGCAAAAGGTCAGACGTACAACAAGCAGGCCCGCACTTCCAAACCTGGTAAACCGAAGCCCAAAAGAGCCTGGGATACCTGTCAGCCAGCTTCCAAGACCGATAAGCCTGCCGCATGATGGGGCGGGCCTCCCCTTGGGGGATCCCAGGGTGGGGGGCCGGCTTCTAGGGTATACCCAGGAATGGTTGAAGACCACTTCAGATGCCTGGGTATGGGAAGTCGTCACTCGAGGTTACGCCATAGCCTTCAGAAACCGACCCCCTTATCGATTTTGCCGGACAGACGTCCCGTTGGACCAGACAAAGGCAAGCACTCTACATTCGGTGGTACAGACCCTCCTGGATACAGGAGTCATAGTACAGGTGCCTCTTGCTCAGAGGGGCCGGGGGTACTATTCTCCGCTGTTTCTGGTCCCGAAACCGAATGGGTCTTCCCGGCCCATTCTCAACCTCAAGGCATTGAACAGGTTTGTGAAAATTTCCAAGTTCCGTATGGAAACCCTTCGCTCTATAGTTCTGGCCTTGGAACCTGGGGACTACATGGTCTCCCTGGACATACAGGATGCTTACCTGCATATTCCTATAGCAGTGTCACATCAGCAATACCTGAGGTTTGCGATTGGCAACCTCCATTACCAGTTTCGGGCTATGGTTTAACTTCGGCTCCGCAAGTCTTCACCAAAGTTATGGCGGTGATGACGGTGGTACTCCGCCGTCAAGGGGTCAGGATACTGCCATATCTGGACGACTTGTTAATCCTGGCAAATTCACTAAAACTTCTCCTACGTCATCTGGATATGACTGTCCGGTTTCTACAAGCCCACGGGTGGCTCATCAACTGGAAGAAATCCTCCCTGGTCCCTGCTCAGAGCATGGTGCACCTGGGAGCGCTATTGGACACTCACAAACAGCGGTTGTTCTTGTCTCAGGAGAAAGTCCTGAAGCTTCAGGACAGGATTTGTTGCTTCCTTTCTCGTCCGCAAGTGTCGATACATTCGGCGATGTAGGTGCTGGGCCTCATGGTGTCAGCATTCGACATGTTAGAGTATGCTCAATTCCATTCTCGCCCCATCCAGAGGCTGATTCTAGCCAAGTGGGACGGCCTGCCTCACCGGATCAGGTCTCACATGATATCATTGACTCCGGAGGTCCGTCTGTCGCTGCACTGGTGGATCCAGGACCAACGATTGTGCAGGGGCCGTCCCTTCTGGATATCCAACTGGGTCCTGTTGACGACAGATGCCAGTCTAAGAGGTTGGGGCGCGGTGCTGGAGCAACACTCCCTTCAGGGTCGGTGGACCAAGGAGGAATCTCTCCTCTCGATCAACATTCTGGAATTGCGGACGGTCTTCAATGCGTTGAACCTGGCCCAGCATTTAATTCAGAACTGTCCTGTTCAAGTACAGTCGGACAACGCCACCAGAGTGGCTTACATAAATCATCAAGGCTTCTATAGTAAACAAAAAATATGTTTCTAATTTTGGTGCGCAAGAAAACCCCCCTATATTGCAGCTAGTTATGTATATCAGAGTAGTACATCCAGGTTACTCAGAAAACAGTGAATAGAAGAAGAAGATAGATATACACACTCCAGCGCTAAGGAGAGTACCACATTCACAAAATATATTCAGAACACTTCATGCAAAAAACTTATCACCAGTGTGGATAATAGGTCAATCGGTAATACTTAACGTTAGGGAAGTAATCAGCACAAATGTAGAATGGTCTTAATCCGTAGATTTCCACAGTTTACCATTTAAAAAGAACAAAAAATATATAATAGCGCAGATTATTTAAAACAAGATTCAAATTTTATTACAGGAATCCACTTACAAACATGAGGTTTGGTTTGAGCCTGATATTATTCCTGTAGTGGCAATTTCAGCATCTAGTAGTTGCATCGATTCCAGGTATACTTTGGATCCTGTGAACAACCTTATTGTGAAAAGAACCTGTGTGATGGCTTCACTGTAGTTGTCTGCAGTTCCAGACTCTGACTCACAGCAAGTCCAGTTATCGGTTTCAATGAGTTTTAGCAGTATTACAAGGGAAAGGCAGAAGCAAATCCTTTAAAAAAGTCCAGAGATCTGTTACACAAGGTATCCTGCCTGCTGGATACCTTGTGTAACAGATCTCTGGACTTTTTTAAAGGATTTGCTTCTGCCTTTCCCTTGTAATACTGCTAAAACTCATTGAAACCGATAACTGGACTTGCTGTGAGTCAGAGTCTGGAACTGCAGACAACTACAGTGAAGCCATCACACAGGTTCTTTTCACAATAAGGTTGTTCACAGGATCCAAAGTATACCTGGAATCGATGCAACTACTAGATGCTGAAATTGCCACTACAGGAATAATATCAGGCTCAAACCAAACCTCATGTTTGTAAGTGGATTCCTGTAATAAAATTTGAATCTTGTTTTAAATAATCTGCACTATTATATATTTTTTGTTCTTTTTAAATGGTAAACTGTGGAAATCTACGGATTAAGACCATTCTACATTTGTGCTGATTACTTCCCTAACGTTAAGTATTACCGATTGACCTATTATCCACACTGGTGATAAGTTTTTTGCATGAAGTGTTCTGAATATATTTTGTGAATGTGGTACTCTCCTTAGCGCTGGAGTGTGTATATCTATCTTCTTCTTCTATAAATCATCAAGGCGGCACTCGAAGCCGTTTGGCAATGAAGGAAGTCTCACGGATTCTACATTGGGCGGAACACCATCTACCGGCCATATTGGCAATATTCATTCCAGGAGTCCTGAATTGGGAAGCGGACTTTCTCAGTCATCAGGACGTACATGCCGGAGAGTGGGGCCTCCATCCAGAAGTGTTTCAACTCCTAGTGGAAAAGTGGGGCCTTCCAGACGTAGATCTGATGGCGTCTCGACACAATCACAAAGTTCCGGTCTTCGGAGCAAGGACAAGGGATCCTCAAGCAGCATTCGTGGATGCGCTGGCGGTGCCGTGGAGTTTTCGGCTGCCGTACGTGTTCCCTCCGGTGTCACTCCTGCTCAGGGTAATTCGGAAGTTCAAGCAAGAAAGAGGAATTCTGCTTCTCATAGCTCCAGCGTGGCCCAGACGGCACTGGTTCTCAGACCTGCAGGGCCTATCGTCAGAGCGTCCAATTCTACTTCCACAATGCCCAGACCTCCTCGTTCAGGGCCCCTATGTCTACCAGGACCTAGCCCGGCTGTCTTTGACGGCGTGGCTCTTGAAGCTTCCGTCTTGAGGGCTAAAGGGTTTTCTGAGGCGGTCATTCAAACTATGTTGTGGGCCCGGAAACCGGCTTCTGCTCGGATTTACTATAGGGTCTGGCATTCTTACTTATGTTTGGCGCGCATCTAACCGTTATGACGCTTCCAAGTTTAGTATAGCCAAGTTGTTGGCCTTTCTTCAGCAGGGCCTGGACTTAGGCCTGCATCTAGCCTCCCTCAAGGTTCAAATATCTGCCTTGTCGGTGTGGTTTCAGAGAAAGGTTGCGACCTTACCTGATGTGCATACCTTTACTCAGGGCGTGTTGCGTATCCAACCTCCCTATGTCCCGCCTGTGGCTCCTTGGGACTTGTCGGTGGTTTTGGAGGTGTTACAAGAGTCTCCGTTTGAACCTCTTGGTTCAGCTGATCTTAAGTGGCTTTCCCTTAAGGTTGTGTTTCTGCTGGCTATTGCTTCAGCTAGAAGAGTGTCAGATTTGGGTGCCTTGTATTGTAGTTCCCCATATCTGATATTTCACCGTGACCAGGCGGTTCTTAGGACTCGTCCTGGATATTTACCTAAGGTGGTTTCTTCGTTCCACCTTAACCAGGAGATTGTGGTTTCCGGCACTTGTTTCTCCTGATCTGTCTCCCAAAGAGCAGTCTTTGGATGTGGTACGGGCTCTCCGTATCTATGTGAAGAGAACTGCTTCTATTAGGAAATCTGATTCTCTCTTTGTGCTGTTTGGATTTCACAAACTGGGCTGGCCTGCTCACAAGCAAACTTTGGCCAGATGGATTAGAATGGTGATTGCACATGCTTATGTCAGGGCTGGTCTATCAGCTCCTGTTCACATTACGGCCCATTCTACTCGGTCTGTTGGACCTTCTTGGGCGGCCCGCCGTGGTGCGACCCTTGAACAATTGTGCAAGGCGGCTACGGGGTCGTCTCTGAACACATTCATAAGGTTCTATGCCTTCGATACTGCCGCTTCCCAGGATGCTTCCTTTGGACGCCGAATTCTTGTGCCCGCTACAGTGTGTCCCCTCCCATAAGGAACTGCTTTAGGACATCCCCTATGTCTTTCCTTGTGGAGCCCAGTGTACCCCCCAGCAGAAAACGAGTTTTATGGTAAGAACTTACCTTTGTTAAAACTCTTTCTGCGAGGTACACTGGGCTCCACAAGGCGCCCACCCTGATGCAGCTTCTTTGGGTTGGTATGGCATTAGCCGCTGACACTTCTCCTGTCGTGAGAGTGTGGTGTATGTGGCTACTAACCGTTGTCGTCTCTTTTCCTGCTACTGCATTGGGCTGGTTAACTAAAAACTGAGCTCCTGTGCAGGGAGGCGGGGTTATAGAGGAGGCGGCGCTATGCATTCTGGGAACAGTCAAAGCTTTTGAGCCTGTTGGTGCCTTGGATCAAGATCCTACTCTACACCCCTATGTCTTTCCTTGTGGAGCCCAGTGTTCCTCGCAGAGAGTTTTAACAAAGGTAAGTTCTTACCATAAAACTCATTTTTTTAAAGTGGATGTCACACTCTGGAACTTTATAGTGTTGACTTACCTTTGCTGCCTGTCCTGTAAGGCAGGGTTTTCCGGATGCATACCTCCCAACATTTGTCCCATTCTAGGAGGGACAAAATGCTCTCTACCTGGACCTCCCTCTTAAGTTATTATTGCAATTACCTGTGTTGAAACACCTTTCTTAACAATTAAATAGTTCAACACGGGTGTGTCACTGACCTGGATTGGGAGTGTTGTGAACTCGGGGGCTCCTCCGATGGTCGGGAAGAGGCACCACAGCTGGGTCGGAGCAGAGAAGGCCGGATATAGGTTTTCCTCATGCAGGACTCTGACAATTGTGTTTGATGAAGAAATGCTGAGGAACTTTATTTAGGGATGGGAGCAATACAGCAACACATGGAAGAAAGAGGACTGGTGGCCAATGTCAAAGGCTACTGAAGAATTTGTGAGCAATGTTTAGAGATACATGAATAAAGAACTTGTGAGCGATGGTGAAAGACACTAAAGAATTTGTGAGCGATGTTTAAAGTCACTGGTGAATGAAGAGCTAGTGAGCGATGTTAAAAGACACTGAAGAATTTGTGAGCGATGATTTAGACACTGAAGATTTTGTGAGCAATGTTTAAAGACACTGATGATTGAAGAACTTGTGAGCGATGTTTAAAGACACTGATGAATGAAGAATTTGTGAGCGATGATAAAGACACTGGTGAATGAAGAACTTGTGAGCAGACACTGGTAAATGAAGAACTTGTGAGCGATGATAAAGACACTGGTGAATGAAGAACTTGTGAGCGATGATAAAGACACTGATGAATGAAGAACTTGTGAGCGATGTTTAAAGACACTGATGAATGAAGAACTTGTGAGCGATGTTTAAAGACACTGATGAATGAGGAACTTGTGAGCGATGATAAAGACACTGATAAATGAAGAACTTGTGAGCGATGATAAAGACACTGATGAATGAAGGACTTGTGGGGGATGATAAAGACACTGGTGAATGAAGAACTTGTGAGCGATGATATAAGGCACTGAAGATTTTGTGAGCAGTGTTCAAAGACGCTGATGATTGAAGAACTCGTGAGCGATGTTTAAAAACACTGGAGACTAGGTGAGCGAGCAGCACGATATGCTGGGAAAGTTGACTGGATGCTGGAAACTCTAGGAGGTAGCACAGCGGTCACAGGAGCACTGGAGATCACCTCTGGAAAAGCGATGATACTCAGGCGCCGGAGATCTGCCCGGCGTCTGGTTTTGAATCTCCCGCTCTAACAGGATTGGTGGAGCGGTTCTGTGACGCCACCCACTCCTGCCCACGTGACGCCGGGTGCAATGGCGGCGCCCTCACTCCGGGGAACCGCCAGGAGCAGCGCCAGCCAGACGCCGGGACCCGACGACCGCTGGAGGCGGGGGCCGCCAGACGGACCAGCAGACACGCAGGGGTAAGCGCGGCTGCCGCTGCCTCTGGTGTGTGACAGTACCCCCTCCTCCAGGAGTGGCCCCTGGACACTTCCCGGGCTTTGTTGGATGTCTGGAATGGAAGATCCGCACTAGTCGGGGAGCCGTGACTTCAGCAGCTTTGACCCAGCTCCTCTCCTCAGGACCATAACCTTTCCATTCCACCAGATACTGTAGATTCTTGTGAAGATAACGAGAGTCAAGAATAGCTTTAATTTCAAATTCCATTCCAGCTTCAGTCTCTACAGAGGTTGGCCTAGGAGATTCTGAATGGAACCGATTCAAAACAAGAGGACGAAGGAGAGAGACATGGAAAGAATTTGGTACCCGAAAGTGGGAAGGCAATCCCAATTTGCAGACAACCGGGTTCAGGACTTGCAACACGGGGTAAGGACCAATGAACCTTGGAGCAAACTTCATAGCAGGCACTCTTAAACGGAGATTGCGGGTAGAGAGCCATACCCTGTCACCCACTTTGTATTGGGGAGCTGCCCGTCGCTTCCTATCCGCAAAGAATTTGTAGCGGCCGGAGATTTTCTTGAGGTTAGCATGAACCCTACTCCAGATTTGACTGAAGTGCCGGAGAGTAGAGACTGCAGCAGAACATCTTCCGGAGGACAGATGGGTAATTCTGGAACTTGAGGATGGAATCCATAATTAATAAAGAATGGAGACTCACCAGTGGAGGAGTGGTACAGATGATTATGGGCAAACTCGGCCCAGGGTAACAGTTCCACCCACCCAATTGTCTTGCGAAGGAGAGAGATAAACGCGGAGAAAAGTCTCTAAATCTTGATTGACGCTTTCAGTTTGCCCATTGGTTTGATGATGGTAAGCAGATGAGAACTTGTGCTTTATTTGTAAGGCAGAGCAGAGGGCCCTCTAGAACCTTGCCGTGAACTGCACCCCCCGATCAGAGACTATCTCCTGAGGTAACCCGTGCAGGTGGAAGTGTTCACGAATGAATAAAGAAGCCAACTTGGGAGCTGACGGTAACCCGGTCAATGGAATAAAATGTGCCATTTTAGAAAAGCGGTCAATAATCACCCAGATGGTATTATGACCCTTGGAGAAGGGTAATTCGGTAACAAAGTCCATCGAAATATGGGTCCAAGGTCTCTTAGGAATGGACAGTGGATGAAGCAACCCCGCAGGAGGCAGACGAAGAGTTTTGTGCTGAGCACATTCAGGACATGAGTTGACAAAATCCTGTATATGATAAAGACACTGATGAATGAAGAACTTGTGAGCGATGATAAAGACACTGATGAATGAAGAACTTGTGAGCGATGATAAAGACGCTGGTGAATGAAGAACTTGTGAGCGATGATAAAGACACTGATGAATGAAGGACTTGTGGGGGATGATAAAGACACTGGTGAATGAAGAACTTGTGAGCGATGATATAAGGCACTGAAGATTTTGTGAGCAGTGTTCAAAGACGCTGATGATTGAAGAACTCGTGAGCGATGTTTAAAAACACTGGAGACTAGGTGAGCGAGCAGCACGATATACTGGGAAAGTTGACTGGATGCTGGAAACTCTAGGAGGTAGCACAGCGGTCACAGGAGCACTGGAGATCACCTCTGGAAAAGCGACGATACTCAGGCGCCGGAGATCTGCCCGGCGTCTGGTTTTGAATCTCCCGCCCTAACAGGATTGGTGAAGCGGTTCTGTGACGCCACCCACTCCTGCCCACGTGACGCCGGGTGCAATGGCGGCGCCTGTAATGATTCCAGTACTCCTGACCGGAGGAGATCTCATGGCAATGGCCAGAGTACTGGAAGGGAATGCTGGTTACGGGAGCTGGAAAGACTAGTTGCCCCTGGCGCCCTAACTCTATTGTCTCACCCGTGCTATCGGAAATCCCTTGCGAGACTATGGTTTCTTGAGCCCCTGGCAGCCACGTTTGAAAGGCGGATTATGTCTGCCCAACTCCGGTGCCCCCCGGTCTTAGTGAGAGACAAAGGGAAATCCGAGGCAGGATGATGACAAGAGGACCCCTGACTGACAACAGGCCAGGGGCAACAAGCTAATTAACCAAACCAGAAGTATGCGCGGAAAAACCGCCAGATAAAAGGACAACCAAAATCCACTAGTCCGTTACTCCTACCCAGCACCGCTGGATACCAGAGTGGATCTGTGGGAGCGGAAACCTCCGCAAAAGCTCCGAAACACAAATAATAAATAATAAGTAATAAAGCGGCCAAGCCGCAACACACGGCTACGCCGTGACTCACGAACACCACTGGATGTTTAAAGGTGCTCAGTAAGGACTCCAGGAACAGATGACAACTTCCGAGTACAGGACAACTGAGGACAGGAACGACCGGGTACAGCAGGACTGGAAACACTCTCAGCAAACAGATACAGCATGCAGGAAGCTATTACCGGCGTCTGTGAGAAGCCCTGGGAGTGTACTTAACAGGGAGTCCTCCAATCAGCTGTTTAGAGGCTGATTGGACTAAATGCCATGCAGCTGCCTTGCTGCACGGCCAGGAAACAGGTGCCCTTATTAATTTAAATGGACCCAACAACGGGGAACGCGGTCCGCCAGTGGCGTCCCCGTTGCTAGGGTCCGTGCGGCTCCGTGCGCCCGGCGTCTAGCGTTGTCAGGGAGCCGGCGGCTGTACGCGCACGGCGTCCCTGGTTGCTAGGCGCCGGGCCGCACCGACGAGCGGACCCCGGCGCCTAACAGTACCCCCCCCTTGAGGAGGGGTCAAGGAACCCCTAAAGCCAGGTTTCCGAGGAAATTCCCGAAAAAATGCCCTCTTGAGCCTCGGGGCATGGAGATCCTTATCCAGGACCCAAGACCTTTCCTCTGGACCATAGCCTTTCCAGTGCACCAGAAAATAAAGCCGACCCCGGGACAATTTGGAATCGAGAACCTTCTCCACCAAGAACTCCTGATGTCCCTGTACATCTACTGGTGATTTCCCCTGAGAGATCTTCCGAGGAAATCTACTGGAAGAAACGTATGGTTTCAACAGGGAGCAATGGAACGTATTTCCGATCCGGAGAGCTCTTGGTAAACGTAACCGGAAAGCAACTGGATTGATTTTTTTAATAATATGAAATGGTCCAATAAATTTGGGGCCCAATCTAGCTGAGGTTTGTCGAAGTCTAATGTTACGAGTCGACAACCATACCCTGTCTCCCACCTTAAAAGTGCAAGGACGCCGGAGCCTGTCAGAAATTTTTTTTTCTTGAAATGCCGCTCTTCTGAGAGCAAGGTGCACTTTTTTCCAAATGACTCTGAGATGAGAGGTTAAGGTTAGCGAGGAAACAGAAGAATGTTGAAAAAAAGAATTAGCTCTGGGGTGAAAACCAAAAACTGAAAAGAATGGAGACACATTAGTGGAGGAATGACAAGAATTGTTGTAAGCAAACTCCGCCAAAGGAAGAAACTCGGACCAATCATTCTGGAGTTTGGCTGAGTACAAACGCAAATACTGTTTTAATGATTGATTAACTCGCTCGGTCTGCCCGTTGGATTGGGGATGGTAGCCGGATGTTAAAGACAATTTCATCTTTAATGAGGCACAAAAAGACTTCCAGAATTGTGCAATGAATTGTGGACCCCGATCAGAAACAATATCAGTGGGCAACCCATGAAGTCTGAAAACATGGCGGAGAAACAAAACAACCAATCCCTGGGCAGATGGCAGTCGGGGAAGAGCAATGAAATGGGCCATCTTGCTAAAACGGTCCACTACCACCCATATGACTCGGAATCCGGCTGACAGAGGGAGGTCTACCACAAAATCCATGGAAATATGAGACCATGGCCTGAGAGGAACATTTAAGGGCATAAGTTGCCCGATAGGCAAGGAACGGGGAACCTGATGCTGTGCACAGACCTGACAAGAAAAAACAAACTCCTTAATGTCTTTAGAAAGACCAGGCCACCATACTGAGCGGGAGACTAATTCCAAAGTCTTAGAGATCCCCGGATGCCCGGCAACTTTGCTATCATGAAACTCAGTCAAAACAGTAGCTCTCAAAAACTCAGGGACGTAAAGACGACCAGCAGGAGTATTTCCAGGAGCTTGATGTTGAAGCTGCTTTAACTGGGTAAATAAATCTTGTGTGAGGCCTGCCCAAATGACTGAAGACGGAAGTATGGGAGTAACAGGACTGTTATTATGAACTGGAAGAAAACTGCGTGACAGGGCATCCGCCTTGGTATTCTTGGAACCTGGCCTAAAAGTGATAATAAACTTGAAACGAGTAAAAAATAAAGCCCAACGAGCCTGCCGGGCATTCAGCCGCTTAGCTGATTCGATGTACTGAAGATTTTTGTGGTCAGTCAATACTGAAATGGTATGTGTTGCTCCCTCAAGCCAATGCCTCCACTCCTCGAAAGCCCATTTAATAGCCAGTAACTCCCGGTTACCAACATCGTAGTTGGATTCAGCGGATGAGAATTTCCTGGACATAAAGGCACAAGGATGTAGTTCAAGCGAGTCCGGATCCTTCTGAGATAGGATAGCCCCCACTCCAACCTCCGAGGCATCAACCTCAACAATGAAGGGCAATTCTGGGTTGGGATGTCTGAGGACTGGAGCTGAGACAAAAGCTTGTTTCAAGGCCTGAAAGGATAACTCAGCTTCACGTGACCAGTTGGTAGGATCCGCTCCCTTCTTAGTCAGTGCCACAATGGGAGCAACCAGGTCGGAAAAAGAATGAATAAATCTTCTATAATAATTCGCAAACCCTAAAAAGCGCTGAATTGCTTTTAAGTTGGTGGGTTGCGCCCAACTAAGGATGGCTTGGAGCTTCTTAGGTTCCATACAGAATCCCAGAGGGGAAATAATGTACCCTAAAAAGGATACCTCCGTGACATGAAACTCACACTTCTCCAGCTTGGCATATAGATGATTTTCACGTAATTTTTGAAGAACCTGACGCACCTGGGTAACATGTTGTTCAATTGAATCAGAATAGATCAGGATGTCGTCTAAGTAAACGACCACGAATCTTCCTAGAAAATCACGGAGCACATCGTTAATGAGATCCTGGAAAACTGCCGGAGCGTTAGACAAGCCGAACGGCATCACCAGATACTCGTAGTGACCCGACTGAGTACTGAAAGCCGTCTTCCACTCATCTCCCGACTTGATTCGAATGAGGTTATACGCTCCCCTCAGGTCAATTTTAGAAAAAATCACAGCCGAACGCAGCTGATCAAAGAGGACAGAAATCAGCGGCAGAGGGTAAGTATTTTTAACTGAGATCTTATTCAGGGCTCTAAAGTCAATGCAAAGTCTGAGTGATCCATCTTTTTTCTCCACAAAGAAGAAGCCTGCACTTAAAGGGGATTTAGATGGCCTGATAAATCCTTTCCCTAGGCTCTCCTTAACATACTCATTCATGGCCGCAGTTTCTGGCCCGGATAATGCATATAACCTTCCCTTTGGCAATGTGGCACCAGGAATTAGCTCAATAGCACAATCATAAGGCCGATGGGGAGGCAGAATGTCCGCATTGCCCTTGGAAAACACATCAACAAAGTCCTGGTATTCCACGGGAATGAGTTCGGGAATGGCAGCAGCTATTCTGACGGGAAACGTAATACATTCCTTATTACAGATGGTACCCCATTGTGAAATCTCCCCCGACTGCCAATCAATGATGGGATTATGAAAGGCCAGCCAAGGGTGACCCAGAACCACTGGAACTGCTGGGCAATGGGTAAGGAAAAACTCGATCTTTTCGGAATGAAGAGCTCCTACCGTAAGTAGTACAGGGGGTGTACGGAGGGAAATAACCCCATTGGACAAGGGACTCCCATCTAAACCATGCATTGTGATACACCTACCCAAGGCTAACTGAGGAATACCTAAGGCCTTGGCCCACGTTAAGTCCATAAAGTTCCCTGCAGCTCCACTGTCAACAAAAGCTGACACCGAAGAACTGAGTGTTATGCACACCAGTGCCTGCAGGAAAGTACTGGTGTCAGAACTGTTATGCACTCCAGTGTCTGCAGGAATGTACTGGTGTTTGAACTGTTATGCAAAACAAATGGACTCACAGACAAACTGGGGAATATGACATAACGTACACAGAAGGTAATAGGGTAACAAAATACACACAAAGTGAACAGAGAAGCCCAGAGGCTAAGGAACTGGGTATCTCCCTTGTATTAGAACTGCACAGATGGAAAAAGCAAGATGTTGTGTTTTAATACGTAGAGAACCCGAAATGCTGTTGCTAAGGGCAACAGCAAAACCCTAAAGGGTTACCAACGGGTGTGGCAGTAAACTCCTTGGTCAGAGATGGAATGATAGACACAAGGAGAGTCTCCACAATCCTATTTCTCACTTGCAGTGCACAGGTTTTAGCTTACTGCCACTAAACTGACCCCTGACACCTAGCACAGTGAGACAGGATTAGACAGGCAAGTCTTAGAATACAGCCGCAAACTTGCTAAGTTCACAGAGTAGTAACAGAACCCCAGCAAGCTAAACGACTGACTCCAGTCTTACTGCTAGGTCTGGATTGGCAGAGTGTAATACCAAATCCCCAGGCCTATTTGCAGTAAGCAACAAACAAATACAAAGCTACACAGTACTGGCTAACTTTCATGAACTGACTAACCAACAAAGATTCAGCAGCATCTGCTTACCCTGAAAAGAGGCCTTATAAAGCAGGTGCTGTCCACGCCCCACTCAGACCTCACAGACTGTGAGCACAAAAACCAGCACCGGATCCCCTGCCGTGCACAGAGCCTATAACCACTGCACAGCAAAAGACCCGAACCGGAGTATCAGCTGCGCTCAGGTTACTCCACTAGCACTTGTCTCCCGGTTGCCATGACGACGTGGCAGCACAGGGCAGGAGACCCTAACAGTACCCCCCCTCTGACGAGGGGTCAAAGAACCCCTACCACCGGGTTTATCGGGGAACTGCGAGAAGAAAGAGCGTATAAGTCTGGGGGCATGAAGATCACAACTGCGCACCCACGACCGCTCCTCCGGGCCATACCCCTTCCAGTGCACCAAAAATGACAGCCGACCCCGAACCACCTTGGAGTCAAGAATCCTTTCAACAACAAACTCCCTCTGGCCACGTATCAGAAGAGGGGAAGGTCTTCCACTGGAAGAAGGATTACTAATCGCCCGTTTTAAAAGGGAACAATGAAATGTTTTATTGATACCCAAAGAACGGGGCAGATCTAACTGAAATGCCACCGGATTGATAACCCTGGTGATCTTATAAGGGCCGATGAACCGGGGCCCTAACTTATGAGATGGCTGTCTCAACTTCAAATTCTTGGTAGACAACCTGACGAAGTCTCCTAATTTGAAGCTGCAGGGTCTTTTCCGCTTATCAAAAACCCTTTTGGTCACTAATGACACAGACACAAGGGCTTTCTTCACTTTCCGCCAAATACCTCTAAGGACCGAAACCACAGAGGAACCACCAGGCGTGGAGTCCAGGGGGTCAAAAGAATTGGCCTTAGGATGATGCCCATACACACAAAGGAAGGGAGAGATCCCTGTAGCAGAGTGAGCCGCGTTGTTATAGGCAAACTCCGCCATGGACAGATGAGCAACCCAGTCAGTCTGACACTTGGAGACATAACACCTGAGGAACTGCTCCAAGGACTGGTTCACCCTTTCAGTCTGCCCATTAGACTGCGGATGGTAGCCTGACGACAAGCTGACAGAAATCTGGAGATCGGAACAAAATGCCCTCCAGAATTTGGCCACAAACTGGGATCCGCGGTCAGAGACCACATCAAGTGGCAACCCGTGGAGACGCACAACATGCAGCATAAATAATTCAGACAGGCGTCTGGCTGATGGCAGCCCAACCAGTGGAACGAAGTGCGCCATCTTCGAAAACCTGTCAACGACAACCCAGATGGCTGTCATCCCCGAGGATTTGGGCAAGTCCACCACAAAATCCATTGAAATGTGGGTCCATGGCTTAGATGGGATAGAGAGTGGATGTAATGGGCCAACAGGAACCCCTCTAGGAGTCTTATTTCGGGCACAGATGTCACATGCCCGAACCCACTGATCCACATCCTTAGCCACCGAGGGCCACCACACCGCCCTAGATAGCAACTCCCGAGTTCTGGCAATACCCGGGTGACCTGCCGACTTCTTGGCATGGAATTCCAGGAACACTCGCTGTCTTAACCTAGGAGGCACAAACAAAAGACCTACCGGAAGGTCTGGAGGAGCCTGCTCCTGTGCTCTAAGGACTAATGATAAGAGGTCCTGGGTAATGCCCACTTTAATACATGATGGGGAAACAATGGGCAACGGCTCCTCGGTGGTCTCCTGGATTGGAGCAAAACTCCGCGAGAGCGCATCAGCCTTGATGTTTTTTGACCCAGGGCGATATGTTATCAAAAAATTAAAGCGAGCAAAAAACAAAGCCCATCGTGCCTGCCTGGCATTGAGACGCTTCGCTGACTCTAAATATGCCAGATTCTTATGGTCAGTGAGAATTGAGACCACAAACTTAGCCCCCTCAAGCCAGTGTCTCCACTCCTCGAGTGCATCCTTAATAGCCAACAATTCCCGGTTACCCACGTCATAATTCATCTCGGCAGGCGAAAATTTACGGGAAAAGTAAGCACAGGGATGAAGGCGATTATCAGACACTCCCATCTGAGAAAGCACTGCCCCAATACCCATCTCAGAGGCATCCACCTCCACCACAAAAGGACGCTCTGGATCTGGGTGTCGCAGCACCTTGGCCGAAACAAATGCCCTTTTGAGACGGGCAAAAGCCGCTTTAGCCTCACAAGACCAGTGAGCAACATCCGCCCCTTTCTTAGTGAGTGCCACCAAGGGCGCCACTATAGACGAAAATCCAGCGATAAATCGTCTATAAAAATTCGCAAAGCCCAGGAAACGCTGAAGCGCCTTCAAACTAGTGGGCTGCACCCAATCCAGGACTGCCTGTACCTTGGAACCCTCCATTTGGAAACCTTCTGGGGAGATAATATATCCTAGAAATGCGATTTGCTGAACTTCAAATTCGCACTTCTCCAGCTTCGCCCCAAGCCGGTGGTCTCTGAGTTTCTGGAGGACTAAGCGTACATGCTTCCGATGTTCCTCCAGGGAATGGGAGAAGATTAGGATGTCATCTAAGTATACAACTAAGAATCTATCCAAATATTCCCTGAGCACATCATTCATGAAATCCTGGAAGACTGCCGGGGCATTACAGAGCCCAAAAGGCATCACCAAATATTCATAATGCCCTGAGTGGGTATTAAAGGCAGTCTTCCATTCATCCCCCTCTCTTATTCGGATTAGATTGTACGCACCGCGTAGGTCAATCTTAGAAAAAATGGTGGCAGTACGAAGCTGGTCAAACAAGACCGAAATGAGAGGCAGTGGGTATGAGTTTTTAATCGTGATACGGTTCAATTCCCTGAAGTCGATGCAGGGTCGCAACGAACCGTCCTTTTTACCCACGAAGAAGAACCCCGACCCAACTGGAGACTGTGAAGGTCTGATAAATCCCTTAGCCAAGTTCTCCTGAATGTACTCTGCCATAGCCTGAGTCTCAGGACGTGACAGGGAGTACAACCTGCTCTTGGGAAGCTTAGCATTTGGCAACAAATCAATGGCACAGTCATAGGGGCGATGGGGAGGTAGTACCTCTGCAACTTTTTTGGAGAACACGTCCGCAAAATCTGCATAACACCCTGGCAATCCTGGCAAACTTAGCTGCGAGAGCCTGACTGGAAGGCTCAAGCAACTCCTGAAACAATCAGTACCCCAACTAAGAATCTCCCCAGAGACCCAGTCAAATTGAGGATTGTGGGCCCTTAACCAGGGTAACCCCAACACCAATGGGGCAAAAGTACAGACAGTAACATAAAAGGACAATTTTTCAGAGTGTGTGGCTCCAATAAACAAAGAAATCTGGCTAGTGCAAGAGGTAATTTTACCTTGGGATAATGGTTCCCCGTTTAACCCACAAATCTCAATTTCCGATGCCAAGGGTACTAAGGGAACAGAGTGTTTCAGGGCGAATTGGCGGTCCATAAAAACCCAGTCGGCCCCACTGTCCACAAAGGCCTCAGTCTTGACAGTTTGACCGAGGATCTTCAAGGTCACCAGAATGATAAAAGTCTTCTTGGGAAATTCTGACTTCTGGCCTGACAGGATATTTCCCATCACCCTCAGGCCCTGAAGTTTTCCGGCTTTTCTGGGCATGATACTACCACATGACCTTTATTCCCACAGTACAAACACAACCCCTGCTGTTTCCTCCGCGTCTTCTCACGCGAGGAGAGGCGGGTAGCCCCAATCTGCATAGGCTCCTCAGAAAATTCCTCAGAGTCTGAGGTTCCCTTGGGAAGGAAGGAAATCTCAGTCTCCCTTTCAAGCCTACACTCTCTCAGCCGTCTATCCACCCGGATGGATAACTGCATGAGCTGATCCAAGCTATCAGGCAAGGGATATTGTACCAGTTGGTCCTTTATCTGGTTAGAAAGACCTCTTCGGTACTGGTGTCTCAGGGCTGGGTCATTCCACTGGGTATCATGGGCCAACCTCCGAAACTCCGTACAGTAAACCTCAACTGGCCTTCGCCCTTGCTTAAGGATCGAAATCTGAGCCTCGGCTGAGGCCGTCTTGTCAGGGTCATCATACAACATGCCCAGTGCCGTAAAAAAAGCATCAACACTTTTAAGCTACGGACAGTCAGGCTGCAACCCATATGCCCAGACCTGTGGGCTCCTTGTAGCAAGGAAATCACTATGCCCACCCGCTGAATCTCCGACCCAGAAGACTGAGGCCTAAGCCGGAAGTATAGCTTGCAGCTCTCCTTGAAACAAAAGAACTGCGAGCGATCTCCAGAAAAACGATCCGGGAGATTTACTTTCGGCTCCTTAACCCCTGCAGGTGCTGCTGCTGCGGGAGCTCCGCCAGCAGCCTGGGAGGTATGCATTTTAATGGACAAATCATTAAATTGTCGAGTCAGGACCTGCACCTGATCGACCACCTGTTGCAACGTATTTTGAGGGGTATGCTCCATATTCCCACAAAATTTCAACAGGAGTATTAGGCTGCTGAATATGTTATGCACACCAGTGCCTGCAGGAAAGTACTGGTGTCAGAACTGTTATGCACTCCAGTGTCTGCAGGAATGTACTGGTGTTTGAACTGTTATGCAAAACAAATGGACTCACAGACAAACTGGGGAATATGACATAACGTACACAGAAGGTAATAGGGTAACAAAATACACACAAAGTGAACAGAGAAGCCCAGAGGCTAAGGAACTGGGTATCTCCCTTGTATTAGAACTGCACAGATGGAAAAAGCAAGATGTTGTGTTTTAATACGTAGAGAACCCGAAATGCTGTTGCTAAGGGCAACAGCAAAACCCTAAAGGGTTACCAACGGGTGTGGCAGTAAACTCCTTGGTCAGAGATGGAATGATAGACACAAGGAGAGTCTCCACAATCCTATTTCTCACTTGCAGTGCACGGGTTTTAGCTTACTGCCACTAAACTGACCCCTGACACCTAGCACAGTGAGACAGGATTAGACAGGCAAGTCTTAGAATACAGCCGCAAACTTGCTAAGTTCACAGAGTAGTAACAGAACCCCAGCAAGCTAAACGACTGACTCCAGTCTTACTGCTAGGTCTGGATTGGCAGAGTGTAATACCAAATCCCCAGGCCTATTTGCAGTAAGCAACAAACAAATACAAAGCTACACAGTACTGGCTAACTTTCATGAACTGACTAACCAACAAAGATTCAGCAGCATCTGCTTACCCTGAAAAGAGGCCTTATAAAGCAGGTGCTGTCCACGCCCCACTCAGACCTCACAGACTGTGAGCACAAAAACCAGCACCGGATCCCCTGCCGTGCACAGAGCCTATAACCACTGCACAGCAAAAGACCCGAACCGGAGTATCAGCTGCGCTCAGGTTACTCCACTAGCACTTGTCTCCCGGTTGCCATGACGACGTGGCAGCACAGGGCAGGAGACCCTAACACTGAGGCTGCCAAAGGAAACTTTAGCTGGGACTAAAAGGGAGTTATTCGAGGAGATAAGCTGCAGACCAAAGTGAACCCCCTCACAATTCACTTGGTCGAGGCGTTTTCCCGACTTGTTCGGACAATTACGGGCAAAATGTCCCTTACCCCCACAGTACAAACAAAGACCAGAGTTTTGCCTTCTGGCTCTTTCTTCTGGAGACAGCCGGGAGAGACCCATCTGCATGGGCTCCTCTACGTCCTCAGGAATGGAAAATACACATGGAGTAGACCTGACAGGTGCTCCTTTTTCAGCCCTCCGCTCTCTGAGACGACGATCAATCTTAATAGAAAGCTCCATGAGTTTATCGAGAGTCTCAGGAGCGGGATACTGAAGGAGACTGTCTTTTATAGACTCTGATAAGCCGAGGCGAAACTGACTGCGCAGGGCTGGGTCATTCCAGCCACAGTCGTTCGACCAACGGCGAAACTCTGTACAAAAAACCTCTGCAGGATTTCTACCCTGTCTGAGAGCGCGTAACTGACTCTCAGCGGATGCCTCTCTATCAGGGTCATCATACAAAAGCCCTAAAGACCCAAAAAAGGCGTCTACTGACAACAACGCCGGATCCTCTGCTTTTAAACCGAATGCCCAGGTCTGAGGATCCCGCTGGAGCAAATAAATAATAATTCCGACCCGCTGAGATTCAGTACCTGAGGAGATCGGTCTTAAACGAAAATAAAGTTTACAGGATTTTTTAAAATTAAAAAACTCCTTCCTATCACCAGAAAAACGGTCAGGCAAGTGCATTTTTGGTTCAGGGACTACCCTCGGGGAAATTCGTAAAAGATCTTCCTGCGACTTCACCCGAAGGGAAAGATCCTGAACCATCTGAGTAAGTTCTTGAATCTGGCTGACTAGGAGCTGACCAGGATTTGGCCCTAAACCTGTGGGATTCATGAGGCCGATAACTCTTACAAAACTGAATAAGTAAAAAATTAAACCCTGTTTAATTTTAAGTTTTGGTTTGGCCGGTAATAATGTTATGATTCCAGTACTCCTGACCGGAGGAGATCTCATGGCAATGGCCAGAGTACTGAAAGGGAATGCTGGTTACGGGAGCTGGAAAGACTAGTTGCCCCTGGCGCCCTAACTCTATTGTCTCACCCGTGCTATCGGAAATCCCTTGCGAGACTATGGTTTCTTGAGCCCCTGGCAGCCACGTTTAAAAGGCGGATTATGTCTGCCCAACTCCGGTGCCCCCCGGTCTTAGTGAGAGACAAAGGGAAATCCGAGGCAGGATGATGACAAGAGGACCCCTGACTGACAACAGGCCAGGGGCAACAAGCTAACTAACCAAACCAGAAGTATGCGCGGAAAAACCGCCAGATAAAAGGACAACCAAAATCCACTAGTCCGTTACTCCTACCCAGCACCGCTGGATACCAGAGTGGATCTGTGGGAGCGGAAACCTCCGCAAAAGCTCCGAAACACAAATAATAAATAATAAGTAATAAAGCGGCCAAGCCGCAACACACGGCTACGCCGTGACTCACGAACACCACTGGATGTTTAAAGGTGCTCAGTAAGGACTCCAGGAACAGATGACAACTTCCGAGTACAGGACAACTGAGGACAGGAACGACCGGGTACAGCAGGACTGGAAACACTCTCAGCAAACAGATACAGCATGCAGGAAGCTATTACCGGCGTCTGTGAGAAGCCCTGGGAGTGTACTTAACAGGGAGTCCTCCAATCAGCTGTTTAGAGGCTGATTGGACTAAATGCCGTGCAGCTGCCTTGCTGCACGGCCAGGAAACAGGTGCCCTTATTAATTTAAATGGACCCAGCAACGGGGAACGCGGTCCGCCAGTGGCGTCCCCGTTGCTAGGGTCCATGCGGCTCCGTGCGCCCGGCGTCTAGCGTTGCAAGGGAGCCGGCGGCTGTACGCGCACGGCGTCCCTGGTTGCTAGGCGCCGGGCCGCACCGACGAGCGGACCCCGGCGCCTAACAGCGCCCTCACTCCGGGGAACCGCCAGGAGCAGCGCCAGCCAGACGCCGGGACCCGACGACCGCTGGAGGCGGGGGCCGCCAGACGGACCAGCAGACACGCAGGGGTAAGCGCGGTGGCCGCTGCCTCTGGTGTGTGACAGTACCCCCTCCTCCAGTAGTGGCCCCCGGACACTTCCCGGGCTTTGTTGGATGTCTGGAATGGAAGATCCGCACTAGTCGGGGAGCCGTGACTTCAGCAGCTTTGACCCAGCTCCTCTCCTCATGACCATAACCTTTCCATTCCACCAGATACTGTAGATTCTTGTGAAGATAACGAGAGTCAAGAATAGCTTTAATTTCAAATTCCATTCCAGCTTCAGTCTCTACAGAGGTTGGCCTAGGAGATTCTGAATGGAACCGATTCAAAACAAGAGGACGAAGGAGAGAGACATGGAAAGAATTTGGTACCCGAAAGTGGGAAGGCAATCCCAATTTGCAGACAACCGGGTTCAGGACTTGCAACACGGGGTAAGGACCAATGAACCTTGGAGCAAACTTCATAGCAGGCACTCTTAAACGGAGATTGCGGGTAGAGAGCCATACCCTGTCACCCACTTTGTATTAGGGAGCTGCCCGTCGCTTCCTATCCGCAAAGAATTTGTAGCGGCCGGAGATTTTCTTGAGGTTAGCATGAACCCTACTCCAGATTTGACTGAAGTGCCGGAGAGTAGAGACTGCAGCAGGAACATCTTCCGGAGGACAGATGGGTAATTCTGGAACTTGAGGATGGAATCCATAATTAATAAAGAATGGAGACTCACCAGTGGAGGAGTGGTACAGATGATTATGGGCAAACTCGGCCCAGGGTAACAGTTCCACCCACCCAATTGTCTTGCGAAGGAGGGAGATAAACGCGGAGAAAAGTCTCTAAATCTTGATTGACGCTTTCAGTTTGCCCATTGGTTTGATGATGGTAAGCAGATGAGAACTTGTGCTTTATTTGTAAGGCAGAGCAGAGGGCCCTCCAGAACCTTGCCGTGAACTGCACCCCCCGATCAGAGACTATCTCCTGAGGTAACCCGTGCAGGTGGAAGTGTTCACGAATGAATAAAGAAGCCAACTTGGGAGCTAACGGTAACCCGGTCAATGGAATAAAATGTGCCATTTTAGAAAAGCGGTCAATAATCACCCAGATGGTATTATGACCCTTGGAGAAGGGTAATTCGGTAACAAAGTCCATCGAAATATGGGTCCAAGGTCTCTTAGGAATGGACAGTGGATGAAGCAACCCCGCAGGAGGCAGACGAAGAATTTTGTGCTGAGCACATTCAGGACATGAGTTGACAAAATCCTGTATATGATAAAGACACTGATGAATGAAGAACTTGTGAGCGATGATAAAGACACTGATGAATGAAGAACTTGTGAGCGATGATAAAGACACTGGTGAATGAAGAACTTGTGAGCGATGATATAAGGCACTGAAGATTTTGTGAGCAGTGTTCAAAGACGCTGATGATTGAAGAACTCGTGAGCGATGTTTAAAAACACTGGAGACTAGGTGAGCGAATAGCACGATATGCTGGGAAAGTTGACTGGATGCTGGAAACTCTAGGAGGTAGCACAGCGGTCACAGGAGCACTGGAGATCACCTCTGGAAAAGCGACGATACTCAGGCGCCGGAGCTCTGCCCGGCGTCTGGTTTTGAATCTCCCACCCTAACAGGATTGGTGGAGCGGTTCTGTGATGCCACCCACTCCCGCCCACGTGACGCCGGGTGCAATGGCAGCGCCCACCCTCCGGGGAACCGCCGGGAGCAGCGCCAGCCAGACGCCGGGACCCGACGACCGCCGGAGGCGGGGGCCGCCAGACAGGCCAGCAGACACGATGAGGTAAGCGCGGCGCCCGCTGCCTCTGGTGTGTGACAGGGTGACACTAATCATATATTAAGAGGGAAGTCCAGATAGAGAGCATTTTGTCCCTCCTGGAATTGGTAGTGTCAAGAGGTATGCTACTGCACTTTATAGTTGGACTAGACCATGTCCCCTTCAAAATGCAACTCAAAATCAGTTTCTGCAGTTTGTATTTTCCCTGTTGCAGCACAAAATGGTTTAACAGGTGCACATTTTGCACAGATTAGCTAATTTAGCTGCTGTCCATCTCATTGTGTGTAGTTTTCTGCTTTGTCCACTAGATGGCTACAATGTAATGTTATAATGTAATATATGCCGGGATATAGTGTTATATTGTAATATAGATTACATTACATCACAATATAATATAGATTATATTACAATGCTGATTTGAATTATTACATTTTTATGTTTACAAATATCAGCACACTATAGAAAACTAAACACATCAGACATTTTGTGAGTTCATAAAAAATACAATACACTGTATTTAGTACAGCTGAACAGTGTAACATAACTTATTTAGTGACCAATATATCATAGTTATTTTTTTTTGTTAAACATGTTTTTATTAATGCATGACTTCACATCATCACAAGTTTACAAATAAAAGATGAGGAAGACAAAAAGTATACAATTGCAACCAGAAATTGATGGTAGCATTCACATTTGGTACAACATGCAGTGATCGAAACGTGTAATGTGTATATAAGCATGAGTATAAGTGTACAGCTCAACAGCTCATTGTTCCCCAAATCACACAATCAATAACATAGATCTCATAAAAAAAAGAAATAAATTTGCTGTCATGTATCTACAAGGTATGCGAGGAGGCCAGGCCCCGGGAGCATTTTTCTCCTTAGACATGTCATAGATTCAAGTGTCAAATACAATGGGGGGGGAAGGGAGGGGGGGCGGGGAGGGGGGGTTGGGGGGGTCACCTAGCAGTATTCTTGTTTCATACCATTCAGTATTTTTAAGTATTCATTTTTGCTAATCTGTAGTAAGAGTTACTATATGGCTCTCCCAAACGTCAAAAAAACAACCAACTAGTTTATCTTTATGTATTGTGGTTTCCGACCATTGCATTTGGAATAAATGATGTAATTTCTGTTTAAATAAAGCTAACATGGCGGGCTGTGGAGATCCAAAATTGTAATATAGCTTTGCGAGCTGCCGAGCTTATAGCATGTAATAAACTCTTGCAGCCTTTGGTGATTCTTTGATTCTCTGGAGTAATTCCAAACAGAGCCCATTCAACCATAAGTGGGACAAAGTTAATGAAGTGTTCCGTCATGTAGTGTCTAATTTGAAGCCAGAATCGGCGTAACAGAGGACAATTCCAAAAGCAGTACATTAAATCCGCTCTTGGAGTATTGCACTTAAGACATGCATCTGAGTCGGACATACCAACCAAAAAATGTCTATGTGGGGAATAATAGGCCCTATGAACAATATTATAAATACATTTCATTATATTGCGCCAATGGTATCAGCTTACATGAATTCGCTAAGTTCATCAGTAGTTTATCACATCTAAGAGTGGGGATGTCTAGCGTCCATTGTTGTATACCACAGGTTCTCAAACTTGGTCCTCAGGACCCCACACAGTGCATGTTTTACAGGTCTCCTCACAGAATCGCAAGTGAAATAATTAGCTTCACCTGTGGACCTTTTAAAATGTGCCAGTGAGTAATTAATACACCTGTGCACCTGCTGGGTTACCTGCAAAATATGCACTGTGTGGGCTCCCGAGGACCGAGTTTGAGAACCACTGCTGTATACCCTTCATTAAAGCAGAGTGATCCATAGCTGTATTTAATAACCTATAATGAAGTGATAGAGCCCTCTTGGTGGCAGGGGAGATCTCAAAATGCCATCTAAAGTGTTATCTAAGTCCAATGTGGATAATGATTTGAGCACTAGGTTAACGTAATGCTACATCTGAAAAAATGCTAATGGATAACTACTAATAAACAAGTAAGATTGTTGTGCCTGTGTAAACGTCATAGGTTTTCCATTACTAAAGTCAACCAAATTTTTTATATTTTTCAGCCCTTCTTGATAAAACATTGTAAACGGAAAGTCCGCCTCCCCATGCTGGGCAGTCACTATTACCAAGAAACATCAAATACAGCAATTTGTGTGAACCCAAATTCCTGGAGCGACGTAGAATGTGCCAATAGCGATAGACTGTCCACAATAAAGGATTATCTTTTAATTCCTGATCATGTTCCACCTCTATCACATGTAAAAATGTAATCAGGTTCCCCTCTTTTAGAAATTGGGCGTCCAAGTGAGTATTTGCATAAGTGTCAGTATCATTTATCCAATCCCTCAAAAAATCGTAACAAGGATGCATGGTTGTAAAGTTGGATATTTTGGAGATTTATACCACCATTAAATTTTGTTTGCTGTAACTTCAGCATAGCAATGCGTGGCTTCTTGCTATTCCAAGTAAATTGTCGAAATAGCATCACAATCTTGGTCATATCAGACCTGCTAATTATTACTTGCAGGGATTGTATGAGATATAACAAGCGCGGTAAAGTGCACATTTTAATGAGGTTTGCCCTCCCCAAATAAGACAACTTCAGGTGCTTCCATGTTTCTAATTCTAAGGCTGTGGAATGTAATGCTTCTGTCACATTTAATCTATAAAGTTCCAAAGGATATTTTGGGAGTTTAATGCCTAAATACGTTACGTAGGACTTGGCCCAGGTTAGTGGTATTTGTCATCCCCATCCCGGTCTCATTGTCCCAGCTTTTAAATACAGACCCACTGATTTGGAAAAAATTAACTGCAAAGCCCGACACCTTTCCAAAATGATCTAATAGCTCCAGTATACCTCTAAGAGATTACTTGGGGTTTCCAATATATAATAAAATGACATCCACAAATGCAAACAATTTTATATCCCTAGTCCCTATTCGTATACCCTGGTATGTGGATGAATCCTGGAGTATACGGAAGAGGGGATCTATAGACAAGTTGAAGAGAAGCGGTACCTCTCTGCATGGTTATTGGAGTCCCTCATTTGCCATTAATCAACAAAGATTAAACAAACCAGAGCTGTATACAGGTATTTGATCAGTCCCATAAATGTCTCCTGAAACCCTCTGCGTAACTATCAACACATCAAATAAATGACACCATGAGACCGTGTCAAAGGCCTTGTGCGTGTCAAGGCTCAGTAACATGTGAGGAGTTTTTCAGATTATTGGAGGCTACAGTTGCTGCTATAGCTGTCCGGATAGCTTTAACTGATTGGCGGCCAGGGACAAAACCGAACTGGTGTTCTGTCAGCAAGTCCGAGAGTATTGTCTGCAATCTATTTGCCATTATTTTAGTCAAAAGTTTAAAGTCAGAATTAAGGAGAGTAATTGGTCTATAGGATTCTGCCTGTAATGGGTCTCTGTCGGGTTTAGGGATCAAGGTTATATATGCCTGAGAAAAAGTAGGGTAACTTGGGGCGTCTTTATAAATTGTATTAAATAATTCTAGCAATGTGGGGATTAATTCTTGTTTCAATAATTTATAGTAGATACCAGTAAACCTATCAGGCCCAGGTGATTTGTGAGGTTGTAACGTAGAGATAACCTACCGTAATTCCTCTTCCGTGATCTCCTTCTCCAGTAGCTCTACTTGCTCTGGAGTAAGCACCGGTAAATTTGCTTGGGTCATAAAGTCCCTTTGCAAATCCGCCTGCGAGGCAATGGGGCTATATAGGTCAGCATAATAATTATAGAAATGTGCTAAAACATTGCTTGTAGTCATACAAATATTATTCTGTGGGCCACCCCTGAGGGCCGTGATGAGTGATAATTTTTTCCAGGGTCTGGACATTGTCGACAACAGTTTTCCAGATTTATTCCCCCATTTATAATATTTAAGCTTGCTGTAATCCAAGCGTTGTTGCACCTGAGCTTTAAGGAAAGAATACATTAGTCCAATGGGGTTATTTTAGTAGGTATTAAAGCTACAGGACGCTGCTGTTTTAAGCATTTTGTACATTATCTTTACGTTGTTTTGCTACATAACTGATCACATGCCCTCGCATTACCGCCTTTGACGTATTTCAGAACAACACAGAGTTATCCCAGTGTTCAATATTATCATCCACAAAAGTAGTCCAGGAATGTACCAGAAACTTTTGGAAATGATCTGAGCTAGCCAAATAGTCTGGGAAACGCCAAAAGCAGTACAGAGTTGACCAGTTGGTCGAATACAATTCTAAGGTTACCGGCCTGTGATCTGAAATTATAATATCCCCCAATATAGTGTTTTTAATTTGAGGAAGCATATGGTTTGCAAGCAACACATAGTCTATGCAAGACATTGAGCCGTGCACTCTCGATAGATGACTATAGGATCTCTAAGTATTATGCAAAAGGCGCCATGGATCACTAATTTGCAAGGTGTCTTTTAGTTCTTGAATATATTTCCAGCATGGAGAGGACAGACGAGCAGTAGTAGATGATTTATCTAGAGTAGGGTCATCCACGGTATTAAAATCTCCCCCCACCACCAAAGAGTAGGTAACTCTACTGGCCAGCACCTGCGTAAGATTGCGAAGGAAGTCACCCGTTGCTACATTGGGGGCATATAAATTCACAAGTGTAAAATTTTGCCCTTCAATAGGAATATCAATTATTAAATAATGCAGACCGAAACGGTCTGCAATATTTCATATCTCAGGTTTCTATGGAGTAAAATAGCCACCCCTCTAGATTTTGATTAATGGGAAGATTGTATACATTCCGCTATCCATGGGGCGCGTAAAGTGGAATTATCCCCCCTCCTCCAGTGTGTTTCCTGCAAAAAAGTAATGGATGGGTGTTTACATCGTAAATCCAGGGCCGGTTCTAGACCTTGCGGCGCCCAAGGCGAAAGTCTCCTTTGGTGTGTCCCCCCCCCCCCGAGACAGTAAAATAGGGTTAGTGCGCACCGAAGACGCGTAAAAAATTGGGGGCATTTCTTCATAGGAAAGGGGCGTGGTCAGTTTTGCTCCCTGTAGTTTTGCCCCCTGTAGCGTTGGGCACCCTGTAGAGCTGTGCCCACAGTAGCTGTGTTGTGCCCCCTGCAGCTGTTGTGCCCCCTGCAGCTGTGCCCCCAGTAGCTGTTGTGCCCACTGCAGCTGTTGTGCCCCCTGCAGCTGTGCCCCCAGTAGCTGTTGTGCCCCCTGCAGCTGTGCCCCCTGTAGCTGTTATGCCCCCTGCAGCTGTGTCCCCCGTAGCTGTTATGCCCCCCTGCAGCTGTGCCCCAATTAGTTGTGGCCCCAGTAGTTCTGCTTCCCTTAGTGTGCCCCCTGCAGCTGTGCCCCCCATTAGTTGTGGCCCCAGTAGTTGTGCCCCCCTTAGTGTGCCCCCTGCAGCTGTGCCATTAGTTGTGGCCCCGGTAGTTGTGCCCCCTGCTGCTGAGGCCCCAGTAGTTGTGCCCCCCTTAGTGTGCCCCCTGCAGCTGTGCCCCCATTAGTTGTGCCCCCTGCAGCTGTGCCCCCATTAGTTGTGGCCCCAATAGTTGTGCCCCGTTCCTGTTCCCGACCACTGCACTGTCTCTGCCGCCGGTGCCGCTCCTCTGATCTATGGGAGAGACATCATGACGTCTCTCCCATAGCGCTGCACAGAAAGGTCCTCTCCGCGAAGGGAAACTAGACGCTACCTCACTGTGCGTCTAGATTCCCTTCGCGGAGAGGACCTTTTCAAACCCACTGCCGCCATCCTAGTTAGTAGCGGCTCTTGCCACGGCGGCAGCGCCCCTAGGACAGTGGCGCCCCGGGCAAAAGTACTGCTTGCCCGTAGCAAGAGCCGCTACTGCGTAAATCAGTAAGGACTTTCTTCCTTTTAATCGGGGTATTTAATTCCCTCACATTCCAAGACAAAATTGAGATATTGGAATCGGTCCTAACATTAGGACCAGTATTGTTAACGTCTGCCTTCAATGTCTATCAATACCCCTTTCAGACAGAAATGTCTGAAAGTCTCGGCAAATACCTGGCATTTCAGCACCGGGTAGTTTTGCCGGGACCTGCCTGACCCCCCCCCCCCCCCCTTCACACAGACATGCAAATTACCAGGTCGAGAATTTCGACCCGGTAATTTGCAGATCAACATGGGTATTTTGTCTGTGTGAAAGGGTCAACCCGTGTCATAATTTCGTGTCTCCGACCCTGGTAAATTCCAGGGTTGAAGTCCCGGGAATTACAACACGGGTTGACCCTTTCACACAGAAAAAGGACCCGTGTGTTTCATGAAATTACACGTGGAACTGCTTCACCCGGTCATTTAATTTTCTGTCTGAAAGGGGTATAAGTGTAAGAGATAGCTCCATTCTGGGGGGGAGTAAGGCTATAAAAAAAAATGCACAGAGTAACCACACATAAAAATTTAAATATGGGAAACTGTCCCAACATTAGGGTTAGTATTGTCTGAGGGAAGTAGAATTATCAAAAAAGACTCAGAGTAACCATCTGCCTCATCCCAGCCTCCTCGCAATATCCCAAATTTGCATTTCAAAACAAAGTAAATATTATAGATCCATGTACATGTATTGGTCAAGTGAAGCAATGCATTTTTTTAACATCTAAGAGTAACGAACCTGGGCCCCACAAAGGACCCCTAGGAAATGTCTGAGGATCCCCTTCTATATCGGAAGGGATGCTCCGACCATTCAACAGCAAATAACACTGTGAACATCATTAAGTATGCACAATCATGAATTAAACTTGAGATGATATAAAAACAAGAAAGGGTCCAGGACAATATCATAGAACCAATAGAACATAAAAATAAATGAATATCTTACATACAATATAAACACATGTGAAATAAAAACACATAAACGTGGAGTGTAGACGTGCCTTTGAACATGGAGCAGTATTCCTGTTTATCGACACCCTTAATAGGTATGGTGCGATCACCCAGATAAGAGGGGCACCCTAACAGGCACAGGAAGATCAATTAAAGTGGTATCCAGTCCAACATAAAGTAAAATACTATCGTTGGCCGCATCTTCCTCCACTACAATAGACAAATACTGTACATTAGTGGGGAGTGTTATCATTAATCTCTGGAACTAGCATTGGATCCTGCTGGAGAAGGTGGATTACTTCTAAGAAAGTGAGATTTAGCTTGTTGATGATCTGTAAAAACCCTGACCTGGCCATTTTCAATTACTCTTAATTTTTCTGGATACAGTAAAGTAAATTTCATTTTCCTATCTACCAAAATCCAGCAAATTTCAGAAAAAGCTTTAAGCTTTTGCGTGACCAAGACACAGAAATCCTGAAATATCAGAATTCTTTGGCCCTCTACTCATAAGTCAGGTTGGGCTCTATATGCCTGCAGCAGTTTCTCTTTATATCTATAATCCAAAAACTTTGCAATAGTGGGTCTGGAGTGGTTGTCTCTCTAACTACATTGAGCTCCCAATCTAAGTACCCTCTCCACCTGTAGTGGTATTTTACATAGTTCTGTAATTGGGCATCTGACACCGTCTCCGGAATCCCAATAAAACGCAAGTTGCTCCACCTATTCCGATTTTCTGAATCGTCAACCTTTTCTTTCATGTATTGGAGCGTTTGGGATTTTACCGCTAGTTCTTGCTGCAATGCAATTAAAGAATACTCAGCATCGCTGGCTCTCTGTACTAGTGTATCCAGCCTAGCTGTATTGGATTCAATTTTGGCTAAAGAGGTATCCAGCTTCGCATGAAGATCCTCAAACTTTTTATCTATTAGAGGCATGAGCATAGTTATGACCTCCTTAACATTTTGTGCTGGAGATGGAATTGCTATATGTTTAGGTAACATCTGAGTGTCAGTATCCTCCACACCCAAAGACGTGGATGGGGGAAATGGTGGGTTTAACATATTGGATTTCTGATTGTTTTGACGTTTATTTCCCGATTTGTTAGTAGTAGATGGCATGTTTGGGACCGAGCTATGAGGACTCTCCAGAAATCTTTCCATACCACGATGGACCCCTTTTAATAAATGCCTTGTAATAACAATGACAATCTCATGAACAGTATATCAAAAAACAATATATGAAGTAATCTCATAGCAACACACCTACTGGACCCTTAATTATAAGGTATAGGTTACATATCTGCAGGAGGATTCATAGTCCGGTAAAAGAACTTCTAACAACAAGTGAACCAAATACAGATATTCCCCGATAAGGAAATTTCCCGCAATTGTATTTCAAGTGTTCACTGTTAGAGAAGAGTATGGGGCAATTCAATGTTTACAGTATGTGCCTGTGTTTGTGATATATTACAAAACACCATCAAATAATTTTTGCGGGCGGTACAGAAATATTATAGTTTTAGTAAAGAGAACAGCTCCCAGACAATACTTTATAGGAGATACCAGGGAGAATATAAGCCTAAACCTTCCGTTATGGAGCTTGACATTGATAGTATGGAGCGAACCTCTATGTACTGCAATATATGTGCAGGTTTACCATCAGTATTTGTATGAGGCAGGATAAGGTTGTTAAGCCCTTGCGTTTAACATAAGTCATAGGCAATACTATAAAAAGATACAAGCCGTACTAATATTAAAAGTGAGTTGCAAAATAGGAGAAAGTGAACCGTATGAGATACGTAAAATAGTATCGATTAAACAGTTGTTGCTAATAGCAGCTATTCAGTGAGGATGTCAAGCTGTTAATAATGGGGGTCATTCCGAGTTGTTCGCTCGGTAAATTTCTTCGCATCGCAGCGATTTTCCGCTTAGTGCGCATGCGCAATGTTCGCACTGCGACTGCGCCAAGTAAATTTGCTATGCAGTTAGGAATTTTACTCACGGTTTTTTCTTCGTTCTGGTGATCGTACTGTGATTGACAGGAAGTGGGTGTTTCTGGGCGGAAACTGGCCGTTTTATGGGTGTGTGTGAAAAAACGCTACCGTTTCTGGGAAAAACGCGGGAGTGGCTGGAGAAACGGAGGAGTGTCTGGGCGAACGCTGGGTGTGTTTGTGATGTCAAACCAGGAACGACAAGCACTGAACTGATCGCAGATGCCGAGTAAGTTTCGAGTTACTCAGAAACTGCACAGAGATGTCTTATCGCAACATTGCGAATCTTTCGTTCGCAATTTTAAGAAGCTAAGATTCACTCCCAGTAGGCGGCGGCTTAGCGTGTGCAAAGCTGCTAAAAGCAGCTTGCGAGCGAACAACTCGGAATGACCCCCAATGTTAGAATATCAGTAATTGTTAATGGAGATCATCTGGCGTGAATACCAAGCTGCAAATGATATCCAAACAATCAAAAAATGAGGTACCCAACCTCAAAGCAATATTAGGCAAACCACTATTTATACATATAAATTTTGGGTATAAGACAAGGCTATATTGCAGCAAACCTAAAATGAATTCAGGCTATTAATATATCATATATACATAAGCCACTAGATGGCGCAGCTGTATTATAGATAATGAAATGTAAATGGTATATCAACCGCCAGTTATTTTTTTGGTGAAAAGCACATTATATAAGAGATTCGTAAAGTTCCTTCAGAGTATAGGATAATAACAGGATCAAGTTAGTGATGGTTATCTGCAAGCCGTCATTCCATATGTTTGATCACTAATAGGTGTACAGGCGAAGTTATATTACCGGCTTCCAGGTGAGTCAGGAAACAGGCAGTCATCCCCAGTAGCTGGAGGAGCTACAGTACCATGTAATGTCCCAGTGAGTATACAATTGGATTTGAGAGCACAATGGGAGCAAAACATAAGGGAAAAAATTGGGAATGGCTGGTAGGAAGGTAAGGAAGGAGATGAGGGAAGGGAGGGGGAAGAGCCCGATGGGTGGGGAGGATTGAAGGAAAGGGATAGAAGGAAAGGAAAGAAGAAAAACAAAAAAATACACACTACAGTTAACTCAAGAAAGAAAAAGGGGTGACACACAGTGTTAGTACTTGTCAGATGATTAGGCAGATTTTCAGCCAGCTGTCCAAGATTTCTTTTGGTCCCAGACGTTACAAGGGATAGTCAGTAGTAAGCATTCCAGCCCTGTTTAAAGAAAAAAAAAAAAAAAAACAGGCAATAGGGACCCCAAATGTGCTGAAATACGTGCAGCCACGTGTCAGTGTCCAGTCCTCGCGCTCCGTCAGAGATAGCAGCACCACAACACGGAGAGCACAGTCACTATGGGGTCTATTCATACAGAAAACGAAAACAGAATTGCTACTTATCACTATACATCGCATCTCTTTGATGCGATGTATAGCTGTAATAAGTAGCAATTCATGTATACTCACCCTTCCGACAATGCGCTGCGGTGTCTGGGGCTCCTGCGGTGAGGTCTTCTCCAGCGGTCCTTCCCAGCGATGCGCGGGGTCCAGCGACGGGTCCCTTTGCGCATGCGCAGGGTGTTGACCTCCCGGCAGGCCGCAGTGGTTGCTGGGAGGTCGGGGGGCAGAGCCAGCGCGAGGTGCAGGTATGGTGATGCGATTCAGGCAGAGAGCAGGGGTACCGCTGGAGAAGTCAGAGACTTCTCCACGGTAACCGGCTCTGTGAATTGCAGTAGGCAGAGAAAAGCCCTGTTTAACGCAAAACAGGGCTTTTCACTGCTGCATGAATAGACCCCTATAAGTTGCAAGGGGGCATAAGTCAAACCTCCTACAGATACCACCCCAGGAGGTGATTAATGCAATCTCCCCTACTAAGCCAGCATATAATAAATCTGTTACAGAGCACTGCTATGCTTGGCAGCATGGAGGGTAGTCAGCGGTGAACACAGCGGGAAGTCTGTCAGTGTATCGTGGGGCTCCACTGTCCGTCACCCAGAGGGAGAAATGTGACTCACATGTCCAGGGGTAACATCAGGAGGCCGCGTGCTGTGGAATGTGAAGCGGCGAATCCACACCGCTCCGCCCGTACAGTTGCTTTATGTTGACTGACAGGCGGCTTCACATTGTTCTCCTGGCGGCTCCGCACCACTCTGCAGCGGCTCCGGGACAGTCTGTAGACGGCGTTATCAAAGCAGGAGCAACCACCTTAGGGGGTCTATTCATGCAGCAGAGAAAAGCCCTGTTTTGCGTTAAACAGGGCTTTTCTCTGCCAACTGCAATTCACAGAGCGGGTTACCGTGGAGAAGTCTCTGACTTCTCCAGCGGTACCCCCGCTCTGTGCCTGAATCGCATCACCATACCTTTGTATAGTGAGTGCGATTCATGAAGGTGCGGAAAGCTCTGCTTTCCGCTTCTCCATGGAGTTCAGGTTCGCCATCTCAGAACGCCGTAACCTGAACTGTGGTGCGGAGACGGCAGGGAAGCTCAATGCTTCCCTGATGCTGCTCAGCACCTTGCGCTGGCTCCGCCCCCGACCTCCCAGCAACCACTGCGGCCTGCCGGGAGGTCAGCAAGCTATGCATGCGCAAAGAGACCCGCCGCTGGACTCCGCGCATCGCAGGGAGGGACCGCTGGAGAAGACCTCACCGCAGGAGCCCCAGACACCGTAGCGCTTCGTCAGAAGGGTGAGTATACATATATTGCTACTTATTACAGCTATACATCGCATCGAAGCGATGCGATGTATAGTGATAAGTAGCAATTCTGTTTTCATTTTTTACATGAATAGACCCCAAAATGAGTACCACTGCAGCCCCAACAGAAGGAGAGGGGGCGGCCTGACGAAACTGTGTATAATGCCTCGCTGTTCCGGGTAAATCACACCAGGGAAGGTCCGGCGATCATACAGACCATCCACGTTGATGACCGGACTCCGGGGGTACACTTAAGCTCCTTAGGTAATGCATCCTTTTTCAGAGTCCCCACACAAAGGAGAGTCTGTATAGGGGGGTTAGCAGCTTCAAATTCCCTCTAATATAGGTGGATAGAGCTGGATGGCCGTTATCACCGAAGGAGCAGGGCTAAAAAACGGCCATGCTGGATGGCCCGCCCACCGGAAGTCTTATCATAGTTATTTTAATCGAGTGGTGACAAAGTGGTTAGCATTGTCTCACTACACTGCGGTCATGGGTTTGATTCCAACCAGATCTTTATCTGTGAGAAGTATGTTTGCATGGTAAGTCAATTGGCTTCTATCTAGATCCTAATATAAAGCAGAGGCATATAGGGATGAGAAACCAGTACAGGAAATTTGTGGAAGCAGTCCTAAATGGAGGGGCGAGATCTCTGGATGGCAGGAGAGCCCTCTTTAGAAGTAAGAGCACGAGGCCTACTAGTTGCACATGCCGGAATAACTGTAATAGCCTGCTATTGCAGTCAGCCGCAAGATTTTGAAATTGAGCTGCTAGATTTAAAGCAGCAATATATTAAAAGGCAAAACCAACCTAGAGTGAGATGGAAAAAGGGGAGGCCTGCAAGAAGCAGGTTGCAGTAGTCAAGCCGAGAAATGATGAGAGAGTGTATAATACTTTTGGTGGCATCCTAGGAAAGGAGGGGTCTGATATGAGCAATGTTGCAAAAGTAGAAGCAACAGGATTGGGCAAGAGAATGGGGGGGGGGGGGGGTGGAGGAAAGGAAGGAGTCAAGAATGACACCCAGGCAGCGGTGTTGGGGAACAGAGGAGATGGTGGTTTTGTTGACAGTGATAAAGAGGTCAGGAGGCCGGGAGACTCTAGAAGGATGAATTCAGTTTTGCCCATGTTTAAAAAACCATGAACACATCCAGGTGGAGTTGGCAGAGGCAACTAGACACCCAGGAGAGTAGAGGAGGGAGAGATATGGAGAAGAAACGTAGAGTTGGGGTGATACTGGAGGCTGAAGGAACTTATGAGCTCACTCAGGGAGGAGGTGCACAGGGATAAGAGCAGATGGTAGAGGATGAACTACTGTGGGACTCTTATGAGAACGCCAGATGAAGGAGGGACCAGAGGTAGAATCCGAGAAGGAGCAGTCGGTGAGGTAGGAGGTGAACACTGACTGGACAGTGTTAAATAGGCTGATGGTTTGAAGGGTGCACAGTGAGAGAGGGTGATCCATGGCGTCAAAGGCCACAGCCAGGAGATGTGGCCACTGGATTTAATAGAGAGAAGATCGTTACTGATTTTGGTAATTTCAGTACAGTGGGGGTGGCTGAATAATTTGGAACAGCATGGGGAGCAGGAAATGTGGAAGAGTGGAGGAGAGGAAATGGTGGTTAGGGAGTGAGAAGGGAGAGTTGGAGAAGTCAGAAAGCCTACAGACAGGTTAGAAGACAAGGTTGAGGGGAAGAGGTCCATTGTGAGAAGCCAAAGAAGGAAGAAGTTTAATAGATGCTGGGTCAGTGTGGCAGTCAGTGGGATTGTAAAGTCACCTAGGACGATGGAGGAGAGCTCTGAGAAGTGGCGGTGTGGAAGCCACCCAGCAAAATTGTCAAGAAATTTGAAAGTTGGGATATAGGGAGCTGTATATGACTGAGACATGGAGGTGGATGGGGTAGAAGAGACAGATAGAGTGGATTTCAAAGGAAGAGAATGGAATGGAGAGCTCAGGGGAGATGACACGATAGGTACGTTTGGGGTATAGGAGGATGCTCACCCCACTGCCTGGACAGTCATTAGGTCTGATGGAGTGGTTGAAAGAGAGGCCCCCATAGAAGAAGGCAGCAAGGGAAGCATTGTCAGTGGAAGAAAGCCTAATTTTAGTGATTGCAAGGAGGTTAAGAGAGTTGGATACGAAGAGGTCTTAAATAGAGGGCAGTTTATTTTGAATGGATCTGAATTCCAAAAGGCACAGAAGAAAGGATGAGAGGTAAGTGGGGAGAATATGGATGATATTGTCATGGTTGCTAGCACGTAGGGTTGGCTGGCTCCGGGATGGAGATGAGGGTAAGGGATGAGGATGGGTATTGGATGGGAAATAGGAGACACGGTGGCATACTAAAGGTGTAGAGAGAGGGAGGATAGAAGGGGAAGGGATGGATGAGCGAGTGAGTGGAGCAAAGGAGATGCAGGGGTGGATCAGGGGGGAGAGAAGAAAGACAGTGAGATATAGTAGGATATAAGATGTATCAGGTAGTTACACAGTAACAACCTGCAAGACAGAAAGCAATTGTGAGCACACAATGACAGTATATAGTCGGTGGTATCAAATAGCTATATCCAGAAGTCAAAGAAAGAAGGGGCCGCGCTATAGAGTCAATAATGTGATGTTATAATATTATAATGATATAAAAATATGGAAATGCCGGTGGATAAATTTAAATGGTATTTATTACATGTATAAACAGTAAAAATTGCTTTTCTCTTACATCCTAGAGGATGCTGGGGACTCCGTAAGGACCATGGGGTATAGACGGGCTCCGCAGGAGACATGGGCACTCTAAAGACTTTAAAATGGGTGTGCACTGGCTCCTCCCTCTATGCCCCTCCTCCAGACCTCAGTTAGATCCTGTGCCCAGAGAAGACTGGGTGCATTACAGGGGAGCTCTACTGAGTTTCTCTGAAAAATACTTTTTGTTAGGTTTTTTATTTTCAGGGAGCACTGCTGGCAACAGGCTCCCTGCATCGTGGGACTGAGGGGAGAGAAGCAGACCTACTTAAATGATGGGCTCTGCTTCTTAGGCTACTGGACACCATTAGCTCCAGAGGGTCGGAACGCAGGTCTCACCCTCGCCGTTCGTCCCGGAGCCGCGCCGCCGTCCTCCTCACAGAGCCGGAAGATAGAAGCCGGGTGAGTATTGAGAGGAAAGAAGACTTCAAAAGGTGGCAGAAGACTTCAGATCTTCACTGAGGTAATGCGCAGCGGTAACGCTGCGCGCCATTGCTCCCACACATACACACACAGCGGGCACTGTAAGGGTGCAGGGCGCAGGGGGGGGGGGTGCCCTGGGCAGCAATATTAACCTCAAGGGACACTGGCAGATGGATTATATACGGCGGAGGCGGTATATAAAAAAAAAAACACCAGTATAAATAATTTGAGCGGGACCAAAGCCCGCCGCTGAGGGGGCGGGGCTTGATCCTCCAGCACTAACCAGCGCCATTTTCTCCACAGCACACTGCAGAGAAGCTGGCTCTCCGGACTCTCCCCTGCTGAACACGGTTACAGAGGGCAAAACAGAGGGGGGGGGGGGGGGAGGGGGGGGCACATTAATTGGCGCAGTGAGTGTAATTGTATATATATTTCTATAAAAGCGCTGTACTAGCTGGAATTTTATTCCAGTGTCCGGTGGCGCTGGGTGTGTGCTGGCATACTCTCTCTCTGCCTCTCCAAAGGGCCTTATTGGGGGACTGTCTCCATATAGATATATCCCTGAGTGTGTGGGGGTGTCGGTACGTGTGTGTCGGCATGTCTGAAGCGGAAGGCTTATCTAGGGAGGAGGTGGAGCAGATGATTGTGGTGTCTCCGTCGGCAACGCCGACACCTGATTGGTTGGATATGTGGAATGTTTTAAATGCAAATGTGTCTTTATTACATAAGAGATTGGACAAAGCAGAGTCCAGGGATAAAACAGGGGGGTATATTTACAAAGATTCGTGTTTTTGCCGTTTTTAAGGGTGTTTGAACTCGAATGGTATCGGGTGCATTTTACTGCAACTTTTTGAATCCTGATACGATCATTCACTAAGCTGCCGATTATTCCAAATTCGTATTTTCCGATGTCGATGTGATTCGTAATGTCAGGCAGTGTTTTACGGGAGTGATGAGTAAAACACTGCCTGACAAAACACAAGGAATCCCGGCCGGATTTGTGAGATCCATGCAGGGCTTCATTGTGTACCTTAAGAAGGTGTTTAAAGTGTTAAAAATTCAGAAAAAAATTGAGTGGGGTCCCCCCTCCTAAGCACAACCAGCCTCGGGCTCTTTGAGCCGGTCCTGGTTGACAAAATATGGGGGGGAAAATGACAGGGGTTCCCCCATATTTCATCAACCAGCACCGGGCTCTGCGCCTGGTCCTGGTTCAAAAAATACGGGGGACAAAAAGCATAGGGGTCCCCCGTATTTCTTAAACCAGCACCGGGCTCCACTAGCCAGGTACATAATGCCACAGCCAGGGGACACTTTTATTGTGGTCCCGGCGGCCCTGGCATTACATACCCAACTAGTCAACCCTGGCCGGGGTACCCTGGAGGAGTGGGAACCCCTTAAATCAAGGGGTCCCCCCCTCCAGCCACCCAAGGGCCAGGGCTGAAGCCCGAGGCTGTACCCCCCATCCAAGGGCGGCGGATGGGGGGCTGATAGCCAAGTGTAAAAAATCAGAATATTGTTTTTAGTAGCAGTACTACAAGTCCCAGCAAGCCTCTCCCACAAGCTGGTACTTGGAGAACCACAAGTACCAGCATGTGGTGGAAAACCGGGCCCGCTGGTACCTGTAGTACTACTACTAAAAAAATACCCAACAAAAAACAGGACACACACACCGTGACAGTATAAGTTTATTACATACATGCACACCTCCAAACATACATACTTACCTATGTTCACACGAGGCTCGGTCCTCTTCTCCATGTAGAATCCTCGGGGTACCTGTGAAAAAAATTATACTCACATAATCCAGTGTTGCTTGTCTTCTTTGTATAATCCACGTACTTGGCAAAACAAAAAAAAGGAAACCCGACCACGCACTGAAAGGGGTCCCATGTTTACACATGGGACCCCTTTCCCCGACTGCCAGGACCCCCCCTGACTCCTGTCAAAGAGGGTCCCTTCAGCCAATCAGGGAGCGCCACGTCGTGGCACTCTCCTGATTGGATGTGTGCTCCTGTAGTGTCTGTGAGGCTGCACACGGCAGAGATACAATGTAGCGCCTATGCGCTCCATTGTATCCAATGGTGGGAACTTTGCGGTCAGCGGTTGACCGAAAGTAACCTCACCGCTGACCGCAAAGTTCCCGAGGCTGGTTGTGCTTAGGAGGGGGAACCCCACGCATTTTTTTTTCTGTTTTTACACTAAACACACCCTTTCCCATAGATAACCATGCACAAATCTCACTGATCCGTGCATGGTTATCCAAACTCGACTGGAAAAAGCAGGTCTATTTTTTTGCTGCTTTTTTTAACGATTCGCAAAAAAATAGACCCACACTTGAGCACTCAGAGACTAACACCCAAATACGAATGAATAGTGAATACCCATATTGTATGAAATAACAGCCGCGTTTGACCGATGGTCTATTCATTCGTATTTCAGAACTTTGCCGTTAAATCCATTACGAATAGACCAGACACTGCCGAGATTTGTGCTTAGTGAATTCCCGGATTGGGACTTTGAAAAAAACACACAAATCGGACAAACTCGATTTTTTAGTAAATATTGGCCAGGGTGTCAATCCATGGCTTTGACTGTGTCACAGGGCCCTTCTGGGTCTCAGAAACGTCCACTGTCCCAAGTAGCAGACACTGATACCGACACGGATTCTGACTCCAGTGTCGACTACGATGATACGAGGTTACACCCAAGGGTGGCCAAAAGTATTCATTATATGATTATTGCAATAAAAGATGTTTTGCATATCACAGATGACCCCTCTGTCCCTGACACGAGGGTATGCATGTTTAAGGTAAAGAAACCTGAGATAAATTTTCCCCCATCTCATGAGCTGAATGAGTTATTTGAAAAAGCTTGGGAAACTCCAGACAAGAAACTGCAGATTCCCAAGAGAATTCTTATGGCGTATCCTTTCCCGGCACAGGACAGGTCACGGTGGGAATCCTCACCCAAGGTGGACAAGGCTTTAACGCGCTTGTCCAAAAAGGTGGCGCTACCATCCCCGGACACGGCAGCCCTCAAGGATCCAGCTCAGGCCTGGCCAACCTGTGGCTCTCCAGCTGTTGTAAAACTACAAATCCCATCATGCCTTGCCACAGTTTTGCTATTAGGGAATGCTAAAACTGTGGCAGGGCATGCTGGGATGTGTAGTTTCACAACATCTGGAGAGCCACAGGTTGGCCAGGCCTGATCCAGCTGATCGTAGAGAGGAGACTACCTTAAAATCAGTTTATACACATATGGGTGCCTTGCTCAGACCGGCAATAGCGTCGGCTTGGGTTTGTAGCGCTGTAGCAGCTTGGGTAGATACCTTGTCAGCTGACATTGATACCCTAGATAGGGATACCATTTTATTGACCTTAGCTCACATTAGAGACGCAGTCTTATTATGAGAGACGCTCAGAGAGACGTTGGGCTGCTAGGTTCGAGAGCCAACGCCATGGCGAATTCTGCTAGGCGAGCCCTGTGGACTCGCCAATGGACGGGCGATGCCGACTCAAAGAGGCATATGGAAGTTTTGCCTTACAAGGGTGAGGTTTTATTTGGGGAAGGTCTCGCGGACCTGGTTTCCACAGCTACCGCAGGTAAATCTACTTTTTTACCTTATGTTCTCCCACAGCAAAAGAAAACACCACAATATCAGATGCAGTCCTTTCGGTCGCATAAGTCTAGAAGAGGTCGGGGCTCTACCTTCCTCGCCAGAGGTAAGGGTAGAGGGAAAAGAATGCCTGCTACGGCTAGTTCCCAGGAGCAGAAGTCCTCCCCGGCTTCTACTAAATCCACCGCATGACGCTGGGGCTCCTCTGAGGGAGTCCGCGCCGGTGGGGGCACGTCTTCGACTCTTCAGCCACGTCTGGGTTTAGTCAGACGTGGATCCTTGGGCAATGGAAATTGTATCCCAAGGCTACAAGCTGGAATTCGAAGACGTGCCTCCTCGCCGGTTTTTCAAATCGGCTTTACCAGCTTCTTCCCCAGAAAAGGAGATAGTTTTAGCGGCAATCCAAAAACTGTGTCAACAACAAGTGGTTGTCGAGGTTCCCCTAGTTCAACAGGGGAAGGGATACTATTCAACCCTATTTGTGGTCCCGAAACCGGATGGCTCGGTCAACCCCATTCTAAATTTAAAATCCCTAAACCTGTACTTGAAAAAGTTCAAATTCAAGATGGAATCGCTCCGGGCAGTTATCTCCAGCCTGGAAGGGGGGGGGGGGGGGGGGAGGGGGGATTTTATGGTGTCACTAGACATAAAGGATGCATACCTTCATGTCCCCATATATCCCCCTCATCAGGCGTACCTGAGATTCGCTGTACAGGACTGTCATTACCAGTTTCAGAGTTTGCCGTTTGGGCTTTCCACGGCCCCGAGGATTTTCGCCAAGGTAATGGCGGAAATGATGGTGCTCCTGCGCAGGCAGGGAGTCACAAATATCCCGTACTTGGATGATCTCCTGATAAAAGCGAGATCGAGAGATCAGTTGCTGAAAAGCATGTCGCTCTCCCTAAGAGTGCTGCAGCAACATGGCTGGATTCTAAATCTACCAAAGTCACAGTTGGTTCCAACGACTCGGCTATCTTTCTTAGGCATGATTCTGGACACGGAACAAAAGAAGGTTTTTCTCCCGATGGAAAAAGCCCAGGAACTCCAGAACATGGTCAGAGACCTGTTAAAACCGAAAAGAGTGTCAGTCCATCAATGCACTCGAGTACTGGGAAAAATGGTGGCAACCTACGAGGCCATCCCCTTCGGCAGGTTTCATGCGAGGACATTTCAGTGGGACCTTCTGGACAAGTGGTCCGGGTCCCATCTTCAAATTCATCAGAAAATAAGCCTGTCCCCCAGGGCCAGGGTGTCTCTCCTGTGGTGGCTGCAGAGTGCTCATCTTCTAGAGGGTCACAGGTTCGGCATTCAAGACTGGGTTCTGGTGACCACGGACGCGAGCCTCCGAGGATGGGGAGCAGTCACACAAGGAAGAAATTTTCAGGGAACATGGTCAAGCCAGGAGGCTTGTCTACACATCAACATACTGGAATTAAGGGCCATATACAACGGCCTACAACAAGCGGAGAATCTTCTTCGCGAACTACCGGTACTGATTCAATCAGACAACGTCACAGCCGTGGCTCATGTAAACCGCCAAGGCGGGACAAAGAGCAGAGTGGCAATGGCGGAAGCCACACGGATTCTGTGCTGGGCGGAAAATCACGTAAGCGCTCTGTCAGCAGTCTTCATTCCAGGAGTGGACAACTGGGAAGCAGACTTCCTCAGGAGACACGATCTCCATCCAGGAGAGTGGGGACTTCATCAAGAAGTTTTTGCAGAGATAACAAGTCTTTGGGGACTTCCTCAAATAGACATGATGGCGTCACGCCTCAACAAGAAGCTTCGGAGGTATTGTGCCAGGTCAAGGGACCCTCAGGCAGTAGCGGTGGACGCCCTGGTGACACCATGGGTGTTTCAGTCGGTCTATGTGTTCCCTTCTCTTCCGCTCATCTCAAAAATACTGAGAATCATAAGACGAAAAAGAGTGCAGACAATACTCATTGTTCCGGATTGGCCTCGAAGGGCCTGGTATTCAGATCTTCAGGAGATGCTCACAGAAGATCCATGGCCTCTTCCTCTCAGGGAGGACCTGTTACAGCAGGGGCCCTGCGTGTTCCAAGACTTACCGCGGTTACGTTTGACGGCATGGCGGTTGAACACCAAATCCTAACTGGAAAAGGTATTCCGGAGGAAGTCATCCCTACTCTGATAAGGGCTAGGAAGGAGGTGAGGGCGAAACATTATCACCGTATCTGGAGGAAGTATGTTTCTTGGTGTGAAGCCAAGAATGCTCCTACGGAAAATTTCCACCTGGGCCGTTTTCTCCACTTTTTACAGACAGGAGTGGATATGGGCCTGAAGTTAGGCTCCATTAAGGTACAGATTTCGGCCCTATCTATATTCTTTCAGAAGGAATTGGCTTCTCTCCCAGAAGTCCAGACTTTTGTAAAGGGAGTTCTGCACATCCAGCCTCCTTTTGTGCCCCCAGTGGCACCATGGGACCTTAACGTGGTGTTACAGTTCCTTAAGTCACACTGGTTTGAACCTCTTCAAACAGTTGAGTTGAAATTTATCACTTGGAAAGTGGTCATGTTGTTGGCCTTGGCATCTGCGAGGCGGGTGTCCGAATTGGCGGCTTTATCTCACAAAAGCCCCTATCTGATTTTCCATGTGGATAGAGCAGAGTTGAGGACTCGTCCTCAATTTTTGCCTAAGGTGGTTTCATCGTTTCATATGAACCAACCTATTGTGGTACCTGTGGCTACGGATGACTTGGAGGATTCCAAGTCCCTTGATGTAGTCAGGGCCTTAAAAATTTATGTAGCCAGGACAGCTCGGGTTAGGAAAACAGAGGCACTGTTTGTCCTGTATGCAGCCAACAAGGTTGGCGCTCCTGCTTCTAAGCAGACTATTGCTCGCTGGATCTGTAACACGATTCAGCAGGCTCATTCTACGGCTGGATTACCATTACCAAATCCGGTAAAGGCCCATTCCACTAGGAAGGTGGGCTCTTCTTGGGCGGCTGCCGAACGGCGACTTGGTCGAGTTCAAACACTTTTGCAAAATTCTACAAGTTTGATACCCTGGCTGATGAGGACCTCATGTTTGCTCAATCGGTGCTGCAGAGTCATCCGCACTCTCCCGCCCGGTCTGGAGCTTTGGTATAATCCCCATGGTCCTTATGGAGTCCCCAGCATCCTCTAGGACGTAAAAGAAAATAAGATTTTAAACCTACCAGTAAATCTTTTTCTCCTAGTCCGTAGAGGATGCTCGGCGCCCGTCCCAGTGCGGACATATTTCTGCAAGGCTTGTATATAGTTATTGCTTACATAAGGGTTATGTTACAGTTAAGATCAGTCTTTGACTGATGCTGTTTTGTTCATACTGTTAACTGGTTGCGTATATTCCATGTTATACGGTGTGGATGGTGTGGGCTGGTATGAATCTTGCCCTTAGATTAACAAAAATCCTTTCCTCGTACTGTCCGTCTCCTCTGGGCACAGTTTCTAAAGTGTTTAGAGTGCCCATGTCTCCTGCGGAGCCCGTCTATACCCCATGGTCCTTACGGAGTCCCCAGCATCATCTACGGACTAGGAGAAAAAGATTTACCGGTAGGTTTAAAATCTTATTATTTCTATAGTAGAGTAGAAAATAGATACAATCATAAACAATAAAAGCAACTAAGTAACTGAATTGGCTTTCTGGATTTGTAACTAAATAAATAGTAGCAATTTTTCCTCTTGTATATATTTGTAATCCAAAATGAGAAAAGCTGGAGACTGATATATATCAGTATGGCAGAGTTAATAGATTGCTGTGATCCATAAACCGCTGTAGAGATAAAATATGTCCAATGTGGACGTGATAAAACAAAGTACACTGGAAGAATTACGATACAGATAGCCGCACTGGTTGTCAGAAGTTGCTGCTGGGAGCTGCTACTCACTTTATCCCTGCTGTCTGGGACCCTTTGCGGGGTGTGAGGAGGAGGAGATTCCCGAGCGTCCTCGGGGAGTGTACCTGCAGTCGTATGTAGCGCAGCGGTGAACTCCGGCCGATGAACGGCCGCACAAGATGTTAGATGACAGTTCAACCTTGCGGGGAGCCAAGTGCGGGAGCTGTTACCAGTGGTATTGTGGATCACTTGGCTCCCCGCAAGGTTGAACTGTCATCTGACATCTTGTGGGAAACATGTTGAAGCAACATTGTTTGGTACACAAGCAGGTTCTGTTGGTCTAATTTGTGAAACATATGAGTTAGGTACAGTGGGGGTAATTCAAAGTTGATCACAGCAGGATTTTTGATAGCAATTGGACAAAACCATGTGCACTGCAGGGGAGGCAGATATAACATGTGTAGAGAGAGTAAGATTTGGGTGGGTTATTTTGTTTCTGTCCAGGGTAAATACTGGCTGCTTTATTTTTACACTGCAAATTAGATTGCAGATTGAACACACCCCACCCAAATCTAACTCTCTCTGCACATGTTATATCTGCCTCCCCTGCAGTGCACATGGTTTTGCCCAATTGCTAACAAAAATCCTGCTGCGATCAACTTGGAATTACCCCCAGTGTATGTAAGAAAGGCAAGGCACACCAAGCAAGCTAATTAGAAAAGACACAAAGGGGTGGAGGATGGTAGGGAGGAGTTAAGGAAGAAAGTAATGAGAGACAAAAGAATTGTGAGGTATGGAGGATGGTAGGGAGGAGTTGAAGAAGAAAGTAATGAGAGCCAAAAGAAGGGTGAGGTATTGAGGATGGGGGGAAGGAACAAGGAAGAAAGTAATGAGAGTTCAAACAAGGGTAGACAAAGGAAGGGCAAGATAGTGTCAGTTAGACAGAGACAGAAAGTTCTAAGCTGAAGGAGTGCAAGTCACCGAAGAAGTAGAGAGCAATGGTGCAAGTAGAGAGCTATTAAAGCAGTATAAAAGTTAATAAGCAACAGTGTTACGGTCAGTGGCATGAGAGCACCACTAAAAAAGCAGAACAAAACACAGTGGCATGAAAAGGCAATAATAAAATTATGGAATCAATAAATTAAATAATGGTAGGCAATATCACAAATTTCAGGGAGCCAGAGATGATTATAGCACCAGTAAGCAGCAATGCAGGAAAGGTCCAGGAGTAAGCAGGTCCGGCAGCATGAAAGAAGAATACAGTCAGGAGGGGCTATCACTGACCTCCCCACCACCCCCTCACCACTCACGCTGTCCCCTCCAATCTATACACAGACTACTTCAACACTAAGGAGATTCACATTCAATGAGGTAAGGTTCCAGATATTTTCTGGTTTTCCACTGGAGAAACCTCTTGGACATTAATAAAGCTCTTGGTAGTATGGATATCGGCACTGTGTTTACCATTCAAGCTTCAAATCTTTTCAGAATGTAGAACCTTGTTTACTAAAACTCCTGAGGAAGGAGCAATCATTTTGGAAAAGTTGGAAATCTAAACTGAAATCTAAATCTCCTCTCTTACAAGACCTTCACTGGCTCCCCTTCCCTTTCAGAATCCATTTCAAGCTTCTCAAACTCCCTTACAAAGCCCTCACCCACTCCTTTCCCATCTACATCTCCCTTTACACTCCCACCCATCCTCTTCGCTCTGCTAATGCACGCCGACTCTCGTGCCTACTGATTACTTCCTCCCACTCCTGCCTCCAATATTTCTCACATGCTGCTCCATTTCTCTGGAATTCCCTACCTCTCCCCCTCAGACTCTCCACCTCTCTATAAAACTTCAAACGGCTCTCAGACCCACTTCTTCACCAAACCCAGCCAAATCTCATCCTAACCCTCTGTTCCACGCTCTCTATGTACCCCGCCTGTGTCACCCCCGTCTGTCTACCCCTCCCCTTTAGAATGAAAGCTCTCACGAGTAGGATCCTCTTCCCTCATGTTCTTATCCTTTCTCTTACGTCCTAGAGGATGCTGGAGACTCCGTAAGGACCATGGGGTATAGACGGGCTCCGCAGGAGATAGGGCACCTAAAAAGAACTTTGACTATGGGTGTGCACTGGCTCCTCCCTCTATGCCCCTCCTCCAGACCTCAGTTAGATCTTGTTCCCAGAGGAGAATGGGTGCACTGCAGAGAGCTCTCCAGAGTTTTCTGTGGAAGAAGAATTTTGTTAGGTTTTTTATTTTCAGGGAGTCCTGTTGGCAACAGGCTCCCTGCATCGTGGGACCGAGGAGAGAGAAGCAGAGCTGGCTTGTCAAGTTGGGCACTGCTTCTAAGGCTACTGGACACCATTAGCTCCAGAGGGAGTCGGAACACAGGTCTCACCTGGGGTTCGTCCCGGAGCCGCGCCGCCGTCCTCCTCACAGATGCCGAAGATAGAAGCCGGAAAGAGAAGGCAGAAGACATCTTAGGCGGCAGAAGACATCAGATCTTCATGAGGTAAGGCGCGCAGCGGTAAGCTGCGCGCCATTGCTCCCAGTCACACACACACAGAGAAGCACTGAAGGGTGCAGGGCGCAGGGGGGCACCCTGGGCAGCAATAAACCTCACATTTTGGCCAAATACAGTTTGATTAGGCTGCGGAGGCAGTAAATCTATGATCCCCCGCCATTTTATTAAAAAATCACTGGGACCGAAGCCCGCCGTCGGGTGGGCGGGGCTTGATCCTCAGCACTAACCAGCGCCATTTTCTCCACAGAAGCTGCATGAGGAAAACGCTGGCTCCCTGGTCTCTCCCCTGCTGAACTTCACAGGCTAGAAAAAAGAGGAGGGGGGAACATTAGCGACGCAGTGAGTGGGAATTGGCATATTATATATAAAAAAGCGCTATCTGGACATATTTTTTCCAGTGTTTTTAAGCGCTGGTGTGTGCTGGCATACTCTCTCTCTGTCTCTCCTTAGGACCTGGTTGGGGTTTAGTCCCCTTATAGGTTAATCCCTGTGTGTGTGGGGTGTCGGTACGTGTATGTCGACATGTCTGAGGCGGAAGGCTTCTCCAAGGAGGAGGTGGAGCAAATGAGTGGTGTGTCCCCGTCGGTTGTGCCGACTCCAGATTGGATGGACATGTGGCATATGTTGAATGCAAGTGTGGCATCTTTACATACAAGGCTTGATAAGGCTAAATTAGGGGGGAGATCAGGGGGTCAATCCTCGGATTGGACCGACTCACAGGGCCCGTCGGGGTCTCAAAAGCGTCCCTTAACACAAGACACTACTGACACGGATTCTGATTCCAGTGTCGACTATGACGAAGTAAAATTGCACCCTAGGGTGACTAAAACCATTCAGTGTATGATTGTGGCAATAAGGGATGTGTTGCATATTGTGGATGAACCCTCGGTCCCCGACACAAGGGTACACATGTTTAAGGAAAAGAAACAGATTATTAACTTTCCCACATCTCATGAATTAAATGAATTCCTTGGAAAAGCTTGGGAGACTCCGGATAAGAGACCGCAGATCCCCAAAAGAATTTATATGGCATACCCTTTCCCTAAGCAGGACAGGGAGATTTGGGAATCACCCCCCACTGTGGACAAGGCCCTGACGGGCTTGTCCAAGAAAGTGGCGCTACCGTCTCCTGACACAGCAGCCCTAAAGGACCCTGCAGATCGCAGGCACGAAACTACCTTAAAGTGTATTTATTCTCATAGGGGTGCTGTGCTAAGACCAACAATTGCGTCGGCATGGGTGTGTAGCGCAATTGCAGCTTGGACAGATGAGCTGATAATTTGATAATATGGATAAGGATACTATATTCCTAACTCTAGCCCATATTAAAGACGCAGTCTTATTTATGAGAGATGCTCAAAGGGACATTGGATTGCTAGCTTCTAGGGCCAATGCCATGTCTGTCTCAGCGAGAAGATCCTTATGGACTCGCCAATGGACTGGTGATGCGGATTCCAAAAAACATATGGAAGTACTACCCTATAAGGGTGATGTATTGTTTGGGGATGGGCTGACGGACCTGGTTTCCACAGCTACAGCAGGTAAATCAAATTTTTTACCATATATTCCCCAACAGCAAAAGAAAGTAACACCCTATCAGATGCAGTCCTTTCGGTCGCACAAGTCCAAAAGAGGTCGGGGATCCTCTTTCCTCGCCAGAGGTAAGGGCAGAGGCAAGAGAGCACCTGCTTCGGCAGGTGCCCAGGAACAAATGTCCTTCCCGGCTGCTCCAAAACCCACAGCATGACGCTGGGGCTCCCCTGAGGGAGTCCGCACCGGTGGGGGCACGTCTTTCGACTTTTCAGTCAGGCCTGGGTCAGTTCGGACCTGAATCCCTGGGTGTTGGAAATAGTTTCCCAGGGTTACAAATTGGAATTCGAGGAGGTGCCCCCACGCCGATTTTTCAAATCGGCCCTACCAGCTTCCACATCGGAAAGGGATATAGTGTTAGCTGCAATTCAAACGCTGTGTATACAGCAAGTGATAATCAAGGTTCCCCTGCACCAGCAGGGAAGAGGTTACTACTCAACCCTATTTGTGGTCCCGAAACCAGACGGTTCGGTCAGACCTATTTTGAATCTGAAATCCCTAAACCTGTACATAAAAAGATTCAAATTCAAAATGGAATCTCTCAGAGCGATAATAGCCAACATGGAGGAGGGGGAGTTTATGGTGTCTCTGGACATAAAGGATGCGTACCTTCATGTCCCCATATATGCCCCCCATCAGGAATACCTGAGATTCGCTGTACAGGATTGTCATTACCAATTTCAGACGTTGCCATTTGGACTCTCCACGGCCCCGAGGATTTTCACCAAGATAATGGCGGAAATGATGGTGGTCCTGCGCAAGCATGGAGTCACAATTATCCCATACTTGGACGATCTCCTGATAAAAGCGAGATCAAGGGAGAAATTGAGCAGTGTGGCGCTCTCTCTGAGAGTGCTCCAACAACACGGTTGGATTTTAAATCTACCAAAGTCACAGTTGTTCCGACAACTCGACTACCGTTCCTAAGTATGATACTGGATACGGAACAAATGAAGGTCGTCTTCCCAATAGAAGACATACAGAACATGGTCAGAGACCTGCTAAAACCGAAAAGGGTGTCACTTCACCAATGCACTCGAGTTCTGGGGAAAATGGTGGCGGCCTACGAGGCCATTCCCTTCGGAAGGTTCCATGCAAGGACTTTTCAATGGGACCTTCTGGACAAGTGGTCCGGGTCCCATCTGCACTTACATCAGAAAATAACTCTGTCCCCAGGGACCAGAGTGTCCCTCCTGTGGTGGTTGGAAAGTGCTCACCTCCTGGAGGGTCGCAGGTTCGGAATTCAGGACTGGATCCTGGTTACCACGGACGCGAGCCTCCGAGGATGGGGAGCGGTCACACAGGGAAAAAATTTTCAGGGTCTTTGGTCAGACCAGGAGTCCTGTCTACACATCAATGTGTTGGAACTCAGGGCCATTTACAACGGCCTTCGACAAGCGGAGAGTTTTCTTCTAAACCTACCGGTTCTGATTCAATCAGACAATGTCACAGCAGTGGCTCATGTGAACCGCCAAGGCGGGACAAAAAGCAGAGTCGCGATGGCGGAAGCCACAAGGATCCTTCGCTGGGCGGAAAATCATGTAAGCGCTCTGTCAGCTGTCTTCATTCCGGGAGTGGACAACTGGGAAGCAGACTTCCTCAGCAGACACGATCTCCATCCAGGAGAGTGGGGACTTCATCAAGAAGTCTTTGCAGACGTAACACGTCTTTGGGGAACTCCTCAAATAGACATGATGGCGTCACGCCTCAACAAAAAATTTCGGAGGTACTGCGCCAGATCTCGGGACCCTCAGGCAATAGCAGTAGACGCTCTGGTAACACCGTGGGTGTTCAAATCGGTCTACGTGTTTCCTCCTCTTCCTCTCATCACAAAAGTGTTGAGGATCATAAGACGAAGAAGAGTACAAACGATACTCGTTGTCCCAGACTGGCCTCGAAGGGCCTGGTACTCGGATCTACAAGAGATGCTCACAGGAGACCCCTGGCCTCTTCCTCTGAGGGAAGACCTGTTGCAGCAGGGGCCCTGTGTATTTCAAGACTTACCGCGGTTACGTTTGACGGCATGGTGGTTGAATGCCGATTGCTAGCGAAAAAGGGGATTCCGGATGAGGTCATCCCTACTTTAATAAAGGCTAGGAAGGAGGTGACGGTTAAGCATTATCACCGTATCTGGCGAAAGTATGTGTCTTGGTGTGAAACCAAGAATGCACCTACGGAAGATTTTCATCTGGGTCGTTTTCTCCACTTCCTACAGACAGGAGTGGATATGGGCCTGAAATTAGGCTCTGTTAAGGTACAGATTTCGGCCCTCTCGATTTTCTTTCAGAAGGAATTGGCTTCTCTTCCTTAAGTCCAGACGTTTGTAAAGGGAGTGCTGCACATCCAGCCCCCTTTTGTGCCTCCAGTGGCACCATGGGACCTGAACGTGGTGTTGCAGTTCCTAAAATCACACTGGTTTGAACCGCTTAACAAGGTTGAGTTGAAATTTCTTACCTGGAAGGTGGTCATGTTGTTGGCCTTAGCATCAGCAAGGCGAGTGTCAGAATTGGCGGCTTTGTCACACAAGAGCTCCTACTTGATTTTTCATGTGGATCGAGCTGAATTGAGGACACGTCCGCAATTTTTGCCTAAAGTGGTTTCTTCGTTCCATATGAATCAACCTATTGTGGTGCCTGTGGCTACAAGTGACCTGGAGGATTCCAGATCCCTGGACGTAGTCAGGGCCTTAAAAATTTATGTAGCCAGGACGACTAGAATTAGGAAAACAGAGGCTCTGTTTGTCCTGTATGCGGCAAATAAGATTGGCGCTCCTGCTTCGAAGCAGACTATTGCTCGCTGGATCTGTAATACGATTCAGCAGGCTCACTCTACGGCTGGATTGCCGGTACCAAATTCGGTTAAGGCCCATTCCACTAGGAAGGTGGGCTCTTCTTGGGCGGCTGCCCGAGGCGTCTCGGCATTACAACTTTGGCGAGCGGCGACTTGGTCGGGGTCAAACACTTTTGCTAAATTCTTCAAGTTTTATACCCTGGCTGATGAGGACCTAGCGTTTGCTCAGTCGGTGTTGCAGAGTCATACGCACTCTCCTGCCCGATTGGATGCTTTGGTATAAACCCCATGGTCCTTACGGAGTCCCCAGCATCCTCTAGGACGTAAGAGAAAATAAGATTTTAAACCTACCGGTAAATCTATTTCTCCTAGTCCGTAGAGGATGCTGGGCGCCCGTCCCAGTGCGGAAACTCTGCAAGACTAGTATATAGTTGTTGCGTACATAAGGGTTATGTTACAGTTGACATCGGTCTTGGACCGTTACTGTCGTTTTGTTCATACTGTTAACTGGTTATGTATGTTCCAGGTTACATGGTATGATTGGTGTGGGCTGGTATGAATCTTGCCCTTGGATTGCTAAATCCTGCCTTGTATTGTCCATCTCCTCTGGGCACAGTTCTCTAACTGAGGTCTGGAGGAGGGGCATAGAGGGAGGAGCCAGTGCACACCCATAGTCAAAGTTCTTTTTAGGTGCCCTATCTCCTGCGGAGCCCGTCTATACCCCATGGTCCTTACGGAGTCCCCAGCATCCTCTACGGACTAGGAGAAATAGATTTACCGGTAGGTTTAAAATCTTATTTTTTCTTACCTTATTAATCTTCAACTGCACCAAATCCATCAGTCTTCTGCCACCTAATACTTATTCCAGTGTCATCTGCTGATGTAGCTATGTTTATTTACCCTGTACTTGTCCTATATTGTCATCAACTGTAAGTTGCTGTTTTCCTGTTTTTGATTATTCGTTTATGTACTCTGTAATTGGGCGCTGCGGAACCCTTGTTGTGCCATATAAATAAAGGATGATAATAATAATAATAATAATAATAATAATAATAAATTGCAGTGTAAAAATAAAGCAGACAGTATTTACCCTGCACAGAAACAAAATAACCCACCAAATCTGACTCTCTAAGCACATGTTATATCTGCCCCACCTGCACTGCACATGTTTTTGCCCATTAGAGAAAGATTTTTCTTTTGCGATCAACCCTAAATTAGGCCGTATATTCAGCAGCTGATCTGTTATTGGTGTTTTCCAATGATTTGGGGCAGTAGGTTCCTGAGGATAAATCTATGCTGAAGCGCTTCTTTTGCCATCTTTTGAGCTACAATACAAATAAAGGGCCAAATTCTGAGTTGATCGCAGCAGCAATTTTGTTAGCAGTTGGGCAAAACCAGGGCCCTCATTCCGAGTTGTTCGCTCGCTAGCTGCTTTTAGCAGCATTGCACACGCTAAGCCGCCACCCTCTGGGAGTGTATCTTAGCTTAGCAGAATTGCAAACGAAAGATTAGCAGAATTGCGAATAGAAAATTCTTAGCAGTTTCTGAATAGCTCCAGACTTACTCAGCCATTGCGATCAGTTCAGTCAGTTTCGTTCCTGGTTTGACGTCACAAACACACCCAGCGTTCGCCCAGACACTCCCCGTTTCTTCAGACACTCCAGCGTTTTTCCCAGAAACGCCAGCGTTTTTTCGCACCCCCCCAGAAAACGGCCAGTTTCCGCCCAGAAACACCCACTTCCTGTCAATCACACTACGATCACCAGAACGATGAAAAATCCTTGTTATGCCGTGAGTAAAATACCTAAATTTTGTGTAAAGTAACTAAGCGTATGCGCTCTGCGAACCTTGCGCATGCGCAGTAAGCGACTAATCACAATATAGTGAAAATCGTCAACGAGCGAACAACTCGGAATGACCCCCCATGTGCACTGCAGGAGGGGCAGATATAACGTGCAGGGAGAGTTAGATTTGGGTGGGGTGTATTCAAACTGAAATCTAAATTGCAGTGTAAAAATAAAGCAGCCAGTATTTACCCTGCACAGAAACAAAATAACCCACCCAAATCTAACTCTTTCTGCACATGTTATATCTGCCTCCCCTGCAGTGCACATGGTTTTGCCCAGTTGCTATCAAAAATCCTGCTGCAATCAACTTGGAATTACCCCCATGGTTTTGCCCAACTGCTACCAAATTGATGCTGCGATCAACTCAGAATTAGTCCCATAGTAATAGGTAAAAGATTAAAGGTCAGTGATAATTGATGATTGAAGCAGACAGCTGACAAATGGATCTATAAAGCCTTTGGTGATTACTGGTGTGCAGAGATTCTGGAGTACCGAAGGTGTAAGAACAGACAACTGAAGTGTTGATACTGCAAGGCTGTTTGTAATTCCACTATATAACTTTCTTGTTGTATCACTTTATTTCTAAAAATGTAAACTACAGTTTGAGTGGCAGAACAAAAAGTTAATGTCCTACCATTGCCATTTTGCACGGAAATCAAACGCAAGCATTCTTTGTTCAGATATTTTATGTAAAGGCAAATATTCAGTAGTGTTATTATGGGCTTTACACATCTGATGAAACTACACTTGTACATTGGAGAAACGCATCAGGTAACAATTATCCAATTTACTACAACTATGGGCCTGATTCAGACCTGATTGCTGCTGTGCGTTTTCGCACAGCAGGTGATCAGCTATTAACTGCGCATGCATATGCACCGCAATGCGCACGCATGTCAGCCAACAACACCAGGCATCGCCGGTCAGCGACAGGCTGGTGCGAAAATTCTAATCGCACAGCCTGATTGACTGGAGGAGGACATTTGTGGGTGGTAACTAACCGTTTTCTGGGAGTGTCAGGGAAAACGCAGACATGCCCAAGTGTTTCCAGGGCGGGTGTGTGATGTCAGCTCCGACCCCGATCAGCCCATTCTGTTCGCACTGTAGAAGTAAGTCCTGGGCTGCGCACACACTACACACAGATGTAAAAAACAGCCACTGGTGAGTGAGGTGCAAACGGATTTGCAGCTGTCCGCTGACTGAGGAACATGTGATCGCACACTTGTACAGTGAATATACACTCCCCTTGGGCGGCGACTATCTGATCAATATTAGCAGCCTAGTGATCAGGTCTGAATCACCCCCTATATTTTACACTATTGGGAAGCCGGCATCAGTATTCTGACTGCCGGCATCCTGTCAGCTGGGATATCATACTGAATCCCACAACTCAGACATTGTAGAGCCCTGAGGCTGCAGATGGAGCACGGCATAAAGAAAACTAGTGTCAGGTCCAGGACCAAATCTTAACTGGGTACAAATACATAAATAAAAGCAATCAGGATATGGCAGGACATTTATGACTCACAGTCTCTGAAAAGCACACTCATCAACAGGCTAATTACATGAGAAAACACTTGTGATCTGCGCTTCTTATCACAAAGCTCCACTCCAGCGGGGACACAGCGGGGTCTCTGCACACTGACCTGAGACTACACCCAGTGGTGCAAGTAGAAAAAATGTCTTACAGGCACTGTGTGCGCGTCAGTGGCGGAACAAGCAAGCGGTGGGCCCAGGTGCAACAAAATGCTTTGGGCCCCCCCCCCCCCATCCCATCCAAGTCCACCCCATGGGCAGTGCGCGCCGTAGGCGTGGCTTCGTGGGGAAGGGGTGTGTCCACAAAATAATACCAATTCATAAAACGGTGCACAGTAGTCTCCATTCTTCAAATTACGCCGCACAGTAGCACCACTACACCAGGTAGAGACCCTTTTACTCCTTACAGCGAACAGATTCCCCTTTTTACACATAACGGCAGACAGCGTGCACTTTTTACACATAACGGCAGACAGCGTGCCCTCGTTACACATAGCGGCAGACAGCATACACTTTTTACACAATGGCAGACAGCGTGCCCTCGTTACACATAGCGGCAGACAGCGTGCCCTCGTTACACATAGCGGCAGACAGCGTGCACTTTTTACACATTACGGCAGACAGCGTCCCCATTTTACACATTACGGCAGACAGTGTCCCCATTTTACACATTACGGCAGACACCATACACTTTTACACATAACGGCAGATAGCGTGCCCTTTTTACACATTACGGCAGGCAGATTCTACCTTTTTACACATAGCGGCAGGCAGATTCCCCATTTTTATACATAGCGGCAGGCAGATTCCCCATTTTTATACATAGCGGCAGGCAGATTCCCCATTTTTATACATAGCGGCAGGCAGATTCCCCATTTTTATACATAGCGGCAGGCAGATTCCCCATAGGGAAGGGGCGTGACCACATAATAGTGTCAATTCACATTACACCACACCACACAGTAGTGGCGCTTATACACATTGCACCAGGTAGAACCTCCTATGCACACTGATCCAGGTAGATCACGTCATACACTTTGCTCCAGGTACAGCACGTCATACACTTTGCACCAGGTACAGCACGTCATGCACTTTGCACCAGGTACAGCACGTCATACACTTTGCACCAGGTACAGCACGTCATACACTTTGCACCAGGTAGAGCACGTTTTCATACACATTGCCGCTAGGTAGAGCACTTTATCATACACAGTGCACCAGGTAGAACACGTTATACACACTGCGCCAGGTAGAGCACGTTATCATAGACATTGCGCCAGGCAGAGCATGTTATCATACACATTGCCGCTAGGTAGAGCACGTTATCATACACATTGCATCAGGTAGAGCATGTTATCATACACATTGCCGCTAGGTAGAGCAAGTTATCATACACATTGCCGCTAGGTAGAGCAAGTTATCATACACATTGCGTCAGGTAGAACACGTTATTATACACAATGCGCATGGTAGAGCACGTTATCAGCCACATTGCGCCAGGTAGAACACGTTATTATACACAATGCGCCTGGTAGAGCACATTTTCATACACATTGCGCCAGGTAGAACACGTTATTATACACAATGCGCCTGGTAGAGCACGTTATTATACACATTGCACTAGGTAGAACACGTTATTATACACAATGCGCCTGGTAGAGCACGTTATTATACACAATGCGCCTGGTAGAGCACGTTATTATACACATTGCACTAGGTAGAGCACGTTATTATACACATTGCACTAGGTAGAGCACGTTATCATACACATTGCGCCAGGTAGAACACGTTATCATACACATTGCGCCAGGTAGAGCACGTTATCATACACATTGCGCCAGGTAGAACACGTTATTATACACAATGCGCCTGGTAGAGCACGTTATTATACACAATGCGCCTGGTAGAGCACTGAGGCACATTGCAGTAACCACTCACTTATCACCTCCAGTTGCACGAAGGAGCCGTTTGACACAAGTGGTTCCGCCCCCAGCAGCAACTCACTGACACTCACCATTTTTTCTGACAGCACAGTGCAGTGAGTGCACTGGCACAAGTAGCCAGACTGCGCCTGTAGTAGCCGCAGCCTGGAGGAGCTCTATGTGAAATCGCAAGCAGAGGCTGTTCTCTGGCAAGAAGGAGCTCGTCCAATCGCTTCCCCTGACGGGCTGGCCACTGCTAAATATACCGATAATCAGTTCCAACTGTGTCAAAGTAGTGGAGCCCCAGGTGCAATGGGAAAGTCAGTGTCACTGCACAGTTGTACTGATTACTGGTATATTTAGCAGTGGCCAGCCCGTCAGGGGAAGCGATTGGAGGAGCTCCTTCTTGCCAGCCTCTGCTTGCGATTTCACAGATAGCTCCTTCATGCTGCGGCGCAGGCTGGCTACTTGTGCCAGTGCACTCACAGCACTGTGCTGTCAGAAAAATGGTGTCAGTGAGGCCCTGACACTCTGAGCGGCCTCACATTGCACACACGGAGCTTGCAGCCCCCGGACATCCCGCATCTGCACCAGCTACTCCAGGTGAAGCGGGGCGATGCAGCACTGTCTACTGCTTACCTACAGCGGGAGCTGCGCAGCCCGGCCGGCTCCTGCTGGAAGGTAGTTGTCGGGTCTAGGTGGGGCGTTGAGCGGGTCCCGGGTAGGGGGGTGGCGGCGGGCAGATCCGGAGCTGTACTCCCAGTCGCAGAGGAGGGTGCTGGCGGCAGAGCGGCAGTGGAGCCGGATGAGCGGGGCCAGTCTGTCAGCCCTGCAGCACAGATTCATGTGCTGGCGGGGAGCAGGATTCAAAGCGGGAGATGCTGCAGGCTGTGATTGGATGGAGACTACAGGAGGTGATTGGCCGAGGAAACAGCCAGTCACCTCCTGCATTCCGCTGACAGGCTTAACACATGCAAACACATATTCAGATGAGCGCGTCCTGTGGGACCCGCTCATCTTCTAAATGTGAGTCCTGGGCGGCTGTTTCTGGGTAAAATACGCGCCATAGCGCGTTTTTGCGATCACTGACAATAATGCACATGACACAATATGCACACACCGTAATGCCCCCTACACATTATGCCACACACTGTAATGCCCCCGACACATTATGCCACACACCGTAATGCCCCCGACACATTATGCCACACACCGTAATGCCTGTGACACATTATTCCACACACCGTAATGCGTGTGACACATTATGCCAGGAATCGCAATGCCCGTTATACATTATGCTACACACTGCAATGCCCCTGATACATTATAGCACATACAATGTCTGTGACACAGTATGACACACACCACAATGATCCTGAGACATTATACCACATACCACAATGCCCGTGATATAGTATACAACACACCGTAATGCCTGAAACATTATGACACACACCGCAATGTCCGTGATACATTATGCCACACACCGTAATGCCCATTACACATTAAGTTCTACAGTAAGGCTTCCAATTACTTTCAAATTACCTGCTTGTTGCCAGGGGTTTCATGCACTTGGTTCCATGCACGGTGCCAGGATGTCATGCTCGTTGCCAGGGGTTTCATGCACTGGGTGTCATGCTCGTTGCTAGTGGGTAGTGCTTGTTGCTAGGGCCGTGCTCCCAGTGCCACATATGCTCCCAGTGCCAGATATTCCCCCACAGTGCCAGGTATATGCACCCAGTGCCAGATATTCTCCCACAGTGCCAGATATTCCCCCCCAGTGCCAGGTATATGCCCCCAGTGCCAGGTATATGCCCCCAGTGCCAGGTACATGCCCCCAGTGCCAGTTATATGCCCCCAGTGCCAGGTATATGCCCCCCCAGTGCCTGCTTCCCCCCCCAGTGCCAGGTATATGCCCCCAGTGCCGGGTATATGCCCCCCCAGTGCCAGATATTCTCCCACAGTGCCAGATATTCCCCCCCAGTGCCAGGTATATGCCCCCAGTGCCAGGTATATGCCCCCAGTGCCAGGTACATGCCCCCCAGTGCCAGTTATATGCTCCCAGTGCCAGGTATATGCCCCCAGTGCCAGATATTCCCCCCCAGTGCCAGGTATATGCCCCCAGTGCCGGGTATATGCCCCCCCAATGCCGGGTATATGCCCCCAGTGCCAGATATTCCCCCCCCAGTGCCTGCGTCCCCCCCAGTGCCAGGTATATGCCTCCAGTGCTGGGTATATGCCCCCCCCCAGTGCCAGGTATATGCCCCCCCCCAGTGCCAGATATATGCCCCCAGTGCCAGGTACATGCCCCCAGTGCCAGGTATATGCCCCCCCCCCCCAGTGCCGGGTATATGCCCCCCCAGTGCCAGGGACATGCCCTCAGTGCCGGGTATATGCCCCCCCAGTGCAAGGTATATGTCCCCAGTGCCAGATCTGTCCCCCCAGTGCCAGGTATATGTCCCCAGTGCCAGATCTGTCCCCCCAGTGCCAGGTATATGTCCCCAGTGCCAGATCTGTCCCCCCAGTGCCAGGTATATGCCGCAGTGCCTGCTCCCCCGGCCCCCCCTCCCCCCCCTATGTGTTGGAGGGACACGAGTGCATCGCGCGTCTCTCCTGTGTCCCTCCTGGCTCTCCCCCCGGCCGGTCTAATGAAGGAAGTGCCGTTCGTGAGCCAATCAGAGCTCACGAACGGCACATGCTTCCTTAGACAGCTGGGGGAGAGCCAGGAGGGACACAGGAGAGACGCGCGATGCGCTCGTGTCCCTCCAACACATAGGGGGGGGAGGGGGGAGGGGGGGCCGGGGGAGCAGGCACCGCAGCAGGGAGGGAGAGGAGACCGCAGATTGACATGCGGACGTTCGTCCGCATGTCAATCTGTTCTAAATGCCGGCCGGCGGCTGTGGGCCCCTGAGTGCGGCGGGGCCCCAGTGCAATGCACTGCCTGCCCCGCCAGTAGTTCCGCCCCTGGTGCGCGTGCCGAAGGCGCGCATGCAAAAAAAATGGGTGTGGCCAAATGCCACCTTGGGCGTGGCCAATGAAAATGGGGGCGTGATACACATATGGGGGGGAGGGGCAGATATGACCCCAATAGTGCCAGATACACGTTGCCCCACAGTGCCAGATATACATTGCCCAACAGTGCCAGATATACATTGCCCCACAGTGCCAGATACACATTGCCTCACTGTGCCTGATACACAAATGCCCCCAGAGTGCCAGATATACATTGCCTCACTGTGCCAGATACACATTGCTCCACAATGCCGGATACACAAATGCCCCCAGAGTGTCAGATATACATTGCCTCATAGTGTCAGATACACAAATGCCCCCACCGTGTAAGATATACATTGCCTCACAGTGCCAGATACACATTGCCCCACAGTGCCAAATACACAAATGCCCCCAGAGTGCCAGGAATACATTACATTGCCTCACAGTGACAGATACACAAATGCCCCCACTGTGTCAAATATACATTGCCCCCAGTGCCAGATACACATGTCCCCCCATTGCCAGATATGCCCCCAGTGCAAGATACAGAAATGCCCCCACAGTGCCAGATGTGCCAGATACAGAAATGCCCCCACAGTGCCAGATATGCTTCCAGTGCCAGATACACATGTCCCCGCAGTGCCAGATATGCCCCCAGTGCCAGGTACACATGTCCCCCCAGTGCCAGATATGCCCCCAGTGCCAGATACAGAAATGCCCCCCCAGTGCCAAATATGTCCCCAGTGCCAGATCTGCCCCAGTGCCAGATACAGAAATGCTCCCACAGTGCCAGATATGCTCCCAGTGCCAGATATGCCCCCAGTGCCAGATACACATGTCCCCGCAGTGGCAGATATGCCCCCAGTGCCAGATACAGAAATACCCCCACAGTGGCAGATTTGCCCCCAGTGCCAGATACACATGTCCCCCCAGTGCCAGATATGCCCCCAGTGCCAGATACAGAAATGCCCCCACAGTGCCAGATATGCTCCCAGTGCCAGTGCCAGATATGCCCCCAGTGCCAGATACACATGTCCCTGCAGTGCCAGATATGCCCCCAGTGCCAGATACACGTCCCTGCAGTGCCAGATATGCCCCCAGTGCCAGATACACATGACACCCCAGTGCCAGATATGCACCCAGTGCCAGATACAGAAATGTCCCCACAGTGCCAGATATGCGCCCAGTGCCAGATATGCCCTCCAGTGCCAGATACATATGTCCCCCCAGTGCCAGATATGCCCCCAGTGCCAGATACAGAAATGCCCCCACAGTGCCAGATATGCTCCCAGTGCCAGATATGCCCCCAGCGCCAGATACACATGTCCCCCCAGTGCCAGATATGCCCCCAGTGCCAGATACACATGTCCCCCCAGTGCCAGGTACACATGCCCCCCCTTCCCCTGCTGCTCACCGCTGCTGCTGTCTTGATCCTGTGTGTGAGGGGAGGAGAGTGCAGCGCTGCACCTCTCCTGCCCATCAGTCTCTGGCGGCGGTGCGGGTGTCTACCTTTAATTCAGCGCCGATCCGAGAACCAATCAAAGCTCGTGGTCCAGCAGCCGATCAGGAGCCTTGGCTGCCGGACCACGAACTCTGATTATCTCACGGGCCGGCGCTGAATTGAAGGTAGATACTGAGGGGAGGAGAGGCGCACACTGCGCTCTCCTCCCCTCAAGCAGCAGCGGCGGTGAACAGCAGCGGAGGGAGCGTCGGCCCATCGGCGGTGGGTACGGCGTACCCACGGCTAAATTCTTAAGGGTACGCAGTACCCGCCCACTTGCATCGCTGAAACACAAGTAGACATTCCTCAACACATCTGCCTCTCACCCATTACCAAATGAGGGACAATACCAGCTGCACCATTCTTTGCCCGCACAACCCTTTATATTAAAATATTTACAATACAAATTTATGGGTCTGGGACTCCAGGTCGACAACAAAAAGGTCGACACACCTTAGGTCGATGCCAATTGGTCGACACACCTTAGGTCGACATGGACAAAAGGTCGACAGGAACAAGGTCGACATGGAAAAAGGTCGACATGAGTTTTTTTATGTTTTTTGGGTGTCGTTTTCTTCGTAGAGTGACTGGGAACCCCAATTAGTGCACCGCGTCCCCTCGCATGGCTCGCTTCGCTCGCCATGCTTTGGGCATGGTGCCTTCGCTTCGCTCAGCACAGATTACCGTTCCAATCGTAGTCCACGTGGATCGTTAAGTATGAAAAAGTTCCAAAAAAAGAAAAAAATTGCGAAAAACGCATGTCGACCCTTTTCCATGTCGACCTTGTTTCTGTCGACCTTTTGTCCATGTCGACCTAAGGTGTGTCGACCAATTGGCGTCGACTCACCTTAGGTCGAGTCCGGATACCCAAATTTATATTACTGGTATTTATATGCCTCCTTATTCCTTACAAATGACCAACTCCTCATACACGTCACACTTATATTCTATACCAGATATACTATACTTCTGCTTATCTTAAAACTCCACGTCATCAATGTAGTGGATGGGTTTCAGGACAATGGCCCTCATTCCGAGTTGATCGGTCGCAATGCGAATGTAGCAGAGTTACACACGCTAAGCCGCCGCCTACTGGGAGTGTATCTTAGCTTCTTAAAAGTGCGACCGAAGTAATCGCAATATTGCGATCACAAACCACGTAGCAGTTTTGGAGTAGCTTCAGACTTACTCTGCCTGTGCGATCAGTTCAGTGCTTGTCGTTCCTGGTTGACGTCACAAACACACCCAGCGTTCGCCCAGGCACTCCCACCGTTTCTCCGGCCACTCCTGCGTTTTTTCCGGAAACGGTAGCGTTTTCAGCCACACGCCCCTAAAACGCCGTGCTTCCGCCCAGTAACACCCATTTCCTGTCAATCACATTACGATCGCCGGAGCGATGAAAAAGCCGTGAGTAAAATTACTTTCTTCATAGCAAAGTTACTTGGCGCAGTCGCAGTGCGAACATTGCGCATGCGTACTAAGCGGATTTTCACTGCGATGCGATGAAAAATACCGAGCGAACAACTCGGAATGAGGGCCAATTTCTAGAGATCTGATCCACCACCAAACAAAACTATCCTGTCTTGGATGGAAATGTTCCGGCAAACAGGGTCTGTGGCTAATCATAATAAAAGACCCCGCAGCACCACAACCAATGTCTGAGGATGGAAAAAAGTTTACGTTACTTTTATTTTAAACACCCTGTACATGTGTGACATGTTTAGATGTTGCAGCTGATCAGTAATAAGCAGTGATTTGCAGTGAGTTGAGGCAGATGAAGCAGACCCTTTTCTGTCATACTAACATATACGCTGTAGTTTTGACTATATAAAGTATATGAAAAATACAAAGAATATACAGGTGCACCCTCGGTTCTGGCACTGTGCCAGATTATCAATTTTACCGGATTATCTGTGGTATAAAGTACGGTGGTGTCAGCAGCATTCTGATCCCCCCTTCCCTGCAGTCTAATTCTACCCAGCATGCCTCCCACAGCCTAACTCCAACCCTTCAGCATGACTCCTCGCCTGCAGCCGGACTACCCACCCACAGCCCGACTATCCACCAACAGCCCGACTCGCTGCCACAGCCGGACTGCCCACCCGCAGCCCGACTCGCTGCAGCAGCCTGACTACACATCCGCCTCCCGACTCGCTTCCCCCCCACAGCCTAACTTAAGACTCCTGCTGCCTATCTAAACCCCCTCCACCCCCGCAGGCCTCCCACAGCGTAACTACCACCCACAGCCTAACTTCCCCGGCACCTGATGTCCGGATTAAAAGAGGTGCTGGACCATCAGGTGCCGGTTAATCGGTGGTATACCTGTATTAGAAATATCTTCTTTGTATTATTCTCATAATTTTTATAGTCAAAACTCTGGAGTAAAAAGTCTATGGCAGGTGAGGCAGTGCCTTCCCTGCTTATATTTTCCGCACATATCTGATCAAATCTCACCAGTTTTCTAGCAGTATATACTGCTTCATCTGTCTATAATGCCCACATGCACCCTTGGGCTCATATATTGTGGGTAAATCTGGCTCTGATACTAGCCAGTGCCTCCTGAGTCATTTACCTCACCACACGTCCCTGTAATAAGGCCCTGTAGGGTCACTTATTGAACAATACAATACCATTTTCCTAATACAGTAGTATGTTAATTATTTATTTAATACAATATAGTTGACATACAGAAGTTTCTTTGTAGGGCAATTATTCTGAACTGCAAATATATATAATACAGTTAGATTGTAAATTTGCAAACAGGGCCTTCTTTGTTAGTAGCCATTCTTGTGTTATTACTGGTTTTCTTCCCAATTGGAAAGCGTTGCCGAGTATACTGGCACTGTCTAAATAAATGTTAAGGTTAAGCACAGGGGCGGAACTACTGGCGGGGCAGGCAGTGCATTGCACTGGGGCCCCGCCGCACTCAGGGGCCCACAGCCGCCGGCCGGCATTTAGAACAGATTGACATGCGGACGAACGTCCGCATGTCAATCTGCGGTCTCCTCTCCCTCCCTGCTGCGGTGCCTGCTCCCCCGGCCCCCCCTCCCCCCTCCCTCCCTATGTGTTGGAGGGACACGAGCGCATCGCGCGTCTCTCCTGTGTCCCTCCTGGTTCTCCCCCAGCTGTCTAAGGAAGCATGTGCCGTTCGTGAGCTCTGATTGGCTCACGAACGGCACTTCCTTCATTAGACCGGCCGGGGGGAGAGCCAGGAGGGACACAGGAGAGACGCGCGATGCGCTCGTGTCCCTCCAACACATAGGGGGGGGAGGGGGGGCCGGGGGAGCAGGCACTGCGGCATATACCTGGCACTGGGGGGACAGATCTGGCACTGGGGACATATACCTGGCACTGGGGGGACAGATCTGGCACTGGGGACATATACCTGGCACTGGGGGGACAGATCTGGCACTGGGGACATATACCTTGCACTGGGGGGGCATATACCCGGCACTGAGGGCATGTCCCTGGCACTGGGGGGGCATATACCCGGCACTGGGGGGGGGGGGGCATATACCTGGCACTGGGGGCATGTACCTGGCACTGGGGGCATATACCTGGCACTGGGGGGGGCATATACCTGGCACTGGGGGGGGGGGCATATACCCAGCACTGGAGGCATATACCTGGCACTGGGGGGGAAGCAGGCACTGGGGGGGGAATATCTGGCACTGGGGGCATATACCCGGCATTGGGGGGGCATATACCCGGCACTGGGGGCATATACCTGGCACTGGGGGGGAATATCTGGCACTGGGGGCATATACCTGGCACTGGGAGCATATAACTGGCACTGGGGGGCATGTACCTGGCACTGGGGGCATATATCTGGCACTGGGGGCATATACCTGGCACTGGGGGGGAATATCTGGCACTGTGGGAGAATATCTGGCACTGGGGGGGCATATACCCGGCACTGGGGGCATATACCTGGCACTGGGGGGGGGAAGCAGGCACTGGGGGGGCATATACCTGGCACTGGGGGCATATAACTGGCACTGGGGGCATGTACCTGGCACTGGGGGCATATACCTGGCACTGGGGGCATATACCTGGCACTGGGGGGGAATATCTGGCACTGTGGGAGAATATCTGGCACTGGGTGCATATACCTGGCACTGTGGGGGAATATCTGGCACTGGGAGCATATGTGGCACTGGGAGCACGGCCCTAGCAACAAGCACTACCCACTAGCAACGAGCATGACACCCAGTGCATGAAACCCCTGGCAACGAGCATGACATCCTGGCACCGTGCATGGAACCAAGTGCATGAAACCCCTGGCAACAAGCAGGTAATTTAAAAGTAATTGGAAGCCTTACTGTAGAACTTAATGTGTAATGGGCATTACGGTGTGTGGCATAATGTATCACGGACATTGCGGTGTGTGTCATAATGTTTCAGGCATTACGGTGTGTTGTATACTATATCACGGGCATTGTGGTATGTGGTATAATGTCTTAGGATCATTGTGGTGTGTGTCATACTGTGTCACAGACATTGTATGTGCTATAATGTATCAGGGGCATTGCAGTGTGTAGCATAATGTATAACGGGCATTGCGATTCCTGGCATAATGTGTCACACGCATTACGGTGTGTGGAATAATGTGTCACAGGCATTACGGTGTGTGGCATAATGTGTCGGGGGCATTACGGTGTGTGGCATAATGTGTCGGGGGCATTACAGTGTGTGGCATAATGTGTAGGGGGCATTACGGTGTGTGCATATTGTGTCATGTGCATTATTGTCAGTGATCGCAAAAACGCGCTATGGCGCGTATTTTACCCAGAAACAGCCGCCCAGGACTCACATTTAGAAGATGAGCGGGTCCCACAGGACGCGCTCATCTGAATATGTGTTTGCATGTGTTAAGCCTGTCAGCGGAATGCAGGAGGTGACTGGCTGTTTCCTCGGCCAATCACCTCCTGTAGTCTCCATCCAATCACAGCCTGCAGCATCTCCTGCTTTGAATCCTGCTCCCCGCCAGCACATGAATCTGTGCTGCAGGGCTGACAGACTGGCCCCGCTCATCCGGCTCCACTGCCGCTCTGCCGCCAGCACCCTCCTCTGCGACTGGGAGTACAGCTCCGGATCTGCCCGCCGCCACCCCCCTACCCGGGACCCGCTCAACGCCCCACCTAGACCCGACAACTACCTTCCAGCAGGAGCCGGCCGGGCTGCGCAGCTCCCGCTGTAGGTAAGCAGTAGACAGTGCTGCATCGCCCCGCTTCACCTGGAGTAGCTGGTGCAGATGCGGGATGTCCGGGGGCTGCAAGCTCCGTGTGTGCAATGTGAGGCCGCTCAGAGTGTCAGGGCCTCACTGACACCATTTTTCTGACAGCACAGTGCTGTGAGTGCACTGGCACAAGTAGCCAGCCTGCGCCGCAGCATGAAGGAGCTATCTGTGAAATCGCAAGCAGAGGCTGGCAAGAAGGAGCTCCTCCGATCGCTTCCCCTGACGGGCTGGCCACTGCTAAATATACCAGTAATCAGTACAACTGTGCAGTGACACTGACTTTCCCATTGCACCTGGGGCTCCACTACTTTGACACAGTTGGAACTGATTATCGGTATATTTAGTAGTGGCCAGCCCGTCAGGGGAAGCGATTGGACGAGCTCCTTCTTGCCAGAGAACAGCCTCTGCTTGCGATTTCACATAGAGCTCCTCCAGGCTGCGGCTACTACAGGCGCAGTCTGGCTACTTGTGCCAGTGCACTCACTGCACTGTGCTGTCAGAAAAAATGGTGAGTGTCAGTGAGTTGCTGCTGGGGGCGGAACCACTTGTGTCAAACGGCTCCTTCGTGCAACTGGAGGTGATAAGTGAGTGGTTACTGCAATGTGCCTCAGTGCTCTACCAGGCGCATTGTGTATAATAACGTGCTCTACCAGGCGCATTGTGTATAATAACGTGTTCTACCTGGCGCAATGTGTATGATAACGTGCTCTACCTGGCGCAATGTGTATGATAACGTGTTCTACCTGGCGCAATGTGTATGATAACGTGCTCTACCTAGTGCAATGTGTATAATAACGTGCTCTACCTAGTGCAATGTGTATAATAACGTGCTCTACCAGGCGCATTGTGTATAATAACGTGCTCTACCAGGCGCATTGTGTATAATAACGTGTTCTACCTGGCGCAATGTGTATGAAAATGTGCTCTACCAGGCGCATTGTGTATAATAACGTGTTCTACCTGGCGCAATGTGGCTGATAACGTGCTCTACCATGCGCATTGTGTATAATAACGTGTTCTACCTGACGCAATGTGTATGATAACTTGCTCTACCTAGCGGCAATGTGTATGATAACTTGCTCTACCTAGCGGCAATGTGTATGATAACATGCTCTACCTGATGCAATGTGTATGATAACTTGCTCTACCTAGCGGCAATGTGTATGATAACATGCTCTGCCTGGCGCAATGTCTATGATAACGTGCTCTACCTGGCGCAGTGTGTATAACGTGTTCTACCTGGTGCACTGTGTATGATAAAGTGCTCTACCTAGCGGCAATGTGTATGAAAACGTGCTCTACCTGGTGCAAAGTGTATGACGTGCTGTACCTGGTGCAAAGTGTATGACGTGCTGTACCTGGTGCAAAGTGCATGACGTGCTGTACCTGGTGCAAAGTGTATGACGTGCTGTACCTGGTGCAAAGTGCATGACGTGCTGTACCTGGTGCAAAGTGTATGACGTGCTGTACCTGGAGCAAAGTGTATGACGTGATCTACCTGGATCAGTGTGCATAGGAGGTTCTACCTGGTGCAATGTGTACAAGCGCCACTACTGTGTGGTGTAATGTGAATTGACACTATTATGTGGTCACGCCCCTTCCCTATGGGGAATCTGCCTGCCGCTATGTATAAAAATGGGGAATCTGCCTGCCGCTATGTATAAAAATGGGGAATCTGCCTGCCGCTATGTATAAAAATGGGGAATCTGCCTGCCGCTATGTGTAAAAAGGTAGAATCTGCCTGCCGTAATGTGTAAAAAGGGCACGCTATCTGCCGTTATGTGTAAAAGTGTATGGTGTCTGCCGTAATGTGTAAAATGGGGACACTGTCTGCCGTAATGTGTAAAATGGGGACGCTGTCTGCCGTAATGTGTAAAAAGTGCACGCTGTCTGCCGCTATGTGTAACGAGGGCACGCTGTCTGCCGCTATGTGTAACGAGGGCACGCTGTCTGCCATTGTGTAAAAAGTGTATGCTGTCTGCCGCTATGTGTAACGAGGGCACGCTGTCTGCCGTTATGTGTAAAAAGTGCACGCTGTCTGCCGTTATGTGTAAAAAGGGGAATCTGTTCGCTGTAAGGAGTAAAAGGGTCTCTACCTGGTGTAGTGGTGCTACTGTGCGGCGTAATTTGAAGAATGGAGACTACTGTGCACCGTTTTATGAATTGGTATTATTTTGTGGACACACCCCTTCCCCACGAAGCCACGCCTACGGCGCGCACTGCCCATGGGGTGGACTTGGATGGGATGGGGGGGGGGGGGGGCCCAAAGCATTTTGTTGCACCTGGGCCCACCGCTTGCTTGTTCCGCCACTGGTTAAGCATGCTAATAACAATGATAATATATGATTGTAAACATAACAATCACAAAAAGGATTTGCAGAAAAATTATAAGTAAATCTTATATTTAATTGGTTATCATCAGTAGTGTAGAAAGAGCAAGCCTAGCCCAGTGTAAATGCAATAGCCTGTCTGGTCCTGTCTCTGGGGGAAGGACGATGCCGTACACATTTTGTTCCACAGAGCAGTGGAGCTTGTGATGCTTTACCACAGCCACAGGCCCCGCCTCCCTTCTGTATCCTGCAGTAAATGGAATTGCTATGTATCTCTCCTTCCCTGTTCATATGGCTGACATAACCACACAGTTACTTTCATTCCTTCTGCCTGCCGATAACCCTTTCTGTTTTCAGTCGTCAGGCACTGAGATGGCAAACCAGAGTGCACAGAACATTGCAGCTATCTTGCAGCAATAGAGACAGGTTTTCAGATGAATGACAATCTCCCCTCAGTCATCCTCGTTTAAACATTTGCCGGCTCACAGGGACATGCAATGTAAGTTTTCAGACTGCCTGCAATCTGTAGATGGCAGCTTTCCTGCTCATCACCTCTCTGGAACTCAGGCAATATTCAGCAGGTAAATAGAAATATATACATATCTGTTCAGTTGTTTAGAACTGCTTTTCTTCACTGGCTATGCAGCTGACTGCAGATGTTTCATTTAATTACTCAAATCTTCATTGTCTTTTTCTTTTTTCTTTTTTTTGGTCATTATGTCATTAATCACTTTGAACTGGTTTTATATAAAATCATGACTGGCTGTGTTGCTAATAATGTGTGTTCTAAGATGTTCTACAAAGAAACATGTGGTGCAAAGTGTTCTTGATATATCTGGACGTGTCTTTCTGCAGACTTCACTTGAAGAAGCAGTGGTTATCCCACTAGCTGGTGACAAGACATAAAAACAAGTGAGACAAGCCGCCAATCAAATTCACAAACGCTTATGCAACATATCATCGATAACCATCCAGACATGGCCACTGCTTTGCTAGCTGGAGAGAAATTGAAAGAACTGATTTTGCCTGGGCCGCAGGATGATAAAGCTGGATCTCTGGCTGCGCTTCTGGTTCAGCTGAAACTGGAGCTTCCCTTTGATCGAGTGGTGACTATTGGCACAGTCCTCATCCCCATTCTCCTTGTCACTTTGGTTTTTACAAAGAACTTTGCTGGTGAGTTGACTCTTCACTGCTGCAACCATTGCACATCATTATTGGTAGTTTAATACAGAAGAATTCATTGAGGTAGCAAATAGTTTGAATGCGACACTTGTTTAGCAGAAATTAGGTCGTTAAACCACTTAACTGACGATTTTTCACTTCAAAACGTTCATTGTTTTTTTTTTAAATGTTTAATTTATTATAGTTTAAAAAGTATTTTTTTTAAAACATTTATATATTCTATTATGCACATCTGCAGAACGGATCTCCTTGTCAAAAACTGAGGGACACAGTGGGGCGGCGCAGTCGCATGTGATCTGACCATGCCAGTTAAGCAGTGAAAGCAAGGGCCTAATGATAGAGAATAACAGTCCAGATGGCTGAAGTGGGGCCCAGTGAGATTCAGGCCCCTAAGGCTAATGGCATAAGGGACACTGCACACCCATGTATATCATCCTAAGGAACCATCCAGTTGTATGCTGTTTTTCAAAGCATTAAGTGCTAAATTCCTTATACACAGCCTCTGCATTAATAGAACAAATTGGTGTTTGTGAGTCAGAAACACAGAGGCTAAGCTGCCTGTTATGGGTGTGGATAATAGGGTCAACAGTAACTAGGTCGACAGTCATTAGGTCGACCACTATTGGTCGACAGTGATTAAGTTGACACCTGAAATAGGTTGACACTGTCATTAACTCGACATGAACAAGGTCAACATGGATAAAGGTCGACATGAGGTTTATTTCAATTTTTTGGTGTCGTTTTCTTCGTAAAGTGATCAGGAACCCCAATTAGTGCACCGTGTCCCCTTGCATGGCTCGTTTTGCTCGGCATGCTTCGGGCAAGGTGTCTTGCTCCGCTACCACTGCGCTCGGCACAGGTTACTATTCCCAATCGTAGTCCATGTGGATCGTAAAGTATGAAAAAGTTCAAAAAGTTCAAAAATTTTGAAAAACTCATGTCAACCTTTTTCCATTTCAACCTAGAGACCATGTCGACCTAGTGACCATGTTGACCTAATGCATGTCAACCAATAGTGGTCGGCCTAATGAGTGTCGACCTAAGTGTAGTCGACCTAATGACCGGACCCCGCCTGTTATATGCAGAATAAAACAGTATATAAGTGCAAAGTTGCTGAGGCTAATAAATGCAGAAGAACAAATCCTACTCGCTGTTTTGTGCATCTGATAGCCTCAATCCTTGTTGAATACTTATCTCCATAAAAGTACTTTTAATGCTTTGGGTTTTTTTTTTTTTCGGCTTCAGTTTTTAAAAAAAGATTATACATGTAATATAACATCATGGGACAGTAAAGATGGTGTAATGGTTAGAATTACTAACTCACAGCACTGAGGCCATGAGATCAATTCTCACCACGACCCTAACTGTAGGGAGTTTGTATATACTATCCCATGCTCACGTGGGTTTCCTCCAGGTAATCTGGTTTCCTCCCACAATTCAAAAATATACTGATACTATAGGTTAATTGGCTCTAGATAAAAATAATTAACCTTAGTGTTTGTGTGCATGTACGTGTGTTAAGTGTAGACTTGAAGGGCCAAGTGGCTTTTATCTGCCATAAAAATTCTATCATCCAGAAATGTTAAAATTGCTCTAGTAATCCCTACTTTGTATCTGCCTATGCACATCTTAATTGAGCCCCCAAAAAAAGTATATGGGCTATACAATACGTACTGCCTCATCACATGCATACTGGCATTTATTAATACGATATGCATGAATAATTACACTTGGGACAGCTCTTCTGATAAGATCTGTCCCTTCCGATGCGAGGACCCCGAAGTCCTATTGCACATGCACAAGCTATGGGGATTTCTGCAAAAATAATCCCATAGGCTTCTCTAGGCAACACCATCTATAGATGGTATTGTCTATCAGGCCCAACTGAAACTTTCCAAATATATACGGTCACAATGCAGCCCCAAACAATTCTTTGGGGACTGCAGTGCCGAAAGTTCGCCCCGGATAAATCTGATATCTATTGCAAACCTCTTTAACCACTTAACTGACTATTATTTTATTTTTCTCTTGCGTCCTAGAGGATGCCGGTGTCCAATTTAGTACCATGGGGGTATAGACGGGTCCACTAGGAGCCATGGGTACTTTAAGAGATTAATAGTGTGGGCTGGTTCCTCCCTCTATGCCCCTCCTACCAGACTCAGTTTAGAAAATGTGCCTGGTGGAGCCGGACACAGCTAGGGGAGCTCCTATGAGTTTTCTTCATTTTTTTTTGTTTTAATAGAGTTATTAGGCTACAGGGAGGCTGCTGGCAACAGCCTCCCTGCTTCGTGGGACTTAGGGGGGGAGTAGGAACCAACTCTTGAAGTTAATGGTTCTCTATCTTAGCTGACAGGACACTGAGCTCCTGAGGGTGCTGATCGCAAGCCCACTAGGCGATAGCTCACTCCCGCAGCACGGCTGCCACCCCCTAACAGAGCCAGAAGAAAGAAGAGTGGTGAGTAAAGCGCCAGCGGCCCGGTTAGCGGGTTGCCGGCGGGAATGGTGGCACAAGGGTGGGAGTGCAGCTCTGACAGGCTGCGCTCCAATGCAGGCTCAGCAACACGTGCTGTGAGCGCTTGCGGGGCATCCTGAGCCAGCGATGATACCCTACACTGGTCAGTCAGCTAACAGGGGCTAATCCCGCTGTTAGCAATAAAATCTTCAGGCCAGTATAATACAATTTGTGCGGGAAACCGCGCGCCATTACAGGGGGGCGGGGCTTCTCCTCAGAGCGGATTCAGCACTCACCAGCGCCATTTTCTCCCTGCAGATCTGAGGAACAGAACGCTGACACGGAGCGCTGACCTCCACATAACTCCAGCTATCCTCTTCGGTACCAGGGTGTTATAGACAGGTGGGGAGTGTGTTGATTTATCTATTAAGGTTGGTTAGTCAGTGCCGGGCTTTTATCATAATAACTGCCCACAGGGGCACTGTGTGGCTGGCTCCTTATACTCTGTGACTCTCTGAAGGTACTCTGGGGGGGAAACTGTGTCTGACATTTTCCTGTATGTGTGTGTGTGTGTGTGTGTAGCTGTGTATCTCACATTAACATGTCTAAGGACTCTGTGTCCTGTGCTGCAGAGTGTTTATCACAAATTTCAACTAGGATGTCACAATGAAAAAGAGACGCAGGTTTTGAGAAAATCTGTGGAAAGTTTGACATACTCAGTCCCCACTGTTTCGTCTAACCCCCCCCCCCCCTACATACCTACAAAAACGTACACTTGCCCAGATTATGCAAGTTGACACTGATACCGACTCTGATACAGGGGACGGTGAAAACTCCTGGGAAAACCCTGAGAAAAAATTCCAGATCCCAAAAAGGTTCTTACTGCTTTTCCTTTCCCTGAAGAGGATAGAAAAAAGTGCGAAACCCCCCCCCCCCCCCCCCTATAGTAGACGCTTCTGTATCTAGGCTGTCAAAAAGGTGGTTTTACCTGTCCCTGGTTCAACCACTTTGAAAGAGTCGGCTGACCGCAAGATTGAGACTACCCTGAAATCACTATACAAAGCTAATGGCGTAGCTTTAAGGCAAACCATTGCTTATGCGTGGATTTCTAAATCCATAGTAAAGTGGTCAGGCACATTACTTGAGGACTTAGATACTAAGGATAGATGTGACATTGAATTGTTTTTGCGTCACATACAGGATTCTGCAGGTTTCATGGTGGAGGCCATGAAGGACATTGGCATGCTGAATGTGAGGGCTACGTCCATGGCGGTCTCGGCACGCAGAGGACTCTGGCTACGCCAATGAACTGCGGATACAGAATCCAAGAAAAGTGTGGAGAACCTACCCTTCACAGGTCAGGCTCTGTTTGGAAACGCATTGGATGTGTGGATTTCTGCGGCAACTGCGGGTAAGTCAACCCTTCTTCCCTCAGCAGCACTACCGGCTAGGAAATCTTATCCTACGTCTCCACTGCAGTCCTTTCGAACCGCAAAATGTAAAAAATCCAAACCCCCCTCCACCTTCTTTAGGGGAGGTCAGGGAAAATCCAGAAAACCTGCACCAACAGGATCTCAGGAACAGAAACCAAGTTCTGCTTCCTCAAAATCTTCTGAATGACGGTGGACCTCCCAGCCTGGAGATCAGGCAGGTGGGAGCGAGACTAAAAGATTTCAGTCACATCTGGGCGTCATCATGCCTAGAGCCCTGGGTAACAGATATTGTTGTCCAGGGGTACAGACTGGAGTTTCAAGAACTCCCACCTCACAGATTCTTCAAATCAGGCTTACCAGCTTCGCTGACAGAATGTGCTATCCTACAGGATGCCATTCAAAAATTGGTTAAAACAAATGTCATTGTTCCAGTTCCACCTCACCTACAACACAAGGGTTATTACTCAAACCTGTTTATGGTACCGAAACCGGACGGTTCGGTAAGGCCAATATTAAACCTAAAGTCATTGAACCCCCTACTTGAGGGAATTCAATTTCAAGATGGAGTCTCTGAGAGCGGTGATCTCAGGTCTGGAGGAGGGAGAATTCCTGGTATCCCTGGATATCAAGGATGCATACCTTCATATTCCAATCTGTTCACCTCACCAGGCTTACCTCATATTTGCGCTGCTGGACTGTCACTATCAGTTCCAGGCAATGCCATTTGGTCTCTCCACGGCACCGAGGGTGTTCACCAAGGTCATGGCAGAGATGATGCTACTCTTCTGCAGGCAGGGAGTGAACAGAATTCCATATCTGGACGATCTGCTGATAAAAGCATCTTCCAGGGAGAGGTTGTTGCAGAGTATTGCTCTCTCAACTCAACTACTCTAGGATCATGGGTGGATCCTCAACCTTCCAAAGTCACATTTGGAGACAACAAGGAGACTTACTCGCACAGAGGTGCAGAGGGTGTTTCTACCGTTGGAGAAAGAGTTGGTGATCCAATAGATGGTACGGGATGTCCTGAAGCCAGCCTGGGTATCAGTTCATCAGTGCATTTGCCTTCTGGGGAAGATGGTAGCCTCCTATGAGGCTCTACAGTATGGAAGATTCCATGTGAGGTCCTTCCAACTGGATCTCCTAGACAAATGGTCGGGTTCTCATCTTCACATGCACCAGCGGATACGCCTGTCACCGAAAGCCAGAATTTCACTCCTCTGGTGGCTGCAAACTTCTCACCTACTCGAGGGCCACAGGTTCGGGATTCAGAATTGGATCCTTCTAACCACGGATGCAAGTCTCAGAGGTTGGGGAGCAGTCACCCAAGGGGAAAATTTTCAAGGAAAGTGGTCAAGTCTGGAATCCACCCTTCTTATAAACATTCTGGAACTAAGGGCCATATACAATGGCCTACAAGCGTCACATCTTCAGGATCATGCCATTCAGGTTCAGTCGGACAATGTAACGGCAGTGTCCTACATAAACCGACAGGGCGGAACGAAGAGCAGAGCGGCAATGTCAGAGGTAACAAGAATCTTCCTCTGGTCAGAAAAGCATGCGGTGGCGTTGTCAGCGATCTTCATTCCAGGAGTGGACAACTGGGAAGCGGACTTCCTCAGCAGACACGATCTCCATCCAGGAGAATGGGGCTTCCACCGGAGGTGTTCGCAGAAGTGACAAGCTAATGGGGTGTCCCTCAGATAGACATGATGGCCTCTCTCCTCTCGCCTCAACAAGAAGCTTCGGAGGTCACAAGACCCACAAGCAGTGGCGGTGGATGCCCTGGTATCTTCGTGGGTGTTCCAGTCAGTGTATGTGTTCCCTCCACTTCCACTCATCCCAAGGATTCTCAAGCTAATAAAAAGAACAAGAGTTCAGGCGATCCTCATTGCTCCGGACTGGCCAGGAAGGGCTTGGTACGCGGATCTCTGGAACTACTGCTGGAAGATCCGAGGACTCTTCCTCTTCGCAAGGTCCTTCTTCAACAGGGGCCATTCGCCTATCAAGACTTACCGCGGCTACGTTTGACGGCATGGAGGTTGAACGCCAGATCTTAGTTCGGAAGGGTATTCCGACGAAGGTCATTCCTACCCTGATACAGGCTAGGAAGGGAGTAACGTCTAAACATTACCATCGAATTTGGAAAAATACATAAGAGTCCTAAAGACAGCTTAGTGATAAAAATTTTTATGAAGTATTGAGTCGCAATCCCACCATCCTATATCAGAAGGAATATAGAGATTTACTGGATAATGCCTTTTTTAGTGATGCAATTTCAAAGGAAACATTTAAATTTTTGTCGAATGCACACCCTGTCACACCCACTTTTTATTATTTACCCAAAATTCACAAGTCACTCACCTCACCCCCTGGTCGTCCCATTATTTCTGGTGTAGGGTCACTCACTAATAATTTATCCTCCTTTGTTGATTATTATTTACAGAGCCACGTGGGGAAACTTAGGTCCCATATTAAGGACACTAAACATTTTCTGAATTTAATAAAATCTGTTAAATGGAAAGAAGGCTATTCATTGCCGACGTGATGTTGAAGCATTATATTCGAATATTCCACATGAGCTAGGAATACGTGCAGTAAAAAAGTACCTTGATGCAGATGTAGACATGTCGTATTCCCTACGTGGTTTTGTGTTGGATTCAATAGGTTTCATTTTTAAGCACAATTATTTTTTATTTGACACTAAAGTTTATTTACAAACACGGGGGACTGCGATGGGGACGAGGTTCGCTCCGAGCTTCGCAAACCTATACATGGGCAGCTTTGAGGAGGACCATGTGTGGGGTGGCGGGTTCGGGCTGAGCCTCGTCCTCTACGGCAGGTTTATAGATGATTTGTTTTTTATTTGGGATGGGGACACACCTTCTATTGATTTGTTTGTGCAGAGTCTTAACACTAATAACTATGGACTAAAGTTTACATCCAATCACAGTAAAACAAATATAAGCTTTCTGGACGTTGCACTACGGGTGGAGGGAGAGGAAATTGTAACCGAGACATTCATAAAACCAGTAGATCAAAGTAGATACCTGAATTTTGACAGCTCACATGCAAGGGTATGGAAAGAAAATATTCCTAAAGGGCAGTTTATTCGGATAAAGCGAAACTGCTCGACAAAAGAATCGTTTGAGAGGCAGGCAGACTCTATGTATAAATCTTTTTTGGATCAAGGCTACCCTGCAAGTATACTAAAAAGAGCTTTAGAGGAAGTTAAATTGATAGAGAGAAGTGATCTACTGAAGATGGAGAGAAAGAATAGAGAGGAGGATATGTTTCCCAGTTTCAGGTATGAATAAAGTTGAGGAAAAAGGGAAGGAGAGATCATCACTATTTACAACTAAATTTAATAATTATGCACATGACATTAAAGCAATTATTAAAAAGAACTCAGAATTATTAAAGTTGGACACAATATTGAAAGAAGCAGTAAATCTGGAGGGAAAGGTAATTTTCAGAAAAGCTGAAAATCTGAAACAGAGATTAACAAGGAGTCACTATAAAAGAAATGCGACACCACTGCAATTAAGTAGTATGTGGTTACCCTCCAAACCCTCTGGATATCATAGGTGTGGAAACCCTGTATGTAATACATGTATTTATAGTAATAGAAAGGAAACTGAGTTTACCTCCCATTCAAATGGAAATAAGTTAAAAATAAAGGGTTTTATCAATTGTAGGTCTACCTTCGTTGTGTACACTGTACAGTGTGGGTGTGGCCGACAATATGTGGGACGAACCACCCGTATGCTCCATACTAGAATAATGGAGCATCTTAGAAATATATCTAAAGGTATAAAAACTCATCCCCTGTCGAGCCACATTGCATGCTGTCGGGACTACACAATGAAGGATATAAAAGTAACAGGGATAGAACAAATTAAAACTACTATAAGAGGAGGAGATCGATTTAATACCCTGTGCCGTAGAGAGGCATTCTGGATATATCAGTTAAATACTTTATATCCGGACGGCCTGAACGACATGGTAGAACTTAACCATATCCAGTAGATCATTAAACTAGTTGATATCCTTGTCCGTGTTCTGCACATGTCTCCGTTTTTCCAAGGTGCTGTTTTATGTGAGTGTATAAATATCCAATAGGGTAGTACCCTATGGATGTCGGTTTTTGAACCGGGTAATATCTGAGGTCCATTAGGGCTAGGTTAATGGGACTATTCAGTCTGAGCCAATAGAGGTTTTAGATTATGATGCAATTAGAAACGAATTAATAGGGCAAAGAGAAAATTAGAAATATAAATAATATATAAAGATCGATAAACTATACATTAATTTTAATATTAAAAATTTAAAAAGTTCACTATCAGTAAAGCATGACCTTAATATAGTTAAATCTAAAATCTAAAATTTGAACATGTAAAATAATACTGTCAGAATTTAGGGAATATTGACATGTATAATGAGGATCCTGGACTATCTCCCAGTGAGTATAATTTAATAAAAAGTAATAACCGAGTAAAACTCTATATATATATGGGGAATGGTTAAGATTCATGCCATCCGTAATAGTGTAGTGGTTAAGATATCTGCATTATATGCAGAAATCCTGGGTTCAATTCCGGGGGAGAGAGCAAAAGAGGAAGGAAATTTTTCCTTATTTAAGAAGGATCTGTCTAAATTGTTTAGTTTTATAATGCTCAGTTTTTTTAAATTTTCAATTATTAATTTTAAATGTTAATTTTGGTGTATTGGTTCCACGTATAATGTGCTGGCATAAAATGAAAATAAAAATAATAAAGGGCAAATAGCTCTATAAGTAATATATAATGGTGAAGACCTTAGAAAAAATACAATCAACATTTATACTAGACGAGTAATAATGAATATGTATAAGGTGTATACCCAATAAAGATACAATGAGTAATAGATATAAGGAAGTCTAATATAAGTTGTTGTTTAAGTACTATACAATGGCCGGTAAATTCAGGCTAAATGCTCAGTCTGTAGTTTCACATAATTGTTATGAAAGAGTATGATCTGCAGCTGAGTAACACAGGTGCGGTGGATAATGAAGCCGGGATGTGGATAAAAAGCCAAGCACTGTTACACACGTCACTGACTGATGAAGCCGCCGATGCTGAATTGCTTTAAGGTAGGGAAACGCGTCTCATACGGACTGTGACCTGAGACCCGCACTGAGGTTCCCTCTGTGTACCGCTGGATCGCTACCCTCTATTGCTTTTGGGACCGTCTTTACTCCGGATAGGGCTTGATAAAAGGTCGTGGAGCACCAGAGCCGGGAGTGGACAGGAACCCGTTTACCAGAGGACGGTCGCGGTAAAAATAATCAGATATTTAATGCATGGCCATGTTTAATAGAGTTTAACAATTATAACTCTGTAATTCATTTCAACTCTGCATGCATAAAAGTTCCAAATTTGCTTGGCAAACCAACACTTAACAACTGGAACTCTTGTTACAATACTTGGAAATAACTGTATGGACTTGTAACCATTTGTGCTATATGAAACAAATTCGGCAATAGTTACTACTACAAAGTTACTTATTATATTTTGCTGCCATCCAAACATCTGGCTGTATTAAGTGCACTAATTCTGCTGTATAAATTTATTACATTTATTTTTGGCCAAAACTTATAGTGTTGTGACTATAGGGAACTCATTTGTCTATTTACTGTTAGGGATTGATCAGGAATACTATAGTAATATAGTGTTTAAAGGTAGTCTAAGAACAGTCCTTATGTATTTTACATATTTTAATAAAAAGTGAGTGTATTTTAATATTGTGTAGAGTGTCAGCGCTTTCTTAAGGTGGGTACACACTAATAGATATATCTGCAGATCAATTGATCTGCAGATATATCTATGGAGGGATCGGGCAGTGTGTTGTACATACACACTTCCCGATCCGTCGGGGACTGACGTCATGAACTGGGCGGGCGTGTACACACGCCCGCCCAGTTCAGCTGTCAATCACCGCCGGCCGCCGCAGCATGTGTACGGGCGGGCGGCCGACCGCCCCGTACACACACAGCGACACGCCAATATATCGGTAGATATATTGGCCGTCGGCTGTGCTGCGCGGCCGACGCGATACGTCTGTGAACGACGGAGTTCACAGACATATCGGCCGTACACACTGGCCGACGGACCCGCGATATATCGGCCGTTCAATAGAACGGTCGATATATCGACCAGTGTGTACGGGCCTTTAGTTGTTTTTCTTTGTATTTCTATACCTGTGGAGGGCGTGGTGGTCCCTCTAATTTAAGAGAGCTGCAGCCAGACTGTTTTTAAATTACTGAGCATTTAAAATTGGCGCCAGGAGGTACTAAGTACCAACTTCTTTTTCTTTTGAATTTGGAAAAAGTATGTGTCTTGGTGTGAATCCAAGAGGTTTCCTATGGTGGAATTTCAACTGGGATGGTTTCTCCTCTTTCTGCAAGCAGGTGTGGATGTGGGCCTACGCTTGGGCTCCATCAAAGTCCAGATTTCGGCCTTGTCCATTTTCTTCCAGAAGCAAATGGCAGCTCTCCTGGAGGTTCAGACTTTCTTGAAAGGGGTTCTGCACATCCAACCACCTTTTTTGCCTCCTACGGCACCTTGGGATCTTAATGTGGTGCTGCAGTTCTTACAATCGGATTGGTTTGAGCCGTTACAGGAGGTGGATGTCAAGTTTCTTACTTGGAAGGCAGTCACGCTGTTGCCTGAACTGGGGGCACTGTCATGTGAGAGCCCCTATTTTATTTTCCATGAGGATAGAGCTGAGCTCCGTACGCGTCAGCAGTTTCTTCCAAAGGTTGTGTCAGCTTTTCATATCAACCAACCTATTGTGGTGCCAGTGGCTACTGACTCCTCCATTACCTCAAAGTCCTTGGATGTTGTGAGGGCTTTGAAAATATATGTGAAGAGATCTTCTCGTCACAGGAAGTCGGACGCTCTGTTTGTCCTTTATGATCCCAACAAGGTTGGGTGCCCTGCTTCTAAGCAGACAATTTCTCGCTGGATCAGGTTTACTATCCAGCATGCTTATTCTATGGCAGGCTTGCCGTGTCCAAAATCTGTTAAGGCCCACTCTGCTTGTAAGGTGGGTTCTTCCTGGGCGGCTGCCTGGGGTGTCTCGGCTTTACAGCTTTGCCAAGTAGCTACTTGGTCAGGATCGAACACATTTGCTAAGTTCTACAAGTTCGATACTTTGGCTTCTGAGCACCTAAAGTTTGGTCAGTCAGTTCTGCAGGAACCTCAGCACTCTCCCACCCGTACTGGGAGCTTTGGTACATCCCCATGGTACTAAATTGGACCCCAGCATCCTCTAGGACGCAAGAGAAAATAGGATTTCTCTAACGTCCTAGTGGATGCTGGGGACTCCGTAAGGACCATGGGGAATAGACGGGCTCCGCAGGAGACTGGGCACTCTAAAGAAAGATTAGGTACTATCTGGTGTGCACTGGCTCCTCCCTCTATGCCCCTCCTCCAGACCTCAGTTAGAATCTGTGCCCGGCCAGAGCTGGGTGCTCCTAGTGGGCTCTCCTGAGCCTGCTAGTAAAAGAAAGTATTTGTTAGGTTTTTTATTTTCAGTGAGCTTCTGCTGGCAACAGACTCACTGCTACGAGGGACTGAAGGGAGAGAAGCAAACCTACCTATCTGCAGCTAGGTTGCACCATTAGCTCCAGAGGGTTCGAACACAGGCATCTGTCCTCGATCGTCCGTTCCCGGAGCCGCGCCGCCGTCCCCCTCGCAGAGCCAGAAGAACAGAAGCTTGAAGACGGCGAAATCGGCGGCAGAAGACTCCTGTCTTCATTTAAGGTAGCGCACAGCACCGCAGCTGTGCGCCATTGCTCCCAGCACACTTTCACACTCCGGTCACTGTAGGGTGCAGGGCGCTGGGGGTGGGGGGGGGGGGCGCCCTGGGCAGCAATTGAAGTACCTTTTTGGCATAAAATACATATATACAGTCAGGCACTGTATATATGTAAAAACCCCCGCCATTTTTTCACACAGAAAGCGGGACAGAAGCCCGCCGCTGAGGGGGCGGGGCCTTCTTCCTCAGCACACCAGCGCCATTTTCTCTTCACAGCTCCGCTGGAAGCAGCTCCCCAGGCTCTCCCCTGCAGTATCCAGGTACAAGAAGGGTAAAAAAGAGAGGGGGGGCACATAAATTTAGGCGCAAAAGACATAAAATCGGCAGCTATTGGGTAATCACTTTTTATAGTGAAAATCCCTGGGTTATATAGCGCTGTGGTGTGTGCTGGCATACTCTCTCTCTGTCTCCCCAAAGGCCTTGTGGGGTCCTGTGCTCAGTCAGAGCATTCCCTGTGTGTGTGCGGTGTGTCGGTACGGCTGTGTCGACATGTTTGATGAGGAGGGTTACGTAGAGGCGGAGCAAGTGCAGATAAACGTGGTGTCGCCGCCGTCGGGGCCGACATCTGATTGGATGGATATGTGGAAGGTCTTAAATGATAATGTAAGCTCCTTGCATAAAAGGTTTGATGACGCTGCAGCCTTGGGACAGCCGGGGTCTCAACCCGGGCCTGCCCAGGCGACTCAGAGGCCGTCAGGGTCTCATAAACGCCCACTATCTTAGATGGTTGACACAGATGCCGACACGGAGTCCGACTCCAGTGTCGACGATGATGAGGCACATTTACAGCCTAAGATGACCAAGGCCATCCGCTACATGATTATTGCAATGAAAGATGTATTGCACATTTCAGAGGTTAACCCTGTCCCTGACAAGAGGGTGTATATGTTTGGGGAGAAAAAGCAAGAAGTGACTTTTCCCCCGTCACATAAATTAAATGAGTTATGTGAAGAAGCGTGGAGTTCCCCTGATAAGAAAGTAGTGATTTCCAAAAAATTACTGATGTCTTACCCTTTCCCGCCAACGGACAGGTTACGTTGGGAATCCTCCCCTAGGGTAGACAAGGCGTTGACACGGTTATCTAAGAAGGTGGCCCTGCCGTCTCAGGATACGGCCGCCCTAAAGGATCCTGCGGATAGAAAGCAGGAAGCTATCCTGAAGTCAGTGTATACACACTCTGGTACTCTACTGAGACCAGCTATTGCTTCAGCCTGGATGTGTAGCGCTGTAGCAGCATGGACAGATACTCTGTCAGAGGACATAGATGCCCTGGACAGGGATACTGTTTTGCTAACCCTGGGCCATATAAAAGACGCCGTCTTATATATGCAGGATGCCCAGAGGGACATTTGCCTGCTGGGCTCTAGAATTAATGCAATGTCCATTTCTGCCAGGAGGGTCTTATGGACTCGGCAATGGACAGGGGATGCCGATTCTAAAAAACACATGGAGGTTTTGCCTTATAAGGGTGAGGAATTGTTTGGGGACGGTCTCTCGGACCTCATGTCCACAGCGACAGCTGGAAAGTCGACTTTCTTGCCTCAGGTTTCCTCACAGCCTAAGAAAGCACCGTATTATCTAATGCAGTCCTTTCGTTCTCAGAGAAGCAAGAAGGTCAGAGGTGCATCCTTTCTTGCCAGAGGCAGGGGTAGAGGAAAGAAGCTGCACCATGCAGCTAGTTCCCAGGAACAAAAGTCCTCCCCGGCTTCCACTAAGTCCACCGCATGACGCTGGGGCTCCACAGGTGGAGCTAGGTGAGGTGGGGGAGCGTCTCCGAAAATTCAGCAACCAGTGGGTTCGCTCGCAAGTGGATCCCTGGGCTGTACAAATTGTATCTCACGGATACAAGCTGGAATTCGAAGTGACTCCCCCTCACCGTTACCTAAAATCAGCCTTGCCAGCTTCCCCCACGGAAAGGGAGGTAGTCCTGGCGGCAATTCACAAGCTGTACCTCCAGCAAGTGATAATAATGGTCCCCCTCCTTCAACAGGGAAGGGGTTACTATTCCACACTGTTTGTGGTACCGAAACCGGACGGTTCGGTAAGACCCATTCTGAATTTAAAATCCTTGAACATTTATATGAAAAAATTCAAGTTCAAAATGGAATCGCTCAGAGCGGTCATTGCAAGCCTGAAAGAGGGGGATTTTATGGTATCTCTGGACATCAAGGATGCTTACTTGCATGTCCCCATTTATCCACCTCACCAGGAGTACCTCAGGTTTGTGGTACAGGACTGTCATTACCAGTTCCAGACGTTGCCGTTTGGCCTGTCCACGGCACCGAGAATATTTACCAAGGTAATGGCGGAAATGATGGTACTCCTTCGGAAGCAAGGAGTTACAGTTATCCCGTACTTGGACGATCTCCTCATAAAGGCGAGGTCCAGGGAGCAGTTGTTGATCAGCGTAGCACACTCTCAGGAAGTGTTGCAACAGCACGGCTGGATTCTGAATATTCCAAAGTCGCAGCTGATTCCTACGACGCGTCTGCCCTTCCTGGGCATGATTCTGGACACAGAACAGAAGAAGGTGTTTCTCCCGGAGGAGAAGGCCTAGGAGTTACTGACTCTGGTCAGGGACCTCCTAAAACCAAAACAGGTGTCGTGCATCACTGCACGCGAGTCCTGGGAAAGATGGTGGCCTCATACGAAGCCATTCCCTTCGGCAGGTTCCATGCGAGGATCTTTCAGTGGGATCTGTTGGACAAGTGGTCCGGATCGCATCTTCAGATGCATCGGCTGATCACCCTGTCCCCGAGGGCCAGGGTGTCTCTTCTGTGGTGGCTGCAGAGTGCTCATCTTCTCGAGGCCCGCAGGTTCGGCATACAGGACTGGGTCCTGGTGACCACGGATGCAAGCCTCCGCGGATGGGGGGCAGTCACTCAGGGAAGAAACTTCTAAGGGCTGTGGTCAAGTCAGGAGACTTGTCTGCACATAAATATACTGGAACTAAGGGCCATATACAACGCCCTGAGTCAAGCGGAGCCCCTGCTTCGAGACCAACCAGTGCTGATTCAGTCAGACAACATCACGGCGGTCGCCCATGTAAACCGCCAGGGCGGCACAAGAAGCAGGGTGGCAATGGCGGAAGCCACAAAGATTCTTCGTTGGGCGGAGAATCACATGCAAGCACTGTCAGCAGTGTTCATTCCGGGAGTGGACAACTGGGAAGCAGACTTCCTCAGCAGACACGACCTCCACCTGGGAGAGTGGGGACTTCATCAAGAAGTCTTCACACAGATTGCAAATCGATGGGAACTGCCACAGGTGGACATGATGGCGTCCCGCCTCAACAAAAAGCTAAAAAGATATTGCGCCAGGTCAAGGGACCCTCAGGCGATAGCTGTGGACGCGCTAGTGACACCGTGGGTGTTCCAGTCGGTATATGTGTTTCCTCCTCTTCCTCTCATACCAAAGGTGCTGAGAATTGTAAGAAAAAGAGGAGTGAGAACAATACTCATTGGGGGTCATTCCGAGTTGTTCGCTCTGTATTTTTTTGTCGTAACGGAGCGATTAGTCGCTAATGCGCATGCGCAATGCCCGCAGTGCGACTGCCCCAAGTAAATTTGCTATGCAGTTAGGTATTTTACTCACGGCATTACGAGGTTTTTTCTTCGTTCTGGTGATCGTAATGTGATTAACAGAAAGTAGGTGTTTCTGGGCGGAAACAGGCCGTTTTATGGGTGTGTGCGAAAAAACGCTACCAATTCTGGGAAAAACGCGGGAGTGGCTGGAGAAACGGAGGAGTGTCTGGGCGCTGGGTGTGTTTGTGACGTCAAACCAGGAACGACAAGCACTGAACTGATCGCAGATGCCGAGTAAGTGTGGAGCTACTCAGAAACTGCTAAGAAGTGTCTATTCGCAATTCTGCTAATCTTTCGTTCGCAATTTTGATAAGCTAAGATTCACTCCCAGTAGGCGGCGGCTTAGCGTGTGCAAAGCTGCTAAAAGCAGCTTGCGAGCGAACAACTCGGAATGACCCCCATTGTTCCGGATTGGCCAAGAAGGACTTGGTACCCGGAACTGCAAGAAATGCGCACAGAGGACCCATGGCCTCTGCCTCTCAGACAGGACCTGCTGCAACAAGGGCCCTGTCTGTTCCAAGACTTACCGTGGCTGCGCTTGACGTCATGGCGGTTGAACGACGGATCCTAGCGAAAAAAGGCATTCCGGATGAAGTTATTCCTACGCTGATAAAGGCTAGGAAGGACGTGACAGCAAAGCATTATCACCGTATATGGCGAAAATATGTTGCTTGGTGTGAGGCCAGGACGGCCCCTACAGAGGAATTCCAGCTGGGTCGATTCCTGCACTTCCTACAGTCAGGAGTGTCTATGGGCCTAAAATTAGGGTCCATAAGGGTCCAGATTTCGGCCCTATCCATTTTCTTTCAAAAAGAACTGGCTTCACTGCCTGAGGTTCAGACGTTTGTTAAGGGAGTGCTGCATATTCAGCCCCCTTTTGTGCCACCAGTGGCACCTTGGGATCTCAGAATCCGAATCAGAATCAGCTTTATTGGCCAGGTGTACTCACGTACACTAGGAATTCTTTGTGGTACAATGCATCGCCAAGCAGCAACATGGAGGAAAAAAACGTAGCATACATTACAAACATTACACATATGAGTTCATACTGCACATATGCAACTGTACAGTAGACATATTATACATTTAAGACTAAAAACTAAGGCTGCTTGGCAGAGCAGCACCGAGGCAGCCATCCGCGGCGCCAACTAGAACTCACACAATGCACATAATACAGAAGATTTAAGCATTACATCAAAAGATAAAGCACACAGAAAGAATAATGCATGATTGGTGTAGGCATTTTGAGTAATAACCTCCAGGGGTTGTGTATTCCACCATCACAAGGCACCAGGTGTGGCAGCCATCTTAGGCGCACTGCGTAGGATTACCCACGGTGGAATAGTCCACCCCTAGAAGAGTAGGGTTCCAATAAAAACATCAGGTCCACGCATTTTTCATCCCATCCACAAGCGCACCAGATAAGGCAGCCATGTTGGGCGCACTACAAGGTTACACAGTGGGAGATGAGCCATACAGGGGCCAAATGCATGTATGGGAGAACTGACACGTGTGTAGGCGTATGCTATACCCTGCATGGAAAGATCCAAATGAAGCACACCCCGCCCACAGGGGAACCATCCGAGGCAGCCATGTGGGGCGCACTGCATAGGTTACTGCTGGCAGGGTGTGCAACCAATGGAGGTACACATTACGGGAATAGCACACAGTGGGGTGGAAGTACCGTGTAAGAAGAAAGAGAAGAGAAAAACATTTGCAGGAAAAACTGTATTATCTCATGAGAGCAGTGCGGGTGGGTGTGAGAATGTGGGGTGCACACTAATGTCCAATGGAACTGACCCAGCAAAGTCTGGTCCTGATGCGCACGTCCCTCAGTTCCCTGCTGAGCTTGAGGGGTAGTCCCGGGGGCAGTCATGATGTTCTTGGACACAGAAGTAGTAGGCATTGGTCCTGGTGTTCTCATTGCAGAGGTGAGGAGAGGCCACATAATGTTCCAGATTTCTTTCTTGATGCTGTTTAATGTTTCTTCAACTGTTTTTTTAACTGGTCATTTTCAAGACGCTAAGAGAAGGAACGCTTTAAGTATTGGAACGCACAGCTGACATGCACAGCTGTGCATGGTTGAAGTTACAGATATACTATGGGAAATTAACCCAACTACAGCTGAGGCAAATGTTCCACTAATCAAAGGTGTTACATTACACAGTGATTGACTAAACAAACACCAGCCCAGTGAGCCTTAATTAAATATGCGGCACTGACCAAGCTTTGAAACGCAGGTATTTTACATTACAAGCAAAAATCACAAAACTGTCTAACAAATTATTTGAACATACATTTGGAATATGGATGTTTTGCATAGGTGCAGATAGCAATAGCCAGATTACATGGGGAGATTTGAACATACATTTGGAATATGGATGTTTTGCATAGGTGCAGATAGCAATAGCCAGATTACATGGGGAGATTTGAACATACATTTGGAATATGGATGTTTTGCATAGGTGCAGATAGCAATAGCCAGATTACATGGGGAAATTTGAACATACCTGAGGATGAGAAGAAAAGGGAAGAGGGTTAAGTTCAGTCCAATGCAGGAACTGTTTTTTTAACTGGTCATTTTCAAGACGCTTAGAGAAGGAACGCTTTGAGTATTGGAACGCACAGCTGACATGCACAGCTGTGCATGGTTGAAGTTACAGATATACATCTTAACGTTGTGTTGGATTTCCTGAAATCCCACTGGTTTGAGCCACTTAAGACCGTGGAACTAAAGTATCTCACGTGGAAAGTGGTCATGCTGTTGGCCTTAGCATCGGCTAGGCGTGTGTCAGAATTGGCGGCTTTGTCATGTAAAAGCCCCTATCTGATCTTCCATATGGACAGGGCAGAATTGCGGACTCGTCCCCAATTTCTCCCAAAGGTGGTATCATCGTTTCATTTGAACCAACCGATTGTGGTGCCTGCGGCTACTCGGGACTTGGAGGACTCCAAGTTGCTGGACGTAGTCCGGGCTTTGAAAATATATGTTTCCAGAACGGCTGGAGTCAGGAAGACTGACTCGCTGTTTAGTCTGTATGCACCCAATAAGCTGGGTGCTCCTGCTTCAAAGCAAACTATTGCTCGCTGGATCTGTAGCACGATTCAGCTGGCTCATTCTGTGGCTGGATTGCCGCATCCAAAATCAGTGAAAGCCCATTCCACAAGGAAGGTGGGCTCTTCTTGGGCGGCTGCCCGAGGGGTCTCGGCTTTACAGCTTTGCCGAGCGGCTACTTGGTCGGGTTCAAACACTTTTGCAAAGTTCTACAAGTTTGATACCCTGGCTGAGGAGGACCTTGTGTTTGCTCATTCGGTGCTGCAGAGTCATCCGCACTCTCCCGCCCGTTTGGGAGCTTTGGTATAATCCCCATGGTCCTTACGGAGTACCCAGCATCCACTAGGACGTTAGAGAAAATAAGAAGTTCTTTTCTCATAGTCCATAGAGGATGCTGGGCGCCCACCTAGTGCTTCGTCTTCCTGCATTGTTTCTTGGTTCAGTTTGTTGGTTCAGCCGTTGCTTAATCGTTTCAAGTTGGTTAGCTTGGCTTTCCTTTTTGTTATGTGTGAGCTGGTGTGAATCTCACCACTATCTGTGTATTTCCTTCTCTCAAAGTATGTCCATCTCCTCGGGCACAGTTTCTAGACTGAGTCTGGTAGGAGGGGCATAGAGGGAGGAGCCAACCCACACTATTAAACTCTTAAAGTGCCCATGGCTCCTAGTGAACCCGTCTATACCCCCATGGTACTAGATTGGACCCCAGCATCCTCTACGGACTACGAGAAAAGGATTTACCAGTAGGTATATAAAATTCTATTTTTTAAAAACCACTCAGAAATTGTCAGGGTTTACTTACGAGTGAATTAGGTGAAGAACATGTATTTAACGTTATCTAAAATTATTTTAGTTAGAAAAAATAAAAATAATAATTTGTATCTTTTTTGTAAAAAAAAATTTTTTCTTCAAACATTGGTCAGCACCATCGGTTACCTTTTGAAACTATCGCAACTTTAGTTTTAATAGCCCCAGCAGTTGCCAGGTACACAGGGGGGATTTTGAGGGCTTGATTTACACTTCCCCAGCGGCTTCCATTGTCTGCAGTCGCTGGGTGGGGGGTCCTGCCGTGCTGACCAATCAGTAGTGATCGGCCGCACGGCAGACACTGGGGGAGGGTGCGGGGAGGCAGAGGGACCTTCCGGTCCCTTTGAGAGCATCAGTGGAGGGAAGTTTCTTTTCCCTGCCGCTGCTAACACTGTTTATCTGACTGGCCGCATCCTGTGAGACCAGGTCAGATAAAGCACTTGCTGGTGTGGTCGCATCTGATGCGACAATGCCGGGTAAGTGGTTAATACATATGGAATTGCTGCAAATGGCAGTTTTCAGAGGTTTGACCGCATTTTGTACATACCTCCCAACTTTTGAGAACATAGAAGCGTGACCCGTGAAGGGGAGTGGCCTCAGGTGTGAGGAGGGCATGGCCTCGCCCAATTGGCATCTATTCCGAGATTACCTGCTGCTTTGCAGAGCAGCTGGTGATCAGAGGATCCCCCAGTTCAGAGTTGAGCACTATATTGTTACATGTTAACATTGTTATATAACAATTCTTATTTGATACTTATTTTTCAGAGCAAATAGAAATTTGTATAATATTTGGGGGTTTCCAATTACTAGTGCAAATTTTTCGGCCAAAAGAAACAACGGGCTAATATTGAGATTTTAGTTGGTCATTATCAAGCGATTATAGTCTGTTTTTTTACTGCCGGAACATGACACATTTTCTGGTGAAAACACATGGGATCCGGGATAAGTTCCCAGACCAATGTGTTTTCGCGAAAGAACAAAGCCGTAAGAGCTGGTTATTGGGGATTTTGTTTCAAGTGCCTCATAATTCCTGATAAGTGCCGGCTATCAGGGCTAATTGGAAAGCCCGTGGGGGATCCATTAGCCGCTGCTAATTGGATACCGTGCTTTATGTTTTTTTATATGGCTCCAGTAGCAGACAGCTAGCATAGATAAAATACGTGTCAGTTTTCATATGAACAATTAATTTAAAATAACAGAACAAAATAATGGTAAATTGATCATTAAATTAGGAGGAAAAATGAAAAGTTTATATAATGAAAGGGTCGCCCTAATGTGGTAGTTGATTGAACTTTGAAGTGATGTTTTTGCTCTTTCCGCTATGCATATTTTCAGCTAAGCAAGCATGGTAAAGGTTGCGCAAAGGAGCCGGTACAACCCGGAAATAAGCTTGTAGAATGTTACGGTAGATATCAGAGCTGTTGTATCTTTCACAAAGTAATTGATTATTTAGTTTACAATACATATACACTCTGGTCAGACCTACAGTATATCCGATGTCCAGTCTATTGTGCAGACCCATACTTGCCAAGTGTCAGTACTTATCAACCCTCAGCTGCCCCTCGTGGGTGCTGCTCTACCTCTGATGCATTTCTTCCAGGTGGATTTTGTTTACAGCAGCTATGCCAATTGGCACAGCGGCCCAGAGTGTTTCAGGAGATTAGGGTGTTGATTTTGTGAGAGGCAATTAACTGACATGACAAAACACAGATTTCTCTGGCGCTGATCATGGTTTGCAATGTATGACCAATAGTCTTGCTAATTGAGTAATGACCTAATCAGTAATGACCACTTGTGAATTTTTATTACTAACCCTTTATACCCAGCCACCATTATACCTTCTCTACTATTATTATCACCTTTGGAAAATATGGATTTTTATTGTAATTGTTGATATAATTACATTTCAAGACACACTGTAAAAATCTCTAATAAAACAATTAGTAGGTTGAGTTCTTGTACCCGACGGACATTTATTAATGATTTCAACTCACTGAACTGTAGTGAGTAATAATTTGTTCCTCCCAGGGTTTTAATTTGACCTTTCACCATTCCTTTCACGTGCGAGCGTAAGTGCACACACAGAAAAGGGTCGTGGCCATGCCCCGCGGCATGCCTCAATATAAGCATGCCACCTGAGCAGAGTACCTAGTAGGCAGAGATGCTCGGCCAGGCACTGATCCATCTGGCCAACGACCCTTCTGGCGTTTTCCCTGGTTCCAACATTTACACTTTCAGCACAAATTGACTTCTAAGCAATAGAACTGTCATAACTCAGAGGGTTTGCATTTTGGTCATACACTGAAAGTGAAAACCCTTCAGTGCCGGAGATTTCTGTGTTATGTATATGCACTTTTGAAGCTTATTTTGAGGTTTCGCCCTCCAGGGCTACGGTTTAGTGTAACATTACAAACTATCTATTGGTTCCCATACAGTGCCAGCCAAAATACTGTTTTTTTTTTAAGTTGTCTGTGAATATCCTAGTAAGAATAGAGCTGCATGTGACACGTGCACTGTAATGATGTAGAGAGAGAACTACAGTCAGACTAGTACAAATCGACATACTGAGAGATAGTAGTCCCCCTGACAGCACAGAGTATTGATATAGGGTTCTTGTAAAAGTGATATTAGCAGATTATCACGCACACCAATATCCAATTTCTGTTTATTATTTTGCTTGTATTTACTATTCTAGTCATACTGTACATTTCCAAATTACAGCGAGAGTGGGGGGAAAACACATTCCCACTCATTCACCCAGACTAAGCTTTCTAATGACAAACGAACTCTACAATTTCCATCATACCATTTGGTCACTATGAACACAGTGCTGTTGAATTCTATGGCATCTGTTCACATAAATACTGTTATCAGTACAGAGTAAACTATTTCCATGTATTTTACTGACAATTTAGGGCAAAATAAAAATGACGTATATGGTGAAATAAAATGTGTGTATATATATATATATATATATATCTGGTCGAAAAGAGAAACGGGGGCGCTCAGATATCACGGTGCACTACCACTAATAAATAGTGAAGATATGAAATCAAGTGTATAAAATAAGTGACACTTCCTCTAATATAAGAGTGGCTGCAACCTTAAGCAATAAATATGTGCTTGGAAAACACATAAATAAAATTTTTAGAAAGTGAAGAAAAGGGCGCCTACTAGTGTCTAATAAAATTATAGAACTGATGTGATTGAGAACAGGAGACTACTTATCTGTCATAAATAGACTTTTGCTTCAGTCATAGGACCAGTACAGGTACATGAAAAAAGAAGAACAAAATAACATAGCGCGTACTGTTTTCACGCAATCACAATCTACAGATCATATAAACAAATTGTGTGTTAAAAAACTTTCTGGGTAAAGGTAAATCCCATAAATTTAAAATCCACAGCCAGGGACTTTGTATCGAAAGTTTTTCACCATAAAACACACATAAAACAAAGGTAGAAGTACAAAATATATAGTTTTCAATCTATAGATAAAATGGACCAATTATGTGTTTAAAAACTTTCTGGGTATATGCAAGTCCCAAAAATTTAAAATCCACAGCCAGGGATTTTTTTAAAAGTTTTTTCACAAAATTTAATAAAACACATACAACATGAAAGGTAGAAGTAATGCGAGCGTACAAGATAAAATTGAATAACAAGCTTATCTGTCCATATTAGGACTGGGATACATCAGATCTTTCGTAAGCATCCAAGATAAATAGTAAAATTTCAAACGTACAAAAGTTAAATATTAAAACAGCTTATCTGCCCATAAGGGAAGTTCAGGTGCATCAGTCCCAACGCGTTTCGTCCTTAATTAGACTTCATCATGGGGATAAGGTCAGTAAGCATAGAAGCTCTATTTATACCTGAAGAGAGAGTGAGAACCCAGCACATGGCCAGGTAACTGATGACATCACTTCCTGTTAGGTGATGTCGTATTTTGACAATGGGAGACAATGTAATTAAACTTTCATGCATGGTGGCTGCATGTTGTATATATAGAGGGCACAAAACGGGTGGTGAGCAGGGAAATTATAAAGTAAAACGAAGCTTAAAAGCTTCGTGTGGCGCTGTGTAGCGCGGTGGAACGCACGCTGGAACGCACAGCTAGTTCCTGGCGTGGTCCGCCGCGCGTCACTTCCGGTTTTGCGGAAGATACTTCCGCCGGCCGGTGGAACGCACTGTGGAACGCATCGTCATCTCCATGACGATGCGCTCTGCACAGCGGAGCTTGTCAGCAGTGAATCAACTGCTGCTTCAGTATTCAGTGTAAACAAGAGGGGGCAGTGACGAGGGATGGCAATAGGCAGACTATATAAGTACATGTGTATACAGAAACATATCCGGATTAGAGATTGAGACAGATGAGAATAAAAAATATATGAATATATGAAATAGTAATATTAATATTAATTAAAATAAAAATAAAAATAAAAATAAATCTAAAAATAAATATAAAAAAAGAGAAAATGAAAATAAAAATAAAAATAAAAATAAAAATATAAAAATAAAAATAGTAAAATGAAAATACATATGAAATAAAATATATCAACATAAGATACAAAAATATATATATACATATATAAAAAAGACGTATGTATATATAAAAATAGTGATATAGTTCTTTCTCCATATATAGAGGTATGTCCCATCTTAGTAAGTTTTCATCATAAAGTCCGTAGTGGTTCACACGTAGTGCTCGTGAAATTAAAAGCGTCCAAAATAAAGCTGGATAGAGCCGGTTTTCGCCAATAGGCTGGAATATTAAAAGGATAAACATTTATATTACACGATGGCTAGGGATGATTAGGAATAGGTGTAGTGTAACATACAGAGATATAAGATGTGCAAATGAGTTGCAGGTGATTAGATTGACTCAAGGTCATAATGAAGGAAAGTGCAATAATAAAGTGCAATTGTGGTCATAAAAGTATAGGTGATGAGTCTTTTATAAAAAAGGGGCGATTTCAAATGCTTCATTGAAGCCCAGCGGTGCCATAGTTTGCAGTTCAAAGATCCAGAACATCTCTCTTTTCGATAATTTATTCAATATATCTCCTCCTCTTTCTCCTAATTTGATTTGCTCGATGGCTTTAAATGTCAGATCTTCGGGATTGGATTTGTGTTTTTCCTTAAAATGTTTGGAAACGACGTGGTTCTCAACTTTATTTTTTATATTTCGGACATGTTCCTGTAGTCGAATTTTGAGTGGTCTTTTCGTTTTGCCCACATATTTTAGGCCACATGTACATTCTAAAAGATATATGACCATGGTTGAGTTACAGTTCATAAAGTCTTTGATTAAATATTCTTTCGAGTTGTTATGATTGGAGAAGTGTCTCCTAACCGGATGTACAAACTTGCACATGTTGCAGTTTCCACATTTATAGTTTCCTTTGCACTTAGGCATCCCGATTTTATTTGTAGGCTCTTCTTTTTTCAAGAGACTTGGGGCTATGATGTCTTTGAGACTTTTGGTCTTTCTAAAGACGATTTTTGGACGTTCTGGAATAATGTCTTTGAGGACAGGGTCCAGTAGAAGGAGGTTCCAGTGTTTATTGAACGACTTCTTTATGGACTGTTCCTGGCAGTTGTACGTAGTGATGAAAGTGATGAATTTCTCATCAGATTTCTCTTTAATCGATTTGGTCTTGACATCATAAACTTTCTCAAGTGCCTTCTTGATGGTAGTTTCTGGATATTGTTTCTCTTTGAATCTCTCCGCGTAGAGTTCCAGTTGTTTGGTGCACTCATCTGGATTGCTGCAGTTACGTCTGATCCGGTGAAATTGGGAGTATGGGATATTGTTCTTCCAACCCTTTGCATGACAGCTTTTATAGTGTAGGTAACTGTTAGTGTCCACTTGTTTGATATAGTTGCAGGTAGTGATTTTTTGGTTTGCACTTGATAAGGTCAGGTCCAGAAAGTCGATCTTCTCTTTGTCCATATGATGTGTGAATTTTAGGTTATAGTCGTTAGTAGATATTAAGTTGAAGAAAGCCAGAAAGTCTTCTTCTTGGCCTTCCCAGATTATGAGAATATCATCAATATAGCGTTTATAAAGTATCAGCTGATCGATACATGGGTTGTTGGAATGAATATGCTCCTCCTCCCAGCTTCCCATGAGGAGATTCGCGAAGCTGGGCGCAAAAATCGTCCCCATGGCTGTCCCACATGTCTGGAGAAAATAGGTGTCCTGGAATTTAAAATAATTGTGACAGAGAATGAACTTGATGAAGTCACAAATGGCATCTTTATGGAGTGTGGAGAGATCTAAATCCCTGTCCAGAAACCTCCGACACGCCTCAATCCCTTTTTCGTGTACGATGCATGTGTAGAGGCTCTGGACATCTATGGTGATCCATAAGTAAGAATTCTTCCACTGTACCATTGGTAATATGTCCAAGACGTTCTTCGTGTCTTTGAGATAAGACGGGAGTTTTACCACGTATTTCTGAAGAAAGACATCTATGTACTCAGACATATGTGCTGTCAAAGAGTCAATTCCAGCAATAATGGGCCTACCTGGTGGATTAACAAGGGACTTGTGTATCTTTGGTAGGAAGTAGAAAATGGGTATGACCGGGTTTGATGTCATTAAATACTGGAATTCTTCTTTTTCCAAGATTTGATTATGAAGATATTGTACTAGTAAAACTCTCAATTCTTCAACGAATGTATTTGTGGGGTCGTTAGGAAGTTTTCTGTATGAGGTGTCGTCACTAAGGAGACGGGTAGCTTCTGTCACATATGCATCTCTGTCCATTATTACGAGGCCTCCTCCTTTATCCGCCTGTTTAATGACAATGTTTCTATTTTCTTGTAATCTTTTCAATGCTTCTTTCTCAGCGTTTTTTAAATTTGAGAATTTGCTTTTTTTATGTTCTTCTTCACACAAATCTTTTTTGACTTGTTCATAGAACACGTTGAGCATTGACACTAAAGAGACATTTCGCAAGAAAAGATAAAGAAACCACACCATCTCAAGCAACCAAATCCGGTTTGAAAAGAAAATCTAAATATTACCCTCTAGAGTCCAAAGGCAACTACATCAACGTGTTCTATGAACAAGTCAAAAAAGATTTGTGTGAAGAAGAACATAAAAAAAGCAAATTCTCAAATTTAAAAAACGCTGAGAAAGAAGCATTGAAAAGATTACAAGAAAATAGAAACATTGTCATTAAACAGGCGGATAAAGGAGGAGGCCTCGTAATAATGGACAGAGATGCATATGTGACAGAAGCTACCCGTCTCCTTAGTGACGACACCTCATACAGAAAACTTCCTAACGACCCCACAAATACATTCGTTGAAGAATTGAGAGTTTTACTAGTACAATATCTTCATAATCAAATCTTGGAAAAAGAAGAATTCCAGTATTTAATGACATCAAACCCGGTCATACCCATTTTCTACTTCCTACCAAAGATACACAAGTCCCTTGTTAATCCACCAGGTAGGCCCATTATTGCTGGAATTGACTCTTTGACAGCACATATGTCTGAGTACATAGATGTCTTTCTTCAGAAATACGTGGTAAAACTCCCGTCTTATCTCAAAGACACGAAGAACGTCTTGGACATATTACCAATGGTACAGTGGAAGAATTCTTACTTATGGATCACCATAGATGTCCAGAGCCTCTACACATGCATCGTACACGAAAAAGGGATTGAGGCGTGTCGGAGGTTTCTGGACAGGGATTTAGATCTCTCCACACTCCATAAAGATGCCATTTGTGACTTCATCAAGTTCATTCTCTGTCACAATTATTTTAAATTCCAGGACACCTATTTTCTCCAGACATGTGGGACAGCCATGGGGACGATTTTTGCGCCCAGCTTCGCGAATCTCCTCATGGGAAGCTGGGAGGAGGAGCATATTCATTCCAACAACCCATGTATCGATCAGCTGATACTTTATAAACGCTATATTGATGATATTCTCATAATCTGGGAAGGCCAAGAAGAAGACTTTCTGGCTTTCTTCAACTTAATATCTACTAACGACTATAACCTAAAATTCACACATCATATGGACAAAGAGAAGATCGACTTTCTGGACCTGACCTTATCAAGTGCAAACCAAAAAATCACTACCTGCAACTATATCAAACAAGTGGACACTAACAGTTACCTACACTATAAAAGCTGTCATGCAAAGGGTTGGAAGAACAATATCCCATACTCCCAATTTCACCGGATCAGACGTAACTGCAGCAATCCAGATGAGTGCACCAAACAACTGGAACTCTACGCGGAGAGATTCAAAGAGAAACAATATCCAGAAACTACCATCAAGAAGGCACTTGAGAAAGTTTATGATGTCAAGACCAAATCGATTAAAGAGAAATCTGATGAGAAATTCATCACTTTCATCACTACGTACAACTGCCAGGAACAGTCCATAAAGAAGTCGTTCAATAAACACTGGAACCTCCTTCTACTGGACCCTGTCCTCAAAGACATTATTCCAGAACGTCCAAAAATCGTCTTTAGAAAGACCAAAAGTCTCAAAGACATCATAGCCCCAAGTCTCTTGAAAAAAGAAGAGCCTACAAATAAAATCGGGATGCCTAAGTGCAAAGGAAACTATAAATGTGGAAACTGCAACATGTGCAAGTTTGTACATCCGGTTAGGAGACACTTCTCCAATCATAACAACTCGAAAGAATATTTAATCAAAGACTTTATGAACTGTAACTCAACCATGGTCATATATCTTTTAGAATGTACATGTGGCCTAAAATATGTGGGCAAAACGAAAAGACCACTCAAAATTCGACTACAGGAACATGTCCGAAATATAAAAAATAAAGTTGAGAACCACGTCGTTTCCAAACATTTTAAGGAAAAACACAAATCCAATCCCGAAGATCTGACATTTAAAGCCATCGAGCAAATCAAATTAGGAGAAAGAGGAGGAGATATATTGAATAAATTATCGAAAAGAGAGATGTTCTGGATCTTTGAACTGCAAACTATGGCACCGCTGGGCTTCAATGAAGCATTTGAAATCGCCCCTTTTTTATAAAAGACTCATCACCTATACTTTTATGACCACAATTGCACTTTATTATTGCACTTTCCTTCATTATGACCTTGAGTCAATCTAATCACCTGCAACTCATTTGCACATCTTATATCTCTGTATGTTACACTACACCTATTCCTAATCATCCCTAGCCATCGTGTAATATAAATGTTTATCCTTTTAATATTCCAGCCTATTGGCGAAAACCGGCTCTATCCAGCTTTATTTTGGACGCTTTTAATTTCACGAGCACTACGTGTGAACCACTACGGACTTTATGATGAAAACTTACTAAGATGGGACATACCTCTATATATGGAGAAAGAACTATATCACTATTTTTATATATACATACGTCTTTTTTATATATGTATATATATATTTTTGTATCTTATGTTGATATATTTTATTTCATATGTATTTTCATTTTACTATTTTTATTTTTATATTTTTATTTTTATTTTTATTTTTATTTTCATTTTCTCTTTTTTTATATTTATTTTTAGATTTATTTTTATTTTTATTTTTATTTTAATTAATATTAATATTACTATTTCATATATTCATATATTTTTTATTCTCATCTGTCTCAATCTCTAATCCGGATATGTTTCTGTATACACATGTACTTATATAGTCTGCCTATTGCCATCCCTCGTCACTGCCCCCTCTTGTTTACACTGAATACTGAAGCAGCAGTTGATTCACTGCTGACAAGCTCCGCTGTGCAGAGCGCATCGTCATGGAGATGACGATGCGTTCCACAGTGCGTTCCACCGGCCGGCGGAAGTATCTTCCGCAAAACCGGAAGTGACGCGCGGCGGACCACGCCAGGAACTAGCTGTGCGTTCCAGCGTGCGTTCCACCGCGCTACACAGCGCCACACGAAGCTTTTATAATTTTATAATTTCCCTGCTCACCACCCGTTTTGTGCCCTCTATATATACAACATGCAGCCACCATGCATGAAAGTTTAATTACATTGTCTCCCATTGTCAAAATACGACATCACCTAACAGGAAGTGATGTCATCAGTTACCTGGCCATGTGCTGGGTTCTCACTCTCTCTTCAGGTATAAATAGAGCTTCTATGCTTACTGACCTTATCCCCATGATGAAGTCTAATTAAGGACGAAACGCGTTGGGACTGATGCACCTGAACTTCCCTTATGGGCAGATAAGCTGTTTTAATATTTAACTTTTGTACGTTTGAAATTTTACTATTTATCTTGGATGCTTACGAAAGATCTGATGTATCCCAGTCCTAATATGGACAGATAAGCTTGTTATTCAATTTTATCTTGTACGCTCGCATTACTTCTACCTTTCATGTTGTATGTGTTTTATTAAATTTTGTGAAAAAACTTTTAAAAAAATCCCTGGCTGTGGATTTTAAATTTTTGGGACTTGCATATACCCAGAAAGTTTTTAAACACATAATTGGTCCATTTTATCTATAGATTGAAAACTATATATTTTGTACTTCTACCTTTGTTTTATGTGTGTTTTATGGTGAAAAACTTTCGATACAAAGTCCCTGGCTGTGGATTTTAAATTTATGGGATTTACCTTTACCCAGAAAGTTTTTTAACACACAATTTGTTTATATGATCTGTAGATTGTGATTGCGTGAAAACAGTACGCGCTATGTTATTTTGTTCTTCTTTTTTCATGTACCTGTACTGGTCCTATGACTGAAGCAAAAGTCTATTTATGACAGATAAGTAGTCTCCTGTTCTCAATCACATCAGTTCTATAATTTTATTAGACACTAGTAGGCGCCCTTTTCTTCACTTTCTAAAAATATATATATATCTATCTATCTATCTATATATAAGCACAGTGTCTGGATCATGTGTGTCATATATACGATTTATCTAATTAAAGTAGTATTATTATTGGTTCATAGAATACAGGGCGGGTTTTGGCTGGGTATATAGCTCCACTTTGTTGGTCACTAGATATATGATTGTGACGGTTGTATATTCTGGTCTGGAAGAAGGTCCGGCTAGGACCGAAACGTCGACCAACCATGCATTAATTCTTTTGATGTGAAACTTGATAAACGCCTTTTTGCAGTTCAACTATAGTCTGGTGAGTGCCTTCTTCAAATATTGGATATACTATGGGACCTTGTGGAAACAAGCTTCTCTAGAATTTTGGACACCCCAGCAGACAACTTTGTATTTTCAGTGAGTGCCACTTCACCTATTTTGAAATATTGGACGATATCGATATGATATACTTCTAAGTGAGCACCCTACATTTACATTGGGACAATTCTTTGTCTGATCTTTTGTTTTTTTGTTGATTTGTGTACATTTTTATGTCTTGTATTATTATATCAACTCAATCTGTCAATAATCTGTATCTATTCTTGACCATAGATTGGTTATTTTAATTTTAATTATTTTATGTGGACTGAATCGCTTGGTGCCCTAGTGTTCATACTTCCTCCTGAAATAGGATGTCTCTTAGCGGAGGCATACTAGATGAAAATTCTTTAAGTGAAGCAGAGAATGCTTTTGTGAGTTATACTGATGATGATATTGAGAAAGTTCTGTTCAATCAGACAGACTTTGATCAATTACCTGCTCGGACACCACTTGACCTTTTTCATAAACTTAATAAACTAAAGAAAAGGGAAATAGATTTAACTTTGCATGGACAGTTTCTGTCCGAATACTATCGTAAAAAGAGGATCCCCAGAGGATTTAGAATTGCCAATATCCCCACCATTGGTAGAAAGAATCCATCTTTCTGTGTTAAATGGTGTGGAATCTTGAACAAATGTTCCTCTGATCTCCTTATACTTGTTGTAGAAGAAGTGGGGGTGGAACTTAAGAAAGTAAAAAGTGAAATTGAATCATTTGAACAAGATCATTCCTCTAGTTTGAAGGCTGACAAGTCAGAGAATTGGTTAGATAAAATCAAAACACAAATTGAGAAATACCGCTCTGACTTGCTAGCATTCAAGAGGAAAAAATGGGAAACTGTGGAAACTGATTACCAACAACATTCGGTATACAAGTGGTTATCTGGGGACGATCAATCCACCAGATGGCGACGTAACCGACAAAACAGGTATAACCATAGGCAACAAAGATTCAATTATCCACAGGGATACTCTTCTTCTGATTCTGAGTTTACAGACAGTGTACCACCATCCGGGTCGGGAGCCTCATCCTCTTTTTTAGGACCGGGCACCAGAGCTCGGAGAGCCAAAGCTACCACAGGCGACCCCACCCGCGGAGGGGGAGGTTCAAAACCACGAGGACGAGGAGGGAGAGGTTCCCGAACCTAATATTTAATCTCTCTACCCACGTATTATCAGAGGCTGAAACCTCCCTGCTAAGTAAGGGTTTGTCTTTTGTGCCCACCTGCCATTTTAAATCTTTTGATTGGTCTATTCAAAGATATAAAATGGGTCGCCAATTACGCCTTAGAGAATTTTATGATAATAAATTTATCAACAATCAACCACAGCCTGAATTACGATCATTTAGTAAATTTAAAAACACCAATAAATTCGATCCTGTCTCTAATAATGCGAGTTTAAAAACCTTTTTACAAGTGATTGACAACGAGGTGTCACTAAACAGCAATGACAATAAGGGACACTCTAATTTAACCAAAAGTGAGTGGCAAGCGTTGAGAGATCTCAAACGCAACACTAATTTGGTTATTAGGAATGCGGATAAGGGGGGAGCAGTGGTTCTCCAAGATTTTGTTGACTATGATACTGAGATCAGAAAACAGCTATCTGATAACAATACTTACCTTAAAATCTCCTATAACCCAACCCCTAGGTTTAAGAAAGAGGTTGATGATTTGTTGTTACATGCATTACGACACTTGTGGATCAATGATGAGGTCTTTGAATATCTATCCGTGGCCTATCCTATCTGCCCCATCATTTATACCTTGCCTAAGGTACATAAATCCTTAACCACACCACCAGGGAGGCCGATAATATCGGCACAAGGATCTCTATTACAACCACTGGCCAGGTTTGTTGATCATTTTCTTCAACCCTGTGTGAAGGCGATGGATAGCTATATTAGAGACACAAGTGATCTCCTGAGGACATTGGCTCTCATCACTGATGATGTTTCTACCTGTGTATTGGTCACGCTAGATGTGACATCGTTATACACGGTTATCCCACATGAAGAGGGAATTGATGCTGTGAGGGAGGCGTTGGTGAAGGGACCGTATGAGGGCCCACCCATTGAATTTATCTTGAGTTTGATCAGATTGGTTCTTAAATGCAATTATTTTCAATATCAGGATGAATACTATGTACAGTTGGCGGGCACCGCTATGGGTTCGAATTTAGCCCCGGGGTTCGCCAATCTGTACATGGCAAAGTATGAACACGAAAACATCTTGCATAATTATGCAGAGCACATTGTATGTTACAAGAGATACATTGATGATCTCTTTATCGTTTGGCGGGGCTCCGTCGAACTGTTTTTTACCATGGTGGATACCCTGAATGCTTTGACTAGTCCAATTAAATTAACTGCTACAGTGAGTGAGTCTAGCATTAATTTTCTGGACATTACGATATACAAAAACCCAGATATACCATCAATACTGGAGTATACCTTGTACCATAAGCCTACGGATCGGAACACTCTGCTATGGGCCTCTAGTCACCATCCAGACAGTTTAAAATCAAACCTACCAGTTTCTCAATTTCTTAGAGTTCTAAGAAATAATTCCAATGAGACCAATGCCGACAAACAACTGCTTGAGTGCAGACAGCGATTTATCGAACGCGGCTATACAGCTACAGTGGTTGACAGATGTTTGAATAAGGCTCGCAGACTGCATGTGAATAAGGTCAGCAATAGAAACAGGACCCGTGATCGCATTATATTTAAGACCAGTTGCAATACTGGCCTACATAATGTGGAAAGATCAATCAAGAAAAACTGGTCCTTGATCAGCACTGATCCGAAGTTCAAGAAGGTCGGTGTCCGACCACCTCTGCTAAGTGTGCAAAGAGGTGCTAATTTGAAGGACATGCTGATGAGACCCACCATGCGACCGTCGGCGACTCCTGGTACTACATGGCTGAATGTGAATCCAGGCTGTTTCAAATGCCTGAAATGTATGACCTGTAGAGCTATGATAACTGGACGCTGTTTCAGTCACCCACTGTATGGCACCAAAATTGAATTGCGATACCACTTAACCTGTTTGATGGATCATGTGGTTTACTATCTCACATGCCCCTGTGGGAAAATGTATGTGGGGAAAACTATTAGAACTTATCGTGAACGGATCAACCAGCACAGATCCTCAATACAGTTGGCACTCACCAGCGGAAAAACGGATAAACCTGTAGCACTCCATTTTTTACAGTTTAAACATCAATTAACCACATTGCGGCATATGATGATTGACTGGATTCCACCACCTCTACGAGGAGGTGATAGAGGCACACTACTTTTAAAAAGAGAAGCATACTGGATACATTATCTGGGGACTGTATCACCAAGGGGACTGAATGAACAGAACCATCTTAGTGTTTTTCTTTGAATGCATATTTTCCCTTTAAATACGTATTTATGTGGATACATTATATTATTTGCATTTCACGGGTATTCACCATGGCCATGTAGCTTTTCAGTCATAGCACATAAATATACTTATATTTATATGTTTTTTAAATGTATTGTTAGTTATGTGAGTATAGTTAAGTGTTTAGTGTGTTATTTTCTTTATCAATAGTTTCATGGATTGCATTATTGTATTTACAATGTGGAGCTATTAATACCTCTCTAAGCCGCCTCAATTTAAGTCAGCAATTTTATTTTATTTTATTTTTATTTTTTGTTGTGGCACACATCATTTTTTGGCACTCATTTTTTGACACTTTAATGCCTCCAGTGTACTACTGTTGTCTTTTTTTCAATTACTCCATTCCGTTGCGCTCTTTGCCCTTTCCAGCAACAACACACATGCAGGCGAAAGCGCCTTGCGTGTCAATCATGTGATGCGTTCCACTGTAACCTCAGTGAATGACCGCGAGTCCGGAAGTGACTGGTCTGTTCACTGAGGCGGAAGTCATATGCGGGTCACCAGTGGCGTGCGTTCCACCGACGATACATGCATTTGTGAGGAGAGGGATAGCGCTTCGTTATATAGGTACAATCGACTTGTTTGGCAGTATGGACTGTGGATATATATTTATATGTATAAGCACAGTGTCTGGATCATGTGTGTCATATATACGATTTATCTAATTAAAGTAGTATTATTATTGGTTCATAGAATACAGGGCGGGTTTTGGCTGGGTATATAGCTCCACTTTGTTGGTCACTAGATATATGATTGTGACGGTTGTATATTCTGGTCTGGAAGAAGGTCCGGCTAGGACCGAAACGTCGACCAACCATGCATTAATTCTTTTGATGTGAAACTTGATAAACGCCTTTTTGCAGTTCAACTATAGTCTGGTGAGTGCCTTCTTCAAATATTGGATATCTATCTATCTATCTATCTGGAAATAGCAAAAGAAGGAGAATGCGCTCATAGTGCAAATCAATTTAATTCATGAACCACATATATACACAGGATATGTCAAATGAATAGCAGTGGACTCGTACCCTTTTTTAGTATGTGTATTAATGCTCTGTATATCGGATGTACTACCGCTGAGATGATACAACATTGCTGTTTTCTAAACAAAATGTCTATATCGGTGCTTTTTAAACAAAATGCTAATATCGGTGTGAATTAATTAATTTTTTATTGCACTTTTAAATAAGTCTATTTGTATTCTGTATTTATGTATTGTGTTAAATTGTGTGTGCTTATTAGCTTTGAAAATTGTCGCTGACGAGCCACTAGTTTTATAACTCTAGTGTCGTTTTTATGAAATTAGCCGTCTATTTACTGATGTTTTTTTATCAGATTGTATTCATGATTTCTGTCTAGCACTTTTAAGTGAGGCTGCTGCTGCTGAGAATTAGAGCGGCTGATGGTAATTAACAATTAATGGTACCATTATTGATATGTGACTGCTATATAAAGCTCGTGCTGACGTCTGGTAAGCCAACCTCCTGACGAAGTGATTACGAAATGCATTGAGGTGGGGCTTACCAGGCGATTCCTGTTCCACATGAGCTGTCATCCCCGACTTCACCCGGTACAGGTGTCCTGACGGATCGGTCGCTGAAGCCGGTGCGGTGCGTGGTCCCAGATCCAGGTGCAGCGGGCTGCAGCTTTTGCCTTGTGGTTTTACTTTTCATGTGATACACAGCCCACAGAGTGGGCTATCAGGGTACGAGTCCACTGATATTCATTTGACCTATCCTGTGTATATATGTGGTTTATGAATTAAATTGATTTGCACTATGAGCGCATCCTCCTTCTTTTGCTATATTCCAGATACTTTGCTCTTGAGAGTCAGAGCTATGGGGGTGATTCCGAGTTGTTCGCTCGCTAGCTGCTTTTAGCAGCATTGCACACGCAAAGCCGCCGCCCTCTGGGAGTGTATCTTAGCTTAGCAGAAGTGCGAACGAAAGATTAGCAGAATTGCGAATAGAAATTTCTTAGCAGTTTCTGAGTAACTCCAGATTTACTCAGCCATTGCGACCAGCTCAGTCCTTTTCGTTCCTGGTTTGACGTCACAAACACACCCAGCGTTTGCCCAGACACTCCCCCGTTTCTCCAGCCCCTCCTGCGTTTTGCAACTCGAACGCCTGCGTTTTTCCGCACACTCCCATAAAACGTCCAGTTTCCGCCCAGAAACACCCATGTCATGACTGAGGTTTTGTGAACCCGGTGTTAGTGAAGTCTGTGCGGGCGACTGGAGGATTATATGAATACTACCACTGACCTGGTTTGGGAGTGTTGTGGACTCGGGGTTTCTTCTGGTGACTGGGAAGAGGAACCGCAGCAGAGATGGCCGAATCTAGGTTCTCCTCATGCAGGATTAGGTCGGCAGACAGGAGGCACGCTGAAGGTCTCCTGAAAGACAGAACTGGAAAGGCGCTGATGAATCAGTGAAGATACCAGGTACAACTGCGCTAAAGTGCACTGGGTGCTTGGAGACACTGAGATGCTAGGAGGCGCGGAGGCGCTTGGAGACACTGAGGTACTAGGAGGCACGGAAGTGCTTGGACGCACTGAGGTGCTTGGAGGTACTGGGGTGCGTAGAGACACTGGGTGCGTAGAGACACTGGGGTGCGTAGAGACACTGGGGTGTGTAGAGACACTGGGGTGCTGGAAGCACGGAGGTACTGAGGCACGGAGGTGCTGGAGGCACGAGATGCTGGAGGCACGAGGTGCTGAGGCACAGGGGTGCTGGAGGCACAAGGTGCTGGAGGCACAGAGATGCTGGAGGCACGGGGTGCTGAAAGCACGGAGGTACTGGAGGCACGAGGTGCTGAGTCACGGAGATGCTGGAAGCACGGAGGTGCTGAGGCACGGGATACTGGAGGCACGAGGTGCTGGAGGCACGGAGATGCTGGAAGCACGAGGTGCTGAGGCACGAGGTGCTGGAGGCTCGGAGGTGCAGAGGCTCGGAGGTGCAGAGGCTCGGAGGTGCAGAGGCTCGGAGATTCTTGGAGGCACGGAAGCCACAAGGATACGGGAGCTCTGGAGATCACAACTTTAGGGAGCTCAGCATTAAAGCTCACACATAGCCGTGTGTGACACGAGGAACTGGCCCAGTTTCCAACTCAGTCTCCCAACTTATACTTCCTGGTCCTTGGTGATTGGTGAGCAGGATTAGGTGATGCAGAGAGTCTCAGGCTGGCAGAGGATTGGACAACTCTGGGTCAGGTGAACAGTCACTGTCATGTGACTACTCTAGCCAAGGCTGTGATGTAGAATGAGGCCTAGCAGGCCGAGAGAACACTGAAGCCTGAACTTCTGCAAAACATAGGATGCTGGCTTTTAGGCCCAAACTTCAGATTACTGAATTCAGCCTCACACAGGAGATCACCACAGGTGGAGCTAATTAACTATTACCTTTCAGGCTGAGAACACAGGAAAACTCATAGTGCTGACAAGCTGTTTAACTCAGTGAGAAAAAGACACAGGATCCAGGGCAGATGACATGGGTAAGTCACCAAATAAGAAACCTACAGTCAGGATTGTGACAACCCACTTCCTGTCAATCACACTACGATCAGCACAGCGATGAAAAAGCTTTGTTATGCCGTGAGTAAAATACCTAACTTTTGTGTAAAATAACTAAGCGCATGCGCTCTGCGAACCTTGCGCATGCGCTCTGCGAACCTTGCGCATGCGCAGAAAGCGACTAATCGCAGTATAGCGAAAATCGGCAACGAGCAAACAACTCGGAATGACCCCCAATATGAGGAGAACTGCTACGTTGTGAATATACTCCGGTGCTACAGCCCAGTGTTGTGCTTTTACGTGTGGACTGAGACTAACTAATCACCAGCGCACCTGTACACATCTCTTTTCTGTGAACATATATATATATATATATATATATATATATATATACTCCCTTACAAAGCCCTAACCCACTCCTCTCCCATTTACATATCTGACCTTATCTCCCTTTACTCTCCCTCCCGTCCTCTCCACTCTGCTAATGCAGGCCGACTCTCCTGTCTTCTGATTACTACCTCCCACTCCCATCTCCAACCTTTTTCACGTGCTTCTCCCATTCTCTGGAATTCTTTACCTCTCCCCCTCAGACTCTCCACCTCTCTACAAAACGTCAAACGTGCTCTTAAGACCCACTTCTTTACCAAACCCAGCCAAATCTCATCCTAACCCTCTGATCCACGCTCTCTATGTACCCCATATGTGTCACCCCTGTCTGTCCACCCCTCCCCTTAGAATGTAAGCTCTCACGAGCAGGGCCCTCTTCCCTCATGTGCTTATCCTTACTTTAATAATCCTCAACTGCCCAAATCCCGCAGTTTTGTGGCCACCATGGAACTTATCTCTATGTCGTTTACTAGTGTAGTTATGCTTAGTTAACCTGTACTTGTCCTATATTGTCTCTACTGTAAGTCACTGTTTTCCTGTTTTGATTATGCGCATATGTACTCTGCAATTGGGCGCTGCGGAACCCTTGTGGCGCCATATAAATAAAGGATAATAATAAAAAGAATAATTATATATATATATATATATATATATATATATATATATATATATATTTCTCTTACGTCCTAGAGGATGCTGGGGACTCCGTAAGGACCATGGGGTATAGACGGGCTCCGCAGGAGACATGGGCACCTAAAAGAACTTTTCCTATGGGTGTGCACTGGCTCCTCCCTCTATGCCCCTCCTCCAGACCTCAGTTAGATTCTGTGCCCAGAGGAGAAGGGTACACTGCAGAGAGCTCTACTGAGTTTTCTGTGGAAAAATAATTTTGTTAGGTTTTTTATTTTCAGGGAGTCCTGTTGGCAACAGGCTACCTGCATCGTGGGACTGAGGGGAGAGAAGTAGACCTACATAACTGATAGGCTCTGCTTCTTAGGCTACTGGACACCATTAGCTCCAGAGGGAGTCGGAACACAGGTCTCACCCTGGGGTTCGTCCCGGAGCCGCCCCACCGTCCTCCTCACAGATGCCGGAAGATAGAAGCCGGGTGAGTATGAGAAACAAGAAGACATCTCAGGCGGCAGAAGACTTCAGATCTTCATGAGGTAAGGTGCGCAGCGGTAAGCTGCGCTCCATTGCTCCCATACACAACACACAGACAGCACTGATGGGCGCAGGGTGGGGGCGCCCTGGGCAGCAATAAACCTTGTTTTTGGGCAATAAGGTGCTATTAGGCTGCGGAGGCAGCAAATAGATGATCACCCGCCATTTTTGTGAAAATTGAAGAGGGACCGAAGCCCGCCGCTGGGGGGGCGGAGCTTAATCCCTCAGCACTAACCAGCGCCATTTTCTCCACAGAGCTGCATGAGAAACGCTGGCTCCCCGGACTCTCCCCTGCTGAACGCTTCAGAGGTTGGAAAAAAGAAAGGGGGGGCACATTGGCGCGCAGTGAGTGGGAAATTGGATATATATATATATAATATAAAAGCGCTATCTGGTTTTTCCAGTGTCATTTGGGCGCTGGGTGTGTGCTGGCAACTCTCTCTCTGTCTCTCCTAAGGGCCAGGTTGGGGGTTTGTCCCCTTATAGGTATATCCCTGTGTGTGTGGGGGTCGGTACGTGCGTGTCGACATGTCTGAAGCGGTAGGCTTCTCCAAGGAGGAGATAGAGCAGATGAGTGGTGTGTCCCCGTCGGTAGTGCCGACTCAGGAATGGATGGACATGTGGCATATGTTGAATGCAAGTGTGACATCTTTACATAAGAGGCTAGATAAGGCTGAATTCGGGAAGGCGTCAGGGCGGTCAATCCTCGGATTGGACCGACTCACAGGGCCCGTCGGGACTCAAAAGCGTCCCTTGGCAAAAATTGTGGACACAACTACTGACAAGGACTCTGATTCCAGTGTCGACTATGATGAAGCTAAATTGCACCCTAAGGTGACAAAGAGCATTCAGTGTATGATTATAGCAATAAGAGATGTGTTGCATATTGCTGATGAACCCTCTGTTCCTGACACAAGGGTACACATGTTTAAGGGAAAGAAACAGATAATAAACTTTCCCCCATCTCATGAACTTAATGAGTTTTTTTAAAAAGCTTGGGAGACTCCGGATAAGAGACCGCAGATTCCCAAAAGAATTAATATGGCATACCCCTTCCCTACACCGGACAGGGTACGTTGGGAATCCTCTCCCACTGTGGACAAGGCTTTAACGTGCCTGTCAAAGAAAGTGGCGCTACCGTCTCCAGACACCGCGGCCCTCAAGGATCCTGCGGATCGCAGGCAAGAGACTACTTTAAAGTCTATTTATACACATACTGGAGCTTTGCTAAGACCGACAATTGCGTCGGCATGGGTATGTAGCGCAATTTCAGCCTGGACAGATAACCTGTCGGCTGACCTTGATACCATGGATAGCGATACTGTTTTGTTAATTCTAGCCCATATCAAAGACGCAGTCTTGTATATGAGAGACGCTCAAAGGGACATTGGATTACTGGCTTCCAGAGCCAATGCCATGGCTATTTCAGCGAGAAGATCCTTATGGACCCGCCAGTGGACAGGTGATGCGGATTCGAAAAAGCATATGGAGGTTCTACCCTATAGGGGAGACGTGTTGTTTGGGGATGGGCTGGCGGACCTGGTTTCCACAGCTACCGCAGGTAAATCTAACTTTTCACCATTTATTCCCCAACAGCAGAAGAAAACTCCAACATATCAGATGCAGTCCTTTCGGTCACAAAAGTCCAGAAGAGGTTGGGGATCCTCCTTCCTTGCCAGAGGTAAGGGTAGAGGGAAAAGAACACCTGCTTCGGCTGGTGCCCAGGAACAGAAGTCCTCCCCCGCTTCTACAAAACCCACTGCATGGCGCTGGGGCTCCCCTGCGGGAGTCCGCACCGGTGGGGGCTCGTCTTCGACTCTTCAGCCAGGTCTGGGTCAGCTCAGACCTGAATCCTTGGGCATTGGAAATAGTTTCCCAAGGCTACAAACTGGAATTCGAAGAGGTGCCTCCACGCCGATTTTTCAAGTCGGCCTTACCAGCTTCTACCCCAGACAGGAATGTAGTGTTAGCTGCAATTCAAACGCTGTTTCAACAGCAAGTAATTATCAGGGTTCCCTTGAACCAACAGGGAAGAGGGTACTATTCAACCCTCTTTGTGGTCCTGAAACCGGATGGTTCGTTCAGACCTATTTTGAATCTAAAATCCCTAAACCTGTACATGAAAAGATTCAAATTCAAGATGGAATCGCTCAGGGCGATAATTGCCAGCATGGAGGAGGGGGAGTTTATGGTGTCACTGGACATAAAGGATGCTTACCTTCATGTCCCCATATATCCTTCCCATCAGGAGTACCTGAGATTCGCTGTACAGGATTATCATTACCAATTTCAGACGTTGCCGTTTGGGCTCTCCACGGCCCCAAGGATTTTCACCAAGATAATGGCGGAAATGATGGTGGTCCTGCGCAAGCATGGAGTCACAATTATCCCATACTTGGACGATCTCCTGATAAAGGCGAGATCAAGAGAGCAATTGCTGAGCAATGTGACACTCTCTCTGAGAGTGCTCCAGCAACACGGTTGGATTCTAAATCTACCTAAGTCACAGTTGATTCCGACAACTCGACTAACGTTCCTAGGTATGATACTGGAAACGGAACAAAAGAAGGTTTTTCTCCCGTTGGAAAAAGCCCATGACATCCAGAACATGGTCAGAGACCCGCTAAAGCCAAAAAGAGTGTCCGTTCATCAATGCACTCGTGTTCTGGGGAAAATGGTGGCAGCCTACGAGGCCATCCCCTTTGGCAGGTTCCATGCAAGGACGTTTCAATGGGACCTTCTGGACAAATGGTTCGGGTCCCATCTACATTTACATCGGAAAATAACACTGTCCCCCGGGACCAGGGTGTCTCTTCTATGGTGGCTGCAAAGTGCTCACCTTCTGGAGGGTCGCAGGTTCGGAATTCAGGACTGGATCATGGTAACCACGGACGCGAGCCTCCGAGGATGGGGAGCAGTCACCCAAGGAAGAAATTTTCAGGGACTGTGGTCAGACCAGGAGTCCTGTCTACACATCAAAGTGTTGGAGCTAAGAGCCATATACAACGGCCTTCGACAAGCGGAGAGTCTTCTTCGCAACCTACCGGTTCTGATTCAATCCGACAATGTGACAGCAGTGGCTCATGTGAACCGCCAAGGCGGGACAAGAAGCAGAGCCGCGATGGCGGAAGCAACCAGGATTCTTCGCTGGGCGGAAAATCACGTAAGCGCTCTGTCAGCTGTCTTCATTCCGGGAGTGGACAACTGGGAAGCAGACTTCCTCAGCAGACACGATCTCCATCCAGGAGAGTGGGGACTTCATCAAGAAGTCTTTGCAGTGATAACGGGTCTTTGGGGAGTTCCTCAAATAGACATGATGGCGTCACGCCTCAACAAGAAGCTTCGGAGGTATTGTGCCAGGTCCCGGGACACTCAGGCAGTAGCAGTAGACGCCCTGGTAACGCCATGGGTGTTCCAATCGGTCTACGTGTTTCCTCCTCTTCCTCTCATCACAAAGGTGTTGAGGATCATAAGGCGAAAAAGAGTACAGACAATACTCATTGTTCCAGACTTGCCTCGAAGGGTCTGGTACTCAGATCTTCAGGAGATGCTCACAGGAGATCCCTGGCCTCTTCCTGAAAAGGGGGGACCTGTTGCAGCAGGGTCCTTGCGTGTTCCAAGACTTACCGCGGTTACGTTTGACGGCATGGCGGTTGAACGCCGGATCCTAGCTGAGAAGGGGATTCCGGAGGAGGTCATCCCTACTCTAATAAAGGCTAGAAAGGAGGTGACGGTAAAACATTATCACCGTATCTGGCGAAAATACGTGTCTTGGTGTGAAACCAAGAACACCCCCACGGAAGATTTTCATTTGGGTCGTTTTCTCCACTTCCTACAGACAGGAGTGGATATGGGCCTGAAATTAGGCTCTGTTAAGGTACAGATTTCGGCCCTCTCTATATTCTTTCAGAAGGAATTGGCTTCTCTTCCAGAAGTCCAGACTTTTGTAAAGGGAGTGCTACACATCCAGCCTCCTTTTATGCCTCCAGTGGCACCATGGGACCTGAACGTGGTGTTGCAGTTCCTAAAATCACACTGGTTTGAACCACTTAACAAGGTTGAGTTGAAATTTCTTACCTGGAAGGTGGTCATGTTGTTGGCCTTAGCATCTGCAAGGCGAGTGTCAAAATTGGCGGCCCTGTCTCACAAGAGCCCCTACTTGATTTTTCATGTTGATAGAGCGGAATTGAGGACACACCCTCAATTTTTGCCTAAGGTGGTTTCTTCATTCCATTTGAACCAACCCATTGTGGTGCCTGTGGCTACGAGTGACTTGGAGGATTCCAGGTCCCTGGATGTAGTCAGGGCCTTGAGGATTTATGTAGCCAGGACGGCTAGAATTAGGAAAACAGAGGCTCTGTTTGTCCTGTATGCTGCCAACAAGATTGGCGCGCCTGCTTCGAAGCAGACTATTGCTCGCTGGATCTGTAACACGATTCAGCAGGCTCATTCTACGGCTGGATTGCCGTTACCGCATTCGGTTAAGGCCCATTCCACTAGGAAGGTCGGCTCTTCTTGGGCGGCTGCCCGGGGCGTCTCGGCATTACAGCTTTGCCGAGCAGCAACTTGGTCGGGGTCAAACACTTTTTCCTAAATTCTACAAGTTTGATACCCTGGCTGATGAGGACCTAGCATTTGCTCAGTCGGTGCTGCAGAGTCCTACGCACCCTCCCACCCGATTGGGAGCTTTGGTATAAACCCCATGGTCCTTACGGAGTCCCCAGCATCCTCTAGGACGTAAGAGAAAATAAGATTTTAAACCTACCGGTAAATCTATTTCTCCTAGTCCGTAGAGGATGCTGGGTGCCCGTCCCAGTGCGGAAACTCTGCAAGACTTGTATATAGTTGTTGTTTACATAAGGGTTATGTTACAGTTAGAATCGGTCTTGGACCGCTACTGTTGTTTGGTCATACTGTTAACTGGTTATGTATGTTCCGGGTTACATGGTATGATTGGTGTGGGCTGGTAGAAATCTTGCCCTTGGGTTTATAAAATCCTGCCCTCGTATTGTCCATCTCCTCTGGGCACAATTCTCTCTGAGGTCTGGAGGAGGGGCATAGAGGGAGGAGCCAGTGCACACCCATAGGAAAAGTTCTTTTAGGTGCCCATGCCTCCTGCGGAGAACATCTATACCCCATGGTCCTTACGGAGTCCCCAGCATCCTCTACGGACTAGGAGAAATAGATTTACCGATAGGTTTAAAATCATATTTTATATATATATATATATATATATATATATATATATATATATAAATATATATATATATATATATTGTACTTCAGTGCCAAAGCGGGATCATTTTCAGCTCGGGAGCACAAAACTAGTGAGGTCATGTCTTCATGCTGTGGGTGTGGTGCGTCCTTAGGATGCTCTGGGTGGCTTCACAGCAACTCCACTGGCTGCCGGGTGCCAAAGGCAGATGCTGTGGGGCAGCAATTGTGCCAACCACAGGGCCCTGTGACCTGGTCAGGAACATCACTTGTGCGAGATCCGGTCTCTAGGTCAACAGTAACTAGGTCGACACTATCTAGGTCGACCACTATTGGTCGACAGTAACAAGGTCGACAGGTTTTTTAGGTCGACAGGGTCTCTAGGTCGACATGTTCTAGGTCAAAAGGTTGACATGCGTTTTTCACAATTTTTTTCTTTTTTTTAACCTTTTCATACTTAACGATCCTCGTGGACTACAATTGGAATGGTAATCTGTGGCGAGCGAAGCGGTAGTGGAGCGAGGGGACACGGTGCACTAATTGGGGTTCCCGGTCACTGTACGAAGAAAACGACACAAAAAAATTAAAAAAACTCATGTCGACCTTTTGACCTGTCGACCCAGACCGTGTCGACCTAAAGACCCTGTCGACCTAGTTACTGTCGACCATTAGTGGTCGACCTATACACTGTTGACCTAGTTACTACCTACCTTTCATACCACACCCCACTTGTGCACCCCTAGCCCTAGTTATGACCCTGCTGTATTTAGCTGCTGCTTTACTGTGATTTCTGATTCTGTGCAATCTGTACGTTTATACATGCAAGCTCATAACTCCTTCATTATATAGACACACTGGCCCTCATTCCGAGTTGTTCGCTCGGTATTTTTCATCGCATCGCAGTGAAAATCCGCTTAGTACGCATGCGCAATGTTCGCACTGCGACTGCGCCAAGTAACTTTACTATGAAGAAAGTATTTTTACTCACGGCTTTTTCTTCGCTCCGGCGATCGTAATGTGATTGACAGGAAATGGGTGTTACTGGGCGGAAACACGGCGTTTCAGGGGCGTGTGGCTGAAAACGCTACCGTTTCCGGAAAAAACGCAGGAGTGGCCGGAGAAACGGTGGGAGTGCCTGGGCGAACGCTGGGTGTGTTTGTGACGTCAACCAGGAACGACAAGCACTGAAATGATCGCACAGGCAGAGTAAGTCTGGAGCTACTCTGAAACTGCTAAGTAGTTAGTAATCGCATTATTGCGAATACATCGGTCGCAATTTTAAGAAGCTAAGATTCACTCCCAGTAGGCGGCGGCTTAGCGTGTGTAACTCTGCTAAATTCGCCTTGCGACCGATCAACTCGGAATGAGGGCCACTATTACATACTGTGCACATATTGGGGTAAATTTACTAAGAATCGTATTTTCCCGTTTGAGGTCAAAGTTCAATCACGAATGACATCGAAAGTGTAAATATGCAACTTTTTGAATTGATTACGACTAATTTACTAAGCTGCCGTATTCTGCATTTTCGGTTTTTCCGATGTCGATGTCATTCGTTTTTTTAGGCAGTGTTTTACGTGAGTGACTTGTAAAACACTGCCGACTTTAATACAATGAATCTCGGCCGGATCTGTGAGATCCGTGCTGGGCTTCATTGTGCACCTTGTAAAAAAAAATTAAAAATGTTTAAACTTAAAAAAAAAAATTGCGTGGGGTCCCCCCTCCTAAGCCAAACCAGCCTCGGGCTCTTTGAGCCGGTCCTGGTTGCAAAAATATGGGGGAAAAATTGACAGGGGTTCCCCCATATTTAAACAACCAGCTCCGGGCTCTGCGCCTGGTCCTGGTTCCAAAAATACGGGGGACAAAAAGCGTAGGGGTCCCCCGTATTTTTGAAACCAGCACCGGGCTCCACTAGCTGGACAGATAATGCCATAGCCGGGGGTCACTTTTATACAGTGCCTTGCGGCCGTGGCATCAAATATCCAACTGGTCACCCCTGGCCGGGGTACCCTGGGGGAGTGGGGACCCCTTCAATCAAGGGGTCCCCCCCCAGCCACCCAAGGGCCAGGGGTGAAGCCCGAGGCTGTCCCCCCCATCCAATGGGCTGCGGATGGGGGGCTGATAGCCTTTGTTGAAAGTAATGAATATTGTTTTTAGTAGCAGTACTACAAGTCCCAGCAAGCCTCCCCCGCAAGCTGGTACTTGGAGAACCACAAGTACCAGCATGCGGCGGAAAACCGGGCCCGCTGGTACCTGTAGTACTACTACTAACCACCATATACACATACTTACCTTATGTTCACACGAGGGTCGGTCCTCTTCTCCATGTAGAATCCAAGGTGTACCTGTTGAAAAAATCCTACTCACCAAATCCAGTGTAGAGGGCTCCTCGGATAATCCATTTGTAATCCACGTACTTGTAAAAATAAAAAAACGGGACACCCGACCACGAACTGAAAGGGGACCGATGTTTTCACATGGGACCCCTTTCCCTGAATGCCAGAAACCCCCTCTGACTGATGTTTAAGTGGGTTTTTTTCAGCCAATCAGGGAGCGCCACGTTGTGGCACCCTCCTGATCGGCTGTGTGCTCCTGTACTGTCTGACAGGCGGCACACGGCAGTGTTACAATGTAGCGCCTATGCTCTCCATTGTAACCAATGGTGGGAACTTTGTGGTCAGCGGTTGACCGAAAGTGACCTCACCGCTGACCACAAAGTTCCCACCATTGGTTACAATGGAGCGCACAGGCGCTACATTGTAACACTGCCGTGTGCCGCCTGTCAGACAGTACAGGAGCACACAGCCGATCAGGAGGGTGCCACAACGTGGCGCTCCCTGATTGGCTGAAGAAACCCACTTAGACATCAGTCAGAGGGAGTTTCTGGCATTCGGGGAAAGGGGTCCCATGTGAAAACATGGGTCCCCTTTCAGTTCGTGGTCGGGTGTCCCGTTTTTTTATTTTTACAAGTACGTGGATTACAAATGGATTATCCGAGGAGCCCTCTACACTGGATTTGGTGAGTAGGATTTTTTCAACAGGTACACCTTGGATTCTACATGGAGAAGAGGACCGACCCTCGTGTGAACATAAGGTAAGTATGTGTATATGGTGGTGTGTATGTATGCATTAAAGTTATACTTTCAAGGTGTGTGTGTAATGTCTTTATTGGGGTATTTTTTTAGTAGTAGTACTACAGGTACCAGCGGGCCCGGTTTTCCGCCGCATGCTGGTACTTGTGGTTCTCCAAGTACCAGCTTGCGGGGGAGGCTTGCTGGGACTTGTAGTACTGCTACTAAAAACAATATTCATTACTTTCAACAAAGGCTATCAGCCCCCCATCCGCAGCCCATTGGATGGGGGGGACAGCCTCGGGCTTCACCCCTGGCCCTTGGGTGGCTGGGGGGGGGACCCCTTGATTGAAGGGGTCCCCACTCCCCCAGGGTACCCCGGCCAGAGGTGACTAGTTGGATATTTGATGCCACGGCCGCAAGGCACTGTATAAAAGTGACCCCCGGCTGTGGTATTATCTGTCCAGCTAGTGGAGCCCGGTGCTGGTTTCAAAAATACGGGGGACCCCTACGCTTTTTGTCCCCCGTATTTTTGGAACCAGGACCAGGCGCAGAGCCCGGTGCTGGTTGTTTAAATATGGGGGAACCCCTGTCAATTTTTCCCCCATATTTTTGCAACCAGGGTCTGCTCAAAGAGCCCGAGGCTGGTTTGGTTTAGGAGGGGGGACCCCACGCATTTTTTATTTAAAAAATTAAAACATTTCCCACCGCTTCCCACTGAAAAACATGCACGGATCTCACATGCCTATCGAAACACGGGATAAAAAAGCAGGTCTGGTTTTTTTTAGCACTTTCTCACGATTTGTATTTCATCACGGCAGTGTTTGGCTATTGTTGGCAGTGTTTGTGTTTTGCACTTTTTAGTAAATTCCCGATTTCTACCAAATTGCAGGCGTATTTGACCGATGGTGTATTGATTCGTGATTTTTTACGAGGACTTCCAAAATATTACGAATGCCCTCATCACTGCCATGATTTTTGCTTAGTAAATTACCGAGATGACACTTTGAAGAAAAAACGGCATCTCGGTCAAAATCGGGACCTTAGTAAATATACCCCATTGACTCCCTTTGTGTTGCTTTACCTCCAGAGCCAGTGGTACCATTGAGAGAGCCTAAGCAGTCATTTAGGGCACCAATGGTTAGGGGGGCACCTAAAACACTGAATGACTGACATAAATATAAACAAGGGGGGTAATTCCAAGTTGATCGCAGCAGGAAATTTTTTAGCAGTTGGGCAAAACCATGTGCACTGCAGGGTAGGCAGATATAACATGTGCAGAGAGAGTTAGAATTGGGTGTGGTGTGTTCAATCTGCAATCTAAATTGCAGTGTAAAAATAAAGCAGCCAGTATTTACCCTGCACAGAAACAAAATAACACACCCAAATCTAATGCTGCTTTCAGATCGCAAATGCTGGATCCCACCCGGTAAGAGAAACGTGTCCTTACCGGGTGGGATCCGGCATTTGCGCTCCTTTGCTGGCTTTCCGACCCGGCAATATACCGGGTCGGTTGCCATAGCAGCGGGGGGCGCAGCAGCAGCAGGGGCGGGGGTGGAGGCGGTGCTGGGAGATGAGCTCATCTCCTGCACCGCCTCTCCCTATGCTGTGAATGGGAGCCGCGTCGCATCGTAACGGCTCCCATTCACACTGCACCTGACCCGGTATTCAACCCGGTAATAACCCTTCTTTTTTACCGGGTTGAATTACCGGGTCAGGCGACCCGCTAATTCACCAATGGAGCTTTCACATCGCACACTGATCCGTTTCGACACGGCAATATGCCGTGTCGATACCTGGTTATTTGTGGGATGTGAAAGGGGATATAACTCTCTCTGCACATGTTCTATCTGCCCCCCCTGCAGTGCACATGGTTTTGCCCAACTGCTAAAAAATTTCCTGCTGCGATCAACTTGGAATTACCCCCAATATTCACACTGGCTGCTGATATGGAGGGCAGCAGCTGGTCGCTTCCTAACTGTGAATCTGCTGGCTTCTGCTCTTGCGTGTCTGTGATACACTGTGGGGGAAATTTACTAAGCTCCCGATTTTGACCGAGATGCCGTTTTTTCATCAAAGTGTCATCTCGGTAATTTACTAAACACTAATCACGGCAGAGATGAGGGCATTCGTAATTTTTTGCAAGTCCAAGTAAAAAATTACGAATGAATACACCATCGGTCAAAACGCGGCTGTTTAAGTATGAATCTCGGTCATTTACTAAGAAGTGCAAAGCAAAAAACAAACAAACACTGCCGTGAAAAATTACAACTCGTAAAAAAGTGCTAAAAAAAAACAGACCTTTTTTTTTTATTCGTGATTGGATAGGCATGCACGGATCCATGAGATCCGTGCATGTATATCAGTGGGAAGGGGTGGGAAAGTGCTTATTTTTTCAAAAAAAATTGCGTGGGGTCCCCCCTCCTAAGCATAACCAGCCTCGGGCTCTTTGAGCCGATCCTGGTTGCAAAAATATGGGGAAAAAAATGACAGGGGTTCCCCCATATTTAAGCAACCAGCATCGGGCTCTGCGCCTGGTCCTGGCCCCAAAAATACGGGGGACAAAAAGAGTAGGGGTCCCCCGTATTTTTAAAACCAGCACCGGGCTCCACTAGCTGGACAGATAATGCCACAGCCGGGGGTCACTTTTATATAGTGCCCTGCGGCCGTGGCATCAAAAATCCAACTAGTCACTCCTGACCGGGGTACCCTGGGGGAGTGGGGACCCCTTCAATCAAGGGGTCCCCCCCCCCAGCCACCCAAGGGCCAGGGGTGAAGCCCGAGGCTGTCCCCCCCCATCCAATGGGCTGCGGATGGGGAGGCTGATAGCCTTTGTTGTAAAAGAAAAGATATTGTTTTTAGTAGCAGTACTACAAGTCCCAGCAAGCCTCCCCCGCATGCTGGTACTTGGAGAACCACAAGTACCAGCATGCAACGGAAAAACGGGCCCGCTGGTACCTGTAGTACTACTACTAAAAAAATACCCAAAAAAAGACAAGACACACACACCGTGAAAGTATAATTTTATTACATACATACACACATACTTACCTTAAGTTCCCACGCAGGTCGGTCCTCTTCTCCAGTAGAATCCAAGGGGTACCTGTTGAAGAAATTATACTCACGAGATCCAGGGGTCCAGACTCCTCGGGAAATCCAGGGGTAATCCACGTACTTGAAAAAAAAAAAAAAACGGTGTCCCGACCACGAACTGAAAGGGGACCCATGTTTGCACATGGGTCACCTTTCCACGAATGCCAGAAACCCACTTTGACTTCTGTCTAAGTGGGTTTCTTCAGCCAATCAGGGAGCGCCACGTTGTAGCACTCTCCTGATCAGCTGTGTGGTCCTGTCCTCACTGACAGGCAGCACACGGCAGTGTTACAATGTAGCGCCTATGCGCTACATTGTAACCAATGATGGGAACTTTCTGCCCTGCGGTTGACCTAAAGTGACGTCACCGCTGAGCAGAAAGTTCCCATCATTGGTTACAATGTAGCGCATAGGCGCTACATTGTAACACTGCCGTGTGCTGCCTGTCAGTGAGGACAGGACCACACAGCTGATCAGGAGAGTGCTACAACGTGGCGCTCCCTGATTGGCTGAAGAAACCCACTTAGACAGAAGTCAAAGTGGGTTTCTGGCATTCGTGGAAAGGTGACCCATGTGCAAACATGGGTCCCCTTTCAGTTCGTGGTCGGGACACCGTTTTTTGTTTTTTTTTTCAAGTACGTGGATTACCCCTGGATTTCCCGAGGAGCCTGGACCCCTGGATCTCGTGAGTATAATTTCTTCAACAGGTACCCCTTGGATTCTACTGGAGAAGAGGACCGACCTGCGTGGGAACTTAAGGTAAGTATGTATGTATGTGTGTATGTATGTAATAAAATTATACTTTCACGGTGTGTGTGTGTCTTGTCTTTTTTTGGGTATTTTTTTAGTAGTAGTACTACAGGTACCAGCGGGCCCGTTTTTCCGTTGCATGCTGGTACTTGTGGTTCTCCAAGTACCAGCATGCGGGGGAGGCTTGCTGGGACTTGTAGTACTGCTACTAAAAACAATATCTTTTCTTTTACAACAAAGGCTATCAGCCTCCCCATCCGCAGCCCATTGGATGGGGGGGGACAGCCTCGGGCTTCACCCCTGGCCCTTGGGTGGCTGGGGGGGGGGACCCCTTGATTGAAGGGGTCCCCACTCCCCCAGGGTACCCCGGCCAGGAGTGACTAGTTGGATTTTTGATGCCACGGCCGCAGGGCACTATATAAAAGTGACCCCCGGCTGTGGCATTATCTGTCCAGCTAGTGGAGCCCGGTGCTGGTTTTAAAAATACGGGGGACCCCTACTCTTTTTGTCCCCCGTATTTTTGGGGCCAGGACCAGGCGCAGAGCCCGATGCTGGTTGCTTAAATATGGGGGAACCCCTGTCATTTTTTTCCCCATATTTTTGCAACCAGGATCGGCTCAAAGAGCCCGAGGCTGGTTATGCTTAGGAGGGGGGACCCCACGCATTTTTTTTTATTATTTTACAGTGTTTAATTAAAAAAAATAAAAAAAAATAAACCCCAGCACGGATCACACAGATCCGGCCGAGATTGATTGTAAAAAAAGTCGGCAGTGTTTTGCTAATCACTGCCGTAAAAATAGAAAAAAAACCACGAATGACATCGACATCGGAACAAAAGAAAAACCCGAATACGACAGCTTAGTAAATTAGTCGTAATCAATTCAAAAAGTTGCAGTTTTACACTTTCGATGTCATTCGTGATTGAACTTTGACCTGAAACGGGAAAATACGAATCTTAGTAAATTTACCCCTGTGAGTGTGGTGAGGACTATGATGACACAGCTTAGCACCACACTCCCAGTCTGGGGATCTGGAGATGCTGCCTCTCACCTCCTGCTTAATACAGGGCACCCACAGAGCTTTCACCAGCCTTGTCTATGTCTCATGTTCTTGAATTGCTAGGACATACAGGAAGATGTGGCCAGTGCAATCTGATGACCCGTTACTGAAGTGTAAAGGTGTGCCAGGTCAGGTGTCTCTTTTGACCAGTTATTTAAAGCAGTCCTACAGTTTTATTTTATATAGGATCCAAGAAAATATTAGTAATTCTAGTCAAATGTAAGTGTATTTCTGTTCAGATATTATTATGTCATCCATTCCTTGAGAATCTGAAATTGGTGCTTTCTGCAGTGAAGGTAAAATGCAGCAATCCAATAGCAAATACAACAGAGTATATTTTTTAAAACATATGAATATTGATTTCATTATGTAGCCCTCATATGTGGTAAATAACAATAGTACACTTTACAATGTGTTTATTCTATACATGTACTGTATGTGGATGACATGTTCAAGGTCATTACTCCCCATGCTTTTAGCATTGTCTCTCTCAGAGAGTCCCTCCTCTTACTGCAGATGACTTTGTATGAAGGGTGAACATTAATATGACATTTTATGCTTGTTTTAAGTTGTGTATATAGAAAACGATGGAATCATGTTACCGATGTGCAGTATGTACAGATGCTCATTCTGTGTGCTGATAAGGGACATTAGTGTAGTGACACACTGCCACTTTCCAAAATATCCCTTTTTCCAACTTTAGAAACATACATGCTTAATTTTTATACCGTTTCGATCACAGTGGTTTTACAGCTCACAGCTTGTAATAAACGCTTCACATGAGGTGTGTGACAAAGTCAGCTAAAGTATAACAGGATTCCATTGGAGAGCATTTTTACAAAGCATTTTGGAAACTTATTAAAAACACAGAATTTTAATTTCTCTGACGTCCTAGTGGATGCTGGGGACTCCGTAAGGACCATGGGGAATAGCGGCTCCGCAGGAGACTGGGCACAAAAGTAAAGCTTTAGAACTACCTGGTGTGCACTGGCTCCTCCCCCTATGACCCTCCTCCAAGCCTCATTTAGATTTTTGTGCCCGAACGAGAAGGGTGCACACTAGGTGGCTCTCCTGAGCTGCTTAGTGAAAAGTTTAGTTTTAGGTTTTTTATGTTCAGTGAGACCTGCTGGCAACAGGCTCACTGCATCGAGGGACTAAGGGGAGAAGAAGCGAACTCACCTGCGTGCAGAGTGGATTGGGCTTCATAGGCTACTGGACATTAGCTCCAGAGGGACCGATCACAGGCCCAGCCATGGATAGGTCCCAGAGCCGCGCCGCCGGCCCCCTTACAGAGCCAGAAGACAGAAGAGGTCCGGAAAATCGGCGGCAGAAGACGTCCTGTCTTCAACAAGGTAGCGCACAGCACTGCAGCTGTGCGCCATTGCTCTCAGCACACTTCACACTCCGGTCACTGAGGGTGCAGGGCGCTGGGGGGGGGGGGGGGGGGGGGGGGGGCGCCCTGAGATGCAATAAAAAGACCTTGGATGGCAAAAAATGCATCACATATAGCTCCTGGGCTATATGGATGAATTTAACCCCTGCCAGAATACACAGAAAAACGGGAGATAAGGCCGCCGAGAAGGGGGCGGAGCCTATCTCCTCAGCACACTGGCGCCATTTTCCCTCACAGCTCCGTTGGAGGGAAGCTGTCACGATCCGGGTATCTGGACGCCATTACTTACCCTTCAGATGCCTCCTGAGGCTGGCTCAGCGTTCCAGGACCGGATCCCATCCGTTACACTGATGTCCACATTCCTGCCTCCTCTCCTGTCACTCTGAGACGCGGTCACCGCGGCGCCATGTAACATCTGGAAGGGCGTTCCCCGCGGCCTCCACCGCTGTCCCTGAGTTCCTGCATGCAGAGTGTCAGAGTGGCGATTACGTCAGCCGCGGCCTCCGCTGTGCCCGCGTGGTTTAGATGTGCAATCATCAGTCTGGCGCCTCCTGTCTCCTGTGGCCGGCGCCGCCATTGCTGTTTCAATTCTCACATGGATTACAAACCAAACTTCCCTCCAAGTGTCTGCATGGGCGCAGCCATCTTGGATTTTGTCATCTGATCATTTCCACCAATCTGCTGTCTGTATTGTTAATCTGCATAATTGCCTAGCCAACTCCTTCCTTGCTGCAGGTATAAATATGCTGTGCCTGAGCAAGGAAGGCGTCAGTGCTTTGGTTGTCTAACCTAGTTCCAGTTTGTCTCTCTCCTGTGGTTGTCTTCCAGGTTCCAGCTCCTGTCTCCAGACTTCTGCTATAGAGACCCGCACCAGCATTCCATCTGCGGTGTAGCCTGACTCTCCGATCCATTCTGGACTCACCTGTTTCCAGCAGCAAACAATCACCTGCTTCCAGCCCAGCTTCCAGCAGTGTATAGCTTCTCTTAAAGGGCTGGTGTCCTTTTCTGCACTTTACCACTCTCCACCGGTATTATTATTTCACCGCTCTCAAACTCCAAACTTCATTATTATTTCACCGCTCTCAAACAATCACCTGCTTCCAGCCCAGCTTCCAGCAGTGTATAGCTTCTCTTAAAGGGCCGGTGTCCTTTTCTGCACTTTACCACTCTCCACCGGTATTATTATTTCACCGCTCTCAAACTCCAAACTTCATTATTATTTCATCGCTCTCAAGTTCGTTTATTATTTAACTGGTTCCAGCCAGTATCCACTCCGTACCAACAACAGTCTGGTTCCAGCCAGTATCCACAGCAGCCGTTTTACCTTCAGCAGCCCAGCCTTTCCTGGAACATCAGCTGGTACGATCCTGGGTTCTCTCCATTGCTACAGTCAGGCCTGGTAAGGACTTTCCAACTAGAAGATTATAAGAACTGTCTCACACTACCAGTGCCTGTGGCCCTTGCCACCCTGTAGTACCCAGGAATTGTATTTATCCTCTGTTGACTTTTATGTTTCCTTTTACTGCTGCTGTGTTACGGAGTTTGTCATAATAAACATCATTGACTTTTATCCTGGTTGTCGTGGTCACGCCTTCGGGCAGTTATTCTACATGTTACTTACATGTCTAGGGGTCTGATACAACCTCCCAGGTTCCGTTACATCTCAGCCCCTACAACTGAGGCTGCCTCCCGTCAGCTCAGGCCCTCAGTTGTGACAGTAAGCACTGACCTAATGAATCCAGCCGGAGACCAGGATCAAGCGGCCAGGCCGATGCAAGAACTGGCAGCCCGACTTGAACATCAGGAGGCTGCACAGGGCCACATCATCCGCTGTCTCCAGGATCTCTCTACACGGCTGGATGGGATTCAAACGACCCTCCGTGGACCTGGCACGTCCGGTGCGTCCACTACAGTGACACCAGCTGTAACCCCACCCACCTTACCCATTTCCAGTCCACATCTTCATCTTCCAACGCCAGCAAAATTTGATGGATCTCCAAGGTTCTGCAGGGGCTTTCTCAATCAATGTGAAATCCACTTTGAGCTTCTACCTGGCAATTTCTTCAGTGACCGTACCAAAATTGCCTATATCATCTCCCTTCTCAGTGGCTCAGCCCTTGACTGGGCATCACCTTTATGGGAGAAGTCTGATCCCCTGCTATCCTCCTATACTGACTTTGTAGCTACATTCAGGCGCATCTTCGACGAGCCAGGCCGGATAACATCTGCTTCATCTGAGATTCTCCGTTTACGCCAGGGAACACGTACTGTGGGACAGTATCTTATACAGTTTAAAATCCTGGCATCCGAACTGGCATGGAACGACGAGGCCCTGTATGCTGCATTCTGGCATGGCTTATCAGAACGCATCAAGGATGAGTTAGCTACCAGAGACTTGCCCTCTAAGTTGGATGAGCTAATTTCTCTTTGCACGAAGGTTGATCTACGTTTCAGAGAGAGAGCAACCGAGCGAGGAAGATCATCTACTCCTAAATCTTCTGCTCCTCCTCCTCGTCAACCATCTCCATCCAAGGATGAGCCTATGCAAATTAGTCGTTCCCGTCTATCTCCCGCTGAGCGCCGAAGACGTCTCTCTGAGTCTCTCTGTCTCTACTGTGCAGCTCCGTCGCACACTATCAATGCCTGTCCCAAACGTCCGGGAAACTCCAGATCCTAGCTCGCCAAGGAGAGGGCCGGCTAGGAGTAATGATCTCCTCTCCATCTCCTCATGACTGTAACCTCCCAGTGTCGCTCCAAATTGCTCAACGTTACAGGAACGTCATTGCCCTCCTTGATTCCGGAGCAGCTGGGAATTTCATAACCGAAGCTTATGTTAAACGGTGGTCCCTACCCACCGAGAGACTGTCCTCGTCCATCTCTTTGACTGCCGTGGATGGCAGCAAGATTTTTGACGCAGTCATTTCCTTAAGGACTCTTCCAGTTCGTCTGAGAGTGGGAGTTCTTCATTCTGAGTATATTTCTTTTTTAGTGATTCCAAGAGCCACACATCCAGTGGTTTTAGGCCTTCCATGGCTCCGTCTCCACAACCCATCAATTGACTGGACGACTACGCAAATACTGGCATGGGGTCCCTCCTGTGCTGAGACTTGTTTAGCCAAAGTTCTTCCTGTTTGTTCTTCCTTCCCCAGGTCATCTGATGTTCCGCCTCCTCCATATCAAGACTTCACGGACGTGTTCAGTAAAGCCTCTGCTGATATCCTTCCTCCTCATAGAGAATGGGACTGCCCAATCGACCTCATTCCAGGGAAGGTTCCACCGCGAGGCCGAACTTATCCGTTGTCTCTGCCTGAGACACACTCCATGGAAGAGTACATCAAAGAGAACCTGGCGAAGGGTTTCATCCGACCATCTTCTTCTCCAGCCGGCGCAGGCTTCTTCTTCGTTAAGAAGAAAGACGGTGGTCTGCGTCCGTGCATCGACTACAGAGGTCTGAACGACATTACCGTCAAGAACCGATACCCTTTACCCCTGATTACCGAGCTCTTTGATAGAGTTAGTGGTGCAACTATTTTCACAAAGCTGGACTTGAGGGGTGCCTACAATCTCATCCGAATCCGTGAGGGTGACGAGTGGAAGACCGCCTTTAACACCCGTGACGGACATTATGAGTACCTCGTCATGCCCTTCGGATTGAGCAACGCTCCAGCAGTCTTCCAGCACTTCGTGAATGAGATTTTCAGGGACATCTTGTACCGCCATGTTGTGGTTTATCTAGACGACATCCTCATCTTTGCTAATAATCTCGAAGATCATCGTTTCTGGGTAAAAGAGGTTCTTTCCCGTCTCCGTGTCAATCACCTCTATTGTAAATTGGAGAAGTGTGTGTTTGAAGTTAAAACCATTCCGTTTCTAGGTTACATTGTGTCCGGTTCCGGACTAGAGATGGATCCTGAGAAACTCCAAGCAATCCAGAATTGGCCTATACCCTTAAGCCTCAAAGGGGTCCAGAGGTTCTTAGGGTTCGCCAATTATTATAGAAAATTTATACGAGACTTTTCCACCATTGTGGCGCCTATCACTGCATTAACCAAGAAAGGTGCTAATCCATCCAAGTGGTCCGAGGAAGCTACACAGGCCTTTCACCTTCTGAAGCAACGGTTCATCTCTGCACCAGTTCTGAAACAGCCCGACACCGACTCTCCTTTTATCTTAGAGGTAGATGCCTCCTCCGTTGGAGTAGGAGCAGTGTTATCCCAGAGGGCCAAAGATGGACATCTACATCCTTGCAGTTTCTTCTCCCGGAAGTTCTCCCCAGCTGAGCGCAACTATGCCATTGGCGATCAGGAGTTGCTAGCCATCAAGCTCGCTCTGGAGGAGTGGAGATACCTTTTGGAGGGAGCTTCCCACTCAATCACCATACTTACCGACCACAAAAATCTTTTATATCTCAAAGGCGCACAATGTCTGAATCCTCGTCAGGCCAGATGGGCACTTTTCTTCTCTAGGCTTGACTTTAAACTCCAGTTCTGTCCGGGTTCTCAGAATCGCAAGGCCGATGCCCTTTCCCGCTCATGGGAGCAAGAAAATGAGTCCGAGTCTGCAGACAAGCATCCTATTATTAATCCGTTGGCATTCTCCACGGTAGGGATGGACTCTACGCCTCCACCAGGGAAAAGTTTTGTTAAGCCAGTTCTAAGGAAGAAGCTCATGCATTGGGCCCATGCTTCCCGTTTTTCTGGACATACAGGCATTCAGAAAACCCTTGAATTTATTTCTAGGTCCTACTGGTGGCCAACTCTGAAGAAGGACGTTATGGAATTTATTGCCTCCTGCCCAAAGTGTGCCCAACACAAAGTCTCCCGCCAGTCGCCTGCGGGGCAACTGGTTCCATTATCTGTTCCCCGTCGACCTTGGACCCATTTGTCGATGGACTTTGTTTCCGATCTACCTATCTGCAACAAGTTTAATACCATCTGGGTGGTAGTTGACCGGTTCACCAAGATGGCACATTTCATCCCTCTCACCGGTCTTCCGTCAGCTTCCAAGTTGGCTCAAGTGTTTATACAAGAGATCTTCCGACTTCACGGTCTTCCTGAAGAGATCATCTCGGATCGTGGAGTACAATTTGGAGCCAAATTTTGGCGAAGTTTGTGTCAAGCCCTCCAAGTCAAGTTAAAGTTTTCCACGGCTTACCATCCTCAGACCAATGGTCAAACCGAGAGGGTGAATCAGGACTTGGAGGCCTTCCTCCGTATATATGTGTCTTCCTCTCAAGATGACTGGGTTCAACTCCTTCCTTGGGCCGAGTTCAGCCACAACAATCAATACCATTCCTCATCTTCTTCTACACCATTCTTCATTAATTATGGATTCCACCCTAAAGTCCCAGAATTCCAACCGCTTCCCGCAACTTCTGTTCCAGCAGTGGATGTCACCTTGCGTCAGTTTTCAAATAACTGGAGGAACGTCCGCGCAGCCCTGCTTAAAGCCTCATTCAGGTATAAGAAGTTTGCCGATAGGAAGCGTAGAGCGGTTCCTGCTCTCAAGGTGGGTGATCGTGTGTGGCTGTCCACGAAGAATTTGAGGTTGAGAGTTCCCAGCATGAAATTTGCACCTCGCTACATCGGACCCTTCAAGATTGAACAAGTCATCAATCCTGTTGCCTACAGGTTACAGTTACCATCCTTCTTGAAAATACCCAGGACATTTCATGTTTCTTTGTTGAAACCGCTGATCCTGAATCGGTTTCATTCCGCACTTCCTCCAGCTCCCAAAGTTCAGACTCAACGGGGAGTCGAGTACGAGGTGGCCAAGATTTTGGACTCACGTTTCCGTTACGGTCAGTTACAATACCTCATTGACTGGAAGGGCTATGGTCCTGAAGAACGCTCTTGGACCAATGCCTCAGACGTCCATGCTCCTGCCTTGGTCCGAAATTTCCACGCAAAGTTTCCTTTAAAGCCTAAGAAGTGTCCTGGGGCCACTCCTAAAGGGGGGGGTGCTGTCACGATCCGGGTATCTGGACGCCATTACTTACCCTTCAGATGCCTCCTGAGGCTGGCTCAGCGTTCCAGGACCGGATCCCATCCGTTACACTGATGTCCACATTCCTGCCTCCTCTCCTGTCACTCTGAGACGCGGTCACCGCGGCGCCATGTAACATCTGGAATGGCGTTCCCCGCAGCCTCCACCGCTGTCCCTGAGTTCCTGCATGCAGAGTGTCAGAGTGGCGATTACGTCAGCCGCGGCCTCCGCTGTGCCCGCGTGGTTTAGATGTGCAATCATCAGTCTGGCGCCTCCTGTCTCCTGTGGCCGGCGCCGCCATTGCTGTTTCAATTCTCACATGGATTACAAACCAAACTTCCCTCCAAGTGTCTGCATGGGCGCAGCCATCTTGGATTTTGTCATCTGATCATTTCCACCAATCTGCTGTCTGTATTGTTAATCTGCATAATTGCCTAGCCAACCCCTTCCTTGCTGCAGGTATAAATATGCTGTGCCTGAGCAAGGAAGGCGTCAGTGCTTTGGTTGTCTAACCTAGTTCCAGTTTGTCTCTCTCCTGTGGTTGTCTTCCAGGTTCCAGCTCCTGTCTCCAGACTTCTGCTATAGAGACCCGCACCAGCATTCCATCTGCGGTGTAGCCTGACTCTCCGATCCATTCTGGACTCACCTGTTTCCAGCAGCAAACAATCACCTGCTTCCAGCCCAGCTTCCAGCAGTGTATAGCTTCTCTTAAAGGGCCGGTGTCCTTTTCTGCACTTTACCACTCTCCACCGGTATTATTATTTCACCGCTCTCAAACTCCAAACTTCATTATTATTTCACCGCTCTCAAACAATCACCTGCTTCCAGCCCAGCTTCCAGCAGTGTATAGCTTCTCTTAAAGGGCCGGTGTCCTTTTCTGCACTTTACCACTCTCCACCGGTATCATTATTTCACCGCTCTCAAACTCCAAACTTCATTATTATTTCATCGCTCTCAAGTTCGTTTATTATTTAACTGGTTCCAGCCAGTATCCACTCCGTACCAACAACAGTCTGGTTCCAGCCAGTATCCACAGCAGCCGTTTTACCTTCAGCAGCCCAGCCTTTCCTGGAACATCAGCTGGTACGATCCTGGGTTCTCTCCATTGCTACAGTCAGGCCTGGTAAGGACTTTCCAACTAGAAGATTATAAGAACTGTCTCACACTACCAGTGCCTGTGGCCCTTGCCACCCTGTAGTACCCAGGAATTGTATTTATCCTCTGTTGACTTTTATGTTTCCTTTTACTGCTGCTGTGTTACGGAGTTTGTCATAATAAACATCATTGACTTTTATCCTGGTTGTCGTGGTCACGCCTTCGGGCAGTTATTCTACATGTTACTTACATGTCTAGGGGTCTGATACAACCTCCCAGGTTCCGTTACATCTCAGCCCCTACAACTGAGGCTGCCTCCCGTCAGCTCAGGCCCTCAGTTGTGACAGTAGCTCCCTGGCTCTCCCCTGCAGTCACTACACTACAGAAAGGGTTAAAAAAGAGAGGGGGGCACTAATTACGCGCAGTATTAAAAATACAGCAGCTATAAGGGGAAAAACACTTATATAAGGTTATCCCTGTATATATATATAGCGCTCTGGTGTGTGCTGGCAAACTCTCCCTCTGTCTCCCCAAAGGGCTAGTGGGGTCCTGTCCTCTATCAGAGCATTCCCTGTGTGTGTGCTGTGTGTCGGTACGTTTGTGTCGACATGTATGAGGAGAAAAATGATGTGGAGACGGAGCAGATTGCCTGTAATAGTGATGTCACCCCCTAGGGGGTCGACACCTGAGTGGATGAACTGTTGGAAGGAATTACGTGACAGTGTCAGCTCTGTATAAAAGACAGTGGTTGACATGAGACAGCCGGCTACTCAGCTTGTGCCTGTCCAGACGTCTCATAGGCCGTCAGGGGCTCTAAAGCGCCCGTTACCTCAGATGGCAGATATAGACGCCGACACGGATACTGACTCCAGTGTCGACGGTGAAGAGACAAATGTGACTTCCAGTAGGGCCACACGTTACATGATTGAGGCAATGAAAAATGTTTTACACATTTCTGATAATACGAGTACCACCAAAAAGGGGTATTATGTTCGGTGAGGAAAAACTACCTGTAGTTTTCCTGAATCTGAGAAATTAAATGAGGTGTGTGATGATGCGTGGGTTTCCCCCGATAACAACTGATAATTTCTAAAATGTTATTGGCATTATATCCTTTCCCGCCAGAGGTTAGGGTGCGTTGGGAAACACCCCCTAGGGTGGATAAAGCGCTCACACGCTTGTAAGAACAAGGGCTCTACCCTCTCCTGAGATGGCCGCCCTTAAGGATCCTGCTGATAGAAAGCAGGAGGGTATCCTAAAATGTATTTACACACATACTGGTGTTATACTGCGACCAGCAATCGCCTCAGCCTGGATGTGCAGTGCTGGGTTGGCGTGGTCGGATTCCCTGACTGAAAATATTGATACCCTAGATAGGGACAGTATATTATTGCCTATAGAGCATTTAAAATATGCATTTCTATATATGCGTGATGCACAGCGGAATATTTGCCGACTGGCATCAAGTCTAAGTGCGTTGTCCATTTCTGCCAGTAGAGGGTTATGGACACGACAGTGGTCAGGTGATGCGGATTCCAAACGGCATTTGGAAGTATTGCCTTATTAAGGAGTTATTTGGGGTCGGTCTTTCAGACCTGGTGGCCACGGCAACAGCTGGGAAATCCACGTTTGTACCCCAGGTCGCCTCTCAACATAAGAAGACGCCGTATTATCAGGCGCAGTCTTTTCGTGGGCAAGGGGGCAAAAGGTTCCTCATTTCTGCCCCGTGACAGAGGGAGAGGAAAAAGGCTGCAGAAATCAGCCAGTTCCCAGGAACAGAAGCCCTCTCCCGCCTCTGCCAAGCCCTCAGTATGACGCTGGGGCTTTACAAGCAGAATCAGGCACGGTGGGGGCCCGTCTCAATGAATTTCAGCGCGCAATGGGCTCACTCGCAAGTAGACCCCTGGATCCTTCAGGTGATATCTCAGGGGTACAAATTGGAATTCGAGACGTCCCCCCCTCGCCGTTTCCTAAAGTCGGCTTTACCGATGTCTCCTTCTGACAGGGAGGCAGTTTTGGAAGCCATTCACAAGCTGTATTCCCAGCAGGTGATAATCAAGGTACCCCTCCTGCAACAGGGAACGGGGTATTATTCCACACTGTTGTGGTACCGAAGCCGGACGGCTCGGTGAGACCGATTCTAAATCTAAAATCTTGAACACTTACATACGGATGTTCAAATTCAAGATTGAGTCACTCAGAGCAGTGATTGCGAACCTGGAAGAAGGGGACTACATGATGTCTCGGGACATCATGGATGCTTACCTTCATGTCCCAATTTACCCTTCTCACCAAGGGTACCTCAGGTTTATGGTACAGAACTGTCACTATCAGTTTCAGACGCTGCCATATGGATGGTCCACGGCACCCCGGGTCTTTACCAAGGTAATGGCCGAAATGATGATACTCCTTCGAAGGAAGGGAATTTTAGTTATCCCTTACTTGGACGATTCCCTGATAAGGGTAAGATCCAGGGAACAGTTGGAGGTCGGTGTAGCACTATCGCAGGTAGTGTTGCGGCAGCACGATTGGATTCTCAATATTCCAAAATCGCAGCTGATTCCGACGACTCGTCGTCTGTTCCTAGGGATGATCCTGGACACAGTCCAGAAAAAGGTGTTTCTCCCGGACGAGAAAGTCAGGGAGTTATCCGAGCTAGTCGGGAACCTCCTATAAACGAGCCAAGTCTCAGTACATCAATGAAAGGGTTCTGGGAAAAATGGTGGCTTCCTACGAAGCAATCCCATTCGGCAGATTCCACGCAAGAACTTTCCAGTGGGACCTGCTGGACAAATGGTCCGGGTCGCATCTTCAGATGCATCAGCGGATAACCCTGTCACCAAGCACAAGGGTGTCTCTCCTGTGGTGGTTGCAGAGTGCTCATCTTCTAGAGGGCCGCAGATTCGACATTCAGGACTGGGTCCTGGTGACCACGGATGCCAGCCTGCGAGGCTGGGGAGCAGTCACACAGGGAAGGAATTTCCAGAGCTTATGGTCAAGCCTGGAGACATCACTTCACATAAATATCCTGAAGCTAAAGGCCATTTACAATGCTCTAAGCTCAGCAAGACCTCTGCTTCAAGGTCACCCGGAGTTGATCCATTCGGACAACATCACGGCAGTCACCCACGTAAACAGACAGGGTGACACAAGAAGCAGGAGGGCAATGGCAGAAGCTGCAAGGATTCTTCGCTGGGCGGAAAATCATGTGATAGCACTGTCAGCAAGTGGGGACTTCACCCAGAAGTCTTCCACATGTTTATAAAACTCGACAAGTTTTGCGCCGGGTCAAGGGACCCTCCGGCAATAGCTGTAGATGCTCTGGTAACACAGTGGGTGTACCAGTCAGTGTATGTGTTCCCTCCTCTGCCTCTCATACCCAAGGTACTGAGAATTATAAGATGGAAAGGAGTAAGCACTATATTCGGGCTCCGGATTGGCCAAGAAGGACTTGGTAACCGGAACTTCAAGAGATGCTCACGGAGGATCCGTGGCCTCTACCTCTAAGAAGGGACCTGCTCCAGCAAGGACCCTGTCTGTTCCAAGACTTACCGCGACTGCGTTTGACGGCATGGCGGTTGAACGCCGGATCCTGAAGGAGAAAGGCATTCCGGATGAAGTCATTCCTATCCTGATCAAAGCCAGGAAAGATATAACCGCAAAACATTATCACCGCATTTGGCGAAAATATGTTGCGTGGTGCGAGGCCAGTAAGGCCCCGACGGAGGAATTTTCAACTAGGTCGATTCCTACATTTCCTGCAAACAGGAGTGTCTATGGGCCTGAAATGGGGGTCCATTAAGTTTCAAATTTCGGCCCTGTCAATTTTCTTCCAAAAAGAACTAGCTTCAGTCCCTGAAGTTCAGACGTTTGTGAAAGGGGTACTGTATATACAGCCTCCTTTTGTGCCTCCAGTGGCACCTTGGGATCTAAATGTAGTTGTTGGGTTCCAAAAGTCACATTGGTTTGAACCACTTAAATATGTGGAGTTAAAATATCTCACATGGAAAGTGGTCATGCTGTTGGCCCTGGCCTGGGCCAGGTGCGTGTCAGAATTGGCGGCTTTATCCTGTAAAAGCCCTCATCTGATTTTCCATTCGGACAGGGCGGAATTGAGGACTTGTCCTCAGTTTCTCCCTAAGGTGGTTTTCAGCGTTTTCACCTGAATCAACCTATTGTGGTGCCTGCGGCTACTAGGGACTTGGAGGACTCCAAGTTGCTAGACGTTGTCAGGGCCCTGGAAATATAGGTTTCCAGGACGGCTGGAGTCAGAAAATCTGACTCATTGTTTATTCTGTATGCACCCAACAAGCTGGGTGCTCCTGCTTCTAAGCAGACTATTGCTCGTTGGATTTGTAGTACAATTCAGCTTGCACATTCTGTGGCAGGCCTGCCACAGACAAAATCTGTAAAAGCCCATTCCACAAGGAAGGTGGGCTCATCTTGGGCGGCTGCCCGAGGGGTCTCGGCTTTACAACTTTGCCGAGCAGCTACTTGGTCAGGAGCAAATACGTTTGTAAAATTCTACAAATTTGATACCCTGGCTGAGGAGGACCTGGAGTTCTCTCATTTGGTGCTGCAGAGTCATCCGCACTCTCCCGCCCGTTTGGGAGCTTTGGTATAATCCCCATGGTCCTTACGGAGTCCCCAGCATCCACTAGGACGTCAGAGAAAATAAGAATTTACTTACCGATAATTCTATTTCTCGTAGTCCGTAGTGGATGCTGGGCGCCCATCCCAAGTGCGGATTGTCTGCAATACTGGTACATAGTTATTGTTACCAAAAAAAAAAAAAAAAAATCGGGTTATTGCTGTAGTGAGCCATCTTTTCTAGAGGCTCCTCTGTTATCATGCTATTAACTGGGTTTAGATCACAAGTTATATGGTGTGATTGGTGTGGCTGGTATGAGTCTTACCCGGGATTCAAAATCCTTCCTTATTGTGTACGCTCGTCCGGGCACAGTATCCTAACTGAGGCTTGGAGGAGGGTCATAGGGGGAGGAGCCAGTGCACACCAGGTAGTTCTAAAGCTTTACTTTTGTGCCCAGTCTCCTGCGGAGCCGCTATTCCCCATGGTCCTTACGGAGTCCCCAGCATCTACTACGGACTACGAGAAATAGAATAATCGGTAAGTAAAGTAGCAAATTATACTTACCGATAATTTCATTTCTTCAAGATACTCCATGGCAGCCATTACTCTGGGATTTATCCCTACTCCTAGATTTTAGACAGGAAGTTTTTTCTATTTTAGGCTCCGCCCCTTCTGGGAATATAGGTCCGTCCGCCTCTGGCTTCCCCAGTCTTTTGAGTGTCTCCTTGACGGAGCCTGAGAAAAAACAAAGATATATGGAGGTGGGAAAACTAGGCTGCCATGGAGTATCTTGAAGAAATGAAATTATCGGTAAGTATAATTTGCTACTTTCTTCTACGCTACTCCATGGCAGCCATTACTCTGGGATATACCAAAGCATCCTAGTAGGGAGGGAAATAAACCACACAGAACCCAAATGATGCTTAAAGTAAATCTTTATGCAGTTGCTTCCTTCAGTACTGCTTCTCCAAAGTGACCACCAGAGACATCTAAGCCATAGTGTCTGGTGAATGTATGGATGGACGACCACGTCGCTGCTGCACATATCTCTTTAATCGACACCTGCGCTCTTCTTGCCCAGGATGTAGCCACAGCCCTCGTAGAGTGTGCCTTAATGTGGTCTGGAACTGGTCGGCCATTTTCTTGATAGGTGAACGCAATCAATTCCGTGATCCACCTAGAGATCGTGTTTTTAGAAGGTGATTCACCTTTTTTGACTCCAGAGTGTAGAACAAACAAATTCTTAACTTTCCGGAAGTCTTTTACTCTCTCCAAGTATATAGAGACTGCCCGCAAAACATCCAGCATATGCAGTCTTTCTTCGTAATCATCCGTAGGGTACGGAAAGAAAGATGGTAGAATGATTTCTTGACCCATATGGAAGTTTGATACTACTTTTGGCAGAAATTCAGGATTATTCCTCAATATTATTCTGTCTGGAAGAATATTCAGGTAGGGCTCCTCAGCCCAGAGAGCCTGTAGTTCCCCAACCCTTTTCGCTGAAGTTATTGCCGTGAGGAAAACTACCTTCCAGGTAAGCATTTTTAAAGGGATTTCCCGCAGAGGTTCGAAGGGTGAATCCATCAGCGTGTTCAGAACAAGGTTCAGATCCCAGGTTGGCATAACTGATCTGACTCTGGGACGTTCCCTCTTGATGGCTTGACAGAATCTCTGTATCAGGTTATCCTCCGACAACTTCCTATCCAGCAATATACTTAAGGCTGATATTTGTACCTTGATGGTTGATACTGCCAAACCCATCTGGAAACCTTCGCTTAAGAACTGCAGTATCTGAGGAACTTCAACCTTAGAGATTTCGGTATCATCTTTCAACCAATCTCCAAATTTTTTCCACACTCTGTAATAGGATTTCGAAGAGGTGCTCTTCCTTGCTTTCATAAGTAAGGTGACAACCTGTTCTGAAAGGCCTTTAGTTCTCAGGATTGACCTTTCAACTTCCACGCCGTCAAATGAAGACTCTGTGGGTTTGGGTGAAAGACTGGTCCCTGACGTAGTAGCTCTGGTTCTACTGGTAAGATCCATGGACCCTGTATTGCCATTCTGAGTACCGTGGGAAACCACACTCTGTTTGGCCAGTGAGGTAGAATTATTATAACTACCGCTCTCTCCTCTCTGATTTTCCGTAGAACTCGGGGTATCATTGGCAGTGGAGGGAACACATAGCTGAGGCTGAAGTTCCACCTCTGGGAGAGAGCATCTGTCCCGTTGGAATTTGGGGACTGGTACCTTGAAAAGAAATGCTCCACTTTCGTATTCTGGGATGTAGCCATCAGGTCTATCTGAGGGTACCCAAACCTCTGTGTTATCAAGTGGAACACTTGAGGATTTAGCTCCCATTCTCCTGGTAATACCTCGTGTCTGCTCAGGTAATCCGCCACTAGATTGGATTCTCCTGGAACATGAAGGGCCGTTATGGACTTTAGATTTTGTACTGCCCAATCCAAAATCTTCGCTACTTCCACCCATAGATCTCGACTTCTGGTGCCTCCTTGTCGGTTTAAATATGCCACGACTGTCACATTGTCCGAGAACACCCTCAGATGAGACTGCACCAGCAGCATCTGAAAACAACATATCGAATTCCACACTGCCCTCATTTCTCGTTTGTTGGAAGACATGAGTTTTTCTTGGTTGGACCATGAGCCCTGGCATGTGTGACTTAACAGATGACCTCCCCAACCTGTGGCGCTTGCATCTGTTGTTAAGACAGCGTACTTGGGTTGTGCTAAGGACACCGACCTCTGCCTCAAACTCTGGTCCATCCACCAATCCAGGGACTTCTTTGCTCCTTGAGTAAGGATTATCTTGTGGTCTAGGTCTCTGCCTATACGGACCGCTCTGATTATGTCCCACTGGAACGTTCTCATTTTCCACCTGGCCCAGGGTACTACATCTATCGTAGAAGACAACATCCCCACAAGACGCAGGCCCAGCCGGAGTGAAATGCTGTCCTCTACCTGAACCAGGGATGAAAGATCTTGAATCTTTTTGCATCGGTCTTCTGATAATGCCACCGTGTACTTCTTCGAATCTATCCAAACACCTAGGAACTGCAGACCTTGTGTTGGATCTAGCTTGCTCTTCTTCCAATTCACTAGCCAACCATGAGCTTGAAGAATCTGAAGAGTCTTCTGTACGGTTATTATTAGAGTTGCTTTCGTGCTCGCACAGATCAGCAAGTCGTCCAGGTACGGCCATAAAGCTATGCCCATCACTCTCATATGTGCTACTAGAGCTAGAAGCACTTTCGTGAAGACTCTTGGCGAGGAAGACAGGCCGAACGGCAGGCAGGTAAACTGAAGATGTTCTCCAAGGACGTGAAATCTTAGAAACTTCTGGTCGTCCCGGTGAATTGGCACATGAAAGTATGCATCCTTCAGATCTATAGAAGCCATAAAGTCTTCCTGCTTTATCCCTAATAATATGGTCTTCAATGTTTCCATGTGAAACCTTTTCTTTATAAGAAATTTGTTCAAACTTCTTAAATCCAGAATGGCCCTGAATTCCCCTGATGGTTTCTGAATCAGGAACATCCTGGAATAAAAACCTCTTCTCTCCTCTGCCTTCGGTACCTTTACAACCGCCTGTGTTTTGATGAGGTTTTCTATAATATCCTGAAAGGCTATTATCTGTTCTTTTGACGTTAAGCTTTTTGACTTCACGAAATTCCGTCCTATCGGCTTCTTTATGAATTCTATACGATAACCCTGGGAAATTACTTTTAATACTCAGGCTTCTTGAGTTGACTCCTGCCACTGATCCGCAAATTTCATTAATCTGCCTCCTACTGGCGCAGCATTCTGGGGCATCATATAGTCAGAATTTCCTATTTCCTCTTCTGCCAGACTGACGAAAGGACTGCCTGGTAGTTGTTGGAGTGTATCTACCATACTGCCTACCTGGCCTGTATGACCTGGCCTCTTTAAACTGTTGTTTAGGTGAAGAAGCCCTAAACCTTGTTTTCCTATCAAATGGCAGTTTTGCGGATTTACCGCCTGACATTACATTAATTATGGACTCTAGCTTACTCCCAAAGAGACGAGATCCTTCATACGGAAGAGCTACCAATCTATTTTTAGAGTGGACGTCTGCTGTCCAGGTACGCAGCCACAATGACCTTCTAGCCGCAACACCTGCCGCTAATGACTTTGCTGCATATTCTACTACCTCAAGAGAGGCCTCACACAGATACTCCACCGCCTTCATCATCACAGCCAGGTCTTTCTGCAGGTGATGTCTGGATACCTGATCCTCCAAATCACGATGCAGGTTGTTCCCCCATAGCCTCAGGGTTCTGGTTGTTGACGCCATCGCTACCCCAGCCTTCAGCGTCACTGCTGATGCTTTATGGACTTTTTTCAAGGAACTCTCAACCTTCTTATCCATCGCATCCTTAAGCACCGCACCATCTTCTAACAGGATGGTGGTTTTGGAAACTACTTCTGCCACAGCAGCATCCACTTTAGGTAATTCACACCACTTATTAAATTCTACATCTTGTACCGGAAACATACGCTCCAACCTCTTCATATAATTGAGACGCTTGTCAGCAGTCTGCCACTGCACTGACATAATCTCCTTTAACACTTTATGTACCGGAAAACATCGGCTTTTCTTAATTCTGTCTTCAAATAAAGGATCTTGAGCGCCATCCTCCTGTGCTTCATCCTTAATATTTAAAGCTCTATACATATGCTTTAATAAGCCATCCACTATATCCAGATTAAATGATCTATCTGGCTCCTGAGCTTCCTCCGACTCTGCCGGCGAGGGACTATCAGCATAATCCAATACAACGAGACTATCTGAATCCTCAGCAGCATCTAGACTGGTCTGCGACCTGGATCTTTTAGCCCCCTGAAGCTCCTTTAATTCCTCTTTTGTTACAAATGATTTTTTCATCCATTCCATTAGGTCCTGAATCTGCTTAGATTGGCCCTGGGATGCTTCACAATCATCGCATAACTTGCTATGTTTATCTCCAGAAAAACTTCTTCTACAACCAGAACAAGCCAAATGATGTTTCTTTTTATGTGTTCTTTTCCTAGGCACATCAGACACACTGCAACAAAAGCAGATGATACACTAAGCACCCTAACTACATAAAATAATAATAATAAGTGCCCTAATGAGGCTGCTTACCATTCCTGGGCACATGTAGGCGTGGAGGGGGACATCTCTTTGTCCATGTCTGCCAGATCCTAGAATTCTCTCTTCCAATACTTGTTTTATTCCCTTATTACTGGGAATATCAACGCTGCTCCTCTCTCACTCTCAGCGGTGGACCGCGCCATTTTTATCCTCCTCTGACTCTCAGCCTCCGGGCGGCGCATGCGCAGACCGATCCGCGGCACTTCCGGTATTCGGCCGCGCACTTCCGCCCGCCGCGTCCAGCGCTGCCCTCCAGGCTCAGCGCGACTTCCGCCCTCCAGTCTCCGGCGTTTTCGGCAGTTGCTAGCGGCAACAGGAGCGGGGGCACTTCTCAGAATGATCCAGCAGGCTTAGTTCAGCATATTCCTCTCCAGGCAGGTACATAAATCAGGCAGTAACATTCCATATTTGTACTGCCACAGGCAGCAATTATTATGGATTCTTTCAGCTTTATACTGCCACAGGCAGTAATTACAATGCTTTCTCATTGATCCTGGGTGCCAAACCCCTTCCAGCCGCGGCTCACAGAGGCGCATTAGGCCGGGAAAATCCTGGTAAGCCTCATATTTGAATAAAACAACAAACGACTACACTGTCACTATCTAAGGAGACAGGAAAAAGACTGGGGAAGCCAGAGGCGGACGGACCTATATTCCCAGAAGGGGCGGAGCCTAAAATAGAAAAAACTTCCTGTCTAAAATCTAGGAGTAGGGATAAATCCCAGAGTAATGGCTGCCATGGAGTAGCGTAGAAGAAATTCTTATTTTTGTGGCGTCCTCTTAGTAGCAATCATGTAAATCAGTTAATTCAATTTGGAGATGCAGCACTTGAAAACTACTGTTTAAATGACCCATGTGACAATACACTTTCATCTGATTCATTTGTAAAGAAGCACATTTTTTTCATTCATTCATTTATACCCTTTTCAGACAGAAACATCTGCAATTCCCGGCAGGTATGGGTCATTGGGTCCACACAACCTTAGGTCGACAGTCATTAGGTCGACCACTATTGGTCGATATGCATTAGGTCAACAGGGTCACTAGGTCGACATGGTCATTAGGTTGACATGTACTAGGTTGACAGGTCATAAGGTCGACATGAGGGTTTTTTGTTACTGTTTTTGGTGTCGTTTTCTTCGTAAAGTGACGGGGAACCCCAATTAGTGCACCGTGTCCACTTGCATGGCTCACTTCACTCACCATGTTTCGGACAAGGTGCCTCGCTCCGCTACAGCTGCACTTGGCACAGGTTACCGTTCCCAATTGTAGTGCACGTAGATCGTAAAGTATGAAAAAGTAAAAAAAAAGGAAGAAAAAAATGTGAAAAACTCATGTTGACCTTTTGAACTGTCAATCTAATGGCCATGTCGACTTAATAACCATGTCGACCTAGTGTCCCTGTTGACCTAATGCATGTCGACCAATAGCGGTCGACCTAATGACCGTATCTCCCGACATTTCAATGCAGGGTTGCTTAGCCGGACCCAGCCTTACCCCCATTACACGCAGAGAAGCAAATTACCAGGCGCAGCAGTTTTACCCAGTAATTTGCAGATCAACACGGGTATTTCTTCTGTGTGAAAGGGTAAACCCCGGTTGCAAATGCCGCGTTTTCGACCATTTCCCACAGAAAACGACCCAGACTGACCCAGCAAATTCCCTCTATGAAACCTCTGTTGAAAGGGGAATTAGAGAACTGTATATAAAGTCACCAATGTAAACTTTACAATGTATTTTTTATAATTGAGCTTACTATACAAAATTATAAATAGAAATATTGTGAAACCCTATGTGACTTTTGAAGGTCTGTAAGGGATAGATCTAATTCGGTTGCTCACTTTTATTTCCACCTTCAAAAAGTAACATTTTGTGAAATCATGTCCCAAAACAGCCCTCATTAATTAATTATAGGTGCGCACCAACTTAAAAGCAAGAATGGGCATCCCTCTATGATACTGAATTCCTTGTTATACCTGTACAAACTGTTTCTGCGGATTAGTAAAAGCAAAACAGACTCCAATTAGGAACAATTGGATGGGCAAGTGGGTATAAAATATCCATTAGCCAATGTTCCGAGTATGTATTTTGCTAATGTTTCATGCTGGCCCCTGGGAGATTGGAGAGTGGTATTTGCCGAGCAGTCAGTGTGGCGGTGGAGGGAGAGCCGCCTGTGGCTGTCCTGAGCACCTAAAGCACAGGCTGTAAAGAGATTGTCTTCCTGCAGCCACAGGTAGCCAGGCCGGCTGGGGAGAGGTTGCCAAGGGACGGCCAGCAATGCTTATGTTCACGTAATTAAGATATTTCTGCAACTGCGCATCTGCAAACATTTCTGAAAACTTCTGCGCACATGTGTTACACATAGTGTACTCACAAAGGTGTTCTGCAATCGGGACAGATGCCATTTTTTTTATAAATTCTTTATTTTGTGTTACAATTATATGAAGTTACATAAATTGCAAATGTAGACGTACAGTGACATTTCCACAATTGAACAATCTTACAAAAAAGAATTGTATACTGCAACTATGACAGATGCCATTTTGTGGAAAAGTGATGGGCGTTCCTGAGCGGAGACTGGGAGGTAGCGAGGAATGCACGTAAAAAGGAGTCCCTTCTGTGGGCGTGTTATGTCAGTATCGTGGGTGTGTCAATGCAAACGGCTGTATTCACAGATGCACAGCCGCAGACACAGGATGCCATGGATGGTCATATGGCGAAACTGCACCTGTTAAAGGTATGGTGGCATATAAGGACACATACAATCGCTATGACAGTGCTCACAGACACTAATAGTGGCCATCTCATACCTTGTACATCCGGCTGAATGGCCGTATACAAGGGAAGGAGTCTCTAGCAGCATTTGCAATAACGCATAAATCAGGTAGATGTAGGATGTGCTCATGGGGAAGACCACTTGATGTCTGTGGTTGAGTCGCCCTCTTCTCAATTGCTCCCGCACGATCTACCCACCCACTGAGCCCCCACACAAGGACTTAGGTTAACAGAGCACAAAAACAAATCAACATTCACTGGAGGCGTTGCCCACCGAGTGCAAACTCCAAAATATAATGCATTCTGGAGCTTGGTGCATATGCGGTAAGTGTGTAAACATCCGAAAAAATGCATTTGCGGAGGTTTAGCTGCATTTCTCTGACGTCCTAGTGGATGCTGGGGACTCCGTAAGGACCATGGGGAATAGACGGGCTCCGCAGGAGACTGGGCACACTATAAGAAAGATTTGGTACTACCTGGTGTGCACTGGCTCCTCCCTCTATGCCCCTCCTCCAGACCTCAGTTAGATTTCTGTGCCCGGCCGAGCTGGATGCACACTAGGGGCTCTCCTGAGCTCCTAGAAAGAAAGTATATGTTAGGTTTTTTATTTTACAGTGAGACCTGCTGGCAACAGGCTCACTGCAACGAGGGACTAAGGGGAGAAGAAGCGAACCTACCTGCTTGCAGCTAGCTTGGGCTTCTTAGGCTACTGGACACCATTAGCTCCAGAGGGATCGACCGCAGGACCCGTCCTTGGTGTTCGTTCCCGGAGCCGCGCCGCCGTCCCCCTTACAGAGCCAGAAGCAAGAAGATGGTCCGGAAAATCGGCGGCAGAAGACTTCAGTCTTCACCAAGGTAGCGCACAGCACTGCAGCTGTGCGCCATTGCTCCTCATACACACTTCACACTCCGGTCACTGAGGGTGCAGGGCGCTGGGGGGGGGGCGCCCTGAGCAGCAATAAAATCACCTTGGCTGGCAAAATAACCACAATATATAGCCCCAGAGGCTATATATGTGGTAATTCCCCCTTCCAGAATACAGAAAAATGCGGGAGAAAAGTCCGCCGAAAAAGGGGCGGAGCCATCTCCCTCAGCACACTGGCGCCATTTCTCCCTCACAGTTCCGCTGGAAGGAAGCTCCCTGACTCTCCCCTGCAGTCTACACTACAGAAAAGGGTGAAAAAGAGAGGGGGGGGCACAAATTTGAGGCGCAGTAATTATTATTATAGCAGCTATAGGGGACATAATTCAGTTAGTCCCTGCATTATATAGCGCTCTGGTGTGTGCTGGCATACTCTCTCTCTGTCTCCCCAAAGGGCTTTTGTGGGGTCCTGTCTCCTTTAAGAGCATTCCCTGTGTGTGTGTGCGGTGTGTCGGTACGGCTGTGTCGACATGTTTGATGAGGAGACTTATGTGGAGGCGGAGCAGATGCCTATAAATGTGATGTCACCCCCTGCGGGGCAGACACCTGAGTGGATGGACTTATGGAAGGAATTACGTGCAAGTGTCGACTCCTTACATAAAAAATTTGACGACATGCCAAATGCGGGACAGCCGGCTTCTCAGCTCGTGCCTGCCCAGGCAATTCAAAGGCCATCAGGGGCTCTAAAACGCCCACTACCTCAGATGGCAGACACAGATGTCGACACGGATACTGATACCAGTGTCGACGACGATGAGTCAAATTTAATGTCCACTAGGGCCATTCGTTGCATGATTGAGGCAATGAAAGAGGTTTTACACATTTCTGATATAAACCCAGGTACCTCAAAAAAGGGTATTATGTTTGGGGAGAAAAAACTGCCAATAGTTTTTCCCCCATCTGAAGAATTAAATGAAGTGTGTGAAGAAGCGTGGGCTTTTCCTGATAAGAAATTGGTGATTTCAAAAAAATTACTAATGGCGTTCCCTTGCTCGCCAGAAGATAGGTCACGTTGGGAAACTCCCCCTAGGGTGGACAAAGCGCTCACACGTTTGTCTAAAAAGGTGGCACTACCGTCTCCGGATACGGCCGCCCTAAAGGAACCTGCTGATAGAAAGCAGGAGGCTATCCTAAAGTCTATATATACACACACTGGTGTTATACTGAGACCAGCTATTGCTTCAGCGTGGATGTGCAGTGCTGCTGCTGCTGCTTGGTCAGATTCCCTGTCAGAAAATATTGACACCCTGGACAGGGACACTATATTGCTAACCGTAGAGCATATAAAAGACTCAGTCTTGTACATGAGAGATGCACAGAGGGAGATCTGCCGGCTGGCATCTAGAATAAGTGCATTGTCCATTTCTGCTAGGAGAGGCTTATGGACTCGGCAGTGGACAGGGGATGCAGATTCTAAAAGTCACATGGAAGTTTTGCCTTATAAGGGTGAGGAGTTATTCGGGGATGGTCTCTCAGACCTTGTTTCCACAGCAACAGCTGGGAAGTCAGCATTTTTGCCCCATGTCCCCTCACAGCCTAAGAAAGCACCGTATTATCAGGTACAGTCCTTTCGACCCCAGAAAAACAGGCGGGGAAAAGGGGGTCCTTTCTGTCTAGAGGCAGAGGAAGGGGAAAAAAGCTGCACCACGCAGCAGGTTCCCAGGAACAAAAGTCCTCCCCCGCTTCTTCCAAATCCGCCGCATGACGGTGGGGCTCCACAGGCGGAGCCAGGTACGGTGGGGGACCGCCTCAAAAATTTCAGCGATCAGTGGGTTCGCTCATGGGTGGATCCCTGGATCCTTCAAGTAGTATCTCAAGGGTACAAGCTGGAATTCGAGGCGCCTCCCCCCCGCCGTTTCCTCAAATTGGCCTTACCGACAACTCCCTCGGGCAGGGAGGCTGTACTAGAGGCAATTCACAAGCTGTATTCCCAGCAGGTGATAGTCAAAGTACCCCTACTTCAACAAGGACGGGGTTACTATTCCACACTGTTTGTGGTACCGAAACCGGACGGTTCGGTGAGACCCATTTTAAATTTGAAATCCTTGAACACATACATAAAAAGATTCAAGTTCAAGATGGAATCGCTCAGGGCGGTTATTGCAAGCCTGGACGAGGGGGATTGCATGGTATCCCTGGACATCAAGGATGCTTACCTGCATGTCCCAATTTACCTTCCTCACCAGGAGTACCTCAGATTTGTGGTACAGGATTGCCATTACCAATTCCAGACACTACCGTTTGGACTGTCCACGGCACCGAGGGTGTTTACCAAGGTAATGGCAGAAATGATGATACTCCTTCGAAAAATGGGAGTTTTAATTATCCCGTACTTGGACGATCTCCTAATAAAGGCGAGGTCCAGGGAGCAGTTACTGGTCGGAGTAGCACTATCTCGGGAAGTGCTACAACAGCATGCCTGGATTCTAAACATTCCAAAGTCACAACTGGTTCCTTCCACACGCTTACTGTTCCTGGGGATGATTCTGGACACAGAACAGATAAAAGTGTTTCTCCCGCAGGAGAAAGCCAAGGAGCTGTCATCTCTAGTCAGAGACCTCCTAAAACCAAAACGGGTATCGGTGCATCACTGCACACGAGTCCTGGGAAAAATGGTGGCTTCATACGAAGCAATTCCATTCGGCAGGTTCCATGCAAGGACCTTCCAGTGGGACCTCTTGGACAAGTGGTCGGGATCGCATCTTCAGATGCATCAACTGATAACCCTGTCTCCAAGGACCAGGGTGTCTCTACTGTGGTGGCTGCAGAGTGCTCATCTTCTAGAGGGCCGCAGATTCGGCATACAGGACTGGATCCTGGTGACCACGGATGCCAGCCTTCGGAGCTGGGGAGCAGTCACACAGGGAAGAAATTTCCAGGGACTTTGGTCAAGTCAGGAGTCGTCCCTACACATAAACATTCTGGAACTGAGGGCCATTTACAATGCCCTAAGTCAGGCAAGGCCCCTGCTTCAAAACCAGCCGGTTCTGATCCAATCAGACAACATCACGGCAGTCGCCCATGTAAACCGACAGGGCGGCACAAGAAGCAGGGTGGCGATGGCAGAAGCAACAAGGATTCTCCGATGGGCGGAAAATCACGTACTAGCACTGTCAGCAGTGTTCATTCCGGGAGTGGACAACTGGGAAGCAGACTTCCTCAGCAGACACGACCTACACCCGGGAGAGTGGGGACTTCATCCAGAAGTCTTCCTACTGTTAGTAAACCGTTGGGAAAGGCCACAGGTGGACATGATGGCGTCCCGCCTCAACAAAAAGCTAAAGAGATATTGCGCCAGGTCAAGGGACCCTCAAGCGATAGCTGTGGACGCTCTAGTGACACCGTGGGTGTACCAGTCGGTTTATGTGTTCCCTCCTCTGCCTCTCATACCAAAGGTACTGAGAATAATAAGAAGGCGAGGAGTAAGAACGATACTGGTTCTGGATTGGCCAAGAAGAGCTTGGTACCCGGAACTTCAAGAAATGTTATCAGAGGACCCATGGCCTCTACCGCTCAGACAGGATCTGCTACAGCAGGGGCCCTGTCTGTTCCAAGACTTACCGCGGCTGCGTTTGACGGCATGGCGGTTGAATTCCGGATCCTAAAGGAAAAGGGCATTCCGGAGGAAGTCATTCCGGAGGAAGTCATTCCTACGCTGATAAAAGCCAGGAAAGAAGTAACCGCGAACCATTATCACCGCATTTGGCGAAAATATGTTGCGTGGTGTGAGGCCAGGAAGGCCCCTACAGAGGAATTTCAGCTGGGTCGTTTTCTGCACTTCCTACAGTCAGGAGTGACTATGGGCCTAAAATTGGGTTCCATTAAGGTCCAGATTTCGGCTCTGTCGATTTTCTTCCAGAAAGAACTGGCTTCACTGCCTGAAGTTCAGACTTTTGTAAAGGGAGTGCTTCATATTCAGCCCCCTTTTGTGCCTCCTGTGGCACCTTGGGATCTCAATGTGGTGTTGAGTTTCCTAAAATCACATTGGTTTGAACCACTTAAAACCGTGGATCTGAAATATCTCACGTGGAAAGTGGTCATGATGAGCGGATTCGGTTTTACTCGGTTTTACTCGGTTCTCAAAACCGAATCTTATTGGCTATCCAAAACACGTGACATCCGTGAGCCAATAAGATTCGGTTTTGAGAACCGAGTAAAACCGAGTAAAACCGAATCCGCTCATCTCTAGTTATTGGCCTTGGCTTCGGCCAGGCGTGTGTCAGAATTGGCGGCTTTGTCATGTAAAAGCCCTTATCTGATTTTCCATATGGATAGGGCAGAATTGAGGACTCGTCCCCAGTTTCTCCCTAAGGTGGTATCAGCTTTTCACTTGAACCAACCTATTGTGGTGCCTGCGGCTACTAGGGACTTGGAGGATTCCAAGTTACTGGACGTAGTCAGGGCCTTGAAAATTTATGTTTCCAGGACGGCTGGAGTCAGGAAAACTGACTCGCTTTTTATCCTGTATGCACCCAACAAAATAGGTGCTCCTGCTTCTAAGCAGACTATTGCTCGCTGGATTTGTAGCACAATTCAGCTGGCGCATTCTTCGGCTGGATTGCCGCATCCTAAATCAGTGAAAGCCCATTCCACGAGGAAGGTGGGCTCATCTTGGGCGGCTGCCCGAGGGGTCTCGGCTTTACAACTTTGCCGAGCTGCAACTTGGTCAGGGGCAAACACGTTTGCTAAATTCTACAAATTTGATACCCTGGCTGAGGAGGACCTTGAGTTCTCTCATTCGGTGCTGCAGAGTCATCCGCACTCTCCCGCCCGTTTGGGAGCTTTGGTATAATCCCCATGGTCCTTACGGAGTCCCCAGCATCCACTAGGACGTCAGAGAAAATAAGAATTTACTCACCGGTAATTCTATTTCTCGTAGTCCGTAGTGGATGCTGGGCGCCCATCCCAAGTGCGGATTGTCTGCAATACTTGTATATAGTTATTGCCTAACTAAAGGGTTATTGTTGAGCCATCTGTTGAGAGGCTCAGTTATATTTCATACTGTTAACTGGGTTTAATATCACGAGTTATACGGTGTGATTGGTGTGGCTGGTATGAGTCTTACCCGGGATTCAAAATCCTTCCTTATTGTGTCAGCTCTTCCGGGCACAGTATCCTAACTGAGGTCTGGAGGAGGGGCATAGAGGGAGGAGCCAGTGCACACCAGGTAGTACCAAATCTTTCTTATAGTGTGCCCAGTCTCCTGTGGAGCCCGTCTATTCCCCATGGTCCTTACGGAGTCCCCAGCATCCACTACGGACTACGAGAAATAGAATTACCGGTGAGTAAATTCTTATTTTTTAGCATTGATCAGGAGGATAAAGTCCTGTATAGAATTTATGGACAAAATACGTCATTGCGCAACAGTAACTGCTGACATTGCAAAGGCCCTGTTGCTGGGCTACCTAGCTATAACTGCTGACATCACAAAGGCCCTGTTGCTGGGCTACCTAGCCATTACTGCTGACATCACAAAGGCCCTGTTGCTGGGCTACCTAGCCATTACTGCTGACATCACAAAGGCCCTGTTGCTGGGCTACCTAGCCATAACTGCTGACATCACAAAGGCACTATTGCTGGGTTACCCAGCAGTACGTAGTAACATCACAACGGCCCTATTGCTGGGCTACCCAGCAGTAACTGCTAACCTCACAAAGACCCTATTGCTGTGTTACCTGGCCATAACTGCTGAACTCACAAAGGCCCTTTTACTGGGCTATGCAGAAGTAGTTGCTGACATCACAATGACTATATTCCCGGGCTACCCAGCCGTAAACTCTGATATCACAAAGACCCTATTGCTGGGCTACCCAGCCGTAACCTCTGATATAACAAAGACCCTATTGCTGGGCTACCCAGCCGTAACCTCTGATATAACAAAGACCCTATTGCTGGGCTACCCAGCCGTAACCTATGATATTACAAAGACCCTATGCTGGGCTACCCAGCCGTAACTGCTGGCATCATAAATTATCTATTGCTGGGCTACCCAGCAGTAACTGCTAATCTCACAAAGACCCTATTGCTGGGACACCCAGTAGTAACTGCTGACATCGCAAAGCCCCTATTTCTGGGTTACTCAACCGTACCTGCTGACATCATAAATAATCTATTGCTGGGCTACCCAGCTGTACCTACTGACCTACAAAGGCCCTATTGCTGGACTACCCAGCAGTAACTTCTGAACTCACAAAGGCCTTGTGACTGGGCTACCCAGCCAGAGCCGGCCATAGGCATAGGCAAACTAAGCAAATGTCTATGGCATTTGGTATGCCTAGGGGCACAAGCAGCTTCTGCTGATTAAAATGATATACGGCTTGCTTATATTCTGTGTGTGACTGCGGCTATCTGCATACAAAATGCTACGTTACAGTGTATTCCTGGAAATCACTGTAACGTAGCATTTCATATGCAGATACAGACACAGTTGCACACAGAATATAGGCATATAATTATAATCAGCAGAAGCTGCTTTTGCCTCCTAGCCACTTAGTAATGTAAAGAAGACACATTTTTGTAAAAATAGGCGCCCGACATTAGCACAGCTACCAGCTGACTCAAGCCGATCATCTCCTGCTTCATGGCGTATTGAGGCAAGATGTATGAGGACACATCTGTATCCAAGCATCTGTATCCAAGCAGAGACAGAGGTCACAGTGTTAGCAGCCGTGTGAGTGCTGTGTGCAGGTGGGTTGGTTATGCAGTAGTATTCGGAAAGTTGCACTACTGTTTGGCGCAAATCGGCGCACTGTTCCTATTTAGAATATAGGGGGTAGGAGCACCAAAATGAGGACTGCTATGGGTGAGGGGTGATGGAGCTGGGAAAGGGGTGCAGGATCAGAGGGGGAACTAGCGTCGGTGCTAGGGGGTACCAGCCAAAATCTTGCCTAGGGCATCATATTGTTTAGGGCCAGCTCTGTACCCAGCAGTAACTGCTGGCATCACAATGACTATGGCCCTCATTCCGAGTTGTTCGCTCGCTAGCTGCTTTTAGCAGCATTGCACACGCTAGGCCGCGCCCTTTGGGAGTGTATCTTAGCTTAGCAGAATTGCGAACGAAAGATTAGCAGAACTGCTAATAAATAATTATTTGCAGTTTCTGAGTAGCTCCAGACCTACTCAAAGATTGCGATCAGCTCGGTCCATTTAGTTCCTGGTTTGACGTCACAAACACGCCCTGCGTTCGGCCAGCCACTCCCCCGTTTCTTCAGACACTCCCGCGTTTTTCCCTGACACGCCTGTGTTTTTTAGCACACTCCCGGAAAACGCTCCGTTACCTCCCAGAAACGCCCCATTCCTGTCAATCATTCACCGATCAGCAGTGCGACTGAAAAGCGCTGCAGGATCCACAGCAAAACTGCTAAATAACAAAGTGCATGCATAGCGAAAATCGGCAACGAGCGAACAACTCGGAATGACCCCCTATATTCCTAAGCTACATAGCTGTGACTGACTGATTGCAGGACTGTGCAGCATATCTGCAGACACAAAGGGGGTCATTCTGACTTGATCGCACATAGCAACTTTTTGCTGCCCGTGTGATCAACTCGACGCCGCCTATGGGGAAGGGCTTTTTTGCATAGCAAGGCTGCGATCGCTTGTGCAGCCCTGCTATGCAAAAAAAGTTTTGTGTAGAACTAGACCAGCGATGCAGGTCCCGGAATTGATGTCAGACATCCGCCCTTCAAACGCCTGGACACACCTGCGTTGGACTCACCACTCCCAGAAAACGGTGAGTTGCTGCCCCGGAACGCCTTCTTGTGATCGCGCTAGCGATCGCTTTCTTCGTTCTTCTGGTCGTTGCCCGGCGACGGCCGTCGCTGGGCAGTGACCCGCGTGCGCATTGTGGCCGCTGCGCAGGCACAGAACCGACCCGTTCGCACCGATGCGACAACCAGCAGCGTGTGAGCCCCAAAGTCCCTAACACTGGGCTACACAGCACTAACTACTGAGATCACAGCAAAGTAACTAGATCTACAAACAGTAGCGGATCTTGCCACGGGCAAGCAGGACTTTTGCCCGGGGCGCCGCCTTCCGGAGGGCGCCTGCGCCATCCGGAGGGCGCCGCACCATGGCAAGATCCGCTGCTGCTGTGCCCCCCGCTGCCGCGGCCCGCTGTCCGCTGTGAAGGGAAACTAGACGCTATGCGTCTAGTTTCCCTTCATGGGCTGCCCGCTGTGAAGGGAAACTAGACGCTACACTTAGCGTCTAGTTTACCTTCGTGGAGAGGACCTTTGCTGTGCGGTGCGCGATGACGTCATCGCGCACCGCACCTCCTACAACAGTACAGGGGGCGTAACTGACCACGCCCCCTGTATGAAGCCACACACCCTAATGCTGCCCGGGGCGCCAGAAGCCCCGGGACCGGCCCTGTCTACAAAGCATAGCTTTCTGGATCTTGCATGAATAGGCTGACACCATTTTCAGATGGCATTAGCACATTAGCTTCAGTGGGGCAGCGCTGGGAACGTGGTTTTTTTTTTCCTTTTACTGCTGATTGTCAGAGTGATAACAAAAAAATGTTTGTTTTTTTTATTGCACTTTTTACAAAAACTTTTCTTTCAAATACAGCATCAGTGAAAGTCGTTATACCAGTAACTTCTATTTTCAGGGTTATGGCTAAATCCAAGTTGGCTAAAGGATTTCTGACTTCACCAAACTGTGACCTGCAACAAAAGTGGGGAGGAGCGTGGGACCCAAAATGTACATGGGAACATGGGACCCAAAATGTACCCTCGCATGCTCGCTTCGGACTCAGTCTACTAAAGGGAGTAGTTGTTGACGTGGAGAGTATGTGTGCTATACCACTGGCCTTGATCCTCCCCCTAACGTCAGAAGTCCTTTGGCCCACTTGAATCTAGCATCAACCCTATTTCCAGCTGAGACAGGAAACACGAGCAGGGAAGGCTGGCAGTCTGTGGAGGTCGAACTAGGAAGTGGCCAACTGCCACTTCCCGGTTTCTCCTCCACTTGCCCTACACAAAGAGAAAAATTAAAGTGGATTAAAGCTAACCTTTTCCCCTATTTATAAAAGGACCATTTTCACAATCCCCATAGGTCCATTGGAGGACACTGATATATTGTGAAAATGGGGTTTAACAGCGAATATGGTGCTACCACTGATATTAATGTCTCCTCGTTCTCACTGTTGGTGCTGCATGTCCCCATAGTAATGGAGATGTACAGACATCATTAGCGGCGTTTCTAGAGAGGAAGGGACCCGTGTGCAGACTCCGTGTGTGGGGCCCCCTCTCCTGTAGCCGTCACCACCGCTGCTAGCGCTGTCAGCGCTGAGACTCTGGCACAGTGCCAGAGTCTACAGCGCATGAGCAGGACTCTGAAAAATGGCCGCCGTGCCATTTTTCCGGAGTCCTTCACATGCGCTGTAGACTCTGGCACTGTGCCAGAGTCTCTACCGCTCAGTGCGCTAGCAGCGGTGGTGATGGCTACAGGAGAGGAGGGGGCCCACACACAGTCGCCGATGGACGCCAGAAAGGTAAGTATAGAAGAAATGGTTGCAGTGTGTGCGGTGTGGACCCCCTCTGGACCCAGGGGCCCGTGTGCACTGCACACACTGCACCTATTATAGATACGCCAGTGGACATCATATACATGACCTCCGACATAATCCGCTACTGCGCATATATGCCTTTACCAGTTATATTCCACTCCATCCTCCAGAGGGACTGTGCTGTTGATGTTGATACACTGCGGTATTATATATGCCATTGTGTCACCACTGCTGGGTACTATGGTACTTATTCAGAGTTAAACACAGCCAATGCATTCGCACCAGCGGCCGCATTCAGTAGGTCTGCATGCAAGCAGCGGCTACAGTGCGCATGCATGACCCTTCACCATGCGATCGCACGGTGATTGGCATTCGGGGGCAGTGACGCAGCATATGGGGGGCGGAGGGCAGGAAACGCAGGTGTGTCATGTACGTTTTCATGGAGGCCCAATGACATTGATTGCATTTCCTGTGATAAGAAACAAGGCACTGGACCGCCTGCCTACGCAGCCATGCATAGGTAGGGGTCATCCTCTATTTTGTTTTTTGCAATGCGATTGCAATTGAATTGCAATCGCATCACAGGGCGGCACCACACATGCTGAGCGGCCCCCAGCATGTGATTTTAGTTGTTGCGGATTTTACTGCGATAGCAAAATCTGCGTCCCACTCTGAATAACTACCTATATACTCTCCACTGGCACCACTTAGTATGTGTTCAGGCATGTACCTCACTATCTGCAGTACCCCACTGTTGGCTGGATCTGTATGTTCCTGCATGGTATTTCTACTGCATTAGCGATGTGTTGACAAACATCTGTGTTCTTCTACCTGGTTAATAAACCAATCCCTGGTTAAATTAATCAACATGTGCACTGACCTTCATCACATATCACTGACACCTAACAGGTTCTGCCAATAGCTAACCCCTTAATTTATTAGGGTAATGACAAAGAAAAATAGCTGTTTTCACCAAAAATTTCGACTTTTATCATCAGTTTATAACTAGAGTACTATTTATTAACATTTTCCATGTTTAAACTTTGCTAGACAAAAGTACCAACCAATCAGCTCCTAACTGCCATGTTACAGGCTGTGTTTGAAATATGACTATGATTGGTTGTTACTTTATGTCTCTCCACTTTATTTTTCTCTAAGGTTTGATACATCTTTCTCTGAACAGCCTTATTTGTCTGATCTCATGTTGTCCTGACAGTGTGTGACATCCCTTCATTGTGTAGGCCTACAGGAGGTAACATGATATAGAAAATGGCTGCCCCAGGCAACAAATAATGTCTGGTTCAGACTAAGGGCTCTCTTTATAAAGGTGTGAAAAAACAATTTAGACAAAAGGGCTTTTTGTTGCTTCCAGCTATTTATGTACTGGGTTACTGCAGAAAAATCTCCAAACTTTTCTGCAGACTTACCTATTTTTGTCTAATTTAATTTTCATATTTTTATTACATTATTTCATTTTATTTATAAGGCACCACAAGTGGTTTGGACTGCCATACATACAACAGACATTAGAACAATACAGGGTACACAGAACTTAACATTACAGAAACTGAAAAACTAAAACAGAGCACAGGTGTCACTGACCTGGGTTGGCAGTGTTGAGAACTCGGGGGTTCTTCCGATGGTAGGGAAGAGGAACCACAGCTGGGCCGGAGCAGGGATGGCCGGATGTAGGTTTTCCTCATGCAGAACTTAGCCGTTGTAACCAACGTGTAATGCTAAAGAATTAGTTGTGGCCAAGGCTTGGGGGCGGTGCTGAAGTACACAGAAGAATGAAGAACTTGTGAGCGATGCTGAAGAGATGAATGAAGATTTGAGAACGATGTTGAAGCACACAGAAGAATGAAGAACTTGTGAGCGATGCTGAAGAGATGAATGAAGATTTGAGAACGATGTTGAAGCACACAGAAGAATTAAGAACTTGTGAGCGATGCTGAAGAAATGAATGAAGATTTGAGAACGATGTTGAAGCACACAAAAGAATGAAGAACTTGTGAGCGATGCTGAAGAAATGAATGAAGATTTGAGAACGATGTTGAAGCACACAGAAGAATGAAGAACTTGTGAGCGATGTTGAAGAAATGAATGAGGATTTGAGATCGATGTTGAAGCACACAGAAGAATGAAGAACTTGTGAGTAATGCTAAAGAAATAAATGAGGATTTGAGATTCAGTGTAACTCTGGAAGTTTGGGAGGCGTTCCACTTAGGGATACCCTGTAATACTGGAAGCACAGGAGGTGTCCCTCTGAGACATACACTGTAACGCTGGTAACGCAGAGAATGTCCCACTGAGTGATACACTGTAACGCTGGTAGCACAGGGAAGGTTCCACTGAGTGATACACTGTAATGCTGGTAGCACGGGGAAGTTTCCACTGAGTGATACACTGTAACGCTAGTAGCACAGGGAATGTCCCACTGAAAGATACTCTGTAACGCTGGTAGCACAGGGAATGTCCCACTGAAAGATACTCTGCAATGCTGGAACTCAGGAGACGTTCAGCTTGAGAACACGCTGAACGCTGCTAGCACAGGTGATCATTGGAAAAGACGATACTCAGGCGCCGGGGCTCTGTACAGCATCTGCCTTTGAACTTCCCGCCCTCTCCCGATTGGCGGAAGGGGCCGATGACGTCACCCGCTCACCATGCTCTCGTGGATGCCAGGCGCAATGGTGGCGCCCACACCCCGGGATCCCAGCCGGAGGCAGCGCCAGCAAGACGCGACGACCCGGAGCCCACCGGGGGCGACGACCGCCGGGAGACCCAGCGCACCCGGAGCGGTAAGCCCGGCAGCCGCAGCGCCGCGAGTGTGACAACAGGTAACAATTAGCACCACAATTCTCAGTACACAATACAGCTGAGATGTAAGGAAGCAAAGGAGTAATCAGCGTACTACTAGGGGCAGGCAGCCATTGGAAGAGATAAACAGTAACGAGCAAGAGGGGATGTGGGTATAGACGGTTGCTGAGTAGGAGAAATCTGTCTCCTACATGATGTGTGCTGAGCGAGGGGAAAAAAAACGAACTCACTTCACCCAGCGGTGAAGTGAGCGATCTGACTAGATTTGGCCTGCATGCAGGCCAATCTAGAGTCAGCGATAGCTATTGCTATGGGCTATATACACGGAGCAATGTGTGCTTAACTTCTAAGCAATCTAGTCAGATTGCTTATAATTTAAGCACGGATCTCTTTTTGTGTACCCACCTTTACAGTTGCGTATAGTCGGCATAGAGGTGGTATTGAAGGCCAAAGGAGCTTATGAGCACACCCAGGGAAGGAGTGTACAGGGAGAAAACAAGGGTGCTAAAGACAGAACCCTGGGGGACACCGACGGGGAGGATAGAAGAGGGTGAGGTGGATCCGGAGGTAAACAAAGAGACAAAAAGACACAATGGATAGCGAGGTAAGATGTGAACCAGGCAAGGATGGTGCTAGAGAGGCCAATGGAGATCCAGCTGCAATTCACAGAGGCCCTGATTCAGAGGTGCATGCAAATCATGCGTGGCTGTGATTTTTCACGGATTTGCCAATGTAAAAATATGTCAACTTAAGCATTCCTCTTGTGTACTTCTGTGCGACGGACTGGGCAAACCCTGTAACGCCCACTTTGCATATCTGGGCAATGCTCAACTGCTGGTAGATCCGATATCTCCACCATTGGTACTAAATCAGCTACAACATGGAGTAGCCCCTGACTGGTGCACAGCTTCCCTTGTAATGTTCTCAAAATATGGCTACTGTGGATGCGTACTGCGAAAGAGATCACAGCCGCATGCCGATACACACCAAAGACACTCCCATAACATGCCCATGACCAGTGGCGTAACTTCATCTCAAATGCCCCCCCCCCCCTTGCAAAAAATTATGTCCCTCATTCCGAGTCGTTCGCTCGGTATTTTTCATCGCATCGCAGTGAAATTCCGCTTAGTGCGCATGCGCAATATTCGCACTGCGACTGCGCCAAGTATCTTTGCTATGAAGAAAGTATTTTTACTCACGGCTTTCTCATCGCTCCGGCGAACGTAATGTGATTGACAGGAAATGGGTGTTACTGGGCGGAAACACGGCGTTTTATGGGCGTGTGGCTGAAAACGCTACCGTTTCCGGAAAAAACGCAGGAGTGGCCGGAGAAACGGGGGAGTGGTTGGGCGAACGCTGGGTGTGTTTGTGACGTCAAACCAGGAACGACAAGCACTGAACTGATCGCACAGGCAGAGTAAGTCTGGAGCTTCTCTAAAACTGCTAAGTAGTTTGTGCTCGCAATATTGCGAATACATCGGTCGCAATTTTAAGATGCTAAGATACACTCCCAGTAGGCGGCGGCTTAGCGTGTGTAACTCTGCTAAATTCGCCTTGCGACCGATCAACTCGGAATGAGGGCCTATATGTATTTACCGACTCCTTGCCCTTTGTGAGTGATACCCCCCTTCCCCTGTGTGAGCCATGCACCCCCCCCCCCCCCCCCCCCACACACACACACACACACACACTTCTGTGTGAGTGATACGTAGGGAGAGAGATGCAGAAACGGGGAGACAGACTGGGAAAGAGAGAGAGCTGAGGGAAAGAGAGAGAGAGAGAGACAGATTGCGGGAGAGACAGGGAGAGAGAGACAGATGAGGAGAGAGAAACGAGTTAAAGAGAAGGAGAGAGATGCAGAGACAGGGAGAGAGACAGGAACACATAGACAGGGAAAGGGAGACAGAGACAGGGAGAAGGGAAGAGAGGCGAGGGAGAGACAGACGGAGAGAGAAAGACTAGTGAGAGAGAGAGAGACGAAGGAGAGACAGAGGGAGAGAGACTGAGAGAGAGACGGGGAGAGAGAAGCGAGGGAGGGGAGAGCGACAGGGAGATAGACAGGGAAAGGGAGACAGGGATACAGGGAGAGGGGGAGAGAGATGAGTGAGAGGGACATGAGAGAGATGTGCAGAGACAAGGAGAGAGAGAAATGAGGAGAGAGAGACAGATGGGGAGAGACAGGGAGAGGGAGACAGAGATAGGGAGAGAGAGAAGAGAGGGAGAGAGACAGACAGAGAGAGAGAGAGATGTATGAGACAGGGAGAGACAGATAGGGAGAGAGACAGGGAGAGAGAGAGAGATGCAGAGACAGGGACATAGGGAAAGGGGGAGAGAGACAGGGAGAGAGAGGCAGACAAAGGGAGAGAGACGCAGAGACAGAGCTGGGGAGAAATAGTGAGACAGGGAGAAAGACGGATCAGCACAGGGTGAGGTGCACGGAAACTTCTGCCGCTCTGCGGGAAGCTGGGTGATGAAGACGGGCACCAGAGGTGCCACACACTGATGCTCCTATTATGTGGCCAGACGGATGTGTTCTCACCCCTAGAGCTTTCCGTGAGATGGGAGACTCTCGGTGTCTCCTGCACAAGAGCAGCAAAGTTTCTACACAGTCCACACTTACGCTCCTTCCTTGCCCGCCATAGTGCTTGTTGGGAGCTGTGGTACGGTGCTTCTTCCGGCCTCGCTGTCCGGACTGTGTAGCCCTCTATCAGTCAGGGCGGATGGTCATAGGGTGGTTCCTCCCTGTGTTCCCGGTCTCTGCTCCTTCCGCTATTGTTCGCCACGTATTCTGCAGTCCTCTCAGCTCTCAGGCTGCCACTGAATGGCAGTGAGTGAGTCCTTTTATGTGTCCCTGCTCGAGAGGGGGTCTTTTAGTGACCCCTTCGCCCTACTGAGTCTCTAGGTCACAGAGGCAGAGCGCCCAATTGATGCTGATCGGCGCACTGCCTCTGCTTGTGGATCTTATATTGAAGTAAGAGAAGGACAGGGTCCAGGATGGATGACAGTCAAGAGCCAGGTGCCCCCTTCAGTGCTGGAGCCCAGCGGCAACAGACTCCGTTGCCTCTGGGAGTACCGCCCCTGCCCATGACACTTTGTGCAATAACATTAGGCCACTTTCCAGTCTCCACCCTGAAACGCCCATGGATCACAGATGCTGTCCCAAGTCATAGCAGTGTCATATGCAAATGGTCATATTAACACGTTTTCTAGATTTTTTTTTAGTGCATTCTCAGTAGCAAATAGTCTCAGTATCTGTCCCTCATCATTCTGAAGCATCAGTGGTCTGCATCAGTGATGTCCATTGAGGTCTGTAGATGGGGAGGCACTGGCTAGTATAAGACCCATATTTGCACACACATACAGTATATGAACCTGATGTGTGTGCATATATATATATAATATTAACACTCACTTTTCCCAGGTGATGAAAAAAAGACATACCAGCATTCACTTTTGGAGATGAAAAATGATTATTTCTCTAACGTCCTAGAGGATGCTGGGACTCCGTAAGGATCATGGGGATATACGGGCTCCGCAGGAGACATGGGCACTTTAAGAAAGACTTTGGATCTGGGTGTGCACTGGCTCCTCCCTCTATGCCCCTCCTCCAGACCTCAGTTTGATACTGTGCCCAGTGGAGACTGGGTGCTTTCAGGGAGCTCTCCTGAGTTTCCTGTAAAAGAAAGTATTTTAGTTAGGTTTTTTATTTTCAGGGAGCCTGTTGGCAACAGGTTCCCTGCATCGAGGGACTGAGGAGAGAGAAACAGAACCACTTCTCTGAGTTTCAGGGCTCTGTTTCTTAAACTACTGGACACCATTAGCTCCAGATGGATCGGTACGCAGGTCTCACCCTCGCCGTCCGTCCCAGAGCCGCGCCGCCGTCCTCCTCGCAGAGCCGGAAGAGAGAAGCCGGGTGAGTATGTGAGGAAAAGACTTCAGAGGCGGCAGAAGACACCTTGATCTTCATAGAGGTAACGCACAGCAGTGAAGCTGTGCGCCATTGCTCCCATTCACCTCACACACTTCGGTCACTGTAAGGGTGCAGGGCGCAGGGGGGGGGGGCGCCCTGGGCAGCAATAAACACCTCCTGTGGCAAATACACATGTATACATGTACAGCTGGGCACTGTACATGTATAAAAAGAGCCCCCGCCATGTTCTTAGGAAATTTGAGCGGGACAGAAGCCCCCCGCTGAGGGGGCGGGGCTTCTCCCTCAGCACTCACCAGCGCCATTTTTTCTCCACAGCACCGCTGAGAGAGCTCCCCGGACTCGCCCCTGCTTGACACACGGTGAAAGAGGGTTTTAAAGTAGAGGGGGGGGGGGGGGCACATAATTGGCGCATATACATGCTACAAAAGCGCTACTGGGTAAACATTCTGTGTTTTTTCCTGGGTCATATAGCGCTGGGGTGTGTGCTGGCATACTCTCTCTCTGTCTCTCCAAAGGGCCTGGTGGGGAACCTGACTTCAAAAAAGAGCTTCCCTGTGTGTGTGTTGTGTGTCAGTACGCGTGTGTCGACATGTCTGAGGTTGAAGGCTCACCTAAGAAGGAGGGGGAGTGTATGAATATTAGGTCTCCGTCGGCAGCGCCGACACCTGACTGGATGGATATGTGGAATGTTTTAAGTGCTAATGTTAATTTATTGCACAAAAGATTAGACAAAGCTGAAGCTAGGGTACAGTCAGGGAGTCAACCCATGTCTGTCCCAATGTCGCCGGGACCTTCGGGGTCTCAGAAGCGCCCACTGTCCCAAATAGTTGACACAGATACCGACACGGATTCAGACTCCAGTGTCGACTACGATGATGCAAAATTGCAGCCAAGGGTGGCTAAATGTATTCGATATATGATTATCGCAATTAAAGATGTTTTGCATATCACTGAGGAACCCGCTGTCCCTGACACGAGGGTACACATGTATAAGGGAAAGAAACCTGAGGTCACCTTTCCCTCTTCACATGAGCTGAACGAGTTATGCGAAAAAGCGTGGGATACTCCAGACAAAACACTGCAGATTCCCAAAAGGATTCTAACAGCGTATCCTTTCCCGTCACAGGACAGAATACGGTGGGAATCCTCCCCTAGGGTAGACAAAGCTTTGACACGCTTATCAAAAAAGATAGCGCTCCCATCCCAAGATACGGCTACCCTCAAGGATCCTGCTGACCGCAAGCAGGAGGTTACCTTCAAGTCCATTTACACACATTCTGGTACGTTACTCAGACCGGCAATTGCGTCGGCCTGGGTTTGTAGTGCTGTAGCAGCATGGACAGATTCTTTATCAGCGGATATTGAGACCCTTGATAAGGATACCATTTTAATGACCCTAGGGCATATAAAAGATGCTGTCTTATATATGAGGGATGCTCAAAGAGACATTAGTTTACTGGGTTCCAGAATAAACGCTATGTCCATTTCTGCTAGGCGAGTCTTATGGACCCGACAGTGGACGGGTGATGCCGACTCAAAGAGGCATATGGAGTTTTTGCCTTACAAGGGTGAGGAATTGTTTGGAGAGGGCCTCTCGGACCTCGTCTCCACAGCTACGGCAGGTAAATCGAATTTTTTGCCTTATATTCCCTCACAATCTAAGAAAGCGCCTCATTATCAAATGCAGTCCTTTTGTTCAAATAAAAGCAAAAGAGTACGTGGATCGTCCTTTCTTGCCAGGGGTAAGGGCAGAGGGAAAAAGCTGCACAACACAGCTAGTTCCCAGGATCAGAAGTCCTCCCCGGCCTCTGCAAAATCCACCGCATGACGCTGGGGCTCCCCTGAGGGAGTCCGCTCCAGTGGGGGCACGTCTTCGACTTTTCAGCCACATCTGGGTTCAATCACAGGTGGATCCCTGGGCAATGGAAATTGTTTCCCAGGGATACAAGCTGGAATTCGAAGAAGTGCCTCCTCGCCGGTTGTTCAAATCAGCGCTACCAACTTCTCCCCTGGAAAGGGAGATAGTGTTACATGCGATTCAAAAATTGTGTCTTCAACAAGTGGTGGCCGAGGTTCCCCTACTTCAGAGAGGGAAGGGGTACTACTCAACCCTGTTTGTGGTCCCGAAACCGGACGGTTCGGTCAGACTCATTTTGAATTTAAAATCCCTGAACCTTTACTTAAAACGGTTCAAGTTCAAGATGGAATTGGTCAGAGCGGTCATCGCCAGCCTGGAAGGGGGGGATTTTATGGTATCGCTGGACATAAAGGATGCATACCTGCATGTTCCCATATATCCTCCTCATCAGGCGTACCTGAGATTTGCGATACAGGATTGTCATTACCAATTTCAGACGTTGCCGTTTGGGCTTTCCACGGCCCCGAGAATTTTCACCAAGGTAATGGCGGAAATGATGGTGCTCCTGCGCAAGCAGGGTGTCACAATTATCCCGTACTTGGACGATCTCCTCATAAAAGCGAGATCACGGGAGAAGTTGCAGAACAGCGTATCCCTTTCACTGAAGGTGTTACAGCGACACGGCTGGATTCTCAATATTCCAAAGTCGCAGCTGAATCCTACGACTCGCCTGCCCTTCTTGGGCATGATTCTGGACACAGACCAGAAAAGGGTTTTTCTTCCGGTAGAAAAAGCGCAGGAACTCATGACTCTAGTCAAGAACCTGTTGAAGCCGAAACAAGTGTCAGTACATCATTGCACTCAAGTCCTGGGAAAAATGGTGGTGACATACGAAGCCATTCCCTTCGGCAGGTTCCATGCAAGGACTTTCCAATGGGACCTATTGGACAAATGGTCTGGGTCACATGTGCACATGCATCAGCGGATCACCCTGTCCCCCAGGGCCAGGGTATCTCTCTTGTGGTGGCTGCAGAGTGCTCACCTTCTAGAGGGCCGCAGGTTCGGCATTCAGGATTGGATCCTGGTGACCACGGACGCGAGCCTCCGAGGTTGGGGAGCAGTCACACAGGGAAGAAATTTCCAAGGCCTTTGGTCAAGTCAAGAGACTTGTCTTCACATCAACATCCTGGAACTAAGGGCCATATACAACACCCTACGTCAAGCGGAGACCTTACTTCGCGACCGACCAGTGCTGATTCAGTCGGACAACGTCACCGCAGTAGCTCATGTAAACCGCCAAGGCGGCACAAGGAGCAGAGTGGCGATGGCGGAAGCCACCAGAATTCTTCGCTGGGCGGAGAATCATGTAAGCGCACTATCAGCAGTGTTCATTCCGGGAGTGGACAACTGGGAAGCAGACTTCCTCAGCAGACACAACCTGCATCCGGGAGAGTGGGGACTTCATCAGGAAGTCTTCGCACAGATTGCAAGTCGGTGGGAACTGCCCCAAATAGACATGATGGCGTCCCGTCTCAACAAAAAGCTACAAAGGTATTGCGCCAGGTCAAGAGATCCTCAGGCGGTAGCTGTGGACGCCCTAGTGACACCGTGGGTGTTCCAGTCGGTCTATGTATTTCCTCCTCTTCCTCTCATACCCAAGGTGTTGAGAATAATAAGAAAAAGAGGAGTGAGAACAATACTCATTGTTCCGGATTGGCCACGAAGCACCTGGTATCCGGATCTGCAGGAAAAGCTCACAGAAGATCCGTGGCCTCTTCCTCTAAGACAGGACCTGTTGCAACAGGGTCCCTGTCTGTTCCAAGACTTACCGCGGCTGCGTTTGACGGCATGGAGGTTGAACGCTGGATCCTAGCAGAAAAAGGTATTCTGGATGAGGTCATTCCTATGCTAATAAAGGCTAGGAAGGACGTGACATCTAAACATTATCACCGAATATGGCGAAAATATGTTTCTTGGTGTGAGGCCAGGAATGCTCCTACGGAAGAATTCCATCTAGGCCGTTTTCTTCACTTCCTACAAACTGGAGTGAATTTGGGCCTAAAATTAGGCTCCATTAAAGTTCAGATTTCAGCCTTATCCATTTTCTTTCAAAAGGAATTGGCCTCTCTACCTGAAGTACAGACTTTTGTGAAGGGAGTACTGCATATTCAGCCTCCTTTTGTGCCTCCGGTGGCGCCTTGGGACCTTAACGTGGTGTTAAGTTTTCTTAAGTCACATTGGTTTGAACCACTTAAAACAGTGGAGTTGAAATATCACACTTGGAAGGTGGTCATGTTGTTAGCCTTGGCTTCGGCTTTAGCGAGTTTCGGAATTAGCGGCTTTATCACATAAAAGCCCCTATCTGGTTTTCCATATGGATAGAGCGGAATTGCAGACCCGTCCTCAATTCCTACCTAAGGTGGTCTCATCCTTTCATATGAACCAATCTATTGTCGTGCCTGTGGCTACACATGACTTGGAGGATTCTGAGTCCCTTGATGTGGTCAGGGCTTTGAAGATTTACGTGGCCAGAACGGCTAGGATCAGAAAAACAGAAGCACTGTTTGTCCTGTATGCAGCCAACAATGTTGGCGGCCCTGCTTCAAAGCAGACTGTTGCTCGCTGGATCTGTAACACGATTCAGCAGGCGCATTCTACAGCAGGATTGCCGTTACCAAAATCGGTTAAGGCCCATTCCACTAGGAAGGTGGGCTCGTCTTGGGCGGCTGCCCGAGGGGTCTCGGCACTACAGCTGTGCCGAGCTGCTACTTGGTTGGGGTCAAACACCTTTGCAAAGTTCTATAAGTTTGATACCCTGGCTGAGGAGGACCTCCTGTTTGCTCAATCGGTGCTGCAGAGTCATCCTCACTCTCCCGCCCGTTTGGGAGCTTTGGTATAATCCCCATGGTCCTTACAGAGTCCCAGCATCCTCTAGGACTTTAGAGAAAATAAGATTTTAAACCTACCCGTAAATCTTTTTCTTGTAGTTCGTAGAGGATGCTGGGCGCCCGTCCCAAGTGCGGACTTTTTCTGCAAGACTTGTATATAGTTATTGCTTTCATAAGGGTTATGTTATAGTTTCGTCGGCTTTGGACCGATGATATGTTGTTGTTCATACTGTTAACTAGATTGTATATCACAGGTTATACGGTGTGATTGGTGTGGCTGGTATGAATCTTGCCCTTAGATTAACAAAAATCCTTTCCTCGTACTGTCCGTCTCCTCTGGGCACAGTTTCTCTAACTGAGGTCTGGAGGAGGGGCATAGAGGGAGGAGCCAGTGCACACCCAGATCCAAAGTTTTTCTTAAAGTGCCCATGTCTCCTGCGGAGCCCGTCTATCCCCATGGTCCTTACGGAGTCCCAGCATCCTCTACGGACTACGAGAAAAAGATTTACTGGTAGGTTTAAAATCTTATTTTAATTTTCATAAAGATTCCATTGCATATAGACTGACTGCTGCAGCCCGACAACTGTTTCAACAAGCACATGTTTTCTTCAGGGGCTGAGATTTGGCTATAAAAATGATTAGAATACAAAGACGATATTTCTAAGTTATAAATGTCTACTTTGTATTATTCTAATAATTGTTATAGTCAAAACTCTGGAGTATAACAGGTGAGGCACTGCCTCTCCTGCTTACATTGACTGCACATCACTGCTACCATTCCATCTGTGATCCTCATCTCTCGAAACCATCTGCTGAAAAGGTGATGACTGCAAACACAGCAGCAGGAGTAGTGGACAGAATGATTGCTGGTGCATACACACTTCCAGGTCTTTTCGACATTGTACCATTGCATTTGATGAAAATTAGGATGCCCATAAACTAGATCAGCATATGTGCCTGGTTTTCTGAGATTACACATGATCGTGGGTGCATACACACTCTTGCAATATCTCACTAAAAGGCCATGAATCTTGTGATCTGTGAGTCAATGGTATCAGGGCCATCTTAACAGCAGTGTAGGCTCCTGATCAAAGCAATTTACTGGGACCCTTACCTATCCTCCAGCGGTAGGGGTGGCGAGTGTTATCAGCAGCAGCTTTGATGTCCCGTGGGCGGTAGGGGGTGTTCTATCTTCCGCTCAGCATGTAGGATCTGGAGCAGTCATTTCTGTAATTACTCCTTTACTGCACAGATGGTGGGAGATGGGTGTGAGAACACTAAACTTTAGAAGACGGTAATAGGCTAAATTAAGGGGCCCCAGTATATGACTTCTAGGGTGGTAGGGAGTGTTTAATACGCAGGGATTTGGCTTAAAATTCATAATTTTCCACTGGGAGGGCAGCATATTTGACTGCAGATATCTTCTGTTCCTGGAAATCAATTTCTTAGCTTTCAATGGAATAAAAAAACTAGAGAGTCATACCTTTCAGGAGGTATTGGGGACTTGGGGATCAGAGTTCAGGAGCCAGAGCAATCCACCACTGAAAATATAGAATTGCATACCAGGCGTGTGGAGCTGGAGCAGGGACCAGCTGCAGGAAGGCTAATATCTCTGGTTCTGGGCATAGTAGAGACAAGCTACCAGTGTCCACCGAAACGGGAGAATCACAGCTTTTGGAATATACCCTCAGAAAAACTAAGTCAAACAGAACCCGAGATATCTGACTGGGAAGAGCAATTAACAGGCTCAGATGTGGACCACTGCTTTGAAGTCAGATATCTCCGGTTCTCCAAAGCCGATTTTCAAAAAGCTGCTACCCCTGGAAAAAGGGGACCCTCAGCTATCAGCATAGGGCCCTTATACTCCAGGGTTCCTAGGCACATACCTAGGGGCAGCACCTGTTTGGGGGTGGCACTTGGATGCTTGTGTTGGTACTGTCAGCCCACAAAGTAGCAGTAGCTGCAAAATATTTCCACTAATGTACCATATGCCATCTTGAGAGTAGTGTAAAAAGGTAGGACATGCACACACCGCTCCTGTAAGCTGTCCCACTTAGAAAATATGTATACATAGTTAAAAATAAAATTTGTCATAGTTAGTGGCTTTTTTTAATATTCTATTAAATTGGCTATCTTTAATGAGGGCTTATAACCAATGGGCTCTACCCCAGCATAGAGAAAGACACAGTTAGGGGGGAAAAAATGGTGAAAAGTGTCCGCTACAGAAAGAGAAAAATATGGGGGAAGAGATAACATTGAAACAGAGAAAATAACGGGGGAGGGTGACAAAAAATCCTAAATAGCATAGGAGACAAACGCTGATAAGATATATGAGAGCTGGCAAGACTCTGCTTGGCAGCTGACCACCTTTAAAAATACCTCTGGTCGAAACACGTTGGTACGGTGCTTGCAGGCGATATCCAGGGACTTTTTGGAAAATATTCATCCTCTGCACCTCTGGGTAAGACTTTTTCCTGGGACTTATATCAGGGGACTTCTATCACCTATACCAGGGGTGCATGTAGTGATGTATATTTGACATCGGCAATTCCAGATTATGAACTGGATACCTGCTTCTTATCCATTTTAAATGGCTTTTATATTGTATTTTAATAAAATGTTCAAAAATGTTTCATGCATATTTTTGCGATGATTCATACTTGATGGGAACTGGATCAGACACTAAAGATACCTTGACGTGCGGGCAATAAAGATATAAGAAGTAAGATTTATGCAAGCATCCACTCTAAAAGATACCTTTATAAGATTTGTCTTCGTATTTTTATGTAAGAAACAAAGTGAGGATCTTTGTCTGAATTTGAACACAAAGTGGTGACCCTGTATCGATACATCAAGTACCACCATCCCATACAAATATTGTACTAAGGGATATGAGCTGTTACAATTACTTAGTCAGACTATTTGATTGATTTTACACTATATGTGATCTTTTATTCCTTTGTATATACCCGGTTGAGGAAAAACCCCACTCGGGTTGAAGGTTTTATATGGAATACCATCCCTGTAAAGTTTATATTTGAAGAACGGAAATTTTGCTGTCTGAATAGGGAAGTATTGTTTTGTTAGTTATTGATTGTAAAAATTTTTTACATATCATCCTGCATTGTATATCCATCAGTGGAACGCAGAAATACCTTTTCTTTCTTGGTTTACATATTTCACTATCAAGGTTCATATCACTTTACTGTATTTCTCAGCTGCTCCTCTTCTGCGCAATTAGGGTATTTTTTTTTTCCAATCAGGTGATGCAATATTAATAATCATCATCATCATCATAACAACAACAATAGTAATATTAAGAATAATAATAATAATAGAAACTCTTATTTACGTACAGGCTAATTTCATCAGCTTCATCATTATGTAAGGCCAATCTCTCAATATATTAAATTCAATAGTGCCTTTCATAAAACCTGAATAGAATACACTTGAATACAGTACACACATCATAGAAGCCCTGAGATAAAAGCAGGGCATTTCTATTAGGCTTTTCATCAGTATACTAGCTCTGTCCTTCAAAGCCTCACACCGAGTAGTAGGGGGCACATTTGTTAGGATGACATGACTGATGTAAGGACAGTGCCGTAACTAGGCATTTTAGCGCTGTGTGCAAGAAACGACAGTGGCGCCCCCCCCCTAAGTAAGATAGGGGCAGTGCGCGGCGTACGCGCAAAAAATGTATAGGGGCGTGGCTTCACGGGGAAGGGGCATGGCCACAAAATAATAGCAATTCATACTACGGTGCACAGTAGTCTACATTATTCAAATTACGCTGCACAGTAGCGCCACTACACCAGGTAGAGCCCCTTTTATACATTACAGCAGACAGCGTCCCCCTATTTACACATTACGGCAGCCAGGACCCCTTTTTACACATTCCGGCAGCCAGGACCCCTTTTTACACATTGCGGCAGCCAGGACCCCTTTTTACACATTACGGCAGCCAGTCTCCCTTTTTACACATTGCGGCAGCCAGGACCCCTTTTTACACATTGCGGCAGCCAGGACCCCTCTTTACACATTGCGGCAGCCACGACCCCTTTTTACACATTGCGGCAGCCAGGACCCCTTTTTACACATTGCGGCAGCCAGGCCCCCTCTTTACACATTGCGGCAGCCAGGCCCCCTTTTTACACATTGCGGCAGCCAGGACCCCATTTTACACATTGCGGCAGCCAGGACCCCTTTTTACACATTGCGGCAGCCAGACCCCCTTTTTATACATTGCGGCAGCCAGGACCCCTTTTTACACATTACGGCAGCCAGTCCCCCTTTTTACACATTACGGCAGCCAGTCCCCCTTTTTACACATTGCGGCAGCCAGGACCCCTTTTTACACATTGCGGCAGCCAGGCCCCCTCTTTACACATTGCGGCAGCCAGGCCCCCTTTTTACACATTGCGGCAGCCAGGACCCCATTTTACACATTGCGGCAGCCAGGACCCCCCCCCCCCCCTTTTTACACATTGCGGCAGCCAGACCCCCTTTTTATACATTGCGGCAGCCAGGACCCCTTTTTACACATTGTGGCAGACGGTGTCCCCCTGAGAGAGAGAGAGAGAGAGAGAGAAAGAGAGAGAAAAAGAAAGAGAGAGAGGGATATACTTACCTTCTCCCCGCTGACAGGCTCCTCGTGCTGGCATCTCCCTCTCGGTACAGGCAGTGAGATGAAGGAACCGCATCCCAGCATCCATAGCAGCGCCGGGCAGCCAATACAGAAGGAGAGGGGGATGCTGCAGCGGCGCTTACTACCAAATAGCGCTGCTGCGGCTCCCTGCTCCCCCTCCCTCCTCCTCCTTGAACTCGGCGCTGGTCTCCTCTCCCTCCAGCCGCGCACGGCGCACACAGAGGCGGCATGTAATGAGTCAATTTGACTCATTACATGCCGCTGGCCGTTGCGCCCTCAGGGCAACTGCGCTGTGTGCCAAGCCCCCTTGGCACACACGTAGTTACGGCGCTGTGTAAGGATATATTAATATTGAACATTGAATAGATAATATTTGCTTATTTATTTACTTGTTTTCAATTAACACTATGAAATGTATTTAATTGGTTTGCAATAATTAAATGTAATTTATTTTGTGGTACATTTCACCTGAAGTACATAGTTCAAGTAAGTATATATGATTGTAATATGATGATAAGCTTTCATATGCTGTATCAATAAAGAGCATTTAGATACAGGCTAAACCTCTTTGTGGACAACACTAAAAATCTAAATAAAGATATGCAATTATAATAATAGAAAAATTACATTTCTTACTTAACTTCATAGATTATATAAACACATATTCATTGTAAATTTGTTTCAAGCTACTGTAGGTAATGAAAGCACAATTTCTCTTTTTTTTAATATATGAAAACATATTATTTATTTATTTATTAACAGTTTCTTATATAGCGCAGCAAATTCCGTTACGCTTTACAACTAGACACAATTAGAAGACAAAACTGGGTAAAAACAAACAGTCATAGAGGTAGGAGGGCCCTGCTCGCAAGCTTACAATCTATAGGGAAATAGGCATTGATACACAAGGATAGGTGCTATCTATAGCATAGTTGTCCACCAGATGTGCAGAGGCAAACGCAGGATTTGGGAGGGGGGGGGGGGTTCCGCACCAGACTGCAGACTGTACACACACACACACACACACACACACACACACACACACACACACTGGGACTGCAAATGACACATGTACACACTGAGATTGCCCCACCACACCATGACTGCAGATTGCAAATACTCACTGGGACTGCAGACTGCTCCGCCCCCGCCCCCCAAAACACACACACACACACTGGGACTGCAGACTGCACCCCCACATACACTTAAACTGAAGAATACATTACGCACATGCCCCCCCCCTCCCCCCCCCCCACACACACACACACACACACACACACTGGGACTGCAGACTGTACACACACACACACACACACACACACACACACTCCACCCACAAATACTTTGACTGCATAATACATTACACGCACACAACCCCCCCTCCCTCCTTCCCCCTTCCTCAGGGACTGCAGTTCACACACATCTGACCTGTGTAGTAATAGGAGGCACTGGCAGCTGTGGACTGGAGCCGAGGAGGACGGCGTTCCTGCCGAGGAGTAATGCAGTGAGTGACACATGCAAAGGCTCATGGGAGCTTCAAGTTCCTGGTCCCCTCCACTGCTTGGAAAACTAAAGGGCTGCAAAGAGCTGTGCCGCAGCAGCACAGATCATAGCTCAAGATTGAGGCTTCTCTCGCAAATTAATAAATAATAATCACTGCGATGCAGGGGGGCTGCCAGGCTGATCCATCGCAGTGCAGCGATTATTATTTATTTATTTGTGAGAGAAGTCTCAAGCTTGAGCTATGATCTGTGCTGCTGCTGCGGCACAACTCTTTGCAGCCCTTTAGTTTTCCAAGCAATGCAGGGGACCAGGAAGCTCCCATGAGCCTTTGCATGTCACTCACTGCACTGCTCCTCGGCAGGAACTCCGTCCTCCTCGGTACCAGTCCACAGCTGCCAGTGCCTCCCATTACTACACAGGTCAGATGTGTGTGAGCAGGGGGGTTTCCAGGTACTCGGAACCCCCCCTGTGTGCGCCACTGGTGTGGGCTGTACTGTGGGGATATAATTGGATAGGATAGCTATGAAGGTAATGTGAACGGTTCTGGAATTTGATAAGCTTGTCTGAATAGGTGAGTTTTCAGGGAACGCTTGAAGGTTTGAAGACTAGAGAAGAGTCTTATTGTACATGGTAGGGCATTCCACAGAGTGGGTGCAGCCCGAAGAAAGTCCTGTAATCGTGCATGGGAGCAAGTAATGAGTGTGGATGAGAGACGTAGATCATGTGAAGAGCAAAGGGGCCGGGTTGGGAGATATTTTGAGATAAGTGAAGAAATGTATGTTGGTGTAGTATGGTTAATAGCCTTGTGTGTAAGTAACAGTTTTTTATATTGAATACGGTAGAATAACAATAGCCAATGGAGGGACTGACAGACGATGAATGTCTAGCGAGGAATATTAGCCTCGCAGCTGCATTCAGAATGGATTGTAATGGTGAGAGTCTCTTCTTAGTAAGACCAGTAAGAAGACTATTACAATAATCACTGTGGGAGATAATGAGAGCATGGATTAGAGTTTTAGCAGTGTCTTGTGTAAGGTATGATCATATTTTGTATATGTTTCTTGGATGCATGTTACATGATTTTGAGACAGATTGAATGTGGGGAGCAAAGTACAGTTCTGAGTCAAGTATGACATCTAGGCAGCGAGCTTGTGGTGTAGGGTTGATTGTAGAGTTCTCAACAGTAATAGAAATATCAGGTTGGTAACTGCTATTGGCTGTTGGTAATATAATTAACTCTGTTTTGGAAATATTAAGTTTGAGGTGGCGAGATGACATCCAAGATGAAATGGCAGAGAGGCATTCAGTGACCTGGCCCAATACAGATAGAGACAAATCTGGGAGGATAGGTAGATTTGAGTATCATCTGCGTACAGATTATACTGAAATAAAAAAAAGCTGATTAGTTTCCAAAGAGATGAAGTATAGATTGAGAAAAGCAGAGGACCTAAGACTGAGCCCTGCGTTACTCCAACTGAAAGAGGTAGCGAAGAGGAGGTGGATTCAGAGAAACGGACACTGAAAGAGTGATTAGATAAGTAGGATAAGAACCAAGAAAGGGCTGTGTCTTTAAGACCTAGGGATTGCAGTGTTTGTATGAGAAGAGAGTGGTCAACAGTGTCAAAAGCAGCAGAGAGATCTAGAAGAATAAGTAGTGAGTAATGGCCTTTAGACTTCGTAGTGACCAGATCATTCACTACTTTAGTCAGTGCTGTCTCTGTGTTGTGTTGGGAGCGAAAGCCTGATTGATATGGGTCCAATAAGTTGTATGAGTTAAGAAAGTGTGTGAGGCGAGTGTAGGCAAGTTTCTAAAGTAGTTTGGAGAGACAAGGGAGCTGAGAGATGGGACGGTAGTTTGAGAGAGAGTTAGGGTCATAATTGTGTTTTTTTCAGAATGGGAGTAATCGCTGCATGCTTGAACAGTGAAGGAAAGATACCAGTAGAGAGAGAAAGAGATTACAGATGTTAGTTAAGGTAGGGATGAGCACAGGAGACAGAGCTTTACTTATTTGTGAGGGTATAGGATCAAGAGGAGAGGTAGTAGAGAAGCAGGATGAGAAGAGTGATGATACTTCATCTTCACTTGTGGGATCAAATGAAGAGAAAGTACAGATATTGGTTTATCCAAAGTAATGTTTAGTTAAATTAGTATTTGTTTTAAGTTGTGTTGTACAACCAACAGAAACCCACAAATAAAGAAATATAAAATTAATTTTCTCAATTAAATTTATGTAACCTTAGGCCTTATTCAGGTATGTTAGCAAACCAAACAAGTTAGCAAGTGGGCATAACCATGTTGCACTGCAGGTGGGGCAGAAGTAACATGTGCAGAGAGAGTTAGATTTGGGTGGGGTATGTGCAAACTGAAATAAAAAAATTGCAGTGTAGAAATTAAACAGCCAGTATCTACCATGCACAGAAACAATACAAGCAGTGGCAGTTTTTACCTATGGGCTGCAGGACTGTAGCCCCACCAGGTAAAATCCTGCACCCTGCTCCCTATCAGTCAAGCCAGATGCAGTCCGTAAGACTGCACTGGCTTCACTAAGACTGGCAGTGACTTCCTATTGGAAGCAGCGCCGTAACTACGTGTGTGCCAAGGGGGCTTGGCACACAGCGCAGTTGCCCTGAGGGCGCAACGGCCAGCGGCATGTAATGAGTCAAATTGACTCATTACATGCCGCCTCTGTGTGCGCCGTGCGCGGCTGGAGGGAGAGGAGACCAGCGCCGGGTTCAAGGAGGAGGAGGGAGGGGGAGCAGGGAGCCGCAGCAGCGCTATTTGATTGGTAGTAAGCGCCGCTGCAGCATCCCCCTCTCCTTCTGTATTGGCTGCCCGGCGCTGCTATGGATGCTGGGATGCGGTTCCTTCATCCCAGCATCCATAGCAGCGCCGGGCAGCCAATACAGAAGGAGAGGGGGATGCTGCAGCGGCGCTTACTACCAATCAAATAGCACTGCTGCGGCTCCCTGCTCCCCCTCCCTCCTCCTCCTTCTCATCTCACTGCCTGCACCGAGAGGGATATGCTAGCACGAGGAGCCTGTCAGCGGGGAGAAGGTAAGTATATCCCTCTCTCTCTTTCTTTCTCTCTCTCTTTCTCTCTCTCTCTCTCTCTCTCTCAGGGGGACACCGTCTGCCGCAATGTGTAAAAAGGGGTCCTGGCTGCCGCAATGTATAAAAAGGGGGTCTGGCTGCCGCAATGTGTAAAAGGGGGGGGGGGGGGTCCTGGCTGCCGCAATGTGTAAAAAGGGGTCCTGGCTGCCGCAATGTGTAAAATGGGGTCCTGGCTGCCGCAATGTGTAAAAAGGGGGCCTGGCTGCCGCAATGTGTAAAATGGGATCCTGGCTGCCACAATGTGTAAAAAGGGGTCCTGGCTGCCGCAATGTGTAAAAAGGGGGACTGGCTGCCGTAATGTGTAAAAAGGGGGACTGGCTGCCGTAATGTGTAAAAAGGGGGCCTGGCTGCCGCAATGTGTAAAGAGGGGGCCTGGCTGCCGCAATGTGTACAGTAAAGGGAAAGGAAAAGGATCTGTCTTGGGTGCACAAAGTTTAAAATATAACTTCATAGTGAAGGGGGAATTGAATATAGGATCCTATGGTATGTGATAGACACCTGACACTATAGGTGAGAGGTGAACCTATACTGGAATGTCACATCCTAAATAAGACGATTAATAACCTGATAATTTGTGTAATGAGTTATCATACTACTATACTGAGATCTGCATATTGGTGAAACTTATAAGGGGATTTGATATTATAATCAAAAAGCATACTATTGATTTACAACGGTCCTATGTATTAATGAGAGTGGCGCCACATAAATTTATGTGTGACTGATTTTTGGAAATCTAAGTGATTCATAACAAATCAAAGAACATAGAAACAATATATCAGATCATTTAAGATTGCAACATATGTTCTAGTTATAGAATCCGGGCTCTGTGCCAGAAACACATTTTTTCAAACATTGAAGTGCTAGAAATATTCCTCTAAACATTGAGGCTATTATTTGAACACAATTGTATCCATGTGAAATACAAACGTGGAAGAATATTGATAGATAAAAACAGGGACTTAACAGAACAGACACCAAACAGACGCTCAGTTTTTTTTTTAAATCTATGTTTATTGTCTTTCTTTATAATTCACAGTGTTGTTATACTTTCACATATTTGTTATTTGTGGTTTTAATATTTCGCATATTAGCTACTCAGTAGAATACGCTACAATATAGTGTCAAATCCAAATTTTAACGGAAATAATTAAAAGTTATATTTTAAACTTTGTGCACCCAAGACAGATCCTTTTCCTTTCCCTTTACTGTGCATTTACAATATGATCTGTGGTAGCACCCCCTTGGAAACATGAGCAATTAATGAGATACGTGAAATAGGGGCCCTTCTCATAATTTCTTTTCCTGTGCAACTGACTTCCCCTCTCCCCTCTCCCTCCCACCATTTCCTTCGCCTCCTTCCCCTTTTTTTTGTGCCGCAATGTGTAAAAACGGGGACTGTCTGCTGTAATGTGTAAAAAGGGGTCCTGTCTGCTGTAATGTGTAAAATGGGGTCCTGGCTGCCGCAATGTGTAAAAAGGGGGACTGGCTGCCGCAATGTGTAAAAAGGGGTCCTGGCTGCCGCAATGTGTAAAAAGGGGGCCTGGCTGCCGCAATGTGTAAAGAGGGGGCCTGGCTGCCGCAATGTGTAAAAAGGGGGACTGTCTGCCGTAATGTGTAAAAAGGGGTCCTGGCTGCCGCAATGTGTAAAAAGGGGGACTGGCTGCCGCAATGTGTAAAAAGGAATCCTGGCTGGCGCAATGTGTAAAAAGGGGTCCTGGCTGCCGCAATGTGTAAAAAGGGGGCCTGGCTGCCGCAATGTGTAAAATGGGGTCCTGGCTGCCGCAATGTGTAAAAAGGGGGCCTGGCTGCCGCAATGTGTAAAGAGGGGGCCTGGCTGCCGCAATGTGTAAAAAGGGGTCCTGGCTGCCGCAATGTGTAAAAAGGGGGACTGGCTGCCGTAATGTGTAAAAAGGGGTCCTGGCTGCCGCAATGTGTAAAAAGGGGGCCTGGCTGCCGCAATGTGTAAAGAGGGGGCCTGGCTGCCGCAATGTGTAAAAAGGGGGCCTGGCTGCTGTAATGTGTAAAAAGGGGGCCTGGCTGCCGCAATGTGTAAAAAGGGGTCCTGGCTGCCGCAATGTGTAAAGAGGGGGCCTGGCTGCCGCAATGTGTAAAAAGGGGGACTGGCTGCCGCAATGTGTAAAAAGGGGTCCTGGCTGCCGCAATGTGTAAAAAGGGGGACTGGCTGCCGCAATGTGTAAAAAGGAATCCTGGCTGCCGCAATGTGTAAAAAGGGGTCCTGGCTGCCGCAATGTGTAAAAAGGGGGACTGGCTGCCGCAATGTGTAAAAAGGGTCCTGGCTGCCGCAATGTGTAAAAAGGGGTCCTGGCTGCCGCAATGTGTAAAAAGGGGGCCTGGCTGCCGCAATGTGTAAAGAGGGGGCCTGGCTGCCGCAATGTGTAAAAAGGGGGACTGTCTGCTGTAATGTGTAAAAAGGGGTCCTGGCTGCCGCAATGTGTAAAAAGGGGGACTGGCTGCCGCAATGTGTAAAAAGGAATCCTGGCTGCCGCAATGTGTAAAAAGGGGTCCTGGCTGCCGCAATGTGTAAAAAGGGGGCCTGGCTGCCGCAATGTGTAAAATGGGGTCCTGGCTGCCGCAATGTGTAAAAAGGGGGCCTGGCTGCCGCAATGTGTAAAGAGGGGGCCTGGCTGCCGCAATGTGTAAAGAGGGGGCCTGGCTGCCGCAATGTGTAAAAAGGGGTCCTTGCTGCCGCAATGTGTAAAAAGGGGGACTGGCTGCCGTAATGTGTAAAAAGGGGGACGCTGTCTGCTGTAATGTATAAAAGGGGCTCTACCTGGTGTAGTGGCGCTACTGTGCAGCGTAATTTGAATAATGTAGACTACTGTGCACCGTAGTATGAATTGCTATTATTTTGTGGCCACGCCCCTTCCCGTGAAGCCACGCCCCTATAAATTTTTCGCGCGCCGCAGGCGCGCACTGCCCCTATCTTACATGGGGGGGCGCCACTGTCGTTTCTTGCACACAGCGCTAAAATGCCTAGTTACGGCACTGATTGGAAGTCCTACCTGCCAGTCACAGATACTACAGGCAGTCCCATTTTGAGGTGTTTCCTTCCTCTGGGACTCCCAGACCAGGCTGCGATAGGCAGAGAGCTCCCTGTCTCGTCAGCCCTAGCCAACTTCTATGGAATGCAGCCAATGCAGCCCATAAAATCCATGGTTTGCATAAGAGCAGTCAAGCTGCCACTTGTGCGCATGCGCTGGGTCCCATCTCCTGTCAGCTTCATTATGTAGGTGCTGGGACACAGCCAGTGGCGGCTGCAGCGAGGGCTCTCTTCCTCCTCCTCCGGCGGACTAGGCAGTGGCAGCGGCAGCCCTCCACATAGGTAGGAGCCGCCACTGAATATAATACACCCAAATCTAAATTTCTCTGCACATGTTACATCTGCCCCACCTGCAGTGCAACATGGTATTGCACAATTGCTAACTTTTTTGGTTTGCTAACAACTCTGAATAACCCCCTATGTCTTTAAAACTAACGAAATTAACTTTAAAATCAATGCCTTTTGTACAGCAAACACTTGCGTTTTTTTGTATTCTATTCAAAGTAATTTATATACAAACAGCCAGCGTATGTGTATAATACACATACTGAGAAAGAGATGGAGAGCTATGTTGTTAAGCAACTGGCATAGCTTTCTTAGATACGTACATTAGGTTGCAGAAGTTCAACTGCATGTGCTTAGGGCTACAGATTTTCTAATCAAAATATGTCCATTTCATGTGTAATTTTCTAAGTCTGTGCTATTCTTCTCTACGACTAAAAAGGGTTATACTGTTGAATTAGAAATCGGGACTATGTAGACATGCTGTGTTACCCCTTATACATCGCCAAAATAACCCGGGTTATTCCCTTTGGTGCTTTCACACTGCACCTTGACCCAGGTCGACCAACCCTGCATTTCAACCCGGGTTAAACACGGGTCGGACCCAGGTCGCTGGGCAGTGTGAAAGCCTCTAATACCCCTTTCAGACCGCCACCTCTGAACATGGGTTATTGGCACATGAACGTGCATAACCCGTGTTCATGTGCGGTATGAAAGGTGCCAGGGTTGAAATACCGGGTTGTGTGACCCCGTATTTCAACCCTGGTCGTGAGCAGGGTTGAACACGTGTTCAACCCGGCTCACTGTGCAGTGTGAACGGCAACCGGGTTGATGCAACCTATTTCCCTTCACTCTCTATGTACAGGCGGCGCTTGGAGATAATGTGATCTCCCAGCGTCGCCACGTCACCACTGATGCCGGGTTGCAGTTAGCGGTGGTGGGAAGTCTGAGGCGGGTCGCACGCTGGGAGTACCTGTGACCTATTGGAGGCTATCAAACTGATTCTTCAGATTGATGATGAAACTGAACCTCCAGATACATCTAAGAAACCTGATAAGTTCAATTGTCAGAAGGTTACTAAATTAGTTTTGCCACATTCTGACCATTTAGTTGACATACGTCAGGAATACTGGGAGTCTCCAGGAAAGAAATTCTCCCTGTCTAAAAAGATGCTAGCTTGTTATCCCCTCTCTGCAGAGTTGAGTAAGAATTGGGAGACACCACCACCGGTAGACTCACATGTAGCTCGTCTTGTGATGTCTTCTACTCTGCCTGTCACTACCGTCACCTCTCTGAAGGAACTGACAGATAAGCGCGTGGAGGGTTGCTTGAAGTCTATTTACACTCTAGCGGGTGCCGTACATAGACCCACTATAGCAGCTTCTTGGGCTGCTAAAGGTATTGAAGCCTGGGTTCAACTGTTGAGGCAGAGCTACCCCTAGATTTTTCTGATAATGCCAGACAGTGTCTTTCGTATATTACCACAGCCTCTCATTACATTCAGGAGGCGGCCTCTGATGCCGGCGTTCTGGCGCCCAAAGTGTCCATTCTGACTCGCCGGATTCTGTGGTTGTGGTCCCGGTCGGAGGACCTGGACTCTAAAAAGACCTTGGAGGTGATCCCTTTTAAGGGAGACATAATATTCGGGGAAGATTTGAACAAGATTGTTGCTGACTTAGCGTCTGCTAAGACTGCATGTCTACCAAGTACTAATCCTTTGGCTCCGAAGGTTAAAAGTACCTCTTTTCGTTCCTTTTGACCTCGAAGTAAAGCAAAGGGTCAGGTGTACCCGAAACAGGTTCGCACTTCCAAAACCTCTAAGCCCAAGCCTAAGCTTCCAAACCAGACAAGCCTGCTGCATGACAGGGCGCACCTTCCCCTAGGGGACCCCAGGGTGGGAGGCCGACTTCTGCGGTTCACCCAGGTATGGTTACAGACCACTTCAGACGCCTGGGTGAGGGAGATCGTCACTCGCGGATACACCATCTCGTTTTGCTTGACGGTTATTCCTTCGGATCCGTTAAAAGCAAAAACTGTACATTTGGTGGTGCAATCCCTCCTGGACACAGGAGTTATAGTGCCGGTGCCTCAGAGGTGCATGGTGTACTATTCAACGCTGTTCCTAGTTCCAAAGCCGAATGGATCCTCCCGTCCCATTCTCAACCTCAAATCTTTGAACAAATTTGTGAAGGTTTCCAAATTCCTTATGGAAACTCTTCGCTCTATTGTTCTGGCTTTGGAGCCCAAGGATTGTATGGTATCCCTGGACATACAGGATGCTTACCTACACATACCTATTGCCGTATCGCATCAGCAGTTTCTGTGGTTTGCTATTGGCAACCTACATTATCAATTCCAAGCCTTGCCCTTTGGACTGACTACAGCTCCTCGGATCTTCACCAAGGTCATGGCAGTTATAACGTCCATTCTACGTTGGCAAGGTATCAGGATCCTGCCGTATCTGGAAGACTTGCTGATCCTGGCGAACTCCCTGGAGGTTCTCATCTGTCATCTGGAACTGACGGTCCAATTCCTCCAAGCACACGGGTGACTCATCAGTTGGAAAAAGTCCTCACTGGTCCCTGCTTAGAGCATGGTGCACCTGGGGGCATTAATGGACACACACAACCAACGTTTGTTCTTGTCTCCAAAGAAGGTCCTGAAGCTTCAGGACAGGATAAGATGCTTCCTTTCTCGCCCATGAGTGTCGATACACTCGGCGATGCAAGTACTAGGCCTCATGGTGTTTTGGCTTTCAACATGGTATGCTCAATTTCACTCTTGCCCTCTGCAGAAGCTAATCCTTGCCAAGTGGGGCGGTCTGCCTCACCGGATCAGATCTCACATGATCTCCTTGACTCCAGAGGTTCGTCTGTCACTGAGCTGGTGGCTACAGGACCAACACTTGAGCAGTGGCCGTCCCTTCTGGATCTCCAACTGGGTCCTCCTAACGACGGATGCCAGTCTGCGGGGTAGGGGCGCGGTGTTGGAGCAACACTCTCTACAGGGTCGGTGGACCAGGGAAGAATCTCTCCTCCCGATAAATATTCTGGAATTGCGGGCAGTGTTCAATGCTCTGAAACTGGCCCTGCCTCTAGTACAGAACAGGCCTGTTCAAGTACAGTCGGACAACGCAACTACGGTGGCGTACATAAATCATCAAGGCGGCACTCGAAGCCGCATGGCAATGATGGAAGTGTCTAAAATTCTTCAATGGGCGGAACGCCATCTGCCAGCTATTTCGGTAGTGTTCATTCCGGGGGTCCTCAACTGGGAAGCGGACTTCCTCAATCGTCAGGACGTACACGCCGGACAGTGGAGCCTTCATCCAGAAGTATTTCAACTCGTAGTGGACAAGTGGGGCCTACCAGATGTAGACCTGATGGCGTCTCAACACAATCACAAGGTTCCGGTCTTCGGAGCAAGGACAAGGGATCCTCAAGCAGCGTTTGTGGACACGCTGGCAATTCCATGGAATTTTCAACTGCCGAACATGTTCCCTCCAGTGTCATTCCTGCCCAGGGTAATAAGGAAGTTCAAGCAAGAAAGAGGAATACTACATCTAATCGCTCCAGCAATGCCCAGACAGCATTGGTTGTTGAAGCTTCACTCCTGAGGGCCAAAGGATTTTCTGAGGCGGTCATTCAAACTATGTTGAAAGCCCGTAAACCAGTTTTGGCTCGGATTTATTATAGGGTCTGGAATTCTTACTTCACCTGGTCTGCGGCTAAGAATTACAATGCATACAAGTTCAATACTGCCAAACTTTAGGCTTTTCTGCAACAGGGCCTGGACTTAGGCCTTCGTCTGTCCTCCTTCAAGGTTTATATATCTGCCTTGTCGGTGTGGTTTCAGAGAAAGATTGCGTTTCTTCCTGACATTCGCACTTTCACTCAGGGTGTTTTACGGATTCAACCTCCCTATGTCCCTCCTGTGGCTCCATGGGATTTGTCTGTTGTTCTGAGTGCCCTACAAGAGTCTCCATTTGAGCCTCTTGTGTCTGTGGACCTTAAATGGCTTACGCTTATTAAGGTCTTATTTTTGCTGGCTATTACCTCTGCTCGACGGGTTTCAGACTTGGGTGCCTTATCATGTCGGTCACCCTTTCTAATTTTTCACTGTGACCGTGCAGTTCTTAGGAACTCGCCCTGGTTATCTACCTAAGGTGGTGTCGTTTTTCCACCTTAACCAAGAGATTGTGTTTCCGACCTTTATCTCTCCTGGCTTGTCTTCCAAAGAGCGGTCTTTGGATGTGGTACGGGCTCTACATATCTATGTGAGGAGAACCGCCTTCCTTAGGAGATCTGATTCTCTTTGTCCTTTTTGGTTTTCACAAACGTGGCTGGCCTGCAAATAAGCAAACTTTGGCCAGATGGATTAGAATGGTGATTGCACAAGCTTATGTGCAGGCTGGTCTTCCGGCTCCTACTGCTATCAAGGCCCATTCTACTCGGTCTGTTGGACCTTCTTGGGCGGCCTGCCGGGGTGCGTCCCTAGAACAATTGTGCAAGGCGGCTACGTGGTCCTCAGTGGACACCTTCCTCAGGTTCTATACCTTTGATACCTCCGCCTCCCAGGATGCCTTCTTTGGAAGCCGGGTACTTGTGCCCGCTACAGTGCATCCCCTCCCATAAGGAACTGCTTTAGGACATCCCCGATGTTATTCTCTGCTGAATACCAGTGTACCCCGCTGCAGAAAAGGAGATTTATGGTAAGACTTACCATTGTTAAATCTCTTTCTGCGAGGTACACTGGATTCCACAGGGCGCCCACCCTGACGCACTTAGCTTCTTTGGGTTTGTATGGCATTAGCCGCTGGTACCTTCTAATGTCGTGAGAATGTGGTTCTATGTGACTAACATCTACTTTCTCTTTTACCTGCTAATGCATTGGACTGGTTAACAAAACTGAGCTCCACAGAGCCGCCACTGGAGGTGAAAGTCCCCTGAGTGAAGTCCCTTACAATGGGTGGTGATGCCGGGGTCCTCAATCCTCACTGGATTGCGGTGTCCTCAGTGGAAATGGATGCAAATGGGCGCCAAAGGCAAATCCGTTCACCAATTGATTCTGCACGGTCGTATTGAAGTAAAATAAAGGTCCGGGCACACAATGAGTAGCTTCCAATGGAAAATGGGTGATCTGAAGTGGCACTTAAAGTTACATCAGGACTGTGCCATCAGCCCTTACTATTCAAACCCCACACCTATCTGCAGTCCATGTTAAATAAGGAACGGACATCATTATTTAAGCAGCCGTATTGGTGATTCTGAAATGTTTTTATTTTTCATTTATGTGTAGTTTTATGCATACATTTTATTGTTTTTATTAAATTTGGTGGTTATATTTGACCTTTCAATCCTTCCATCTCCATGTGCCATCTTCATTTAAATTAGATATTCATTTTTATTGGATTTATGCTAAGCTCTGCTTTATTGTAGTCTTGTGTGTTATCGACCTAGTCACTGTCGACCAATAGTGGTCGACCTAATGACTGTCGACCTAATGCATGTCGACCCTATGACCCATAACCTTTGTCACAACAGGGAGCATTTTATAAAACGGATATGCCACAACTGGGTGTGGGGGCGGCGGTCGCACTCTGATATACGCACGCCTTGGGTGGTTGAATGCGCACCACAACGTGCATATATCAAAGCGTGACCGCACACCCAAGAGTGGTATATACACTGCTCAAAAAAATAAAGGGAACACTAAAATAACACATCCTAGATCTGAATGAATGAAATATTCTTATTATTCTTTGTTCTTTACATAGTTGAATGTGCTGACAACAAAATCACACAAAAATTATCAATGGAAATCAAATTTATTAACCCATGGAGGTCTGAATTTGGAGTCGCACTCAAAATTAAAGTGGAAAAACACACTAAAGGCTGATCCAACTTTGATGTAATGTCCTTAAAACAAGTCAAAATGAGGCTCAGTAGTGTGTGTGGCCTCCACGTGCCTGTATGACCTCCCTACAATGCCTGGTCATGCTCCTGATGAGGTGGCGGATGGTCTCCTGAGGGATCTCCTCCCAGACCTGGACTAAAGCATCCGCCAACTCCTGGACAGTCTGTGGTGCAACGTGGCGTTGGTGGATGGAGCGAGACATGATGTCCCAGATGTGCTCAATTGGATTCCGGTCTGGGGAACGGGCGGGCCAGTCCATAGCATCAATGCCATCGTCTTGCAGGAACTGCTGACACACTCCAGCCACATGAGGTCTAGCATTGTCTTGCATTAGGAGGAACCCAGGGCCAACCGCACCAGCATATGGTCTCACAAGGGGTCTGAGGATCTCATCTCGGTACCTAATGGCAGTCAGGCTACCTCTGGCGAGCACATGGAGGGCTGTGCGGCCCCCCAAAGACATGCCACCCCACACCATTACTGACCCACTGCCAAACCGGTCATGCTGGAGGATGTTGCAGGCAGCAGAACATTCTCCTTGGCGTCTCCAGACTCTGTCACGTCTGTCACATGTGCTCAGTGAAAACCTGCTTTCATCTGTGAAGAGCACAGGGCGCCGAGTGGCGAATTTGCCAATCTTGGTGTTCTCTGGCAAATGCCAAACGTCCTGCACGGTGTTGAGCTGCACTACCTGAGCCACTTGTGTGGGTTGTAGACTCCGTCTCATGCTACCACTAGAGTGAAAGCACCGCCAGATTTCAAAAGTGACAAAAACATCAGCCAGAAAGCATAGGAGCTGAGAAGTGGTCTGTGGTCACCACCTGCAGAACAACTCCTTTATTGGGGGTGTCTTGCTAATTGTCTATAATTTCCACCTGTTGTCTATTCCATTTGCACAACAGCATGTGAAATTGATTGTCAATCAGTGTTGCTTCCTAAGTGGACAGTTTGATTTAACAGAAGTGTAATTGACTGTGTTGTTTGTGTTCCCATTATTTTTTTGAGCAGTGTATGTGTGTATATATATATATATATATATATATATATATATACACAAACACACATCTGCCCCACCTGTAGTGCAACAAGGTTTTGCTTAATTTTTCGCTTTATTTAAAAACATGAATCAGGCCCAGAGCACATCAGTAAAGTAATATGCATGTACATGCCATTTTGCACCACATCCAATACCAGACATGTTTTGGCCCTTTTTATAGGAATTATATGCCAAACCACCTTTTTCTGGAGGATTTTTGGGCAGAAGGTTGTTAAGTCTATCAATTTATATTATTTAGAAGCTTAAGATAAGGCTGGAGATGTGTAATGTGAGGCTTTATAAAGTGGCAGATTTCTGGTTGCTTTGCAGCAGTTTGTGGTTTAGTAAATCATGTGGTTTCAAAACCACTAAAAATTTTAATGTAGCCCTTGATGTGTAAGTATATGGCAATTAAAAAAGCAATTTGGTTAACAGTTCCATGCATTCAGCTCATGAGATCCAAAAGTAGCACACTAATAAAATATATAACTTAATTTTATTTCCACTAGGTTATCCTTTATGATTTAACAGATGGCACAGTTCTCTAGCTTGTATATTATTTCTTGAAACTATGCATCCCTTTGTGACTATTTCATGTATAATGATAATTGAGTTCTCTACCATCTGTATCTAATTATAATTACATTTTGGCTACATCACAATTGTTTAGGAAGGACCAACAACGATTAAATATCTGTTTGCTTAAAAAAAGACTATGTCCTTAATATATCTCTGAAAGCCTATCAAATTGTATTTAGATATAAACCGTGTTCTGTATCTTTTTAAGAGAATAATCATTAGTTCGCAGATTTGTCTTCAGTCAACACCAGCAATTTACTGTATGTGTTATGGATCTGTGCACAGAAATGGGAATTTTATGTATGATAATCAGTTCAGGAGGTCTACAAAGCATGAACTGCCTGTGTGAACTAATGCCTTCAGAGATGTGTAACTCATTTCATGCAGAAGACATTTGTCTACTGTTGTGCGTGCATAGATGGGATCTTCTCAACCAGAGATGTTACCAGTATATTGCCCTGGACCAGTGGCGTCACAACGTGGGTGCGGCCCGCACCCGGGTGTTACCCTCTGAGGGGTGACACCAAAGTGCCTGCTCCTGCTCAGTGACAGGAGCTGGATGCTGCAACCCGGCTCCTGTCACAGTGCAGAAGCCAGCACTGCAGATTCAGCAGTCTCCGGGTGAAGGCCGTATCCCCCGACCCACAGTGTGCCGAAAACGGGGGTCGGGACGCGAAGCCACGCCCCTTCCGCGAAGCCACCCCCCTTTTCACACGCGACCGCACCGGGTGTTATAAAAGTAAGTGACGCCTCTGCCCTGGACAAACCGGGGGGGGGGGGAGGAGAGATATCGTAGAGTAGTAACCCTCATACAGCATCGGGACAAAGCTTGTTGTGGCAGTTTTTAATTGTTTTAATACATATTAAAGTATGCCTGCCAATATCAGTGATAATTACTGTAATGCTAATTCCTGTGTCCAACTGTGCCATATACAGGTTGAGTATCCCTTAACCAAATTGCTTGGGACCAGAGGTATTTTGGATATTGTATTTTTCCGTATTTTGGAATAATTGCATACCATAATGAGATACCATGGTGATGGCACCTAAATCTAAGCACAGAATGCATTTATGTTACATATACACCTTATACATACAGCCTGAAGGTCATTTTAGCCAATATTTTTTATAACTTTGTGCATTAAAAAAAGTGTGTCTACATTCACACAATTCATTTATGTTTCATATACACCTTATACACACAGCCTGAAGGTCATTTAATACATTATTTTTAATAACTTTGTGTATTAAACAAAGTTTGTGTACATTGAGCCATCAAAAAACGAAGGTTTCACTATCTCACTCTCACTCAAAAAAGTCCGTATTTCGGAATATTCCGTATTTCGGAATATTTGGATATGGGATACTCAGCCTGTAATATGTTACAGATATTTCTGGGTAGGAAGATTTGTACCTGTAAGTATATACCACAGATTATAGACTACAGACTACAGTAACTGACTAAACTATGGTCAATTCTTCTTCTTTTCAACACTTATTTGAAATAAAACAAGATTTTTACTATGCAATCAATTAAGCCTAGTTTAGTTAATTCAGCAAGTCATTGGTTGGGTTGACTGAGATTTATGAATAACTGCTGCTGACATACTGTCCCTGTCTCCCCACCACGTTTTCTTCACCATGCTTTCCACATAATGTTTAACACTCCAACCCTCACTGCATCCCATTTGTGTAACACAAACTCACAGAAACCAGTAAGAATGAACTGAGCCCATGTTTGAATGTTTTGAACATACAAATATTATACTAATAATATACAAAATTAATCCATAAAAAAATAAACAAAATTTATTTCAGCAGGTCAGCTTGCAATCATCTTGAATGTTGTTTGTTCCAAATGTTAGCACATCAACATTCAAAATGTTGACATACTTGTCGACAGTCAGAATATTAACACATATGGTCAGGGTTAATGGGGTTAAGCTACAATTAGGGATAGGCTAAAATATGAGTGTCGACATCCTGACTATTGACAAGCATAATGTCTACATATTGGACAGGTTGACATGTCAGTGTTGAGATTGTGAATGTCAACATATACAATTTTGACATTCTGAACATGTCGGCATCCTGAATCTGGACATTCAGAGCATGTTGACATTATAGTGTTGACATATTGAATGTCGACATTACATATCAAACCTGATATCACATTTAATTTTATATCTGAAAAACAGAATTTCTTTGTCTTGCATAGCGACTGTGCTTCTGGATAGGATAACATATGTTGTACATAGAATGTCACATTGCATGGCCAAGATTCTTATTTCATTTCCACGTAACCTCAATATTCTATCACTATAAATGTATTTATTTTTCAGAGCTTCTTCTGTAGGTTAAATCCACAGCAGTGACTTTTCTCTCTGTTATACAGAGGAGCCTATATATTGCTACACACCACACAACTTCACCCGGGACCAAGCCTTGTATGCCAGAGGATATTGCTGGACAGAACTTAAAGATGCTCTACCGGGAGTCAATGCCAGTCAGTGGCCTTCATTGTTTAAGCACAAATTCCTTCCATATGCTCTTCTGGCCTTTGCTGGAATCATGTATATTCCTGCCCTGGGATGGGAGTTCCTTGCCTCAACAAGATTAACTTCAGAGTTGAACTTTCTACTTCAAGAAATTGACAATTGCTACCACCGAGCAGCAGAGGGACGGGCACCCAAAATCGAAAAGCAAATTCAATCAAAGGGTCCAGGTATAACGGAAAGAGAAAAGCGAGAGATTATAGAAAATGCAGAAAAAGAAAAGAGCCCTGAACAAAATCTCTTTGAAAAGTATTTGGAAAGACGAGGTCGGAGTAATTTTTTAGCCAAACTATACTTAGCAAGACATTTACTCATTATATTTTTAAGCATCATACCAATTAGTTACTTAAGCTTCTATTATGCAACCCAGAAGCAGAATGAATTCACATGTGCACTAGGAGAGCCCCATCTTAAGACCAGCAGCTCAAAATTACATGTAAGGGTAAACTGCAAGTTGCCATCTGTCCAGCTCCAAAGAATTATTGCATCAGTTGATCTTTTCCTTCTTAGTTTAATGAATTTAATAATCCTTGTAAATTTAATACACCTCTTCATTGTCAGAAAGTCCAATTTCATTTTTGACAAATTGAACAAAGTTGGTATAAAGACTAAAAAGCAGTGGCAGAAGTCACAGTTTTGTGATATAAACATTCTTGCCATGTTTTGTAATGAAAATCGGGACCATATTAAATCCTTAAATCGCCTGGATTTCATTACCAATGAAAGTGACCTAATGTATGACAATGTGGTGCGCCAATTACTCGCAGCGTTAGCCCAGTCTACTTATGATGCCACACCCACAATGCGGGATTGTGGAATTCAAACAGTTGATCCCAGTTTAGATCCAGCTGATATTGATGTCAATGAACATCTTGTTATAAAGCGTCCTAAGAAGAAAATGAAGTGGATCCCAAGTAGCAACCCTCTACAACAGCCCTTTAAGGAACAATTAGCCATAGTGAAAATTGAAAATAGTAAACAAGAAAAGCTAAAGCCAGTGAGGCGGAAAACGGCGACAGACACCTTAATAACTTCTCTTGTAGAAGCTTCTTCCAAATCCTCTCCACAGTCAATGTCTCAGAAAAGTGATGCTAGCACCATGGCAAGCAACATCAGTGACAAGAAACACAATCGGCACTTCTCTTTAGATGTCCAGCCGTACATACTTAGTAATAGAAAGCCAAAGCCAGAGGCACGTGAAATTGCTCCCATTGCTATGTCTGAAAGCCAAGAGAATGGATTCTTAAATCAAAAGGAAAGTGTGTTTATACACGTCTCAACGACTGTAAAAGGTAAGGCCTTCATAGTCATATACAGCCAATAAAGGAATTGGTTACCCACAGGCTATTCCTAGTGAATATAGATTAGGTGTAAGTAGCATGGTTGTGAAGTCAGAAGACATTTTCAGAAAAAGGTGGAAATTTATCAAAGTGTAATCGAATTCTAATCTTTTCAAACTGATTTCACTATCCCAGTTGTTGTTGTTGTTGTTGTTTTTTTTACAAATTACGAATATTGTCAGGAATAAGAGGCAGCTGTGACAGTTACTTTGAGCTACCATAACTGTCAGCATGTATAAAAACATGCTCAGCGCAATGCAAAGTAGTATTGGGCCCTTGCGTGTACCCCTAGGCTGTGCGTACCAGGGTAATAAAGATGAGTATTGAATAGAAAGTTAGATGAGTGCCCCAATATTGTTTTTATTATTAATAATACTATTATTATTATTATTAATAATAACAACAATAACCCCCCGTATATTTGAAATGTCATAACAGTTCCCTATAGATTTAACTGTAAATATTAGTGTCCTGTAAATGTAAAAGCAAATTAAAATAGTGCCAACTTACTTTACTTTATGGTCTAATTTGTTGCTACTGTTAAATTGTTCTGTAGTGCAGTGGTTGGTATAATTGCTCACATACAATCACTTAATCCATTTGCCAATATAAAATTATATAGTGTCCGGTAAGCCTGATAACGTTGGCCAGCCAGTCAGGAGCAGTCTCTCACAGAGGCACTGATCTTTTTTTCTAAACAATATGGTGGCACTCATCTAATATTAAATCATACAGGGACTCTCATCTTTGTTTCTCTGATACCCGCAAGCCAGGTGTACCAGGAGGGCCAAATGTTACTATGCTTTGTGCTGGAAACCTCTAGGTGTAGTGTAGACAGAGGACCTGAATCAATGCTTTGTAGCTAGTCCAGAAATAAAGATTCAGGAGGGTTTTCTTTTTACACTAGTAAGGATGCTTTTAAAAATGGACATCATTTGATTTATTTTTGAATACTCTAAACACTAGATAATAAAAGTGGTGGTTTGGAGGGTAAAATCGCCAGTGATGTGCAGCAGCTTCAAAACTGCCAAAAACCTCAAGCTTAATAAATCTCCTCAAAGTGTTTGTAGAGTGGGTAGCATTTTAGATTTCCTTGACATAAAGTACACAATATTTAGAAACGGAAACTATGTGAATGCTGAGTGCACAACTAAAGGTAATACAATATAGCAGACTTAAGGGTCTATGGGGCAGATGTATTAAGCATTGAGAAGGAATAAAGAGGTGATAAAGCAGTGATGGAGCAGTGCAAGGTGATAACACACCACCCAATCAACTCCTGTCAGTTTTTCAAATCCGTTATGATTGGCTGGTGCACTAACACCTTGCACTTATCACTGCTTTATAACTTTTTTTCTAATACATCTGCCCCATATGTGCTAAGCCTTGGAGGAGCCAATCAGCTCCTAACTGCCAAGTCACAGGCTGAATTTGAAAAATGACAGTTAGGAGCTGGTTGGTTGGTATTTTATCTCCGTCACCTTATCTCTCTCCAAGGCTTAGTACGTAGGGGTAGAGGTATTATACAGAAACATAACGAGCAGCTAGAGCAGGCATGTCCAAACTGCGGCCCTCCAGCTGTTGAGAAACTACACATCCCAGCATGCCCTGACACAGCTTTAGCATTCTCTGACAGCAAAACTGTGTCAGGGCATGCTGGGATATGTAGTTTCACAACAGCTGGAGAGCCGCAGTTTGGACACGCCTGAGCTAAAGTATTCCTCATTCTGCTTCGTCTCGGTAATAGCAACAAGATGGTATGACTGGGGGAGTAAAAACTCCCTCCTCCGGCGATCGCTGCCACCCCCAACAGCTTAGTGCTGATGCCCCTAAAGCCCCCCCTCCCCCCCCCCCTGTCTTTCCCAGCCGACTCCGCTGGGCATGCACAAAATCTTGCTATTATCACAAGATCTCTCATGCAGCCTGGAGCAGGCAGTCACCACAACTACGGACAGAGCTGTCTCCACTGTGGTGTGGGTTCCGGTATGAATGGTCGACCATGTTATGGTCGATAGTCATTAGGTCGAACACTATTGGTCGACATTGACATGGTCGACATGGACACATGGTCGACACATGAAAATGGTCGACACATGAAAGGTCGACACATGAAAAGGTCGACATGAGTTTTTTTACTTTTTTTGGTGTCGTTTTTTGCGTAAAGTGACTGGGAACCCCAATTAGTGCACCGCGTCCCCTCGCATGGCTCGCTTCGCTCGCCATGCTTCGGGCATGGTGCCTTCGCTCCGCTTCCGCTTCGCTCGGCACAGATTACCGTTCCAATCGTAGTCCATGTGGATCGGAAAGTATGGAAAAGGTCCCCAAAAGAAAAAAAGTAAAAAAATTCATGTCGACCTTTTCATGTGTCGACCTTTCATGTGTCGACCATTTTCACGCGTCGACCATGTCAATGTCGACCAATAGTGGTCGACCTAATGACTGTCGACCATAACATGGTCGACCATGTGAACGGATACCCTGTGGTGTATGGGCAACGACACCTGCAGCTGTAGGAATTGATAGCTGCAGTTGTCAGAACGGTCATTGCCACTGACCATTCATACATTGCCCTGCATATCAGCATGCTATCTTGCAGCAACCCTGTCGCTTGCCACACTCCGCCAGAGTCATACATCGGGGAGAAGTGGTATCAGTGCACATAACGTGTGCTGATACCACTTCTCCCCCATAATGGACAATCATACATTGGGGCCACAGACCCCTTAGATATAAAATAGGTGGAATGTTGGTAGCTTGAAATAGGGAGTGCAAAGTGCAAAAATGAAGGGTGTGCAATTATTATTTCTCTAACGTCCTAGTGGATGCTGGGGACTCCGTAAGGACCATGGGGAATAGACGGGCTCCGCAGGAGACATGGGCACTTTAAGAAAGAATTTAGATTCTGGTGTGCTCTGGCTCCTCCCTCTATGTCCCTCCTCCAGACCTCAGTTTGAATCTTTGCCCGGACGAGCTGGGTGCTGTTCAGTGAGCTCTCCTGAGCTTGCTGTAAGAAAGTATTTTGTTAGGTTTTTTTATTTTCAGGGAGCTCTGCTGGCAACAGACTCCCTGCATCGTGGGACAGAGGGGAGAGAAGCAGCCCTACTCTCTGAAGATAGGTCCTGCTTCTTAGGCTACTGGACACCATTAGCTCCAGAGGGATCGTACACAGGATCACACCCTCGTCGTCCGATCCCAGAGCCGCGCCGCCGTCCCCCTCGCAGAGCCGGAAGACAGAAGCCGGGTGAGCATAAGAAGCAAGAAGACTTCGAAATCGGCGGCAGAAGACTCCAGTCTTCACTGAGGAAGCGCACAGCACTGCAGCTGTGCGCCATTGCTCCCACACACACCTCACATACTCCGGTCACTGTAAGGGTGCAGGGCGCAGGGGGGGGGGCACCCTGGGCAGCAATTGGAACCTCTTTGGCAAAAGTTTAGCATATATACAGTTGGGCACTGTATATATGTATGAGCCCCCGCCAAGAAAATGTATATTTAAGCGGGACAGAAGCCCGCCGTCGAGGGGGCGGGACTTCTTCCTCAGCACTCACCAGCGCCATGTTTTTTCTCCACAGCACCGCTGAGAGGAAGCTCCCCAGCCTCTCCCCTGCAGATACACGGTAGAAGAGGGTAAAAAGAGAGGGGGGGGGGGCACATAATTAGGCGCAAAAATCATTATAAACAGCAGCTACTGGGTTAACATTAAGTTACTGTGTTATTCCTGGGTTAATAGCGCTGGGGTGTGTGCTGGCATACTCTCTCTCTGTCTCTCCAAAGGGCCTTGTGGGGGAATTGTCTTCAGATGAGCATTCCCTGAGTGTGTGGTGTGTCGGTACGTGTGTGTCGACATGTCTGAGGTAAAAGGCTCCCCTAAGGAGGAGATGGAGCAAATATGTGTGAGAGGGGTGTCTCCGTCGACAACGCCGACACCTGTTTGGATATGTGTAATTAAGTGCTAAGGTGAATTTATTGCACAAAAGATTAGAGAACAGACAGGGAATCTACCCATGTCTGTCCCTATGTCGCAGAGACCTTCAGAGTCTCTCAATGTTCACTATCCAAAATAATAGACACTGATATCGACACGGAGTCTGACTCCAGTGTCGACTACGATAATGCAAAGTTACAGCCAAAATGGCAGGAAAGTATTCAATATATGATTATTGTAATAAAAGATGATTTGCATATCACTGGTGACTCATCTGTCCCTGACACAAGGGTACACATGTTTAAGGGGAAGAAAGCTGAGGTAAATTTCCCTCCTCTCATGATGAAAAAGAGCGGGAATCTCCAGACAAGAGACTGCAGTTTCCCACAAAGAATTCTCAGGGAATATCCTTCCCCTACTAGGGCCAGGATACGATGGGAATCTTCCCCTAGGGTGTCACGTTTGCCCAAAAGGTAGCCCTGACTTAACAGCTATCCTCAGGGATCCTGCGGATAGCGTACACATTCTGGTACACTACTCAGACCGGCGATTGTGTCGGCATGGGTTTATAGCGCTGTAGCAGCGTGGACAGGTACCTTATCAGCAGAGATTGAGACCCTAGTATGTATATATATATATATATATATATATATATGTATATATATATAGATATATATATTAAAGATGCTGTCTTAAGATATATATATATATATATATATATATATATATATATATATATAAACATGCCCAAAGAGGCATTAGTCTACTGGGTACTAGAGTCAACGCTATGTCGATTTCTGCTTGACGTGTCCTGTAGATATGCAATGGACAGGTGATGCCGACTTAAGAGGCATATGGAAGGCTAAGGATTTTGTGGAGAAGGGATCTCGGACCTGGTCTCCACAGCTATGGTGTTACGCACACCAGTGCTAACAGGAGTATACCGGTGTATGAACAGAGAGGAAAGCGAAGCAAACGAACTCACAGACAGTATAACATAACATACACAGGAGGTGATGGAATAACTAATAAACACAAAGTGAACGGAGAAGCCCAAAGGCTCAGGTGGGTGTCTCCCTAGTGTCAGGAATGCTCAGATGGAATAGAGCGGACAATGAAGCAAGGTGTAGTGATTTAACATGTGGAGCACCTGAAATTATGTTGCTAAGAGCAACAGAAAAAACCCCAAAGGGTTACCAACAGGTGTGGGAATAAACTCCTTGGTCAGAGATAGAAATATAGACACAAGGAGAGTATCCACAATCCTAACCCCCACTTGCAGGGCACAGGTTCAGCTTACTGCCACTAAACTGACACCTGGACGCCCTGCACAGTGAGGGAGGATTAAGCAAGCAGGTCTGAGAGTACAGCCGCAAACCTGCTGGATTCACAGAATAGCAAAAGAACCCCAGCAGGTCAAACAACTGACTCCAGTCGTACTGCTAGGTCCGGATTGGCAGAATGAAGTACCGAATCCCAAGGCCTATTCGCAGTAAGCAACAAATACAAAGTCACACAGTACTAGCTAACTCTCTGGAACTGACTAACAAACAAAGATTCAGCAGCATTTGCCTAGCCTGAGAGGATGGTTTATATAGCAGGTGCTGTCCACGCCCCACTCAGACCTCACAGACTGTGAGCACAAAACCAGTGCCGGATTCCCTGCCGTGCACAGAGCCTGTAACCTCTACACAGTAAAAACCCGGACCGGAGTATCAGCTGCGCTCAGGTTACTTCGCTAACACTTGCCTCCCGGTTGCCATGGCGACGTGGCAGCACAGAGCAGGAGATCCTAACAGTACCCCCCCTCTGACGAGGGGTCAAAGAACCCCTACCACCGGGTTTATCGGGGAACTGCGAGAAGAAAGAGCGTATCAGTCTGGGGGCATGAAGATCACAACTGCGCACCCACGACCGCTCCTCCGGGCCATACCCCTTCCAGTGCACCAAAAATGACAGCCGACCCCGAACCATCTTGGAGTCAAGAACCCTTTCAACCACAAACTCCCTCTGACCCCGTATCAGAAGAGGAGAAGGTCTTCCACTGGAAGAAGGATTACTAACCGCCAGTTTTAAAAGGTAACAATGAAATGTTTTATTGATACCCAATGAACGGGGCAGATCTAACTGAAATGCCACCAGATTGATAACCCTGGTGATCTTATAAGGGCCGATGAACCGGGGGCCTAACTTATGAGATGGCTGTCTCAACTTCAAATTCTTGGTGGACAACCAGACGAAGTCTCCTAATTTGAAGCTGCAGGGTCTTCTCCGCTTATCAAAAACCCTTTTGGTCACTAATGACACAGACACAAGGGCTTTCTTCACTTTCCTCCAAATACCCCTAAGGACCGAAACAACAGACGAACCACCAGGCGTGGAATCCAGGGGGTCAAAAGAATTGGCCTTAGGATGATGCCCATACACACAAAGGGAGAGATCCCTGTAGCAGAGTGAGCCGCGTTGTTATAGGCAAACTCCGCCATGGACAGATGAGCAACCCAGTCAGTATGACACTTGGAGACATAACACCTGAGGAACTGCTCCAAGGACTGGTTCACCCTCTCAGTCTGCCCATTAGACTGTGGATGGTAGCCTGACGACAAGCTCACAGAAATCTGGAGATCAGAACAAAATGCCCTCCAGAATTTGGCCACAAACTGGGATCCACGGTCAGAGACCACATCAAGTGGCAACCCGTGGAGGCGCACAACATGCTGCATAAATAACTCAGACAGGCGTCTGGCCGATGGCAACCCAACCAGTGGAACGAAATGCGCCATCTTCGAAAACCTGTCAGCGACAACCCAAATGGCTGTCATCCCCGAGGATTTGGGCAAGTCCACCACAAAATCCATGGAAATGTGGGTCCATGGCTTAGACGGAATAGAGAGTGGATGTAATGGGCCGACAGGAACCCCTCTAGGAGTTTTATTTCGGGCACAAACGTCACATGCCCGAACCCACTGATCCACATCCCTAGCCACCGAGGGCCACCACACCGCCCTAGACAGCAACTCCCGAGTTCTGGCAATACCCGGATGCCCTGCCGACCTCTTGGCATGGAATTCCAGGAACACTCGCTGTCTTAACCTAGGAGGCACAAACAAGAGACCTACCGGAAGGTCTGGAGGAGCCTGCTCCTGTGCTCTAAGGACTAATGACAAGAGGTCCTGGGTAATGCCCACTTTAATACATGATGGGGACACAATGGGCAATGGCTCCTCGGTGGTCTCTTGAACTGGAGCAAAACTCAGCGAGAGCGCATCAGCCTTGATGTTTTTTGACCCCGGGCTATATGTTATCCAAAAATTAAAGCGAGCAAAAAACAAAGCCCATCGTGCCTGCCTGGCATTGAGCCGCTTCGCTGACTCTGAATATGCCAGATTCTTATGGTCGGTGAGAATTGAGACCACAAACTTAGCCCCCTCAAGCCAGTGTCTCCACTCCCCGAGTGCATCCTTTATAGCCAACAATTCCCGGTTACCCACATCATAATTCATCTCGGCAGATGAAAATTTGAAAATTTACGGGAAAAGTAAGCACAGGGATGAAGGCGATTATCAGACACCCCCATCTGAGAGAGCACTGCCCCAATACCTATCTCAGAGGCATCCACTTCTACCACAAAAGGACGCTCTGGATCTGGGTGTCGCAGCACTTTGGCCGAGACAAATGCCCTTTTGAGACGGGCAAAGGCCGCTTTGGCCTCACAAGACCAGTGAGCAACATCCGCCCCTTTCTTAGTGAGTGCCACCAAGGGGGCCACTATAGACGAAAATCCAGCGATAAACCGTCTATAAAAATTCGCAAAGCCCAGAAAACGCTGAAGCGCCTTCAAACTAGTGGGCTGCACCCAATCCAGGACTGCCTGTACCTTAGAACCCTCCATTTGGAAACCTTCTGAGGAGATAATATACCCTAGAAATGCGATTTGCTGGACTTCAAACTCGCACTTCTCCAGCTTCGCCCCAAGCTGGTGGTCTCTGAGTTTCTGGAGGACTAAGCGTACATGCTTCCGATGTTCCTCCAGGGAATGAGAGAAGATTAGGATGTCATCTAGATAAACAACTAAGAATCTATCCAAATATTCCCTGAGCACATAGTTCATGAATTCCTGGAAGACTGCCGGGGCATTAGAGAGCCCAAAAGGCATCACCAAATATTCATAATGCCCTGAGTGGGTATTAAAGGCAGTCTTCCATTCATCCCCCTCTCTTATTCGGATTAGATTGTAAGCACCGCGTAGGTCAATCTTAGAAAAAATGGTGGCAGTACGAAGCTGGTCAAACAAAACCGAGATGAGAGGCAGTGGGTACGAGTTTTTAATCGTGATACGGTTCAATTCCCTGAAGTCGATGCAGGGTTGCAACGAACCGTCCTTTTTACCCACGAAAAAGAACCCCGACCCAACTGGGGACTGTGAGGGTCTGATAAATCCCTTAGCCAAGTTCTCCTGAATGTACTCTGCCATAGCCTGAGTCTCAGGACGTGACAGGGAGTACAACCTGCTCTTGGGAAGCTTAGCATCCGGCAACAAATCAATGGCACGGTCATAGGTGCGATGGGGAGGTAGTACCTCCGCAACTTTTTTGGAGAACACATCCGCAAAATCTGCATAACATCCTGGCAATCTTAGCTGCGAGAGCCTGACTGGAAGGCTCAAGCAACTCCTGAAACAATCACTACCCCAACTAAGAATCTCCCCAGAGACCCAGTCAAATTGAGGGTTATGGGCCCTTAACCAGGGTAACCCCAAAACCAATGGGGCAAAAGAACAGACAGTCACATAAAAAGACAATTTTTCAGAGTGTGTGGCTCCAATAAACAAAGGAATTTGGCTGGTGCAGGAGGTAATTTTACCCTGGGACAATGGTTCCCCGTTTAACCCACAGATCTCAATCTCTGATGCCAAAGGTACTGAGGGAACAGAGTGTTCCAGGGCGAATTGACGGTCCATGAAAATCCATCGGCCCCACTGTCAACAAAGGCCTCAGTCTTGACAGTTTGACCGAGGATCTCCAAAGTCACCGGAATGAGAAAAGTCTTTTTGGGAAATTCTGACTTCTGGCCTGACAGGATATTTCCCATCACCCTCAGGCCCTGAAGTTTTCCGGTTTTTCTGTGCATGATACTACAACATGACCTTTATTCCCACAGTACAAACACAAACCCTGCTGTCTCCTCCGCGTCTTCTCACGCGAGGAGAGGCGGGTAGCCCCAATCTGCATAGGCTCCTCGGAATATTCCTCAGAGTCTGAGGTTCCCTTGGGAAAAAAGGAAACTGCGGTCTCCCTTTCAAGCCTACGCTCTCTCAACCGTCTATCCACCCGGATGGATAACTGCATGAGCTGATCTAAGCTATCAGGCGAGGGATATTGTACCAGTTGGTCCTTTATCTGGTCAGAAAGGCCCCTTCGGTACTGGTTTCTCAGGGCTGGGTCATTCCACTGGGTATCATGAGCCAACCACCGAAACTCCGTACTATAAACCTCAGCTGGCCGTCGCCCTTGCTTAAGAACCGTAATCTGAGCCTCGGCTGAAGCCATCTTGTCAGGGTCATCATACAAAATGCCCAGTGCCGTAAAAAAAGCATCAACACTTTTAAGCGACGGACAGTCAGGCTGTAACCCATATGCACAGACCTGTGGGTCTCCTTGTAGCAAGGAAATCACCATGCCCACCCGCTGAATCTCCGACCCAGAAGACTGGGGCCTAAGCCTGAAATATAGCTTACAGCTCTCCTTGAAACAAAAGAACTGTGAGCAATCTCCAGAAAAACGATCCGGGAGATTTACTTTCGTCTCCTTAACCCCTGAACTTGCCGCTGCTGCTGCGGGAGCTCCGCTAGCGGCCTGCGGGGTGTTCATTTTAATGGACATCTCATTAAATTGTCGAGTCAGGACCTGCACCTGATCGACCACCTGTTGCAAAGTATTTTGAGGGGTATGCTCCATATTCCCACAAAATTTCAACAGGAGTAGGGCTGCTGAATATGTTACGCACACCAGTGCTAACAGGAGTATACTGGTGTATGAACAGAGAGGGAAGCGAAGCAAACGAACTCACAGACAGTATAACATAACATACACAGGAGGTGATGGAATAACTAATAAACACAAAGTGAACGGAGAAGCCCAAAGGCTCAGGAATTGGGTGTCTCCCTAGTGTCAGGAATGCTCAGATGGAATAGAGCGGACAATGAAGCGAGGTGTAGTGATTTAACATGTGGAGCACCTGAAATTATGTTGCTAAGAGCAACAGAAAAAACCCCAAAGGGTTACCAACGGGTGTGGGAATAAACTCCTTGGTCAGAGATAGAAATATAGACACAAGGGGAGTATCCACAATCCTAACCCCCACTTGCAGGGCACAGGTTCAGCTTACTGCCACTAAACTGACACCTGGACGCCCTGCACAGTGAGGGAGGATTAAGCAAGCAGGTCTGAGAGTACAGCCGCAAACCTGCTGGGTTCACAGAATAGCAAAAGAACCCCAGCAGGTCAAACAACTGACTCCAGTCGTACTGCTAGGTCTGGATTGGCAGAATGAAGTACCGAATCCCAAGGCCTATTCGCAGTAAGCAGCAAGTAAATACAAAGTCACACAGTACTAGCTAACTCTCTGGAACTGACTAACAAACAAAGATTCAGCAGCATTTGCCTAGCCTGAAGGGATGGTTTATATAGCAGGTGCTGTCCACGCCCCACTCAGACCTCACAGACTGTGAGCACAAAACCAGCGCCGGATTCCCTGCCGTGCACAGAGCCTGTAACCACTACACAGTAAAAACCCGGACCGGAGTATCAGCTGCGCTCAGGTTACTTCGCTAACACTTGCCTCCCGGTTGCCATGGCGACGTGGCAGCACAGAGCAGGAGATCCTAACATATGGCTGGTAATTCTGATCTTTTGCCTTATATTCCTGCACAGCCTAGGAAAGCACAACATTATCAAATGCAGCCTTTCGATCAGAAAGAAACAAGAAAGTCCGAGGTACGTCATTTCTTACCAGAGGCAGGGGCAGATGAAAGAAGCTGCACAACACAGCTAGTTCCCAGGAACAGAAGTCCTCCCCGGCCTCTACAAAATCCAGCGCATGTCGCTGGGGCTCCACAGGCGGAGCTAGGCCCGGTGGGGGCACGTCTTCGTAATTTCAGCCACAAGTGGGTTCGCTCCCTGTTGGATCCCTGGGCAATAGATATTGTGTCTCACGGATACTAGCTGGGCTTTGAGGAGATGTCCCCTCACAGACGGCCCTGCCGGCTTCCCCCTACGAGAGGGAAATAGTGTTAACTGCAATTCACAAATTGTATCTTCAACAGGTGGTGGTCAAGGTTCCCCTCCTTCAACAAGGAGGGGGTTATTATTCAACCATGTTGTAGTCCCGAAACCGGACGGTTCGGTCAGACCCATATTGAATTTAAAATCCCTGAACATATACCTGAAAGGGTTCAAGTTCAAGATGGAATCGCTAAGAGCGGTCATCGCAAGCCTGAAAGGGGGAGATTTTATGGTGTCTCTGGACATAAAGGAGGCATACCTTCATGTCCCCATTTATCCACCTCATCAGGCGTACCTCAGATTTGCGGTACAGGATTGTCATTACCAATTTCAGACGTTGCCGTTGGTCTCTCCACGGCCCCGAGAATCTTCACCAAGGTAATGGCGGAAATGATGGTGCTCCTGCGGAAGCAAGGTGTCACAATTGTCCCATACTGGGACGATCTCCTCATAAAAGCGAGATCAAGAGAGCAGTTGCTGAACAGCGTATCACTTTCTCTGGAAGTGTAATGGCAACACGGCTGGATTCTAAATATTCCAAAGTCGCAGTTGGTTCCTACGGCTCATCTGCCTTTACTAGGCATGTTTCTAGACACAGACCAGAAAAGGGTTTATCTCCCGATAGAGAGAGCTCAGGAGCTCATGACACTGGTCAGGAACCTGTTAAAACCAAAACAGGTGTCAGTGCATCACTGCACTCGAGTACTGGGAAGGATGGTGGCATCATACGAGGCCATTCCCTTCGGCAGGTTCCATGCGAGGACCTTTCAATGGGACTTACTGGACAAGTGGTCCGGATCACATCTTCAGATGCATCGGTTAATCACCCTATCCCCCAGGGCCAGGGTGTCTCTCCTGTGGTGGCTGCAGAGTGCTCACCTTTTCGACGGCCGCAGATTCGGCATTCAGGACTGGATCCTGGTGACCACGGATGCAAGCCTCCGAGGGTGGGGAGCAGTCACACAGGGAAAAAAGTTCCAAGGTCTGTGGGTAAGTCAGGAGACTTGCCTTCACATCAACATCCTGGAACTAAGGGCCGTATACAACGCCCTACGTCAAGCGGAGACCCTGCTTCGCGACCAACCGGTTCTGATTCAGTCAGAAGCCACCAGAATTCTTCGCTGGGCGGAGAATCACGTAAGCGCACTGTCAGCAGTGTTCATCCCGGGAGTGGACAACTGGGAAGCAGACTTCCTCAGCAGGCACGACCTCCACCCGGGAGAGTGGGGACTTCATCAAGAAGTCTTCACGCAGATTGCAAGTCGGTGGGAACTGCCACAGGTGGACATGATGGCATCCCGCCTCAACAAAAAGCTACAGAGGTATTGCGCCAGGTCATGAGACCCTCAGGCGATAGCTGTGGATGCACTGGTGACACCGTGGGTGTTCCAGTCGGTCTATGTATTTCCTCCTCTTCCTCTCATACCCAAGGTGCTGAGGATAATAAAAAAAAGAGGAGTGAGAACAATTCTCATTGTTCCAGATTGGCCACGAAGGACCTGGTATCCAGATCTGCAAGAAATGCTCACAGAGGACACGTGGCCTCTTCCTCTAAGACAGGACCTGTTGCAACAGGGGCCCTGTCGGTTCCAAGACTTACCGCGGCTGCGTTTGACGGCATGGCGGTTGAACGCCGGATCCTAGCAGAAAAGGGCATTTCGGACGAGGTCATTCCTACGCGGATAAAGGCTAGGAAGGTCGTGACAGCTAAACATTATCACCGTATATGGCGAAAATATGTTTCTTGGTGTGAGGCCAGGAATGCTCCTACAGAGGAATTCCAGCTGGGCCGTTTCCTTCACTTCCTACAGTCAGGAGTGAATTTGGGCCTTAAATTGGGTTCCATTAAGGTCCAGATTTCGGCCCTACCAGAAGTTCAGACGTTGGTAAAGGGGAGTGCTGCATATTCAGCCTCCTTTTGTGCCTCCAGTGGCACCTTGGGATCTTAACGTGGTGTTAAGTTTCCTGAAATCACACTGGTTTGAACCACTTAAAGCGGTGGTAAAGCGGTGGAGTTAAAATATCTCACGTGGAAAGTGGTCGTGCTATTAGCCTTGGCTTCGGCTAGGCGTGTGTCAGAATTAGCGGCTTTGTCACATAAAAGCCCCTATCTGGTTTTCCATATGGATAGAGCAGAATTGCGGACCCGTCCACAAGTTCTGTCAAAAGTGGTGTCATCTTTTCATATGAACCAACCTATTGTGGTGCCTGTGGCTACTCGTGACTTGGAGGATTCCGAGTTACTGGATGTGGTCAGGGCTTTGAAGGTTTATGTAGCCAGAACGGCTAGAGTCAGGAAAACAGAGTCACTGTTTATCCTGTATGCATCCAACAAGCTGGGTGCTCCTGCTTCAAAGCAAACTATTGCTCGCTGGATCTGTAACACGATTCAGCAGGCTCATTCTGCGGCTGGATTGCCGCTGCCAAAATCAGTTAAAGCCCATTCCACTAGGAAGGTGGGCTCTTCTTGGGCGGCTGCCCGAGGGGTCTCGGCATTACAACTATGCCGAGCTGCTACTTGGTCAGGTTCAAACACTTTTGCAAAGTTCTACAAGTTTGATACCCTGGCTGAGGAGGACCTATTGTTTGCTCAATCGGTGCTGCAGAGTCATCCGCACTCTCCCGCCCGTTTGGGAGCTTTGGTATAATCCCCATGGTCCTTACGGAGTCCCCAGCATCCACTAGGACGTTAGAGAAAATAAGATTTTACTTACCGGTAAATCTATTTCTCGTAGTCCGTAGTGGATGCTGGGCGCCCGTCCCAAGTGCGGACTTTTTCTGCAATACTTGTATATAGTTATTGCCGCAATAAGGGCTATGTTATTGTTGCATCAGGGTTGAACTGATGCTCTGTTGTTGTTCATACTGTTGACTAGGTAAGTTTATCACAAGTTATACGGTGTGATTGGTGTGGCTGGTATGAGTCTTGCCCTGGATTTCCAAAATCCTTTCCTTGTACTGTCAGCTCTTCCGGGCACAGTTTCTCTAACTTAGGTCTGGAGGAGGGACATAGAGGGAGGAGCCAGAGCACACCAGAATCTAAATTCTTTCTTAAAGTACCCATGTCTCCTGCGGAGCCCGTCTATTCCCCATGGTCCTTACGGAGTCCCCAGCATCCACTACGGACTGCGAGAAATAGATTTACCGGTAAGTAAAATCTTATTTTTTTTAGATGGAGACAGAGTTTACAGAATTAAATTACAAGACCCTCACTTTAGTCACTATATACAACAAGCAGGTGTTGACGTCATAAGTTACTACCACTCTGATTTTCAACAAAACACATATTACTAGGTAGGTTAAGTATAAAAAAGTCCAACTTTAGAGTAGCCAATAAACTAGTATCCTTAACAAAAACTGGTGAAAAAATGCAACTTAACAGTGCTGGAGCAGCAGTCAGAAAGTTCTCATTTCTGTGTGCAGGCTTAAATCTCATATGTGCCAGATCCCAGTGGTAAATTCTCAGGACCATACAAGCACACATTGATGACAAAAACGAACCAGTTAGCTTCTGTTCCTTATGTAGACTTTGCTGCCAGTCGGAAACCCTGTAACCAGGGAAATGCACTACATGCAATGACCATGTAGACGGTGATTTATTTGGCCAAATAACTAGATTTTAATTCATGTGACCATCTTTGGTAAGTAAGAAATCAGGCTGTCATTGTGTGATCCTTGCTGAGAGTACATGGTGACCTATTGTAGGAGGGTGGGGCTCCTCAGATGTCAGTTAAATACAACAAAGAATAATTTAAGACACATACTAACCCTTATTCTCTTTTGCATATTACATACAGTATTAGTAGTTCATTCACTTAGTTATATACACAGTATATAGGTAGTGAAAGAGTTGAGAAATGATAATAGTGCTGAGTAAACTGATTGTAATGTGCTCTCCAGCTTCCCACATTTCATGTAAAAATACCAGAAAGTAGTAAAGCATATAATAATGCACAGACTGGCTGTTGTCAGAAATATATTCTCCAAACAGTCACTATGTGGAGGATGTATATGGTCAGAATGGGGAAAAAAAGACACTGATAAAAAGGATTTAAATTGGATTTTTTTCTCTTTCTTTTTCAACAGATGCATCAAAATCGACAAAAATTCTTGAGAAAGAAAACCATCCGTTATCTGAGAGTTGTGGAGATGTTTCAGTCTCGGGAACATTTCTCACATGTGGAAGTCACTTGGTGAGCACAGCAGTTTCCACATCAAGCGTTACACTCAGCCAGCTCAAGCATGAGCCAATGGCTGTATTCAACCGTAACCCCACTCACCCTTTACTCCACATTAGCACTTTATATGAGGGCAGCGATGAAAATGTCACAACTCTGATAGATAGGGATCAATCCTCTCCTGACCCAGCAGAGATCATTTCAGTCATACCACCAAAGCAAGTCATGTTGGGCCCCTATGAAGAGTCTAGGGCCATAATAACTTCAGTAGATTACTAGATGTAATAGCTACATCACGCCACCATGCAAACTCACTGCATGAGCATGGAAAATGAAGTTATCTTCTAAATATGCAAGCAGCATCATTATAACAAGCTTTTTCCCACTATCGGGAGGTCTGTGACTCTTCCATGTTGACAGCTGTGTAAAGCACAAATTACATTGATTCTATTAGATAGAGCAGCATGACACTAGTCTGCATACAAGCTTGGTGGGATATCCATCTTTGACAGTAATAAGTGATTAATGCTATAAACAGCGCTCCTCCAATTAATACAGGACAGACATCTGAGTGAGCGCTAGTAAAATAACTGCAGCGTTAATTGATATTTGTGTTTGCCATAATTCAGTGGCAAATAAATTACGTTTTGTTTAGGTGGGACCTTAAATTTAATAACCCTTTAACCTTGCTTGCGGTATTGCATTACTGATAATTATTGCAATTAATCTGAAGGGTTTGTTGCAATTATCAAATTAAAAAGCAATATTTTAACATAGCATTAATAACATACACAGCTAATACATATACAGTAGGTAAGATTTATTTACATTGTATTTTTATATCATTATTCTGAAAAACATGGAGCAGATGTACTAAGACTTGGAGAGACATAACATATCAACCAATTAGGCCTTTTTCAAACACAGCCTGTAATATGGCAGTTATGAGCTGATTGGTTGGTACTTTATCTCTCTCCTTTTTATTATTCTACAAGCTTTGATACATCTCCCCCTAGTGACATACAAATTTGTATTGTCTCATAGCCATGGTTTTCATAAATTTAATGAACTTAATTAATTATTAATGTTCTTTATAAGCAGGTTTAATGCTTGGATATAAATGGGAATAACACTAATAATAATAATAATATTTGTGAGACAAAGCCCCCAGCTCCGACACACGTTTTGCTGATGCCAAGGCCAACCGCATAAGATATTTTACGTCCACTTCCTGTAATGGTTCAAACCAGTCCGATTTGGAGAAATGCAGCACCAAATTGAGATCCCAAGGTGACGTGGGAGACACAAAGGGAGGTTAGATGCGCAGAACCTTTTTCAAAACGTCTGGACCTCAGGGAGAGAAGCCAATTGTTTCTGAAAGAAAATGGACAAGGCCGAAATCTGGACTTTTATGGAGCCGAGATGTAGGTCCACATCCACACGTGCCTGCAGAAAAAGCAGGAAACGTCCCAGGTGAAATTCCACCGCAGAATAAGTTCTGCTCTCACACCAAGAGACGTATTTCTTCCAAATACGGTGGTAATGTTTAGACATTACCTCCTTCCTGGCTTGGATCATAATCGGGATATCTTTGTTAGAGATCCCTCTTCTGACTAGAATCAGACATTAAACTTCCATGCCGTCAAAAGTAGCCGCGGTAAGTCCTGATAGATGAACAGGCCCATTTGCAGAAGATCCTCACGAAGAGGTAGAGGCCATGGATCTTCGAGGAGCATCTCCAGAAGGTCCGCGTACCAGGCCCTTCTTGGCCAGTCCGGAGCAATGAGTATTGCTTGAACCTTTTTTTCCTTTTTATTCTTTTGAGAATTCTTGGGATCAGAGGAAGTGGAGGAAACACGTACACCATCTGATAGACCCATGGAGTCGTCAGAGCATCTACCGCCACTGCCTGTGGGTCTCTCGACCTGGAACAGTACCGCTTGAAACAAGAGGCCATCATGTCGATTTGTGGATATCCCCACCAACGTGTCATTCACCTGACGGAGTGAAGGCCCCACTCCACCGGGTGCAGGTCTTGTCTGCTGAGGAAGTCTGCTTCCCAGTTGTCTACTCTCGGAATGAAGACCGCTGACAATGCCACAGCATTTTTTTCTGAAAGAGGAGAATTCTTGACACCTCTGACATTGCTACTCTGCTTTTTGTTCACGTCACTGCTGTCACATTGTCCGACTAGACCTGAATGGCCCGATCGTGAAGAAGATAAGAGGCCTGCAGAAGGGCTTTGTATATGGCCCTGAGTTCCAGGATGTTGACTGGAAGGACGACTTCCTGACTAAACCATCTTCCTTCAAACTGCACCCCCTGGGTGACTGCTCCCCAACCTCTGAGGCTTGCGTCCGTGGTTAATAGGATCCAGTCCTGAACTCCGAACCTCCGACGAGATGAGATATCTGTAGCCACCCCAGAACGGAGTTCCTGGCTTTTGGCGACAGACGGATCCTCTGGTGCATGTGAAGATGCGATCCGGACCATTTGTCCAAAAGTTCGAGCTGGAAGGGTCTTGCGTGAAACCTTTCGTATTGAAGCGCCTCGTGAGAGGCCACCATTTTCCCCAGAAGGTGAGTGCATAGATGCACCGATATCTGGGTTGGCTTCAGGACATCCCGAATCATCAAGTGGATTACCAATGCCTTTTCCAATGGAAGGAACACTTTCTGCGACTCCGTGTCCAGTATCAATCCCAGGAATGGGAGCCTCCGTATTGACTCTAGGTGAGATTTCGGAAGGTTCAGAATCCACCCGTGATTCTTGATAAGTTTGGTTGAGAGACCAATGCTGTCCAGCAACCTCACCCTGGACGGTGCCTTTATCAGAAGATCGTCCAGGTACAGAATTATGTTCACTCCCTGCTTGCGGAGTATAAACATAATCTCTGCCATCACTTTGGTAAACACCATCGGTGCCGTGGAGAGACCAAATGGCAGGGCCTGGAACTGGTAGTGATAGTCCTGCAGTGCAAACAGTAGATAAGCCTGATGAGGCAGCCAGATCAGAATGTGAAGGTACGCATCATTGATATCCAGAGACACTAGGAATTCCCCTTCCTCCAGACCTGAGATCACCGCTCTCAGAGACTCCATCTTGAACTTGAACACTTTTAAGAACGGGTTCAAGGACTTGAGGTTAAGAATTGGTCGTACTGAACTGACCAGTTTCGGTACTACAAACAAGTTGGAATAGTACCCCTTGTTGTGCAGATGAGGTGGTACTGGAACAGTGACTTGAGTCTGTAACAGTTTTTGGATGGCCTGCTGTAAAGTTATACTTGCCTCTTGTGAAGCTGGTAAGCCTGATTTGAAGAATCTGTGAGGTGGGATCTCTTGGAACTCCAGTCTGTAGCCCTGGGAAATAAGATCTATGACCCAGGGATCCCAGCACGAACTTGACCAGATGTGACTGAAGAATTTTAGTCGGGCTCCCACGTGACAGTCCTCCAGGCATCGCAGTCCACCATCATGCTGAAGGCTTTGAGGAAGCAGAGCCTGAGCTCTGTTCCTGAGCACCTGCAGTTGCTGGTTTGCCTCTTGCGCCTCTGGAGGCTGTAGAAGCACCTCTGGACTTAAACTTGGCTGTCCAAAAGGACTGTAAATTTGAAGCTGAATAAGATTTTCTGGCTGGGGGAACTGCAGATGGAAGATACGTAGACTTACCCGCAATAGCTTTGGAGATCCATTTGTCTAGTTCCAAACAAGGCCTCTCCTGTGAATGGTAGGCCTTGCACGCCTTTCCCGAAGTCCGCATCAGCAGTCCACTGGCGTAGCCACAAGCCCCTGCGTGCTGACACTGCCATAGCGGTGGTGGGTGCATTAAGCAAACCAATCTCTTTTATGGCTTCCTCCATAAAGTTCACAGAGTCCTGTATATGCTGCAGGAGTAAAACAACATCCCCCCTAGACAAGGAATCTAACCCCTCAATTAGGTTACCTGACCATTTAGCAATGGCTTTTGTGATCCACGCACATGCAATAGTGGGTCTCTGGGCCACCCCAACAGCTACGTACAATGATTTGAGTGTAGTCTCAATTCTACGATCAGCCGTATCTTTTAGGGAGGCTGCACCAAGGACAGGCAATACAAGTTTTTCTGACAGTCTAGAGACTGATGCGTCCACTATCGGTGGATTTTCCCATTTTTTCCTATCCTCTAGAGGAAACGGAAAAGATGAGAGAACCTTTTAGGAAATTTGAAATTTCTTATCAGGATTAACCCATGGTTCTTCAAACAGGGTATTCAATTCCTTTGACGCAGGAAAAGTGACCGAGGACTTCTTTTTCACATTAAAATAAGATTCCTTCCACTCCTCTGACACCTTATCAGGAATTTGCAGAACACCTCTGATAGCTTCTATAAGAGCCTCTATTCCCTGTGACAGAGTAGCACCCCCCCCCCTCCAAATCCACTTCACCCTCCTCCATGTCTGACCCATCAGCGTGAGAGTCAGACTGCAGGATATGGGCCAGAGATCGTTTTTGCGGACAAATGGGAGGGGACTGAGATGCTGGTTTGGTACTGAGTCTCTATTCATAAACTCATCCACAGTCTGTCTTAAGTTTTGCGTCTCTCTCATTGCGGGATAGTTTTGTAGAAATATTTGAGATCATTCCCTTAATGGAATTAACCCACTCCGGTTCAGCCCCGCTATTCTGGGAAGGTGCACTGCCCTGAGTACCCAGTAGTGAGCCCCCTGGTAAAGAGGAACACTCTGCTGTACAAGAAACACACTCTTTGCCTGACATAATGTAAATGTGACTGCACACACACACACAGAAGAAAAGGTTAAGCACAATTAACCCACAAAGAGCCCTTCAGGGAGACAGTTATTTGGAGCCTGCCCCCACTGCGCCCTTATCGCTAATGCCAAGCTTAGCCGGGTCGCAGACTAAGTACCCTGATAGGGGACTTAGTACACTTCCCCTGCTATGACCCCCTGGTACCGCTGAGGTAATCTGGAGCTGCGTGTCCCTGTCAGTCAGCGTCTGTGTCCACTGCAGAGGGAAAATGGCGCTGGTGAGTTACTGGATCCACTCATAGTGAAGGCCCTGCCCCTTCAATGGCGCGCGGTCTTCCCGCTTTTTTTATACTGGCTCAGGTAATCTGTTGCTTAAAATGGAGAGAAAACCGTTTTAAGGCTATTTTTGCAAGTGTGGGTGCTGTGTACAGTGTACTGAGACGCAGCTGTGTACTGTGTCTGGAGACGCATTCCACCCTGGTTAGAAGCCGTGCGTCTCCGTACCCTCATGCCACCATGGGTTGCCGGTTTAGTACTCACCACTCTTCATTCTTCTGGCTTTGTAAGGGGTGGCAGCATGCTGCGGGAATGTACGCTCGCCGTGGTGGGGCTTGCAAATAGTTCCCTCTGGAGCACAGTGTCCTGTCAGTAGGGAATGGAACCATTAACCCTTCAAGAGGTTGGTTTGTGTGTCCCCCCCCACCAAGTCCCACGATGCAGGCATGATGGTGCCAACCAGCCCTACCTGAAAATAACAAATATATAAAATAAATGCGGAAAACTCTCCAGGAGCTTCCAGAAGCGTGACCAGCTCCTCTAGGCACATTTTCTAAATTGAGTCTGGTATGAGGGGCATAGCGGGAGGAGCCAGCCCACACTATCAAATTCTTAAAGTGCCCATGACTCCTAGTGGACCCGTCTATACCCCATGGTACTAAATGGAACCCTAGTATCCTCTAGGATGTAAGAGAAAATAAATATAACGATTAATTAAAAAACAGCTTATCAATTTGGGTTATGAATGTACAAAAAAGTGTGGTGTTGCATTGCATTGCTGTCACCTCCATGCACTTAATAAAGCTTATGCTCCAATCCATAATATGGGTAGTTTTTAGTCAAAATTAAGGGGCACATTCAAGTAGGTACTGGGTTTACCATGTGGGGAATAGCTTCAGGTTTCACACCTGGAGCTATTCAATTAACCTGCATTCCACCTCCCCTCCCCAACATAAACCCCCTAGATGACACATAAAATACGGAATCAGTTGGTTTCCCAGCACATTAAACCCAAGAGGGTGCACTTTAGTGCAGACATTTCTTCACAGCTCCTGGGGCTGTGAGAAAAAGTGCACTCTCTGTGCTAACTGAATTAGTCCCAGCTGTCAATTAGCCTCAGGGTAAACTCTGCATCTAATTGGATAGGTCCCTAAGTGTTGAATACTGTTTTATCCATCTCTTTTTTGTTTTTATACAGTTTTATGACACTATTGTACATTTCATTGTTTAATATATAATAATTAAACTCAGGGGGCGGCTCCAGAGGCTGGGCTGCAGCACAGTTCAAAATTCAAATAGGGGAGGCACACCAACTGCCAGTGAGTCAGTTTGAAATGGTAGGTGGTGGCAGTTGGTGTGGCTCCTGTAAATGTTAGTTTACTTACAGGACTAAAAGCAACACTTTAAAAAGACATTCAATACACTTTAAATGGAGCCGCTGCGGCCGCTGTAACCAATCCTCAGCCTACGTACTTTTTACCCATTTCGCGCACAAAGCCCCGTATTGTGTACGCACTTTGCGTACAAATGCCGCGATGGTCGCACAAAGTACACGCGGTGCATACACACACAAAGTCACGCCGTGAGCACTTTGCAGATACACGTGTGACTGGATTTCACTTATATAACACTAGCAGGGAAAGAGACACGACTCCAGTTTGTATTTCAAAGACTATGTTGGGATCTGACCCACCAATGGTTCTTTACTAGCAGGGGGTTACAATAACAACAATACAATACAATAAGAAAATGGCTACAGTCAATGGTACATACATTTTGGTTTCGCCTGCGCTTCCCGGTCCGGTCCTCAATCATCAAAGTTGATGATCTTCAGAGATTGAGAGAGTGACCTGGCCTGCAGCTGGCTATTTATACATTTGTCCAAAACCTAACACAATGGGAACTGTAATCTCTTTATCCATTGGACACAGGGATGGTCATTTACAGTACAGGAGAGGTCATAGGTCCGTTTGAATAGGTGGGCGATGTCTGTTCCAGGTGCACTTGCAGATGGTCTCCTCTGGGTTCCCGCCACATATCAAGTGTACAGTAAATACAGTTAATATTTATATTCTGCTCCTGCGCATAACTATCTGCAGGAGCGTGCGATCTTCTGCAAACTAACACCGGAATATTGCTCTTAAAATACCCTACAGCTGGATACCAAACACCTCCTTATAACCTAGTTCTGTCCCCTCCTGTCCTGTAAAGGTGAATCCCTTTGTTCTTATACCATTTAAACATGTGTAACTCACTGGTGTGGTGCAGGGAGACTATGTGTACATTGTGCACTATTTGGATTAAATATGTAATGTGTTTTTATGGCTTTTCCATGCGGTTACAAACACTACCGTAATTACTCATACCACGCGCTAATACGCAGGACCGCGGGAGCGACCACACGCAAATTGCGAATATGCGCACACACGGCAGAGCAAGTGTGTACTGCAATATTTTTAGACGTCGACAGTCCACCCTTTGGCAGTCATCAATAACTGCCACTAACTAATCAATAAACAGAAAAATATTACCTATACAATATATACAGAAGCTTGGATGATCAGGGGAGAGTTGTAGGTAGGAAATGTATGACCTAGTGGGATAGTAAAAAACATCTATGTATGAATCAATGTCTGAGGGGCATGTATCATTGTGCCGTATATGTTCTAAATAAGCTTTGAGGTATTGCGAAGTATACATTAAATCCTTCTCATCCCGTATTAAGGGTCTGTAAATGGGCCAACAAACACTACCGAGCTAATTTCGGCTTCTTATTCCAACAAATGGGGAGCACATTTAGTTGATGATACATGGAAGGGGGAACATATGTGAATGCTACTATATGTGTATAACACCTGTTGACTATGTGTGCCATTAACTAGAGGTTGCAGTGATGAATAGAAGACACATATGTAAAAATACATTCACATAAACATTTTGGGTAGGGTTGAGGTCTTTTCCGGTTGGATGTATCTGGGCAGAGGGGGAGACAGAGAAAAACGGGTGAAACAGGCCATGAAATTCATTTTTACAATCCTTATCATATCACAGTTTCTATGGAGGGGTCATAAATGAAATCTGCTGCTGCAACAGCGCCCTCGCTCCTTAGACTCATCAAATTTGTGCTGCGCTTGCGTCGCGTTAGAATTCGAACACACCTGAATATCAGACCAATAATTATGATGACTCCCAGGATACAAAGGAGAAACTTCCCCACACTCATAATGACATTTTGAGCCCACTCTCCTAACCCTGAGAACCATTTGCGTGGGTTCAACCATGAGACCCAGCCGGTCAGTTCATTACCCACAGTCGCTAAGGTAAGGTTGTGCTTCCTCCTGAACTCCCACTTCAACTGTAAGATCTCGTCCATCTTCTGATCGATTATCTCCGTGGGGTCGTCAGTGCTATTCGTGATATACGTACAACACTTCACGCCATATTGAGTTGCCAGGGTAACAGTACCCACCTGTCACGGCTGTAACATAATTAAGGACCATCCTGTGCTGGATCAGTTCCTTCTTGTAGGCTTGTAACTCCCTTCCCGTATACCTGAAGGTGTCATCATACATCTCGGTGATATTGTCTATCAAGTTCGCTAGCGCATGGATGTACCTATAATTTATAGTTCCTCTGGCAGTACGGGTGATATCTAATGCGAGAAGGAACTAAATCCCGGTGGATTCATGGATCAAATCAGAGGCTGCGTGCTCTGCCCTATCTATGAGGTGTCTCTTGATGATGTGTTCATAGTGGGTATGAGTATAAGGAGTCTGAGCGCTGCGGTGAACGTCTGTCATTTTGTCGTGGGTTATGGTCATGACCTCTGGTAGTACTCTCCCAATATAACACAATCCCTCTGAGCTCGGAGTAAGCCACTTGTACGCTTTCCTCCCACATATGAAATAGGCATCATCTGGGAGAACATAGGGGACAAAATGTAACATCACCATGTTGCAAACTTTCCAGGTAAAGAAACCAATCCCTAGTTCTCTTATTTGCTCAGTACAAGTATCGGGCTGGATGATATGGGCACAATACCCTGACGATACTTTTCCAACGCACATGGTCTTGCTTCCACGTGTATACCTATACCGAAAATACCTCCCACTGTTGGCTATCTGGCGTACAAGTTCAGAGTCAATAGGAATCCTATCAGCTCTGTGTGAAAAAGTCATTGGTTATTCCAAGTCACTTCCCAATTTCCGGGTTTTCGGTAATTGGAAATATTGAAACACAACAGGGACCTATCTACCTTGTACTGGTGGAGCTTCAAGCTAGGGGGCCTAGAGATATTGAATTTCTTGTCCACTGGTCTCCCACCCCGTAATTTGAGTACCTCATCTATTGCTAAAGGGTATAGTACTAATCCTGACTTACTCTGTCCTTGAGGTACCTGTGAGCACACCCAACATTCTGTCTGGTTTAAGACCTTACCCACTAGTGAGTGGTAATCACTCAACGGATGTCGGTCCATGTCGATATTAATGTTGGACTGACATCTCTAGATGCACCCATCTTCAACTAGATTCTCACAATTCCTACAAATACAATATTCCTCAGACAATAATCCTTCACATTGCCTCCGAGCTCCATGACTACCCGAGCGCTTACTGATACCAGCCTTTACTCGAGTGATGTGCTGCTCCTGCGATCCTACAAATTCGTACTCGCCATCAGAACCCATTCCAGATCCCCGCTCGACCTCTCTGGGACCCTCACCAAAACAAATTGTCCTGATCAAAAACAGAATTACTAGTAGAACCCGAAACGCAGTCTCTTGTGATAGATCCATTTCGTTAGGGGAAAGAAGGAAAATAAGGAGGAGAAAAGAAAGGAAAATGCAGGGGGGGTGAAAAAAAAAATGGTGCGACAACCGTCCTTGGTCTTGTTGCTCTCCGCGCTCAGGTGCCGTTCAACAGTCCAGCCTCTCAACTTTCCCGGAACAAACACTCTAGTGATACGAGGTTCTCTTCACCTTGCTCTTTGTCACAAGTTCTCTCCGGGTCAGCGACCTTCTTGCAGTGGAACAAGTGGACCCAAGTCTCTCTTTCAGCGACCTTTAGTGCTGTCATGCTGGTTAACAAGACTTGGTATGGTCCTTCCCACCTGTCTATGAGGCAACCTGAGCGTAAGAAATTTAGAATCATCACATAATCCCCAGGCTCAATGTCATGACAATTACTGTTCAGTAGGTCAGGAATCACCAGCTTTAGATTTCTTTGTTGATTTCTCAGCTGCTGGTTCATCCTAACCAAATATTTCACAGTCACTTCATTATTGCATTTCAAATCATCCTGGGGGTCTATCATTACATGAGGTTGTCGACCAAAAATAATTTCAAAGGGTGACAAGTTAAGCGGAGACCTGGGAGTGGTTCTGATGCTGTACAACACTAGTGGCAAAGCTTCTGGCCACAGCAATCCAGTTTCAGCCATCACTTTGCTCAGCTTGTTCTTAATAGTGCTGTTCACTCTCTCTACCTTTGCACTCGCCAGTGGCCGGTACGGAGTATGCAACTTGCTATTAATTCCCATCAGTTTGTACATGGCCTTAAAGACTTCACCTGTAAAATGGGTACCCCTATCACTTTCAATCATTCTAGGGATACCATATCTACACACAAATTCCTGCACAATTTTCTTTGCAGTGAACGTAGTAGTATTTGTGGCAGCAGGGAACGCTTCTACCCAGTTGGAAAATACATCAATACATACTGACACATATTTCAAATTCTTACAGGGTGGTAACTGTATAAAGTCGATTTGTATTACCTGAAAGGGTCCATCTGTTGGAAGGATATGGGATGGCTCTGTTGGTATTGTCTTACCAATATTCTTCCTCAGGCAAGTAAAGCATGTCATTGCTCTCTTACCTGCATGAGAAGATAATCCTGGCGCACACCAGTAGGCTCTTACCAGCTTGCACATACCCTCTTTGCCCAGATGAGTCAGACCGTGTGCCACCTCAGCTAGACTTGGAAGATATGCTCTGGGGGCCACTGGCTTACCGTGTCCACCTGTCCAAAGTCCTGAGGACTCCTGACCATACCCCTTCGACTTCCAGACCGCCGTTTCCTGTAGGGAACACAAATTTTGCATTTCAATTAGCTGTTGTGTGTTGACCATGTTAAATGTCATCAGTGATGTGATGTTCGTCTGTATGGGGGTGCTTGCTGCTGATTTAGCAGCTTCGTCTGCCTGGCTGTTACCAAGTGAAATTGGGTCTTGGTTGTAAGTGTGTGCTTTGCACTTGATAACAGCCACTCTGTCTGGTTTCTGTATTGCTGTCAAAAGCCTTTTGATGTGGGACGCTACAGGTGTGCCAGCTGCCGTCATGAAATTTCTGAGGCGCCACAGGGCCCCAAAATCATGCACAACTCCAAAGGCGTATCTAGAGTCTGTGTATATATTAGCTGACTTACCTTTGGCCAATTCACATGCTCTGGTTAGGGCGACCAGCTCAGCAACTTGTGCTGAGTGCGGTGGGCCAAGGGGTTCAGCTTCTATGATACCTTCGTCATCTACAACTGCATATCCGGTGCACAAGTCTCCCGATTCCGTCTGTCTGTGGCAACTACCGTCAGTGTAGAAGGTAAAGTCTACTCCTTCCAGTGGGTTGTCACTGATGTCAGGTCTCGCAGTGAAAGTTTGGTTCAGGTATTCCATACAATCATGCGTATCAGTATCTGCACTAAATCCTCCTTCACCATCATTCTCATCCTCCACCCTTTGTGCCTGTCCAGGCACACTTGGCAAGTAAGTTGCAGGATTTAGTGAGCTGCATATCTTAATGGTGATGTTTACAGGAGCCATCAGTGATAATTCCCACTTTGTAAACCGAGCAGATGAGACATGTCTGGTTTGGGCGGAGTTTAGTAAGGATGATACTGCATGAGGTGTATGGATGGTCAGGTCGTGTCCTAACACTATGCCCTCACTTTTACTTACCAGCAAAGCTATCGCTGCAACACTTCGCAAGCAAGTGGCGAGAGACCGCGCTACAGTGTCCAACTGTGCACTGTAGTAGGCTACCGGTCTGCTGGCATCACCATGTCTCTGTGTTAAGACTCCTGCAGCGCACCCAGCACTTTCAGTACCGTACAATTCGAAGGGCTTCTCATAATCTGGCATACCTAATGCAGGTGCTTGCGATAGACACTGTTTGAGTCTCTCAAACGCCAGTTCGGACTCATCTGTGTGAGAGATCCGTTCCGGTTTGTTCGAAGAAACAATTTCTTGCAAAGGTAAAGCCAGTATAGAGAATCCTGGAATCCAATTTCGACAGTACCCACACATTCCAAGGAAAGTGCGGATCTGTTGCTGAGTTTGGGGTAGAGTCATGTCGCAAATCGCCTGTATTCTATCAGCGGTGCGGTGTCTAAGTCCTTGTGTCAAGCAGTGTCCCAAATATTTGACCTGGGTCCGGCACAACTGCAACTTATCCTTTGAAACCTTGTGTCCTGTATGGGAAAGATGAAACAGAAGCTGTTTCGTATCTTTCAAGGATGATTTAAGTGAATCAGAACACAACAACAAGTTATCGACATACTGTATTAGCACTGATCCACTCTCAGGTTGAAAGGATTGTAAACAGTCATGCAAGGCCTGGGAGAAAATATTCAGGCTGTCAATGAAACCTTGGGGGAGACGAGTCCAGGTGTACTGTACTCCCCTGTATGTAAAGGCAAAGAGGTATTGGCTGTCAGGGTGAAGAGAGACAGAAAAAAAAGCAGAACAGAGGTCAATGACAGTGAAGAATTTTGCTGTAGAGGGAATTTGCATGAGGATGACAGCTGGAATGGGCACCACGGGGAATTGGCTCTCAACTATTTTGTTTATCCCCCTTAGATCCTGCACTAGCCTGTAACCCCTCCCCCCACTCTTTTTCACAGGGAAGATGGGACTATTGGCGGTGCTGGACGTCCTGACTAGGATGCCCTGCTGTAGCAGCCGCTCCATGATGGGGTACACTCCTAATTCTACCTCTGGCTTCAGAGGATACTGAGGGATTTTTGGAGCTATCCTACCATCTTTTACTTGTACTGCTACCGGAGCTACATTTGCCATCAGTCCAGTGTCCTGTCCATCTTTGGTCCAAAGGGAACCCGGTATTTGCGAGATCATTTCCTCTACCTTTGATGGACAAGTGTCTATAACAGTAGAATGCGACATTAGCCTTTGAGGGGTGTCTAGTATATCTTGCACTTCTTGAGCATGGTTCTCAGGTATATACAAGAAGACACCCTCAGGAGTACAGTATATGACACACCGCATTTTACACAAAAAGTCTCTGCCGAGTAGATTAGTCGGAGCCAATGCAGCCAACAGAAAATAATGTTTGGTTTGCAAGGGCCCTATCGTAATCTCTGCAGGTCTACTCAAAGGGTATTGTTGCACCGTTCCTGTTACTCACATTGCCGAAATCGTTTTACCCGTGGTTTTTACACCTGATGTGGAATTCAACACTGATCTGGCCGCCCCTGTATCTACAAGGAAAGGTAATGGTACACCAGCTACATCAACTATGACCTCAGGTTCACTACCAAGGCTAGCAATCAACTTCACTGGCTGCAGACTACAGGTGTGGCCCAACCCCTATTGTGTAGTGGGACCCTCCTGCAGCGCATTGGCAGCTACAATATGTGAGGGGGGTAGCTATGATTTTTCGGAGGCCTGCCAGTCCCTCCTTGGTGGGTACCTCCTTGTTTCCCCTCTATGTGGCTCGTAATCTCTTCTATATGGTCCCTGATCCCAATTATATGAATTGTAGTATGACTCGTATTCAGGTCTAGGGGGTCTGTATACGTTATGTGTCCCTTTGTTCCTACAGTCCCTTGCAAAATGTCCTTCCTTATTACAATAGAAGCATACAATTGACCGTGACTTACCATCAGGGGTATGGGGTTTTGGTTGATGTGGCTTTGCTGTAAGAGCCTGTATACTCACCATCATAAGCTTATCCCCTTGCGACTCCCTGTGCTTACTGATGTTCCAATCATTCTCGACAGCGGACTCTCTCAATACAGCCACCGAGATACCTCTCCAATTAGGTAGAGAGGTTTGCACCCTTGTTCTCAGTGCCTCATTTAACCCATCCATTAATACAGAAACAGCTACCTCCCTGTGGTGTGCATTATCCTTAATGTCCTCGATCCCAGTATATCTAGCTATTTCCTGCAGTGCTCGATGGAAATATTCAGATGCCATTTCACCTTCTTTTTGTCTTATGGAGAAGATTTTATTCCATTTAACAACAGTAGGGAAATACACTCCTAATTACAGGTTGATTTGCCGTACATTCTCCTGATTGTATTAATCAGTGAGAGGTACCTCTGCGTCTAACTTACAATCCGTTATGAATTTTGGGATGTCAATGTTTGAGGGTAAACACACCCGTAGCACTGTTCGCCAATCTTTATTTGTGGGCTCGTGGGCGTTACCTAACTCTTTAATGAACCTCTGGCATCCGACTAGATCTTTTCTGGGATCGGGAAATTCTGACATAATTGACCTTAACTCTACCCGGAACCAGGGACAATGCATGGCAATGTTCCTGATGGGAGTCAGCCCCTGAGTGTCAGTTTTCCCGTTGGGAACTGCAATCACCCTGACAGGATTTAATTCAACTACATCATTCTGGCTTGACTCTATAATGTGGGGAGCTATTGTCTCTGCATAGTGTATGGTGCCGTACTTACCTGTGGACACGGCCTCACTTATCCCTCCACTAGGGGGCCTTTCTACAACTCTTGGTGGTTGGGCCGTGCCCACCTGGGTGTCCTGTATGGTGGCTGCTAGAGAGAGTGCCGATATCGTGCTGGGCTCATCTTCCTGCTCACAGTCCTGAGGAAAATTTAGAATGGGATACAACTGGCAAGGGTTAAGGTTAGGGTTAACACATTTATCAATCATTTTCCTATCTTTTACCGATGCACCATTGCTTGTAACCAATTTCTCCCCACCAATATATGGTGGTGGTGGTGGTGTGCTCGCAATTGCTTTCCCGCTAGATTTGGAACTTGCTGTGCAAGCCAGTTCCTTTTGCAACTCCCCCTCTTGCTGCCACAGGTTTAAATAATTAGTATGTCTGTCCCTTTGTTTTCTGGATTTAATCAGACATACTTTAATCCTTATGTTCTGTAACACTTCTGATTCAAAGGTACCAACCTTTGGGAATGGGGCCCTATCTTCCGCAGTCATACGTACCCACTCATTGCAAAAAGCCTCCGTGTGTGAACCATATTTTTCACACATAATAAACATTGCTGACCCTTTCGGACGCAATTCTGACCTTCTTGGTCCCAACTCTTCTGCCTGAACCCTAGCTACCAAACGCCCACTGCTTGTGCAATTGGATCCCATCGCGGACTTTTTGCCTGTAAACGCAATCCCCAAATGCACAATACAATAGACAGTGAAAGACACCTAACGCTTTCACTCGCTCCTTCTCTGACGTACCACGACTCACTCCAATAGTGAACACCGCGCACCCAGTGAGGTCCTTACTGGCTTCTATTCACTGGAAGTTTTTAGGAGTAACTTACCTCTCTCTGAGAGAGACCAGCGAAAACTTCCCTTTTTGACTTACACAAATCACGCTTGCGTATGCTCTACACAGCGATAATGATACCGCGATTTTACGCAAAAGCTCGTAAAAGGGGTATCAAGTTGCGCTATGTATCGCACCCACAAACATGCAGTCCAATCGCACAGCATATAGGTACTTGTTACCTATCCGCCCTACGACCACTGGAATCGAATCACAAGCTGCGAAACCTCAGCCGGAGCGTAATACAAAACCTTTAAACTTCAATTCACAATTTCTATACTTCTGCACAATGCACAATCCTATATTACGCTCCTCTACAAATCTCACGATTTGCGTATTACCTTTACCTTTATTAACGTGAGTCAGCCGCCTCACGCCACCAAGTCTCCACTCACTTGGTGTACCCACGGGACCCGAATTTTCGGGGTTCAAATCCTCTCACTCCACTTTCACTCACTCAAATACACCTTATTTTTCTTTTCTGTACAGAAAATCTTTTACTCCCATTAGGTCAGTAGCTTTTTTCCAGAGGTGCTCACAGTTTTTAAATAAAATTTTAGAGTAATCTGCTTTTGAAACCGGATAGTTATGTGCTATTGTATTAAATGTCTACTATCCCACCTTAATTGAACAAATATCGTGTGCTTTGTACTTAGCGTCTGTATTCCTACGCAACCTTGCGTAATCACGCGACCAGCGTGCCTTTTACACTACGAGCGCTCTCCTGTACTTTGTCCGGACCACGTGTACAAACGTGCATCCGCAATAAACAAATCACACAATCTCTATAAATGTGAGCAATACAAACTATAATTACTCACTTAATACACCCCACACTTGTTCCGTATAACCCTTTACGACTGGGCCAGAACTGCTTTTTTTGTTTTTTCTTATAATTACTCCCTTAAATACATTTATTTCAAATTTATCTATATAGCAAACAAATGTATCCGATTTCACACAGGTTTAAGAATGATTACTACCCTATGGCAACAATGTATGGGAGAGTCTGCAAACTATTGGCAGTGCCGTAACTAGACATTTTAGCGCTGTGTGCAAGAAACAGCCTCGGCGCCCCCCCCCCCACTCTGCGCGCAAAAAATATGTAGGGGCGCGGCTTCATGGGGAATGGGTGTGGCCACAAAATAATACCAATTCATATTACTGTGCACAGTAGTCTCTATTATTCAAATTATGCCACACAGTAGCACCACTACACCAGGTAGAGCCCCTTTTACATATTATGGCAGACAGATTCACCTTTTAACACATTACGGCAGACAGCGTCCCCTTTTTACACATTACGGAAGACAGCGTCCCCCTTTTTACACATTACGGCAGACAGCGTCCCCTTATTACACATTACGGCAGATAGCGTCCACCTTTTTACACATTACGGCAGACAGCGTCCACCTTTTTACACATTACGGCAGACAGCATCCCCTTATTACACATTACGGCAGATTGCGTCCCCTTATTACACATTACGGCAGACAGCATCCCCATAACACACATTACAGCAGACAGCATCCCCTTATTACACATTACGGCAGATTGTGTCCCCATATTACACATTACGGGAGAGATTGTCCCCTTATTACACATTACGGCAGAGAGCGTCCCCTTATTACACATTACGGCAGATAGCGTCCCCTTATTACACATTACGGCAGACTGCGTCCCCTTATTACACATTACGGCAGATAGCGTCCCCTTATTACACATTACGGCAGACTGCGTCCCCTTATTACACATTACGGCAGATAGCGTCCCCTTATTACACATTACGGCAGACTGCGTCCCCTTATTACGCATTACGGCAGACTGCGTCCCCTTATTACACATTACGGCAGATAGCGTCCCCTTATTACACATTACAGCAGACAGCGTCCCCTTATTACACATTACGGCAGATTGCGTCCCCATATTACACATTACGGCAGACTGCGTCCCCTTATTACACATTACGGCAGACTGCGTCCCCTTATTACACATTACGGCAGACAGCGTCCCCTTATTACACATTACGGCAGATTGCGTCCCCATATTACACATTACGGCAGACTGCGTCCCCTTATTACACATTACGGCAGACAGCGTCCCCTTATTACACATTACGGCAGACAGCGTCCCCATATTACACATTACGGCAGACAGCGTCCCCATATTACACATTACGGCAGACAGCGTCCCTTTATTACACATTACGGCAGACAGCGTCCCCTGTTTTACACATTACGGCAGACAGCGTCCCGTTTTACACATTACGGCAGACAGCGTCCCCTGTTTTACACATTACGGCAGACAGCGTCCCCATATTACACATTATGGCAGACAGTCCCTACACACACAGCCTGTCACCTACAGTCACACCACACATACACACACATTCCCCCCCCCCCCCCTCGTGCCAACTTTACCTCAAGGAGAGCTGTAGCGGAGACGGAAGCAGACAGACCAAACAGCAAAGTCGGGGGCGTGGCCTAATCGCGGACCCGTGGCCACGCCCCCTGTCAGCACAGACAGGCGGCCTGGGAGACAAGGAGGCACAGGACCGGACATACAAATCACATCTAGTGTCCTGCTCCGCCGCTGCAGCTACAGTGCTTCTGCAGACGAGCACTGAGCAGCGGGAACCCACAGGTATTGCCGGCGGTCCTGCGCCCTCAGTGCACATGCGCTGTGTGCCAGGCACCGCCGGCACATACCTAGTTACGGCACTGACTATTGGTACGCTTTGTGTACGCTCTTGGCTCCAAAATTACACAGACTTTTAAATAGCTTTTTTCCTGTTTACCTCCGGGCTCTATCAGCACCTCTATAGACCAGACAGAGCAGACACAATCTAATCAGCACACAAATAGGGTTTTTAGAACATCCAACAACCAGAAACAGGTTTAACATAGATATCTTTCCACCCTTTGCTGATAGATAAAAGTCTGCTATGACCTGCTAGCCTTTGAGTATGTGAAAAAACCGGATCGAGCTCCCAATTGTAAATGTTAGTTTACTTACAGGACTAAAAGCAACACTTTAAAAAGACATTCAATACACTTTAAATGGAGCCGCTGCGGCCGCTGTAATCAATCCTTAGCCTACGTACTTTTTACCCAGTTTGCATACAAAGCCCCGTAACTTGTACACACTTTGCGTACAAATGCCACGATGGTCGTACAAAGTACACGCGGTGCGTACACACACAAAGACACGCCGTGAGCACTTTGCAGATACACGTGTGACTGGATTTCACTTATATAACACTAGCAGGGAAAGAGAGACACGATACCACGACACGAGACAATACCAAACACCTCCTTATAACCTAGTTCTGTCCCCTCCTGTCCTGTAAAGGTGAATCCCTTTGTTCTTATACCATTTAAACATGTGTAACTGACTGGTGTGGTGCAGGGAGACTATGTGTACATTGTGCACTATTTGGATTAAATATGTAATGTGTTTTTATGGCTTTTCCATGCAATTACAAACACTACCGTAATTACTCATACCACGCGCTAATACGCGGGACTGCGGGAGCGACCACACTCAAATTGCGAATATGCGCATGCACGGCAGAGCAAGTACGCGCACGGAGGCCATCTGTGTGTAGTTTGTACGTGATGTGTGTACTGCAATATTTTTAGACTTCGACACTCCCCTATTTGAAATTTTAACTGACCTGCAGCCTCACCTCTGGAGCTGCCACTGATTAAATTCCATTCATTTTGACTAAACAGTCCCTAGATCTTTAATGGATGTTTCAAGTCATTACAAATGATCATTTTTCAGGCTATCGTAGCAGTTCCTATATATTCTGCAATTACAGTATACTCAGTGGAGCTTACCTCATTTCACAGTGTACAGACCCTACCCTAAAACTATTATCAACATGGTAAATATTTGGTATTAGAATGTGTAAATGTTTAGGACCAAAGTTATTTTTGTTAATAGATGCATTTAACAATCCATTTATATTTTCCTCCCTTTAGATTACAGGAAAAAAATAGAAGATATATTAGTATGTGAAAAGTACTTTTAACTTCATCACTGCTAGATGAACATGCAAAGAATTGCTGTGCAATATATACTTTACCATGCTTTTCCGGCAGGAATATGTTCTGCCATGTTTTCCTTTTACATGAAACAATCGTAAAGCACATGATCAGCAGAATCAAAGAACAAATGTAGAGTTTATTTTTGTATTGTATTTTCTAATGAAATTTTTTTTTCATTTAACAAAAAATAAATAAAAATAGAAAATAACTGATTTTCTTTCCAGAGGCTTTTTCTGTGATAACAACATAGCCATGTTTTCTGTGCCAGCATCATTTTAATACTTAAAATCCCAGAATTAAAGACAAAAAATTACACAATAGCAATAAACATGAATCCAAAAATTATACAGTTACCGTAACAATTTATTAATCACAAACGCTGTCAGTCTGGATAAAACTTTCCCTGTGTTTACTGACAATTGTGTGTTAGTAGGTGATATCGTTCTTAGACTTGACAACTATTTCTGCAAAATAACTAGTGTACCAAGGTACGGTTAGATTAGTGCTATTAAAAAGATGTTTTGTTGCATTACTGATATACAGTTATATTCCAAAATAATGTTATAAGTGGTCCTAGTGATTAATGTAGAAAATACCATATTACTACTACTAATTATATGCTAATTTATTTCTGAGTGGCCCTTCATGTGGTTGTTCAATGACACTATTATTCTGAACAAAATACATAGCACTGGATATCAATAAACTTATTTCTCACAAGCTATATGTGTTTGAGTGGATTATTATTTTCTACTTATTGGGGGTCATTCCGAGTTGATCGCTCGTTATTTTTTTCTCGCAACGGAGCGATTAGTCGCAAATGTGCATGCGCAATGTCCGCAGTGCGACTGCGCCAAGTAAATTTGCTATGCAGTTAGGTATTTTACTCACGGCATTACGAGGTTTTTTCTTCGTTCTGGTGATCGTAATGTGATTGACAGGAAGTGGGTGTTTCTGGGCGGAAACAGGCCGTTTTATGGGTGTGTGCGAAAAAACGCTACCGTTTCTGGGAAAAACGCGGGAGTGGCTGGAGAAACGGAGGAGTGTCTGGGCGAACGCTGGGTGTGTTTGTGACGTCAAACCAGGAACGACAAGCACTGAACTGATCGCAGATGCCGAGTAAGTCTGGAGCTACTCAGAAACTGCTAAGAAGTGTCGATTCGCAATTCTGCTAATCTTTCGTTCGCAATTTTGCTAAGCTAATATTCACTCCCAGTAGGCGGCGGCTTAGCGTGTGCAAAGCTGCTAAAAGCAGCTTGCGAGCGAACAACTCGGAATGACCCCCATTGTCTCTACAAGGTCTTATTTGCACTGTTCAGGGAACCACAACAGAAGTGTTAATTATGGGATACTAAAACACCAGTATTATATATCCACTAAGTACTAGTTATAGGGCCTAATTCAGACCTGATCGAAGCAGCAACATCTTTCTCTAATGGGCAAAACCATGTGCACTGCGAAGGGGGGCAGATATAACATGTGCAGAGAGAGTTAGATTTGGATGGGTTATTTTGTTTATGTGCAGGGTCAATACTGGCTGCTTTATTTTTACACTGCAATTTAGATTTCAGGTTGAACACTCCCCACCCTAATCTTATTCTCTCTGCACATGTTACATCTGCAGTGCAACATGGTTTTGCCCATAAGAAGTGTTATGGTAGACTTACCATGGTTAATACTCTCTGCAAAGTACACAGGGTTCCACTGAAAAACAGCGGGGTGTAGAATGGATCTTGATCCAGAGGCACCAACAGGTAAAGCTTTAGCGGTCTCAGAATGCATAGGGGCCTCCTCTATAATCCCACCTTCAGGCACTGAGAGCTCAGTTTTGACAACCAAGTCCAATGCAGGAGCAGGCAAGAGAGAAGGCAGATGTTAGTCACATAAGCACACATTTTCGCGACAGGAGAAGGTACTAGTGGCTAATGCCGTACAAACCCAAAGAAGCTAGGTGCGTCAGGGTGGGCGCCATGTGGAACCCTGTGTACTTCGTAGAAAGAGTGTTATCCATGGTCAGTCTACCGTAACACTTCTTTTCTGCAGCAGGGTACACAGGTTTCACAGGGAAACATCGGGAATGTCTAAAGCAGTTCCTCAAGGGAGGGGACGCGCCTTAGCGGATGTGAGAATCTGGCATCCAAAAGAAGCTTCCTGGTAGGCGAAGGTATCAAAGGCATAGAACCTAAGAAACGTGTTCACTGAGGACCACGTAGCCGCCTTGCAAATTGTTCTGTGGACGCGCCATGGCAGGCCGCCCAAGAAGGTCCAACAGACTGAGCAGAATGGGCCTTAATCGCAGCAGGAGCTGGGAGTCCAGCCTGCGCATAAGCTTGTGCAATCACCATTCTAATCCATCTTGTTCGCAGGCCAGCCATGTTTGTGGAAACCAATCTGGACAAAGAGGGCATCTGACTGCCTAATAGAGGCAGTCCTCTCCCCAGCCACATCCAAAGAACGTTCTTTGGCTGCAGGACTGAAGAGTTAAAGGTCGGAACCACAATCTCTTAGTTAAGGTGAAATGATGACACCAGCTTAGGTAATAACCGGGTCGAGTTCGTAGTATCGCCCTGTCATGGTGAAAAATCAGAAAGGGTGGACGACAGGACAAAGTGCCTAAGTCCGACACCCCTCTTGCAGAGGTAATAGCCAGCAAGAACAGGACCTTGGCCGTGAGCCATTTAAGGTCCACTGATTCAAGAGGTTCAAAGGGCTTTCAGCACAAAACACAGATCCCATGGAGCCACTGGGGGAACATAGGGAGGCTGAATACGCAAAACACCCTGAGTGAATGTATGCACATCAGGTATAAAGGCAATCTTACGCTGAAACCATACAGACAAGGCAGATATGTGAACCTTGAGGGAGGCCAGACGAAGACCTAAACCCAAGCATCTTTGTAGAAAAGTCAGAATTCTGGAAGTTTTAAATTTACCAGCATCATAATTCTTATCAGCACACCAGGTGACATAAGAATGCCAAACCCTCTAATAAACCGGGCAGAGGCCGGTTTGTGGGCCTTCAGCATAGTTTGAATAACCACCTCAGTAAATCCTTTGGCCAACAGGAGTGATGATTCAAAAGCCACACCGTCAAAGCCAGTCTGGTCAGGTGCGGGTAGAGAAAAGGGCCCTGTATGAGGAGGTCTTCGTGCTGAGGAAGTAGAAGGGGACGCCCTGTCGACAGACCCTGCAGGTCTGAGAACCAATGCCGTCTGGGCCACGCTGGAGTGACTAGAATTAGCATTCATCTTTCTTGCTTGAACTTCCACAGTACCCTGGGCAGGACTGACACTGGAGGGAATATGTAAAGCAGCTGAAAGTTCAACGGAACTGCCAGTGGATCCACGAATGCTGCCTGAGGATCCCTGATCCATGATCCGCAGACCAGAACCTTGTGACTGTGTTGAGACGCCATGAGGTCTACATCTGGTAGTCCCCATCTGTCCACCAGGAGTTGAAAGACTTCTGGATGAAGGCTCCACTCTCCAGAGTGAACATCCTGGCAACTGAGGAAGTCCGCTTCCCAGTTTAGGATGCACGGAATGAACACTTGCTGATATGGCTGGCAGATGGCGTTCCGCCCAACAAATAATTTTCAACACTTCCATCATTGCCATGCGGCTTCGAGTGCCACCTTGAGAGTTTATGTATGCCACCGTGGTGGCATTATCTGACTGTACCTGAACAGGCCTGTTCCGTACCAGAGGCAGGGCAAGGGATAGTGCATTGAACACTGCCCTCAGCTCCAGAATGTTGATCGGGAGGAATGATTCCTCCTTAGTCCAATGACCTTGAAATGAGTGTAGCTCCAACACCGCTTCCCATCTCTTCAGACTGGCATCCGTTGTCAGTAGGACCCAGTTGATGATCCAGAATGGACAGCCCCTGCACAATTGCTGGTCCTGGAGCCACCAGGACAGCGACAGCCCAACCTTCAGAGTCAACAAAACCATCTGGAATCTGATCCGATGAGGTAGGCCATCCCAATTTGACAGTATCAACCATTGCAGAGGACGAGAGTGAATTTGAGCGTACTCCACCATGATGAAGGACGACACCATCAGGCCAAGGACTTGCATCACAGAGTTTATCGACACTCTGGGGCAACGAGTGAAGTGCCTTATCCTGTCCTGAAGCTTCAGGACTTTGTCTGGAGACAGGAACAGTCTATGACTGTGTGTGTCCAAGACTGCCCCAAGGTGCACCATGCTCTGAGCTGGGACCAGCGAGGACTTCTTCCAATTTATTAGCCACCCATGGGCTTGCAGGAAATCCACCGTCAATTGCAGATGACTGAGGAGGACTATGTGAAAATTTGCCAGAATCAGCAGGTCGTCCAAGTATGGGAGGATTCTGATTCCCTGGCGACAGAGGTGGGCCGTCATCATGGCCATGACCTTGGTGAAGATCCGAGGAGCCATAGCCAGTCCAAATGGCAGAGCCTGGAATTGGTAGTGAAGGTTGCCAATAGCAAACTGCAGGAACTGCTGATGCGATATGGCAATAGGAATATGCAGATATGCATCCTGTATATCCAGGGATACCATATAGTCTAGGTTACGTAGCCAGCATAATTGAGGGCAGCGTTTCCATACGAAACTTGGACACTCTCACAAACTTGTTCAGAGCTTTGAGGTTGAGTATAGGCCGGAAAGACCCATTGGGTTTCGGGGACCAGAAACAGGGTTGAGTAGTAACCTCTGCCCCTCTGGGATTGAGGCACCAGCACAATCACTCCTGTACTCAGGAACCTGCAACCGTTTGCAGAGGCTGCACTTTCAACAGATCCGAAGGGAGAGCCGTAGTGCAGAACTGGTGAGGGGAACGTCTCTTGAAGGAGACAGCATTCCCGTGAGAGACAACTTCCAGTACCCATGCATCTGAAGTGGTCGTGAGCCAGACCTGGGCGAACTGTAGAAGTCGGCCTCCCACCCTGGGGTCCCCTAGGAAGAGGCCCGCAGTGTCATGCAGCAGGCTTATCATGTTTTGCAGCAGGCTGACGGGCTGCCCAAGACTGTTTCGCCTTGGGCTTGATGGTTTTGGGAGCATGAGATTGTCTCAGGTATGTCTGACCTTTTGCTTTCCCTTGAGGACGAAAGGAGCAAAAAACAGGATTTTGATACCTACCGGTAAATCCTTTTCTCCTAGTCCGTAGCGGATGCTGGGGTCCACTTCATGACCATGGGGTATAGACGGTTACGCAGGAGCCATGGGCACTCTTAAGACTTTTCAATGGGTGTGAACTGGTTCCTCCCTCCATGCCTCTCCTCCAGACCTCAGTTATAGGAACTGTGCCCAGGGAGATGGACATTTCGAGGAAAGGATTTGCTTTAATACTAATGGTGAGATACATACCAGCTCACACCTCAACCATGCCGCACAACATGGCATTCAACATAACACACGCCAACAGGCATGAACCAATTACAGCAAACATGCTGAAACTAATAAAACACAACATGTGTAACTCTAATAAACAAAACTGCAGGTAAAGTACGAACTGGGACGGGCACCCAGCATCCTCTACGGACTAGGAGAAAAGGATTTACCGGTAGGTATCAAAATCCTGTTTTCTCATACGTCCTAGAGGATGCTGGGGTCCACTTCATGACCATGGGGTTTATACCAAAGCTCCAGTACGGGCGGGAGAGTGCGGATGACCCTGCAGCACCGATTGACCGAACTTGAGGTCTTCACCGGCCAAGGTGTCAAACTTGTAGAATTTAGCAAATGTGTTTGACCCCAACCAAGTAGCTGCTCGGCAAAGTTGCAATGCCGAGACCCCCCGGGCAGCCGCCCAGGATGAGCCCACCTTCCTAGTGGAATGGACCTTCACCGACGTCGGTAACGGCAATCCAGCCGTAGTATGAGCGTGCTGAATCGTACTTCTGATCCAACGTGCAATAGTCTGCTTGGAAGCAGGATACCCAATCTTGTTGGGAGCATACAGGACAAACAAAGACTCTGTTTTTCTGTTTTCCATTTTCGAGCTGTTCTAGCGACATAAATCTTCAAAGCTCTAACCACATCTAGAGACTTTGACTCAGTGAACGTGTCAGTAACGACTGGCACCACAATAGGTTGGTTTATGCGGAAAGATGAAACCACCTTTGGAAGAAAATGTTGACGAGTTCTCAACTCTGCCCTATCTTCATGGAAGATCAGGTAAGGGCTCTTGTGAGACAAGACCCCCAACTCAGACACCCACCGTGCAGATGCCAATGCCAAAAGCATCACCACTTTCCAAGTGAGAAACTTCAACTCTATCTCTTGTAGAGGCTCAAACCAATCCGATTGAAGAAACTGCAACACCACATTAAGGTCCCATGGTGCCACTGGAGGCACAAATGGAGGCTGGATGTGCAGAACCCCTTTTACGAAGGTCTGAACCTCTGGAAGAGAGGCCAATTGTTTTTAGAAGAACACTGACAAAGCCGAAATCTGGACCTTGATTGACCCCAATCGGAGGCCTGCCTCCACACCAGCCTGCAGAAAATGGAGAAAACGTCCCAACTGAAACTCTTCCGTAGGAGCCTTCTTGGATTCACACCAAGACACATATTTTCTCCAAATACGGTGGTAATGTTTTGCCGTTACTTCTTTCCTGGCCTGAATAAGGGTGGGGATGACTTCCTTGGGAATACCCTTACGGGCTAGGATCCGGCGCTCAACAGCCATGCCGTCAAACGTAGCCGAGGTAAGTTTTGATACACGCACGGCCCCTGCTGCAGCAGGTCCTTGCGAAGAGGAAGATGCCGCGGATCCTCTATGAGCAACTCCTGAAGACCTGGGTATCAAGCCCTCCTTGGCCAGTCTGGGGCAATGAAGATTGCTCAAACTCTTGTTCTCCTTATGATCCTGAGCACCTTTGGGATCAGCGGAAGTGGAGGGAAAACATACACCGACTGGAACACCCAAAGGGCCACTAGCGCATCCACTGCTATTGCTTGAGGGTCTCTCGACCTGGAACAATATTTCTGAAGCTTCTTGTTGAGACGAGATGCCATCATGTCTACTTGAGGAACTCCCCAAAGACTTGTCACCTCTGCGAAGACTTCTTGGTGGAGGCCCCACTCTCCTGGATGGAGATCGTGTCTGCTGAGGAAGTCTGCTTGCCAGTTGTTTACTCCTAGAATGAAAATTGTCAACAGAGCCTTTACATGTCTTTCTACCCAGAGGAGGATCTTCGTCACCTCTGCCATTGCTGCTCTGCTTTTCGATCCGCCATGTCTGTTTATGTACGCAAATGATAAATAAGCAGGTGCGCGACCAACAGCAGCAGGTAAGAGGAAGGTCAGTTCCTCAAAACTAAACAGTAGAAAAAAATTTATACCAGCGCTGGTTGAACCAATTAATTTTGTATTAAATAAAATAATAAGGATGGTTTGCTCTATATAAAAAATAACAATTTATTAACATATCACATGTAAACAAATCTAGAAAAAAGGAATTCCTGTTGCCACCAGGTGGCGATAAAACTTGATAATGTCTTATCTTGATAAAATTTCATGGATTTCACATTCTCCTATATTGAAATTGTCCATTCCTAAAGGCTAGGACATCCTCTCCTTGTGCATTCACTGTAATAGGTAAATAATTACCAGATCCCCACGTTGGTAAGCATCAGCGTTGGAACAAGTCCATTTTGCAGCTGTAGGGGTGGATGAGACCGGTTTGGTGAATGAATCCAGTGATGGGAGGGAAGTCCAAAGTATGCCGAAGGATGTCAAAGGCTTTGCGGGCCAGTTGGAGAGTGAAGTCCAGATGAATGAAAAAAGCTCAACGCGTTTCACTGGTATAATCCAGCTTCCTCAGGAGCATCTGTTTATGTACGCGACTGCTGTTACATTGCCAAAGTGTATGGCCTCGTAGGCCGCCACCATCTTCCCCAACAACCGAATGCACTGATGGATCGACACACTCGATGGTTTCAATATCTGTTTTACCATTTTCTGGATTTCCAGAGCCTTTTCCACCAGAAGAAATACTCTCTGAACTTCTGTGTCCAGAATCATCCCGAGAAAAGACAATCTTGTCGTCGGTTCCAACTGTGACTTTGGATAATTTATGATCCAACCGTGTTGTTGGAGTATTGACAGGGAGAGTGTGATGTTTTGTAACAACTGCTCCCTGGATCTCGTCTTTATCAGTAGATCGTCTAGATAAGGAATTATATTGACTCCTTTTTGACGCAGGAGCTGAAAGGACTACATGTGCGGATGATATGTCTTTTTTGCCGGTGCAGGCGCAGAGGGCAAAAATGTTGACTTACCTGCGGTAGCCGCCGAGACTAACGCATCCAGGCCATCGCCAAATAAGGCCTCACCTTTATATGGGAGAGCCTCCATATTTCTTTTGGAATCTGCATCCGCGTTCCACTGGCGAATCCACAACGCCCGCCGAGCCGATACTGCCATGGTAGCGGCTTGTGAACTCAAGAGTCCAATATCTTTCATCGCTTCTAGCATGTATGCGGCAGCGTCTTTGATATTCCCTAACTTAAGGAGTATCTCATCTTTATCAATCGTGTCAATTTCTGATGACACGCTTTCTGACCATTTTTCAATAGCGCGACTCACCCACGCGCAAGCAATTGTGGGCCTGAGCAGCGTACCATTGGCAACATAAATGGATTTCAATGTAGTTTCCATCTTTCAGTCTGCCAGCTCTTTTAGTGAAGCCGTGCCAGGTGCAGGGAGAATTACCTTCTTTGTCAACCTGGACAGTGCACTGTCTAACACAGGGGGTGACTCCCATTTTTTCCTGTCCTCCACCGGGAAAGGATAAGCTATCTGAATTCTCTTAGGAATACGAAATTTCTTTTCAAGATTCACCCACATCCCTTCAAAGAGTGTATTAAGCTCGTGGGAAGGAGGGAAAGTGTCCTTAGATTTCTTTTCTTTATAGAAATAAGCCTTCTCCTGGGGTACAGGAGTGGCTTCCGTGACTTCCAGAACTTCCCTTATAGCCACAATCATATATTGTATATTTTTTGCCAATTTATGATCTATTTCTCTGGAGTCACTATCGTTGACACAAGAATCAGTGTCCGTGTCGGTATCAGTATTCACAATATTCGCAAATGGTCTCTTATGTGACCCAGAGGGGTCACCTGCGTATGGAAGAACAGAGCCCTGAAAAATCACATCCTCCACAGATTTTCTCCAGCACTCAGCATGAGATTCAGACTTATCTAATCTCCTATTGATATGATGCATACTATCACGTATTTCTTTCACCCATGCAGACTCTTGGTGTGCCAGCAGCGCCACCACATTATACTTCTGTGTCCCTAAAATGGTTTCCTCCGGGGAGGAACTCCCTGCCTCTGACATGTCTTACACACGTGTACAACACACACACAGACACACTGGGACTTATAGGGGACAGACCCACAGTAAAATCTGTCAGAGGGACACAGGTTAGGAGCAGCCAGTTCACAACCCTAGCGCCAGTATCTAATGCCTGTGAACACAGAATGCCCACTGGCATGCAGCGCTTTTTACACAGTAAAACACACTTGTAAAGCACCAAATTTGCTTGTGCCCCCCCCCCCCACCCCGTTTTGCACCCTGATACTTGTAGTCAGAAGTGAAGGATGACCAACAATGTCTCTGCAGCCTGAGGAGAGAGAAAATGGCACTGAGCAGTGTGCTGGCTGCCTGAGAAAGAAGCTCTGCCCTTTTTACCTCAGAAACTTTTCATAATATTTATACTGGTGGGGGTAGGGCTGTGCCTGGGCATCTTATGCCCCCTTTTTGCCAGTTTATAGAAGTGTTTTTGCTGCCCAGAGCGCCGTGCACCCTGCAGTGCCTGTGTGTGTGGGCAGCAATGGCGCGCTGCGCTCCCGCCAGCTGCACTGTACTTTAGCCATCACTTTTCTTGATAGAAGATCTGTCTTCTGACTTCTGGTTCTTTGAGGGGGGTGACGGCGTGCTATGGGAGTGAGCATCTAGACACGGCTAGTGTTCAATACCCTTCAGGAGCTAATGGTGTCCTGTCAGCCAGAAGCAGAGGCATGAAACTCTTCAGGAAGTTGGTTCCTACTTCTGCCCCCTCAGTACTACGAAGCAGGGAGACTTGCCAGCAGTTCTCCCTGAAAACAAAAAACCTAACATAAGTCTTTTCAGAGAAGCTCAGTAGAGCTCCCCTAGAGTGCATCCAGTCTGCCTGGGCACATTTCTAAAACTGAGGTCTGGAGGAGGGGCATAGAGGGAGGAGCCAGTTCACACCCATTGAAAAGTCTTAAGAGTGCCCATGGCGCCTGCGGAACCGTCTATACCCCATGGTCATGAAGTGGACCCCAGCATCCTCTAGGATGTATGAGAAAGTGGTACCCTTTGCCTTCTGTGCAGAAGGATTAGTAGTTGGGAGAAAAGCTGTCTTAGCAGCTGCCAGTTCAGACACAATTTTATTTAGGTCTTCCCCAAACAAAATATCCCCAGTAAAGGGGAGGACCTCCAAAGTCTTTTTGGAGTCCACTTTCCATGACCTCAACCACGAAATGCAGCGCACCAGGACAGATGTAGTCGATGCCTTGGCTGCCAATACTCCCGCCTCAGAGGACACCTTTTGAATGTAATAAGAGGCAGAGGTAATGTGAGACAGGTATTGTCTGGCATTGTCAGAAATATCCTCAGGCAGCTATTCCTCTAATGTCTGAACCCACACCTCAATACCTTTTGCGGCCTAAGAGGCAGCTATAGTGGGTCTATGAATAGCCTCCATAAGGGAATATACAGATTTCAGGCACCCATCAACATGCTTATCTGTCGGCTCCCTAAGTGAGGTGACAGTGGTGACATGCAGAGTGGATGACACCACTAGACGGATGACATGAGAATCCACCGGTGGTGGAGTCTCCCATTTGTCACACAACTCTGCAGGGAGAGGGTAGTGAGCCAAGGTCCGTTTAGGAATAGGGAATTTCTTCCCTGGATTAGACCAGGGTTCCCGTCTGATGTCCACTAAATGATCAGAATGGGGTAAAACAGTTTTAACCACCTTCTGCTGTTTAAACTTATCAGTTTTCTTTGTTACAGCAGTGGAATCCTCATCTGTGATTTGAAGGATATGCTTAAGAGCGACCACCATGGCAGGGACACCAATATTTAAGGGAGAATCCTCATCAGTAACACAGGATTCAGTGTCTGACAGGACCGTATGCTCCCCCTTCTCTTCAGATGAGACATCAGAGCGGTTTGTAGACTGTGAGGAGGAAGCAGCCCGCTTAGAGGGACCAGGGGCATGAGAGCAACCCAAGGTAGATTTCTGTCTAACCAGGGACTGGTTTAGCTGTTGCAGTTGGTTAGACACATTTTCTGCCCAAGGCACATTAACCATGGGCACAATTTGTTGGGGTAATGGCACAGGTGGCCTCATAGGGGTCTCAAGGCGCTCCACTATAGTACCCAGCAGGGTAGTGAATGCTGCCCATGGAGGCTCCTGACTAATCACAGGGGCTGCGGACTGACTGGGAGGTGCATGACAAGCAGTACACAGACCATCATACAACACTTCCCCCTCTGATAAATACTTAGAGCATGCTCTGCATGATGCAGGAGCTTCCACAGATTTACTACCCTATCTGTTAGACATTGTATATGCAACAAATGGTCTAAAACAGTAGGATTATAAAGCCAGACAAAAGCAAAAACCTGTGGAATAAAACAGAGTATAATGTGACTGTAACACAGTGGAAATATACTTATATAGATAAACACTGTGTATAACTATATTGTAAGACTCAAACGCAGCTAGCCCAGGGTACAGAATATAGTGATAGTTATATCTGGGAAACACTGAAAGTGAAAACACACAGCAAATACAGGCACAGTCACATTGCAATGCAGGATTGTTGCTGGCGGCCAAAATAGCTGCTTCACCTTTTGCATGCTCCTGATCATCTCCATAAAACAGCTTAAATTCACCACAACTGACCTATGAATCATCATAAATATCCAAGGACTTACCTTTACCTTGTACTACTCTACATGGACATCTCATCATAACCAATGATTGCATTCCTGCGCTAAGATACACACTGGATTGAAACATCTGCATCTTTGGCATCTACTGTACTATGCATTGGACATCCCAGACAAGGTACTGTGGACTAAAACCTATCTTTGGCTCCATCCAGCCCCTCACTTAGAGATCATTCACCTCTATTTTCTGAGCAACAAATAACTCTGACTTCTTTCATTAATCAACTAATATACAGTATATTCAGGCTCTGAATTGCTGAAGGGTCACTGTTCATTTCAAATTGCAGGACCCCAGCCATTCCCCAGGACACATGTTATCACTACCCCCACAAGAAATCTACTTCAAAGGCCTCTCACACTGAGATTTTTCACACCTACACAATATGAATTGGATTCTAACACCTTTCCACAAGCCTGCTTTGTCCTGGAATAATTTACTAAATCAGCAACAGACAAAGCAAAGTTATTTTCTTTATCACTTGTTTCAAATATCCATTGGATTAAAGAGCAGCAATACAGAAGGTTATAGCAATAACTCTGTTCATGAACCCATTATCATTTTTGTATCACATACCGAATTGGGGGAACAAAAATACTGCTTTCTCTCCCTCTGTCATCATCATATGCAGATTATCATTTATAATAATCTGTCATTGATGACCCAATGTATACGTATTCCTCCAGCTTCATTCTTTCACTCGCCAACCACGTACTCGTACTGCAGTTCCTATTACACCATCACTGGCTTCTATTCTCCAATCCCTTGGCATTTAAGAAAAAACACAGGCGCAATTGTGGGAAGCGAGCAGGCCAGAAATGTATTTTCCCCAGTAACCACCTAAGTCCTTTGCCCACCTGCTCACCCCCAGCTTCAAAGAGCAATCAAATAGAAGTGATACCCAAAAGACGGACCTGTGCTGGGAAGAACAGAACTGTCAATTCTTGCTTTGTGACTCCCATACCCAGAGCTCCTGCATTTTTTTTTTTAAACATTACATTTTTATTGAAGATTTTTCACACAGGAATGGGGAACAGAAAAAAGAGATAAGGGAAACATAGGGGTAGTCCGGAATGGTCACCATAATCAAAGTACACACAACGCACAGTTAGATGAATAAACAATTGGTTACATTGGGCGTTCAGAAACCGGAAGGAGAGAAAGCACAGAGAAGAGACATAACAAAAATAAATGAAGAAATAAATAATAAATATCAGATATCACAACATTCCTAAAGAGGACAGTCTAGGTGGGGCAAAGCACAGACAAATCGATTGGAGAACTATAGACGGTTAGCCTACCTTCTCTTCCCCTATAGTCGAACCAGCTTAACCATTTCAAGTGGATAGAGTTATCTGAGGAAGAATATTTAGCCTCCGCTGTTTCGAAAATGAAATGTTTATGAATCTTATTTTGTATAATCGCTAAGGTAGGAATATTCTCAGATTTCCACAATTGAGCTATAGCAGCTTTAGTGGCTATCAAAATATGCCCCAAGACATAGCGATCACCTGCAGAGAGGTGGTCTACATACAAATTAAATAATGCTAAACCTGGGTCCAGGGGGATGATGAACCCTAGAACCATGCTAGCCATATTGAAAACTTCTTTCCAAAGTGGTTGGATACGAGGGCAGGCCCAAAAAATATGAAAGATATCCCCTGTAGACCGCATTTCCTCCAACAGAATTTAGATTGTGAAGGCCAGATTCTATGTTGTCTATCAGGGGTAAAATAGGCCCTCTGTATAAGTTTGTAGAACATTTCGGAGTGGTTAACACATTTGGAGACTTTAAAACAAGATCTAAATATACTGTCCCAATCTGCATCAACAAAGGATCTATTCAAATCGCTTTCCCATAAAATCTAAGCTTTTAATTTAGTCTGTGTGCCGTTTGTCAACTGAAATTGATACCACCACGTAATCCCATATTTATGCGAGGACGTCTCCAATCGGCTTTTAACAAAAGCCGGAGGAGAAGGTTTGTGGAGATGTGGGGGAGTGAATGAGTGTAACCAACTTCTCACCTGCAAGTATTTGAAAAAGTCTTGAGTCCGAATCCCAAATCTTTCTTGTAATTGAGAAAAGGACATCAAGACATCTCCCAAAAAAAAAGTCGCCCACAGTGGAGAGCCCCTTCTGAATCCAATCCTCTAGGGAAATATTAGGGATCAATGACATAAGAGAGATTAACGACAGACAGGGGGACGGTAATTTAATCTCTCCCGAAGAGGATACTAGTTTATGCCATGAATCTAGGGTCGTTTTAATAGACTTGCAGGATCCGGACCTACTTCGAGCAGCAGACGGTGGCAACCAAAACAAATCAGAGAGAGTAACAGGGTTCACGTAAGAAGCTTCCAGAGTAACCCATGGTTTCAGGCTTGAAGTGTCTAACCAGTCTCTAGACTGACTTAACAGACATGCAGTATGGTACTTTTCTATATCCGGGAAAGCTACCCCACCCAATTGTTTGGACATAATAAGAATTTTTTTAGCAATTTTTGGTCTAGAGCCTCCCCACACATATCTCGTCAGGACCTGATTAAATTTATTATAGAAGAGTTTGGGAAGGGGTCTTGGTATGGCGCGAAACAGGTACATTAATTTCGGCAATAAGACCATCTTGGCAGCAGCAATCCTACCCAGCCAAGACACCTCCTGTAGCATCCACTCCCCAGTCAGCTCCGTAAACGCTTTTAATAACGGGGCATAATTACACTCAATTAAATTGTCTTCTCTGGTTAAGTTAATCCCTAGATATCTCAAGGAACAGGACTTCCAGGCATATTTGTACGAATCCTTCAACCGAGAGGCCACAGTCGGAGATACATTGAGCGGGAGGGCTTCTGTTTTATTAGTATTCAATTTATAAAAAGAGGCATCCGAATAGCCCTGAAGGACGTCATGGAGAACCGGCAAGGAAGACTCAGGATCAGAAAGACATAATAAAATATCGTCAGCAAACAAACTAATTTTGTGAGAGATGCCCCCAATAACAGGACCACTAATCGAATCCCGAGATCTAATGCAAGCAGCCAAGGGTTCTATCGCCAATGCGAATATAATAGGGGATAACGGGCAGCCCTGACGAGTGCCATTGGAGATATTAAAGGGTGAAGAAAGACATCCGTTAACAAAGACCCGCGCACAGGGTGTGGATAAAGAGCCAGGATAGAGTCTAAGATTCTTCCAGAAAAGCCAAATTTGTCCAGAGTTAATCTCATAAAATCCCAGTTCAACCTATCAAACACCTTTTCGGCATCCAGAGACAAAACTAGGAGGGGTTCTTTTCTACAGGCGGAATGCTCAATAACATTAATCACCCTACGTGTATTGGCCCTCATTCCGAGTTGTTCGCTCTGTATTTTTCATCGCATCGCAGTGAAAATCCGCTTAGTACGCATGCGCAATGTTCGCACTGCGACTGCGCCAAGTAACTTTACTATGAAGAAAGTATTTTTACTCACGGCTTTTTCTTCGCTCCGGCGATCGTAATGTGATTGACAGGAAATGGGTGTTACTGGGCGGAAACACGGCGTTTCAGGGGCGTGTGGCTGAAAACGCTACCGTTTCCGGAAAAAACGCAGGAGTGGCCGGAGAAACGGTGGGAGTGCCTGGGCGAACGCTGGGTGTGTTTGTGACGTCAACCAGGAACGACAAGCACTGAAATGATCGCACAGGCAGAGTAAGTCTGGAGCTACTCTGAAACTGCTAAGTAGTTAGTAATCGCAATATTGCGAATACATCGGTCGCAATTTTAAGAAGCTAAGATTCACTCCCAGTAGGCGGCGGCTTAGCGTGTGTAACTCTGCTAAATTCGCCTTGCGACCGATCAACTCGGAATGAGGGCCCTTATCCGGGGCCTGTCTGTTTAATACAAAGCCCACCTGATCAGGGTTGATAAGAGAAGGGAGAAACGGACTGATACGGTTGGCAACTAATTTGGCATAAATTTTTAGATCCGTATTTAATAGAGCTATTGGTCTAAAATTTTGGACTGAGGTAGGGTTCTTTCCCGGCTTGGGGATGGTGATGATTTGAGCTTCCAGCATCTCTTTGGGAAAGTGCCCAACTTCTGAGGCTTCATTAAACACTGACAAGAGCACCGGGGCCAAACTCACCTTAAAGGATTTATAGAAACCAGAAGGATAACCATCAGGTCCCGGGGCCTTATCCGCTGAAAGGGAATCAATAGCTTTTTCGACTTCGGCTATAGTCTAAGGCTCACTAAGGGAGCTACAAATCTCCGGTGACAGCGAGGGGAGAGTAAAATAGCTCAGAAAATTTTGATTATCAATGCCTGTAGGTTGAAAAATGGAAGAATCCCCCTTCAAGTTGTATAGTTTAGAGTAATAAGATGCAAAGACATTTGCAATCTCGTCAGGGTCATAAACTCTCTTACCTCTATCCGAGTGGACAATATGAATTTTTTCTTTAGCTTTCTTACCCCTCAGCTTCCTCGCCAGTAGTCTACCAGCCCGGTTACCAGAAACATAGAATTTTTGGTTCAATCTATGTAGGTTGCGTTGGACTTCCGCTAAATAGAAAACATTTACCGCCTCTCTGGCCTCCTTCAAGGAATTAAGAAGGGCCTTATCCTGTGGATGTGCCTTGTGAAAACTCTCCGGAGAAGTGACTGCAAGCTCAGCTTGTTCAAATTTTGTACGATATGCCCTTTTAAGTTTAGCTGCTGTTTGAATCGCTGTCCCTCGTGTTACTGCTTTAAGGGCGCACCAGAATGTGAAGATAGATGTCTCCCGAGGAGAGTTCTCAGAAAGGTAATAGTCCATGGTGGTTTGGATAGACTGTACGGTCTCCGGCTGAAAAATACTTATTTTACCTAAACGCCAGGGGGCAGGGGTAACCTTTCTACTATTAATTTCCCATTCAATGAATAGTTGGGAGTGATCCGACCAGGACATGGGGAGAATGGAAATTTTACGGATGGATTGTAGAGTCCACTTATCGGCTAAAGCTAGGTCTATTCTAGAATAAGAGGTATGTACCGGGGAATAAAATGTGTAATCTCTGTCCATTGGGTGCCTAACGCGCCAAATGTCTAAAAGATCATATTCCGCCAATAACTGGCTAAAGCCCTTTGCATTCCTATGGTGCTGATTGGAGAGTGATGGCGCTTGCCGTAATTGTCAACCAAAGGGTCCAGGGTCAAGTTAAAGTCCCCCAATAAAAGTAAAGCACCCTTGGCCATTTGCTGCACCTTAGCACAGAGTTTCCTGCAAAATGCTAGTTGCTTAGTATTAGGAGCATAGCTAGAAACTATGGTCACCTCTTTATTTTCGAGGGTGCCAACCAGAATTAGAATTCTCCCCTCAGGGTCGCAGTATTGCGATGTGAGGGAAAATGCGCAATGCTGAGATACCAAGATTGCCACCCCCGCCTTCTTCGCTGGACCATTGGCCAAATAGCAATGGGGAAATCTCCCATTAGTAAACCGTGGAGGGGCAGATTTAATAAAGTGAGTCTCTTGGACGGCTATGATTTGGGCTTTAAGTTTATGAAAGTAATTAAGTGCCAACCTCCTCTTGTGCGGGGAATTAAGACCCTTTGCATTTATAGAGACAATGTTAACCATATTGTAAAGATATCGAGGATTGCATAACTATCATCAACCAACTGGCATGTAGAAAGTGTGTGTAGTAATTTCCGGACAGTAGGAGAGGAAAAGGGAAAGAAAGGATAAAAAGAAGAACAGGAAAAGGAAACATAACGTTAACCCCTCGCGGGGGCACAGTTGGACGCCTAACCATGGCGACTCAGAGTTAAGTTGTGGGGGGTAGTGGTCAATCTACCCGCACCCGAACTAAAATTAAACCAGGTACAGTTCCTCGGCTCTCCATCTCTGATCCCCCGCACCGCCCGCTGCTGGGACTAAAAGAAACTCAGGGAGAATTCCCAGCTAACAAAGAAATGTGGGCAGCAGTCGGGGCAGCAGAGGCAGATAACACACAGTCAACTAGGGGTGCTGAGGCAACACCTGAAAACAATCTAATAACATTCAGCTATCACATAAACACCCGCCTCAAACAACCGCCAAGGAACTGGTGCAACATAGGAAACATGACATAACAAACCGTGTAGAAAAACATGAAATCAATGCAAACTTAGTAAAGCAGATAATACTCAAAGATCTGTAGCCGACTAGGCCCAGTCCCGCTGAAGGCCCCGGTCGGGGGAGGTGTGTGTAGAAGAGCTTGCAGAGAACCATGATGCCAGGATCTTTTTACCCTCCTCGACATTCGTTATGACAACGGTAGAACCTTCTCGAGAAATAAGCAACTTAGTAGGAAATCCCCATCTGTATAGAATGTTCTCTTTACGTAACACTGATGTGATGGGATAAAGAGAGCGCCTTTTCGCTAGAGTGGCAGGGGACAGGTCTCCGAATAACTGCAGTGAGCCCAGAGCCTCCGAGGCAGTATCCGAGGGTCTAGCAGCTTTCAAGATCGCCTCCTTAACGTGGAAGTAGTGCAACCTCATAAGGACATCTCGGGGAACACCATCAGGAGCGTTCCTGGCTTTAGGGAGCCTATGAATGCGATCGATTAGAAAGTCCACTGAGCGGTACGCAGGGAGGAGTTTGCTAAATAGGTCAACTGCAAAATCGTTCAAAGCGCTGTTAGGGACAGCCTCCGGGACCCCTCGTAGCTTTACATTGTTACGTCTCGATCTGTCCTCCATATCAGAGAGTTTGTCCCTGAGCGCCGTGACCTCATTTTGAAGCAGTTCATGAGAAGAGATCAGGTCGTTGTGCGAAGACACCACTTCACCCATTTTTGTTTCTAAGTGGTCAGTGCGGCCACCAATCTCGTCAATAGCTCTCTGGCATTCCTTCATAGTCGCTCTGAATTCTGCCGCAACTTCATCCTTAAATTGCATTAGGAGATGCTTCATAGCGCCCACCGTAAGCGAGTCACTATCTTCGATGGAGCTAGTGGGTACGGTACCATGGGTAGGGGCGGACGCATCCCGGAGTGGCGAGGGCATAGGGACAGTAGGCTTAGGGGTGCCATTCCGTGCATCTTTTGTCTTAGCGGCTTGAGGCGAAGGTTTAAAGAATTCCACCTGGGAAAACGTTTTAGCGGCTTTATATTTTTTGGGAGGCATAATGAAGCTGAACGGCAAAAGTAGAGGGACCGGAGGTAAGAGGCGTCTGTAATATCAAGCAAGGAAGGATCCACATAAAGGTTGAGTTGTCATATCATGTCATAGGAGCATTCGGGTGGAGGTAGAATTATCTCAGAGCAGTCACATCATTATACCGTGATTATTCAACCATGAGGACATCGCAGCTGAACGTCCCGGGTGGTGCTAGAACATCTACGGACCTATGAAGTCTGCAGCACAATATGTATTATATACCGAGCCCACTGTGTGAGAAATGCATGCAATTACGCCCAGTGATCACAAGATGGGGCAGTTGCAGTAGAAGAAAATACTGCTGAGACAAAGTCCATTACTCCACAGATAAAGAACAGTGCAAATCCCTCAACAAGAGCCCCAGGGTGAGATCAAAGGGAGAACAGTGTCTGGGGGCCACCGGTCCCGGTGTAACCCTAATGCAGAATCCCCCACAACACACAGGCACAGCACTACCTCAGAGCAGCTCTCTCGGTACAGTCCAAGATGGCCGCCGCGTCTCCCTGGGCGTCCGTGCCCCAGCTTTCCCCCGCTGCCAGGCGTCTCTCCGACCTATTGCCCCAGAGGGTGTCCTCCCTGGGGGTCTGGGGAAGGGTACTGATGGCTCCTGGGGCTCCGGTAAGGTCCGCGCCGCTTCCCGGTGCCGCGACTCCGCTGTGGAGCTCAAAATGCGGGCACCGGGAGTACGCGAGTCCCCGGTTTCTGGATATTCGTAGGCCACAAGCTGCGGGAGCAGTGAGAACGGCTCCCCGGCTCCCCGGCGGTCACTGCAGGGCACAGGGGGACTACAGGTGGAGAAGGGGAGCCCCCGGAGACGGTCTACAACGGACCAGTATACTATATGAGGGGATTATTAAAGCTGGAGAGAGGAGTGAAGCAGAAACACGTCTGCTCTCTTCTCCAGCCAGGCCACGCCCCCCAGAGCTCCTGCATTTAACATAAAGAAAACTGAAGGCCCCCTGGTATGCCCAATCAGGAAAGTCCTTTGTAATGCCAGATCTATAAGAAACAAGGCTGCAACAATTGCTGCCCTTATTGAATCTGCAGATCTAGCCAACAAACTACTCTGTCATTCACAACCCAAGACTACCGCAGGGGTGGTGGGGTGGCTATCTGCTTCAAAAATGAACTTAAACTTAGGGTTCACCCTATTGAAATTATTCGCTCATTCGAGTCCATTGCTGCCTGGAGTTCAACAGGATTAGGACTTCTCATTTACCGGACCCCTGGAGATGGAAAGATATTTCCACAAGAAATTGCAGACACTGTTGCTGGCCTGGTTCTGGCTCATCTTCTGAGATTTAAATGCATGGGTGGATGATGAGTCTTTCAGATTGGATTAGAAGTCACTGACCTAAAAATTAACCCAGTCATCTGGTCAGACCGCCACTCCCTTTTGTTCTCAGTTGCAACCCCTCAAATTAGATCTTTGCCGGTGGAGTTGACCAGGTATCGTCCAAGGAGGGGTATGACTCCCCAAGCTCTTGCAGCAAATCTGGATCTCTCTGCTATACTGGGTGCCAGTGAAGTTCCCTGCTCCCTAGTCCATTATTATAATAGGGATGTTATGGCTGCAATTGATATTATCACCCCTGTGCGCATAAGACCTCGTAAACCACAACGTCGAGCTCACTGGTTCGACAACAGTGTTAGAGAGCTCAAGAAAAGGGCGCGTAGACTGGAAAGACAATAGAGGAAGACTAACCTAGAGGATGACAAAATAAAACTAATAAAGAACAATGAAGAATATCAATCGACAATCACCCATAAGAAATCAGTTCCTATCAAATGAGATCACGACAGCAAACAATAGGCCAGCTCAACTTTCCCACACAGTGGAGATGCTTTGCATGCCAGCATGCCTGCAGACTGATGAAACCCTCTCCCAGGCAAGATGCAACGAGTTTGCAAACTTCTTTGCAGATAAAATATCCCCCATCCGGGCTGGAATCTCCACAGTGCCATCAAAGGAGTGCCCAACTACAGAGCCTGCCAATATAAGCCACCTGGACCAGCTTTGACCCAGTGGATGTAAAAGACAATGCTGAGATTGCTCAGATTTTGCGTCCCACCACCTGTGATCTGGACCCTGCCTCCGCCAAGCTTCTACTAGGTTGTATGGATATAATTGGTCCTGTCTTGACAAAAATTGTTCAATGCGCTTTGCAGACAGGCATTTTTTCTGGACCCCTAAAGGAAGCAATTGTTAGACCTCATCTTAAAAAACCTAACTTAGATTCCGACTGCATGACCAACTACAGACCGGTATCAAACCTTCCTTTTCTAGGAAAGGTTATTGAGAAAATGGTTGTAAATCAACTGAAAACCCGCCTGACAACCCATGATATTTATAATAAGATTTTACTCACCGGTAAATCTATTTCTCGTAGTCCGTAGTGGATGCTGGGAACTCCGTAAGGACCATGGGGAATAGCGGCTCCGCAGGAGACTGGGCACAACTAAAAGAAAGCTTTTAGACTACCTGGTGTGCACTGGCTCCTCCCACTATGACCCTCCTCCAAGCCTCAGTTAGGATACTGTGCCCGGAAGAGCTGACACAATAAGGAAGGATTTTGAATCCCGGGTAAGACTCATACCAGCCACACCAATCACACCGTATAACTTGTGATACTATACCCAGTTAACAGTATGAAATATAACTGAGCCTCTCAACAGATGGCTCAACAATAACCCTTAGTTAGGCAATAACTACATACAAGTATTGCAGACAATCCGCACTTGGGATGGGCGCCCAGCATTCACTACGGACTACGAGAAATAGATTTACCGGTGAGTAAAATCTTATTTTCTCTGACGTCCTAGTGGATGCAGGGAACTCCGTAAGGACCATGGGGATTATACCAAAGCTCCCAAACGGGCGGGAGAGTGCGGATGACTCTGCAGCACCGAATGAGAGAACTCAAGGTCCTCCTCAGCCAGGGTATCAAATTTGTAGAATTTTGCAAACGTGTTTGCCCCTGACCAAGTTGCAGCTCGGCAAAGTTATAAAGCCGAGACCCCTCGGGCAGCCGCCTAAGATGAGCCCACTTTCCTCATGGAATGGGCTTTTACTGATTTAGGATGCGGCAATCCAGCCGCAGAATGCTCCAGCTGAATTGTGCTACAAATTCAGCGAGCAATAGTCTGCTTAGAAGCAGGAGCACCTATTTTGTTGGGTGCCTACAGGATAAAAAGCGAGTCAGTTTTCCTGACTCCAGCCGTCCTGGAAATATACATTTTTAAGGCCCTGACTACGTCCAGTAATGTGGAATCTTCCAAGTCCCTAGTAGCCGCAGGCACTACAATAGGTTGGTTTAAGTGAAAAGCTGATACCACCTTAGGGAGAAACTGGGGACGAGTCCTCAATTCTGCCCTATCCATATGGAAAATCAGATAAGGGCTTTTACATGACAAAGCCGCCAATTCTGACACACGCCTGGCCGAAGCCAAGGCCAATAACATGACCACTTTCCACGTGAGATATTTCAAATCCACAGTTTTAAGTGGCTCAAACCAATGTGATTTTAGGAAACTCAACACCACGTTGAGATCCCAAGGTGCCACAGGAGGCACAAAAGGGGGCTGAATATGTAGCACTCCCTTTACAAATGTCTGAACTCCAGGCAGTGAAGCCAGTTCTTTCTGGAAGAAAATCGACAGAGCCGAAATCTGGACCTTAATGGAACCCAAGTTTAGGCCCATAGTCATTCCTGACTGTAGGAAGTGCAGAAACCGACCCAGCTGAAATTCCTCTGTTGGGGCCTTCCTGGCCTCACACCACGCAACATATTTTCGCCAAATACGGTGATAATGGTTTGCGGTTACTTCTTTCCTGGCTTTTATCAGCGTAGGAATGACTTCCTCCGGAATGCCTTTTTCCTTTAGGATCCGGAATTCAACCGCCATGCCGTCAAACGCAGCCGCGGTAAGTCTTGGAACAGACAGGGCCCCTGCTGTAGTAGATCCTGTCTGAGCGGAAGAGGCCATGGGTCCTCTGATATCATTTCTTGAAGTTCTGGGTACAAAGCTCTTCTTGGCCCATCCGGAACCACGAGTATCGTTCTTACTCCTCATTTTCTTATTATTCTCAGTACCTTTGGTATGAGAGGCAGAGGAGGGAATACATAAACCGACTGGTACACCCACGGTGTCACTAGAGCGTCCACAGCTATTGCCTGAGGGTCCCTTGACCTGGCGCAATATCTAGTTTTTTGTTTAGGCGGGACGCCATCATGTCCACCTGTGGCCTTTCCCAACGGTTTACCAACAGTTGGAAGACTTCTGGATGAAGTCCCCACTCTCCCGGGTGTAGGTCGTGTCTGCTGAGGAAGTCTGCTTCCCAGTTGTCCACTCCCAGAATGAACACTGCTGACAGTGCTAAGACGTGATTCTCCGCCCATCGGAGAATCCTTGTGGCTTCTGCCATCGCCATCCTGCTTCTTGTGCCGCCCTGTCGGTTTACAAGGGCGACTGCCGTGATGTTTTTTCGAAGGAGTATCATCATTTCTGCCATTACCTTGGTAAAGACCCTCGGTGCCGTGGACAGTCCAAACGGCAGTGTTTGGAATTGGTAATGGCAATCCTGTACCCCAAATCTGAGGTACTCCTGGTGAGGATGGTAAATGGGGACATGTAGGTAAGCATCCTTGATGTCCAGGGATACCATGTAATCCCCCTCCTCCAGGCTTGCAATAACCGCCCTGAGCGATTCCATCTTGAACTTGAATTTTTTTATGTATGTGTTCAAGGATTTCAAATTTAAAATGGATCTCACCGAACCGTCCGGTTTCGGTACCACAAACAGTGTGGAATAGTAACCCCGTCCTTGTTGAAGTAGGGGCACCTTGACTATCACCTGCTGGGAATACAGCTTGTGAATTGCCTCTAGCACAGCCTCCCTGCCTGAGGGAGTTGTCGGCAAGGCAGATTTGAGGAAACGGCGGGGGGGAGACGCCTCGAATTCCAGCTTGTACCCCTGAGATACTACTTGAAGGTTCCAGGGATCCACCTGTGAGCGATCCCACTGATCGCTGAAATTTTTGAGGCGGCCCCCCACCGTACCTGGCTACGCCTGTGGAGCCCCCGCGTCATGCGGTGGACTCAGAGGAAGCGGGGGAAGAATTTTGATTCTGGGAACTGGCTGACTGGTGCAGCTTTTTCCCTCTTCCCTCGTCTCTGTGCAGAAAGGAAGCGCCTTTGACCCGCTTGCTTTTTTGAAGCCGAAAGGACTGTACCTGATAATACAGTGCTTTCTTAGGCTGTGAGGAAACCTGAGGTAAAAAATTTTCTTCCCAGCTGTTGCTGTGGATACGAGGTCCCAGAGACCATCCCCAAACAATTCCTCACCCTTATAAGGCTCTATGTGCCTTTTAAAGTCAGCATCACCTGTCCAGTATCGGGTCTCCAATACCCTCCTGACAGAATGGACATTGCATTAATTCTGGATGCCAGCCGGCAAAATATCCCTCTGTGCATCCCTCATATATAAGACGACGTCTTATGTTCGCAAAATAGTATCCCTGTTTGACAGGGTTACAGACCACGCTGCAGCAGCACTATCTGCAGGTCTCAGTCTAGTACCTGAGTGTGTAAATACAGACTTCAGGATAGCCTCCTGCTTTTTATCAGCAGGTACCTTCAAAGTGGCCGTATCCTAAGACGGCAGTGCCACCTTTTTTGACAAACGTGTGAGCGCCTTATCCACCCTAGGGGATATCTCCCAGCGTAACTTATCCTCTGGCGGGAAAGGGTACGCCATCAGTAACTTTTTAGAAATTACCAGTTTCTTATCGGGGGAACCCACGCTTTTTCACACTTCATTCACTCATTTGATGGGGGAACAAAACACTGCCTGCTTTTTCTCCCCAAACATAAAACCCTTTTTTTTTTAGTGGTACTTGGGTTAATGTCAGAAATGTGTAACACATTTTTTATTGCCGGGATCATGTAACGGATGTTCCTAGTGGATTGTGTATATGTCTCAACCTCGTCGACACTGGAGTCAGACTCCGTGTCGACATCTGTGTCTGCCATCTGAGGGAGCGGGCGTTTTTGAGCCCCTGATGGCCTTTGAGACGCCTGGGCAGGCGCGGGCTGAGAAGCCGGCTGTCCCATAGCTGTTACGTCATCCAGCCTTTTATGTAAGGAGTTGACACTGTCGGTTTATACCTTCCACCTATCCATCCACTCTGGTGTCGGCCCCACAGGGGGCGACATCACATTTATCGGCATCTGCTCTGCCATCACATAAGCCTCCTCATCAAACATGTCGACACAGCCGTACCGACACACCGCACACACACAGGGAATGCTCTGACTGAGGACAGGACCCCACACAGCCCTTTGGGGAGACAGAGAGAGAGTATGCCAGCACACACCAGAGCGCTATATAATTAGGGATTAACACCATATTGAGTGAATTTTTCCCAATAGCTGCTTGTATATACAATATTGCGCCTAAATTTAGTGCCCCCCTCTCTTTTTATCCCTTTGAGCCTGCTGAGAGAGATAGCTCCGCCCCTTTTTCGCGGACTTTTCTCCCGCTTTTTTATGGATTCTGGCAGGGGTATTTATCACATATAAAGCCTCTGGGGCTATATATTGTGATATATTTGCCAGCCAAGGTGTTTTTATTGCTGCTCAGGGCGCCCCCCCCCCCCCCCAGCGCCCTGCACCCTCAGTGACCGGAGTGTGAAGTGTGCATGAGGAGCAATGGCGCACAGCTGCAGTGCTGTGTGCTACCTTGGTGAAGACTGATGTCTTCTGCCGCCGATTTTCCGGACCTTTCTTGCTTCTGGCTCTGTAAGGGGGACGGCGGCGCGGCTCCAGGAACAAACCCCAAGGCCAGTTCCATGCGGTCGATCCCTCTGGAGCTAATGGTGTCCAGTAGCCTAAGAAGCCCAAGCTAGCTGCAAGCAGGTAGGTTCGCTTCTTCTCCCCTTAGTCCCTCGATGCAGTGAGCCTGTTGCCAGCAGGTCTCACTGTAAAATAAAAAACCTAAAATAAACTTTCTTTCTAGGAGCTCAGGAGAGCCCCTAGTGTGCATCCAGCTCGGCCGGGCACAGAAATCTAACTGAGGCTTGGAGGAGGGTCATAGTGGGAGGAGCCAGTGCACACCAGGTAGTCTAAAAGCTTTCTTTTAGTTGTGCCCAGTCTCCTGCGGAGCCGCTATTCCCCATGGTCCTTACGGAGTTCCCAGCATCCACTAGGACGTCAGAGAAAATCCATTGCAATCAGAATTCATGAGAAGACATAGCACTGAAACAGCCCTGGTGTGTGTGTTAAATGATCTTCTGATGGCAAGAGACAGAGGTGGCTGTTCAATCCTTCTGGATCTCTCTGCAGCATTTGATACCATGGTCCATGGGCTTCTGACTGAGCGACTGATACATTTTTGTGGACTGGATGGCATTGTTCTAAACTGGTTCAAATAATTTCTTACACGCAGGACACAGAGAGTATCATCTGGAATATACTCATCACCATCAGTGCCATTGCCATGTGGTGTCCCACAAGGATCTATACTATCCTCCATGCTTTTTGCAGTATACATGCTCCCACTGGGTGAAATAATCAGGCGCCATGGCCTGGTCTACCACTGCTATGCAGATGACACACAACTGTACTTGCCCTTTTTCTTCCAGGCACTGGTAACCCAACAGCAACCCTAAATGGCTGTCTAGCTGAGCTCCAGAAGTGGATGAGTGCCGGTTGGCTGCGACTGAACCCGGATAAAACAGAGGTCCTTATGATAAGACCACAACATCAAAGGACAAGACTGCAGCATAGCCAACCAACTGGACTTACACTTGGGGATCCAGAATTACAAACCACTGATCGTGTGCAGAATCTTGGTGTTGTCCTGGATGGTGGCTTGACACTTAAACATCAGATATCAGCCACAATCAAATCCTCATTCTTTCACCTGAGGAACATAGCCAGAATCAAGCACTTAATTCCCTCAGATGATCTGCCAAAAGTCATACATGCATTTGTATCATCTCAATTAGACTACTGTAATGCCCTCTACCTTGTTCTCCCAGCAAAAGAATTGCACCGCTTACAGCTGGGGCAAAATACAGCTGCCAGGCTGTTATCCAACCAGCTCCATTCTAGCCACACAACACCCATCCTCTACTCCCTTCACTGACTGCCTGTAAGATGGTGAATCATCTTCAAGATTGGCTTACTAAGTTTCAAAGCAGTACATAACCAGGGCCCAAGGTACCTGAAGCAGCTTCTGGTTCCATACTGATTATTAGGAATCTCATCAGATAGGAGTTACTGTATTAGTGGAGAAATGGTGGGTGAAAGTAGTCAGTCCTGTGATGGAGATCAACATTTCCATTCAAAAAGTTGCCCTAAAATCACATGTTCAATGGTACTGCATCATAAAAGGCTTTTTCAGCATCAAGAAGAGCTATTACTAGTGATTAGGCATTTGCTTATTTTCGAAGTGAATGAGATCAGTGGTTCACTCACTGTTGTTCAGTACTTGACGACCAGGAACAAAACCAACCTCATATGGATGGATAATGGAGGAAAGTATACTATTCAATCTGATGGAAATAAATATTGCGAACACTATGTCAACATTCAAAAACAGTGGACACAGCTACCAGAGGATATGTCTGACTGTCTGGTTTAGGAATTATTACAATTTTACCTACAGTGGGTTGACTGCAGTATCAAATATCTATTTCCAATGTGTAGTTAAAAAGGGACATTCATTTAGGAACAAGGGGTATTGCATTTTTCTTATAGGCAGAGCTGTAACTAGACTTTTTGGTGCCCTGTGCCAGAAAGAGAACTGGTGCCGTCCCCATTTTTCCAATAGGGACATAAGGCACATGCCCTAGTTGGTAAGGGGCATGACAGAATTGATCCCAGAGAAAGCTCATGCTATGATACCCCTCCCCACATTTTAAGCTACATTCATGCACTTAAGTTGAGAGCTCATTGTTTTTCAATTACAATACCCTTTATTAAATAACACATTTCAATATATTGCTATACCCAGGATTGGGATTGAAACCCATAAACTGTTGCATTTCAGTCACTTTACTCATTGAGCCTTTTGATCCTGCATAAAAACTATGAGATTTCTAAATATATAAAGATACTTGCACTTTGTAAAAAAAATTAATCGGCATTGCAATTGAGCAGAACTATGTTGTGTGCAGCCACACATCCAATCCCTTGCAGCCAGGCACTACTACTAGGAGTTCAGGGGATATCGCAAAGTCAAAATCGAAGATAGTCCAAATTTCACCATGTCTATGCACCTTTACCCTATGATAAACAACTTTATTTAGGAGAATAATAAACCGGTACCAGTCTTCATCAGGATAAACCTATTTTTGTGTCATTAATTTTCATTTAACCTCCTGAATACAGTGGTGTCAAAAAGACTGCCATAGTAAATATCACAAAAAGGTTATATTGGTTATTATACATATATATGACAGCATAGGTGGCATAATGATTTGTATTACCACCTCACAGCACTGAGGCTGTGGTTAGATTCCTGCCACGGCCCTATGTGGAGTTTGTATATGCTCCCTGCTTGTGTGGGTTTCATCCTAACACTACGGTTTATTCTCATAATCCAAAAATATAATTGGTTCCCGACAAAACAACCAGTGTGTGTGTGTGTGTGTGTGTGTGTGTGTGTGTGTGTGTGTGTGTGTGTGTGTGTGTATGTGTGTACATGTAGTAGGCAGTATACGTTGTAAGCACCACTGAGGCAGAGATTCCAGCAAAACTCACACGTTATTTTTAAAGCAGCAAACATTTACACTTAAATGTTTGCTGCTTTAAAATTTTTTGCTGTTTTAACAAAAGTATGCACTATATAAATAGCTGGTAATAAATAAATAATAATAATATAATGTTTCTAGTCACACAAGTGAAATATATACTGTATTATAACTAGAGATGTGCGGCTGGCACATTTCGTGTTTTGTGTTTTGGTTCTAATTCCACTTTCGTGTTTTGGTTTTGGCTTGGTTTTGCCAAAACCACCCTTTCGTGTTTTAGATCTGGATGATTTTTTTATAAAAATGGCTAAGATCACAGAATTTGGGGGTAATTTTGATCCTACGGTATTATTAACCTCAATAACATTCATTTCCACTAATTTCCAGTCTATTCTGAACACCTCACAAAATTGTTGTCATCTGGAACTACCGAAAACTCTATTCTGTAACCATTGGCTATGACATCCAACACCCACGTATCTTGAATTGACTCTCTCCAATGACTGCTAAATTCCCGAAGTCTGCCCCCTACTGGAATGGAGCCCAGAACTCCACAATAGTTATTGTCTGCGACCTCTTCTGTAGGACTGATGAAAGGATTGACGATTTGTCCCTGACGAATACCTGCCAATGTAACCATGACCTGGCCTATATCTCCTGGCCTCTTTAAATTGTTGCCTGGAGTAGGGAACAGGAAATCTATTCCTTCTATCTTGAGGTTATTTTGCTGATTTACCTCCTGATATTTTCTGTATAATGGCTTACAATTTATTGCCAAATAACAATGATCCTTCAAATGGTAAAGACACCAGTCTATTCTTGGAAAGGATATCTGCTGCCCACGGTCTAAGCCACAGAGCTCTCCTTGCCATTATTCCTGCTGCCATAGACTTTGCAGCAAAATTTAGAACATCTAAGGATGCCTCACACAGATATTTTACTCCTTTCATATAAAAATTTTTCAACAGACATTACCTTGACATTTTCTCCTCTAAGTCTGTAGACATTGCTGACCCCAGACTCTTAATGCTCTGGATACTGAAGCAACTGCTACACCTGACTTTAATGACACCGCTCAGGAAATATGTAGCTTTTTTAGGGCACTTTCCATCCGTTTATCCATACCGTCCCTTAGAACTGCACCATCCTACAACAAAATAGTAGTCTTTGAAACTACCTCAGCAACTGCAGCATCAATTTTAGGTACCATACACCAGTTTAAAACCTGCTCATCCTCAATAGGAAACATACGGTCAGTCTTTTTAATATTACCAAGCCTTTTATCAATATTTTGCCACTCTTAACTGACAATGTCTTTAATGCTTTGTGAACTAGAAACTCCTAGTTTTTTTTTTTTTTGTTTTTTTTTTTGAACACTCTGCAAACAGTACATCTTCATCACCACATTTTCCTTCAGGCTCTTTATAATTCATAGTCTTATAAATATTCTTTAACAGACTGTCCACCAATTCAAATGTGAATTTCCTATACTCCTCCTGATACTCGTCATCATAACTACAATCATGTGAGACTGAATCCTCCACTGAATCAATGCTAGTCAAAGACCTAGACCTTTTACTTCCCTGCAACTCAGACAGCTGCTGCTTGGTAACAAACGAGCTCTTCATTCACTCTTTCAGATTCTGTATTTGTCTGGACTGATTAGAGTCACTGGCCTCATTTCTAGTGCAATCTTCACAGAATTTAGTATTCTCCACAGAAGAGAAGATTTTATCACAGGCAGCACACTGAATTTCCTTGTGCTTCTTTTTAGTTTTATACATCCTCTTCTTAGTTGGAGGCACACTATAATACTGGTATCATAACCTACTCTAACACTATATTATAAAATATAATATAATATAACATATATATATGCCCTCTATGAGGACTTACCTCTTTAGGGCAACAGTTGGCTTTGGGGAAGAAGGCTCCTCCATGATATTGCTGCTGGTATGCACAGGAACCTGCCCAGCCATTCAGGGAGACACTGCAGTCTGAATCTCTGTGTGCAGTGCCATTTTTATTTTTTTATTTTTTTTTAAACAGCTCCTTATCATAGAGCTGCAGCACTTGTGCAGAGCTTCCCTCTAATCCTCCAGGGATGCCTGCCACCCAGCACTTCCGCCCGCCAGCCGCCACTGTCGAGCGCTCCCTTCCGCCCGCCAGTGCGTCCCTTCCCCTAGCCGCACTTCCACCCACACCACGGAATGGGGAGAACGCAAGCACAGGGGAAAAGTGGTATGTGCACTATGATGCGGCGATGCAGAGAGGCCTCTATACAAAAGCAGGCTGCGGGCAGACACCTTAAGCTGTTTAGTGGGGACTTACTCATACCGCCCCTAGCACACTTTGCCACTCTTCCCAGGGAGCCACCCTCTTCCAGTATAAAGCAATAACCGCAAACTGGGAATATTAGAGGTAAGCCTAAAAAAATAAAATAAAAACAAAAATAAAACAACAAACACTACTCTGCTCTAATAGGAGACAGGAAAAAAGACTAGGGAGGAGGAAGAGGAGGGTCGCTTTATACCCAGAGTGGGCGGTACTTAGCTGCTGAAAAAAAAAAAAAAAAAAACTACCTGTCTAATTATAGGAGGATGGATACAATCCCAGAGTAATGGCTGCCATGAAGGAACGCAGAAGAAATAAACTTATACGCTGATAGATAGGATAGATGTTCCTGCGCTGCAAGCGAACCCCCCTTCTACTTTTGTCCCATGTGCCTCCGGGCAGTGAATGGAGACAATGAGAGCGGGGGAGAAATGCTAACGCTGGAACGAAGGACAGATGAAGAGTGAGCGGCATCTGCTGTCCCAGAGATCAAACACCACCTCCCCTGTTGTGCTAGCACATTGCAGAGGAGGTAGGTGATCTCTCCGGGATGAAAGATCTGCCCTGAAGGTCTTTCAGAGCAAAGGCAGTGGAGGTTGCAAAGGCAGTGGAGGTTGTCCCAAAGTTCCAGATAAGAAGCAGATTCTACTCAAGAATATTCCTAATTAAAAAAAAAAAAACCCTGGGGAGTTCAGAACTATTCTAGACCTCAGACGCCTAAACAGATTCATAAAAACAAGAAAATTTTATATGGAAACCCTAAAGTCAATTCTGATAGGGGTAAGGAGAAAAGATTTTATGGGGTCCATAGACCTAAAGGATGCTTATTTTCAGGTACCTGTAGCCAGTTATCACAGAAAGTATCTAAGATTCTGCGTGCTCGGAAAGCATTTTCAGTTTACTTGCCTTCCGTTTGGTCTAAAGACATCACCAAGGGTGTTCACGAAAGTCCTTACATCACTCCTGCCGGTCATAAGAAATCAACAGGTGGCAATTTGGTCATATCTGGACGATCTGGTAATATGTTAGGGATCGGAAGCAGAGGTGATGGTGGCATTGGACAAGACATTACAGATTCTTCAGAATCATGGCTGGCTGATAAACTGGGAGAAGAGCCAATTAGAACCAGAACAAAAAATTCAGTTTCTGGGAGTACAACTGGATACTTGCAGCTATGTAATAAGTCTGTCGGAAGAGAGATGCAGAAAAATACAGGAGCTGGCAGTTCTGGTAAGAGGGTGCAGCACAGTGACGTTACGTCAAGCGATGAGTCTATTAGGAATGATGGCGTCCACCATAGATATAGTCCCTTGGGCGAGATGGAGAATGAGGAAACTACAGATGAACATTCTCCGGTTCAGTTGAAAAGGTTATTCTCTAAACTATCAGATAGGGTTGCGTCAAGAGACAAGGCGGTCCCTAGATTGGTGGTTTGAAGCGGAGCTGATAGAAAGAAGCACGTCTTTGGCTGGACATCAGTGTCTAGTGTTAACAATAGACGCAAGCGCAGTAGGTTGGGGAGAAAATCTGCTGCAGCAAAGTTGCCAAGGCCAATGGAATCAGAGAGAGAAGAGACTATCTTCAAATCACAGAGAAATTAGGGCAGTTTGGAATGCGATAATATTTTTCCGGAATCAATTATGTGGGAACCATCTCAAAGTGTTTTCGGAGAATGTAACGGTGGTGGCCTATCTGAATCGGCAAGGAGGCACCAAGAGTCAAGCACTAATGGTGAAAGTGTCAAGGATACTTCAGTGGGCGGAAAGCCACCTTTGGTCCTTGTCAGCCCTGCATGTTCCAGGCAAAAGAAATCTGGTAGCAGACTTCCTCAGCAGATAACAAGTGCTAGCAGGAGAATGGGAATTAAACGAGGCAATGTTCTGGGACATTGTTCAAAGGTTTGGACAGCCTCAAGTAGACCCGATGGCCACACATATCAATGTGAAGATGTCCCTGGTTTTTTCCCGTTATTATCTACCAGGAACAGGGGGAGTAGATGCCTTCTCTCTTCCATGGAATTTCAGACTGGCTTATGTGTTTCCCCCATTTCCAATGATTGCCCGTGTAATAAAGAAGATCAGGGAAGAGAAGGCACAAGTCATAATAATTTTTCCCTTATGGCCAAAGAGAGTTTGGTTTCCCTCAGTAATGAGGATGGCGGAACAAGGACCTTGGAGACTACCTCTAAGGAGAGAACTGCTACACCAGGGGCCGCTGCTACATCCAAACCTTCAGCAGCTTCATTTGACGGCATGGAAGTTGAACGGCAGTTACTTAGGAAAAAGGGCCTGTCCGAGCAGGCCCTCGATTTGCTAATTCAGGCAAAGAAGAAGGGGTCTTCAAGTGCATATTATAGAGTCTGGAGAAATTTTATTACCTGGGCCAGTTCAGATTTTGGCACTCAGAAAGCAGATACGTCTCATGTGTTACAGTTCCTGTTCGAGGGCTTCGAGAGAGGTCTGGCAGTGTCAACTATCAAAGTCCAAATAGCAGCACTCAGCGTGTTCCTTGACCGAAGGTTGTCGAAGGCCGATTTAACAAAAAAGTTTTGTCGGTCAATAAAGAGGATACGCCCTAGAGTTAGGTTAATCCTTGCACCATGGGACCTGAATTTGGTGTTGGATGCCTTAATGGCACCACCCTTTGAGCCAATACAGGAGATCTCAATAAAGTTGTTACATGGAAAGTGGCTTTTCTAGTGGCTATTATGTCGACCAGGAGAGTTGGTGAGCTACAAGCCCTGTGGTCAGAAGAACCTTATTTAAATTTCCTTCCGGATAGAGTGGTTCTCAGAACTAATCCGAGTTTTCTTACCTAGAAATTCTTCAGAATTTCATTCGGGTCAGGAAATTGTCTTGCCGTCCTTTTATCCGGAACCACAGAACAGGGAGGAAGAAAGGATGCACAATTTAGATTTAACCTGAGCAATCTAATTTTATCTGGAGAGCGTGTAGGAGTTTCGGAAGACCAAACACCTGTTTGTGCTGCATTCAGGACCAAAGAGAGGTGACATGCATACTAAGCAAACCATTTCCAGATGGATTAGAGAACTGCTAACATTTGTGTATGAGGAAAGTAATCGGGAGGTTCCAGGAGGACTAAAGGCACACTCTCTATAAGGGCGGTGGCAGCTTCCTGGGCTAGGAAAGCTCAAGTGTCGGCAAGAGACATATGCGCAGCAGCTACCTGGTCATCTATACATACGTTCTCTAGTCATTATGTGCTGCATGTTGGAGACTCCCACTTTGGGAAACAAGTCCTTGAAAGGGTTATGGAATAAATAGTTATTACTATTCAGCATTAAACAGTGGTCTTTCTAATTTGTTACCCTCCCTGTATTGAGCGTTGGTATATCCCAGAGTAATGGCTGCCATGAAGGAACGCAGAAGAAAAAAGCAAATTATACTTACCGATAATTTCATTTCTTCAAGATACTTCATGGCAGCCTATGATATTCCCTCCCTTAAGTTTTTTTTCACAGAAGGTGTCAGTAAGGAGACATTCAAAAGACTAGGGAGGAGGAAGAGGAGGGTCGCTTTATACCCAGAGTGGGCGGTACTTAGCTGCTGGGAAAAAAAAAAACTACCTGTCTAATTATAGGAGGATGGATACAATCCCAGAGTAATGGCTGCCATGAAGTATCTTGAAGAAATGAAATTAGCGGTATGTATAATTTGCTTTTTTCTTAACACCACTGTTCTTACCAAACACATTTACAGCAGGTTAATACACCAGTGGCAAAATATTTGGTTGATTACTTTATTGTGTTTTCCAGCATTAATGTGGCATTTTGAAATATACCTATAAATCGGATGTGAAGAATTTACACCATACATTCTCTATGTTTATTCTGTTAATTCTTTCCAACTAGCAGTAGAATTGTAACATTGTTTTTTGTTCTGATTTGTGGTTACTCAGTAACATTGGTTTTTGCCCACTTAGCAACAGAATTGCAACATTGGCTCTGTTTCTGATTAAGTGGTAACAGAGAAACATTGGTCTTTGCTCTATCCTGACCAGTGGCAACAGTGTTGAAGCCTCAGAATAACACACTGGGGACTACTTGATGGTGCCAAGTTAAATATGCCTGTTGTGTTATAAGTATCGTGGCAAATTCAGGGTCATAATTTATGACAAAAAAACGCTTCTAATATTTTGCCTTTTATGTGTGCTGATATTTGTTTTTTTCTGCATATCAGTGATTTGTGTTTTATCACACATTTTGATTAAACTGTATCATCAAAGGACATATTTGAAGGCATTTATATTAAATATTCTGTTGAATATATGCTGGCTTTTTATAGATCAGTGAGCAGTGCTTAGCTATATACACAGAAAGTCCTGAATGTGACTTTAGGATTACAAATTATAGCAGGAAGCGCTCTCAATATTTTGTATTTACGTGTACTGACCTATATATGATTTTTCTGTACATCAGTGAGCTGTGGTTGAACTTTATTATAAGAGCTATATGATTACAGGATATATAATAGGTAATTATTCTGTTGTTCACACGCTGTCCCCTATACAAAAATCTTTTGGTGTATTTTATTATAAGAACGCTCAGCAGGGAGTGACTGATAACAGGTTTGATTGAGATCAAAATTTAAACATTAAAAGGATCTTAATAACTTGGTACATAAACCTGTATATAATTTTTTTTATATTTTCACCTTGCTGATATAATCATCTTATTTGCTTTTTCCAGGCTGACAATTGATTGTCCTGTGTAATGCCTATTATTAATGAATTTTTAAGAATATAGAAATAAAAGTAAATTTTTAATTAATCTATATAACAATACCAAAAGAGTGCACCACACATTTGCGGGTATATGCAATTGCGGTCGAATTCCGGCTGGAAGTCGACCGTTTTTTAATTTGACACAATTCGACAGTCGAAACCCGCCCGCTGGGACCCAAATTCGACATATTCAATAAATAACGGATTCGACAGTCCCGCTGTCGAAAAACTGTCCAATTGATGAATAGTGGGCGGCCTGGATTCGACTTCATGGACGGCACAAAAGTGTTCAAAAAATCATGAAAAAAATTGCGTGGGGTCCCCCCTCCTAAGCATAACCAGCCTCAGGATCTTTGAGCCGGTCCTGGTTGTAAAAATATGGGGGGGGGGGAATGACAGGGGTTCCCCCGTATTTTAACAACCAGCACCGGGCTCTGCGTCCGGTCCTGGTGCAAAAAATATGGAGGACAAAAGACGTAGGGGTCCCCCGTATTTTTCACACCAGCACCGGGCTCCACTAGCCAGAGAGATAATGCCACAGCCGGGGGACACTTTTATATTGGTCCCTGCGGCTGTGGCATTAAATCCCCAACTAGTCACCCCTGGCCGGGGTACCCTGGAGGTGAGGGGACCCCTTAAATCAAGGGATCCCAACCTTCCAGCCACCTAAAGGCCAGGGGTGAAGCCCGAGGCTGTTCCCCCTATCCAAGGGCGGTGGATGGGGGGCTGATAGCCATGTGTCAAAAAAAAGAATATTGTTTTTTTTTTTAGCAGAACTACAAGTCCCAACAAGCCTACCCCGCAAGCTGATACTTGGAGAACCACAAGTACCAGCATGCGGAGGAAAAACGGGCCCACTGGTAACTGTAGTTCTACTACAAAAAAAAAAACCCAAACAAAAACAATACATACACACACACACACACACACACACACACACACACACACACACACACACACACACACACACCCGTCAGGGACAGATTGGGAGATAACAGTGGCCCTGGAAAAAATTCTAGAAGTGGCCTTGTGGGCGGCATCAAATCAACTGTAGGCAGGACCAATACAAAAGTAGGCAGGATTACTGCTTCAAAATGTAATGTAGGCGGAGTTACACCAACAAAAGACAGATCATGTTAGTGTTCACTCTAGGACTTTTTTAGGACAGGGTGCTGATCACGGGGAGGGCACACTTTTCATTCGGGAGGGCACATTTTTTATTCGGGAGGGCACTTTTTTAAGTTAGAAGGGCAAAATTAGGTACAGTACATACTATAATGCTTGGTGCTCCCATTCTCACAGGGCAAAGCATGGACAGTGCACGCCTTTGGCGCGCATCAAAAATTTAGGGGCGTTGTTTTGTGGGGAAGGGGCGTGTCCACATAACAGTGGCAATTCACATTACACCACACAGTAGTGCACCTAATACACAATGCACCAGGTAGAACCTCCTATACACACTGCGACAGGTAGAGCACGTTATACATATTGCGCCAGATAGAGCATGTTATACACATTGCGCCAGGTAGAAAGCACTGAGACACACTGCACCAGGTAGAGAGCACTGAGGCACATTGCACCAGGTAGAGAGCACTGAGGCACATTTCACCAGGTAGAGAGCACTGAGGCACATTGCACCAGGTAGAGAGCACTGAGGCACATTGCACCAGGTAGAAAGCACTGAGGCACATTGCACCAGGTAGAGAGCACTGAGGCACATTGCACCAGGTAGAGAGCACTGAGGCACATTGCACCATGTAGAGAGCACTGAGGCACATTGCACCAGGCAGAGAGCACTGAGGCACATTGCACCAGGTAGAGAGCACTGAGACACAGTGCACCAGGTAGAGAGCACTGAGGCACAGTGCACCAGGTAGAGAGCACTGAGGCACATTGCACCAGGTAGAGAGTACTGAGACACATTGCACCAGGTAGAGAGCACAGAGACGCATTGCACCAGGTAGAGAGCACTGAGACACATTGCACCAGGTAGAGAGCTCTGAGACACATTGCACCAGGTGGAGAGCACAGAGACACATTGCACCAGGTAGAGAGCACAGAGACACATTGCACCAGGTAGAGAGCACAGAGCCTCATTGCACCAGGTAGAGAGCACAGAGACACATTGCACCAGGTATAGAGCACTGAGACACATTGCACCAGGTAGAGAGCACAGAGACACATTGCACCAGGTAGAGAGCACTGAGACACATTGCACCAGGTAGAGAGCACAGAGACACATTGCACCAGGTAGAGAGCACTGAGGCACACTGCACCAGGTAGAGAGCACAGAGGCACATTGCACCAGGTAGAGAGCACTGAGGCACACTGCACAAGGTAGAGAGCACTGAGGCACACTGCACCAGGTAGAGAGCACTGAGACACATTGCACCAGGTAGAGAGCACTGAGGCACATTGCACCAGGTAGAGAGCATAGAGACACATTGCACCAGGTAGAGAGCACAGAGACACATTGCACCAGGTAGAGAGCACAGAGCCTCATTGCACCAGGTAGAGAGCACTGAGGCACACTGCACCAGGTAGAGAGCACAGAGACACATTGCACCAGGTAGAGAGCACTGAGGCACACTGCACCAGGTAGAGAGCACTGAGAAACACTGCACCAGGTAAAGAGCACTGAGAAACATTGCACCAGGTAGAGAGCACTGAGGCACACTGCACCAGGTAGAGAGCACTGAGGCACACTGCGCCAGGGAGAGAGCACTGAGGCACAGTGCACCAGGGAGAGAGCACTGAGGCACACTGCACCAGGGAGAGAACACTGAGGCACACTGCACCAGGGAGAGAACACTGAGGCACACTGCACCAGGTAGAGAGCACTGAGACACATTGCACCAGGTAGAGAGCACTGAGGCACATTGCACCAGGTAGAGAGCACAGAGACACATTGCACCAGGTAGAGAGCACAGAGCCTCATTGCACCAGGTAGAGAGCACTGAGGCACACTGCACCAGGTAGAGAGCACAAAGACACATTGCACCAGGTAGAGAGCACTGAGGCACACTGCACCAGGTAGAGAGCACTGAGAAACATTGCACCAGGTAGAGAGCACTGAGAAACATTGCACCAGGTAGAGAGCACTGAGGCACACTGCGCCAGGTAGAGAGCACTGAGGCACACTGCGCCAGGGAGAGAGCACTGAGGCACACTGCACCAGGGAGAGAGCACTAAGGCACACTGCACCAGGGAGAGAACACTGAGGCACACTGCACCAGGGAGAGAACACTGAGGCACACTGCCCCAGGGAGAGAGCACTGAGGCACACTGCACCAGGTAGAGAGCACTGAGGCACACTGCACCAGGGAGAGAGCACTGAGGCACACTGCACCAGGTAGAGAGCACTGAGGCACACTGCACCAGGGAGAGAGCACTGAGGCACACTGCACCAGGTAGAGAGCACTGAGGCACACTGCACCAGGTAGAGAGCACTGAGCCTCATTGCACCAGGTAGAGAGCACTGAGCCTCATTGCGCCAGGTAGAGAGCACTGAGACACATTGCACCAGGTAGAGAGCACTGAGACACATTGCACCAGGTAGAGAGCACAGAGCCTCATTGACCAGGTAGAGAGCGCTGAGGAACACTGCACCAGGTAGAGAGGGAACCAGTGAGTCACCGAACGGGAACTGCCAGTGGAACAGCGCGCTGCCACTGTGCAGCTCTCTAAAGTCAGCCAGCCTACCTCTGTCAGCCAGTGACAATATTGACACAGCAAAACAACACGCTCCGGTCAGCTCTGCTCCTTCTCCCACAACCCCCCCAAAAAAAACAGCTCACATTATGCAGATAATCAGGCATGTGAACACATACAGATGGAGCCATGCTCATCTAGGCATCTCTGCTGCGCCTGGGTGCACCAAAGTTTATAAGCATAAGCCTTTCATCTGTTGTTCTCCGCTGCAATACAATACAGAGTGAACAATACAGCAGAATATTAAGTCCGACTGCCCTGTGTCAGTTAATCCTGTTAAAGGGATAGATGAGGAGGGCTCCATCTGTATATTCATTACTCACTAACACATTTCAAAAGATGAACAGGTGAAGCTAATTATTTCACTTGTGACTCTGCGAGGAGACCTGGAAAAGATGCACTGTTTGTTGTCCTGAGGACAGAGTTTGACAACCTGTGCCCTTGGGCACCATGATAGAAAAAGTTTGGGAACCACTATGTTAAGGCATTTTAAAGCCTGCCAGAGAGAGAAAATGTGATTGGGAGAGAACGGACAGTCCTGATGTATAGATGACTATACCAGCCGGGATGATTAATATGTAACCTTTGCTGGTGTCTTCTCTGCGGTGTTAGGCTTCCTTCTCCCATATTTGTGATACGGTGTGCAGTGGTGATGGTACAACTCCCGCTGCATTTGCTCTGCTCAACTCTGCTGCATGCTTCCTGGGTGCTGGAAAGTGTTAAAAATATATATTTTTAAATGGCGTGCAAGTCCACTCCAAAAGCATAACCAGCCCCGGGCTCTTTGAGCTGGTCCTGGTTGCAAAAATATGGGAGGAAAAATGACTGGGGTTCCCCCGTATTTTAACAACCAGCACCGGACTCTTGGGCCGGCCCCGGTTCCAAAAATATGGTGGACAAAAGAAGAAGGGATCCCCCATATTTTTTAAACCAGCACCGGGCTTCACTAGCCAGGGAGGTGATGCGGCTGCTGGGTGGACACTTTTATATTGGTCCCCGCGGCCAAAGCATCACTCCCCCCAACTAGTCACCACTGGCCGGGGTTCCCTGGGGGAGTGGGGACCCCTAAAATAAAGGGGTACCCCCCTCCAGGCACCCAAGGGCCAGGGATGAAGCTCAGGGCTGTCCTCAGCACCCCTGGGCGGTGGGTGCCGGGCTGATAGCCATGAAAGTATTAAAATTAATATTGTCTTTTGCTGTGGAACTACAAGTCCCAGCGAGCATCCCCCCCCCGCATACTGGTACTTGGGGAACCACAAGTACCAGCATGCGGATAACTAACAGGCCTACTGGTACCTGTAGTTCCACAACAAAAGAAATACCCCAAAAACAAGACCATACACACACACACCTTGAAAGTAAAAGTTTATTTACACAACTTACACACTCACACATACTTACCTAGTGTCTCACACAGCACCTCCGTCCCCTTGTCCAAGTAGAATCCATTAGGGTACCTGTAAATAAAAAAACACAATATACTCACCTATAATCCTGTGTTGCTCAGTCCTCTTCTGTCCATGTAGGCATCCCAGGGGTAAAAAAAAATAAAAAAGCGATAAACCCGGTCCAATGCACTAAAGGGGATCCATGTTTATACATGGATCCCCTTTCCCTGAATGCCGGGACCCCCTGTGACTCCTGTCACTAGAGGACCTGGCAGCAAATCAGGGAGCGCTACGTCATAGCACTCTCCTGATTGGCTGAGCGCTCCTGGCCTGTCAATCAGACGGAGCGCTCCGGCTATAATGGAGGATCGCGGTCCTCCATTATAGTCAATGGTGGGAAAATTGTGGTCTGCGGATAATCGGGAGGTTAATTGAGGTCACTCTTGTGGGTGACCTCAATTAACTTTGTGGTTAGCCGCAGACATCTAAACCCCCAGACACAAAAGTACACCTCACACCCCCATACATAAAATTACACCTTACACCCCAAGACACAAAATTACACCTCACACCCATAAAATTACACCTCACACCCCCAGACACAAAATTACACCTCACACCCCCAGACACAAAATTACACCTCACACCCATAAAATTACACCTCACACCCCAAGACACAAAATTACACCTCACACCCCCAGACACAAAATTACATCTCACACCCATAAAATTACACCTCACACACCAAGACACAAAATTACACTTCACACCCATAAAATTACACCTCACACCCCAGACACAAAATTACACCTCACACCCCCAGACACAAAATTATACCTCACATCCATAAAATTACACCTCACACCCCCAGACACAAAATTACACCTCACACCCCCAGACATAAAATCACACCTCACCCCCCCAGACATAAAATTACACCTCACACTCCCAGACAAAAATTACACCCGACACCTATAAAATTACACCCGACACCCATAAAACTACACCTGACACCCCCAGACATAAAATTACACCTCACACCCCAAGACACAAAATTACACCTCACACCCCAAGACACTAAATTACACCTCAAGATACTAAATTACATGTCACACCCCAAGATACTAAATTACACCTCACACCCCAAGACACAAAATTACACCTCACACCCATAAAATTACACCTCACACCTCCAGACATAAAATTACACCCGACACCTATAAAATTACACCCGACACCCCAAGACACAAAATTACACCTCACTCCCCAAGACACAAAATTACACCTCACTCCCCAAGACACAAAATTACATCTCACACCCCCAGACACAAAATTACACCTCACACCCATAGACATAAAATTATACCTCACACCCCAGACATGAAATTACACCCGACACCCATAAAATTACACCCGATACCCATAAAACTACACCCCACACCCCAAGACACAAAATTACACCTCACTCCCCCAGACACAAAATTACACCTCACACCCCCAGACATAAAATCACACCTCACCCCCCCAGACATAAAATTACACCTCACACTCCCAGACATAAAATTACACCCGACACCTATAAAATTACACCCGACACCCATAAAACTACACCTCACACCCCCAGACATAAAATTACACCTCACACCCCAAGACACAAAATTACACCTCACACCCCAAGACACAAAATTACACCTCACACCCCAAGACACTAAATTACACCTCAAGATACTAAATTACACATCACACCCCAAGATACTAAATTACACCTCACACCCCAAGACACAAAATTACACCTCACACCCATAAAATTACACCTCACACCTCCAGACATAAAATTACACCCGACACTCCAAGACACAAAATTACACCTCACTCCCCAAGACACAAAATTACACCTCACTCCCCAAGACACAAAATTACATCTCACACCCCCAGACACAAAATTACACCTCACACCCATAGACATAAAATTATACCTCACACCCCAGACATGAAATTACACCCGGCACCCATAAAATTACACCCGATACCCATAAAACTACACCCCACACCCAAGACACAAAATTACACCTCACTCCCCAAGACACAAAATTACACCTCACACCCATAGACATAAAATTACACCCGACACCTATAAAATTACACCGGACACCCATAAAATTACACCTCACACCCCCAGACATAACATTACACCTCACTCCCCCCAAGCACAAAATTACACCTCACCCCCCCAGACATAAAATTACACCTCACCCCCCCCAGACACAAAATTATACCTCACCACCCCCGACACAAAATTACATCTTACCCCCAAACACAAAATTACACCTCACCCATAAAGTGACACCTCCCACCTCCAGAGCACTGTACACGAGTCCTACTCACCACCTCACCTCTCCTACTGTAGAATGCGCACCCACCACGGCCGCACCTTCTCTTCCTGCAAGGTCCGTGCTGATTACGTCTGTGGCGTTTGGACCTCCTCTTAAGGTCAGCCGGGTGGGGGCGGGGCCGCTGACTAGATAACGGCCGCTGCATTGCCCACAACGAAGCAAGTGACATAGAGGGGGGGGGGGGGCGGTTTTGTGGCAGCAATAAGGCATAAGCACAGTATGTGGACGGGAGCGTGGGCAGCTCCTCTGATAGCGGCCAGTGGCTGCAGCAAGACAAAGAATCACGGAGCTCCTCCAGTCTGCGGGCCGCTGACAGGCACTGGCTGCAAGGAATGAGTGACTCGCTTCTGGGGGCGGGGCCACATGCATCAATCGGCCCCACAGTACCATCGGCCTCCCGGGGAAGTTCCCGGTGACTACAATGGCCAATCCGGGCCTGCACACCGTGATAGTATAACTTTATTACATACATGCACACCAACATACATACATACTTACCAATGTTGACACGAAGAGTCGGTCCCCTTCTCCACGTAGAATCCACGGGGTACCTGTAAATAAAATTATACTCACAACAATCCAGTGTAGATCGGTCCTCTTCTTGTTTGTAATCCACGTACTTGGCAAAATAAAAAAACAGAAAACACGGACCACGCACTGAAAGGGGTCCCATGTTTACACATGGGACCCCTTTCCCCGACTGGCGGAACCCCCCGTGACTGCTGTCAAAGAGGGTCCCTTCAGCCAATCAGGGAGCGCCACGTCATGGCACTCTCCTGATTGGCTGTGCGCACCTGAGCTGTCAATCAGGCGGCGCACTCGAGATACAATGTAGCGCATAGGCGCTCCATTGTATCCAATGGTGGGAACTTTGCGGTCAGCGGTAGACCACAAGAGTGACCCCACATAACCTTGTGGCCTACCGTTGACCGCAAAGTTCCCACCATTGGATACAATGGAGCGCCTATGCACTACAGTGTATCTCGAGTGCGCCGCCTGATTGACAGCTCAGGCGTGCACAGCCAATCAGGAGAGTGCCATGACGTGGCACTCCCTGATTGGCTGAAGGGACCCTTTTTGACAGCAGTCACAGGGGGTCCCGCCAGTCAGTGAAAGGGGTCCCATGTGTAAACATGGGACCCCTTTCAGTGCGTGGTTCGGGTTCTTCCTGTTTTTTTTTTTTTTTGCCAAGTACGTGGATTACAAACAAGAAGAGGACCGATCTACACTGGATTGTTGTGAGTATAATTTTATTTACAGGTACCCCGTGGATTCTACGTGGAGAAGCGGACCGACTCTTCGTGTCAACATAGGTAAGTATGTATGTATGTAGGTGTGCATGTATGTAATAAAGTTATACTGTCACGGTGTGTGTACTGTTTTTATTTGGGTATTTTTTTGTAGTAGAACTACAGGTACCAGTGGGCCCGGTTTCCCCCCGCATGCTGGTACTTGTGGTTCTCCAAGTACCAGCTTGCGGGGGAGGCTTGCTGGAACTTGTAGTTCTGCTACAAAAAACAATATTTTTTTTGACACATGGCTATCAGCCCCCCATCCGCCGCCCTTGGATGGGGGGGACAGCCTCGGGCTTCACCCCTGGCCCTTGGGTGGCTGGAGGGGGGGGACCCCTTGATTTAAGGGGTCCCCGCTCCTCCAGGGTACCCCGGCCAGGGGTGACTAGTTGGGGATTTAATGCCACGGCCGCAGGGACCTATATAAGTGTCCCCCTGGCTGTGGCATTATCTCTCTGGCCCGGTGCTGGTGTGAAAAATACGGGGGACCCCTACGTCTTTTGTCCCCCGTATTTTTTGCACCAGGACCGGACGCAGAGCCCGATGCTGGATGTTAAAATACAGGGGGAACCCCTGTCATTCCCCCCCCCCCCCGTATTTTTACAACCAGGACCAGCTCAAAGAGCCCGAGACTGGTTATGCTTAGGAGGGTGGACCCCACGCATTTTTTATCAGGAATTTTAACACTTTCACACCCCTTACAACCTAAAAGCATGCACTGATCTCTCCATATTATTGTAGTTAGTAAAAAAAAAAAGAAATATTAAAAAAAAAAAATCGATTAAATAATACTTGTGGCTCCTAAGGACAAACCAAGTACATAATCCCTTCTAATATAAATAGATATGCTATTAGCAATAAAAAAAAAGCACAAAAAAATTCATGTTTTTAAAAAATTTTATTAGATCACGACAGGAAAATGAGGTGGAATGAAACTGACGAAATGACTGTCGAAAAGCACTGTTGTCGAATCGACATTCTTCAATTGAACATACTTTTGTCGAAATGCCGCACTTTAAGATTGCAGACATGTCGAATTTAAAAAATGTAAAATTGCCAAAAGTCGAAAATGAAACGGCAGTTTTTTTGTCGAAAAGTACTGTATTGCATTGTTGAATCAAATTCAACAGGTTTTTTGTGTTGAAAATGACCCGTTTTTCGACATTTTCAGCAATTCGACCAAAATTGCATATACCCCTAAGCTTTCTTTGGCTAAAACCCACTAGTGGTTTTTGCCTTAAATCCCTTAAACTAGGATTTATTTATTTTTTGCTTAATGGCGCACCTCCAACCATGGGGGTCATTCCGAGTTGTTCGCTCATTATTTTTTTCTCGCAACGGAGCGATTAGTCGCTAATGCGCATGCGCAATGTCCGCAGTGCGACTGCGCCAAGTAAATTTGCTATGCAGTTAGGTTTTTTACTCACGGCATTACGAGGTTTTTTCTTCGTTCTGGTGATCGTAATGTGATTGACAGGAAGTGGGTGTTTCTGGGCGGAAACTGGCCGTTTTATGGGTGTGTGTGAAAAAACGCTACCGTTTCTGGGAAAAACGCGGGAGTGGCTGGAGAAACGGAGGAGTGTCTGGGCGAACGCTGGGTGTGTTTGTGACGTCAAACCAGGAACGACAAGCACTGAACTGATCGCAGATGCCGAGTAAGTGTGGAGCTACTCAGAAACTGCTTAGAAGTGTCTATTCGCAATTCTGCTAATCTTTCGTTCACAATTTTGATAAGCTAAGATTCACTCCCAGTAGGCGGCGGCTTAGCGTGTGCAAAGCTGCTAAAAGCAGCTTGCGAGCTAACAACTCGGAATGACCCCCCATGTTTCTGAATGTTTTGTATTTGGATTTATGTATTTATTTCTTCTTTATAGATTGGTTTATACATAGAAATTGATATTATAATTTTCTTTGAATCCTGTCCACAGTCTTTTAGACTGTCTGTCTCCCCTTCTAGTTACATTCTCGTATCGCCTGCCTAGTGAAGTGGAGTCTAGATGGGATTTGGTACCGGGGACACAATACCTCCATCAATTGTCTAAATCCCACTGCACTAATGGCGGATACCAGACGCACGTCTAACACCAACATAAGTGTCAAGGCCACAGTTATCCGCTTTGCAATAGGATGACTGCTGTCATATTTCATCTTCCTCACAAAGGACTGATGGACAGTCAATTGCTTAGTTGAAGTAGTACAAGTGGTCTTCCGACTTCCCCTCTGGGATGACGTTCGACTCCCAGCAGTTAGAACAGCAGCGGCGGCAGCAACAACAGCAGTAGGCGTACCACTCAAGGAACCTCCCGAGGAATCCCGGTTAGGAGAGGACTCGTCAGTCTTGCCAGGGACATGGCCTGCAGGACTACTGACGTTCATGGCTGAGGAGGAAGTTGACGTTGAGGGAGTTGGTGGTGTGGCTTGCAGGAGCTTGGGTACAACCAGTGGCGTAAGTTCGCCCCAGTCGCCCGGAGGCATGATAAATGTTGGTGCCCCCCCTACATATCGCCGGCATAACGACAGCATGGTGAGCGCAAATGAGCCCCTTGCGGGCTCGCTACGCGCGCCACGCTATTTATTCTCCCTCCAGGGGGGGTCGTGGACCCCCACGAAGGAGAAAAACTGTCGGTATGCCGGCTGTCGGGATTCCGGCGACGGTATACTGTGCGCCGGGATCCCGACAGTTGGCAACCTGAAGACCACCTATAATGCCCCTGTACAGTGCCACATACATATAAAAATGTCAAAAAATGGGTGCCTCCACACTGCCAGAAACATATGTCCCCACAGTGCCAGATACATATATGCCTCACAGTGCCAGATACACATGACCCCCAGTGCCAGATATACTTGTCCCCCCAGTGCCAGATATGCCCCCAATGCCAGTGTCCCCACAGTGCCAGCTATGCCCCTAGTGCCAGATATATATGTCCCCAAAGTGCCAGCTATGCCCCCAATGCAGTGTCCCCACAGTGCCAGATATACATGTCCCCACATAGTGCCAGCTCTGCACCCAGTGTCAGATATACGTGTCCCCCCAGTGCCAGCTATGCTCCTGTGCCAGATATGCCTCCGGTGCCAGCTATGCCCCTAGTACCAGATATATATGTCCCCAAAGTGCCAGCTATGCCCCCAATGCAGTGTCCCCACAGTGCCATATATGCCCCCCAGTGCCAGATATACATGTCCCCACACAGTGCCAGCTCTGCCCCAGTGCCAGATATATATGTCCCCACAGTGCAAGCTATGCCCCTAATGCCAGTGTCCCCACAGTGCCAGATATGCCCCAGTGCCAGATATACATGTCCCCACACAGTGCCAGCTTTGCCCCCAGTGCCAGATATACGTGTCCCCCCAGTGCCAGCTATGCCCCTGTGCCAGATATATATGTCCCCAAAGTGCCAGCCATGCCCCCAGTGCCAGATATGCCCCCAGTGCCAGATATATATGTACCCAGAGTGCCAGCTATGCCCCCAATGTCAGTGTTCCCAGTGTCAGATATGCCCCCCTGTGCCAGATATATATGTCCCCACAGTGCAAGCTATGCCCCTATTGCCAGTGTCCCCACCGTGCCAGATATGACCCCAGTGCCAGATATATATGTCCCCACAGTGCCAGCTATGCCCCCAATGCCAGTGTCCCCACAGTGCCAGATATGATCCCCAGTGCCAAGTATACAGGTCCCCACAGTGCCAGCTATGCCCCCAATGCCAGTGTCCCCACAGTGCCAGATATGACCCCCAGTGCCAGGTATACAGGTCCCCACAGTGTCAGCTATGCCCCCAATGCCAGTGTCCCCACAGTGCCAGATATGACCCCCAGTGCCAGGTATACAGGTCCCCACAGTGCCAGCTATGCCCCCAATGCCAGTGTCCCCACAGTGCCAGATATGACCCCCAGTGCCAGGTATACAGGTCCCCACAGTGCCAGCTATGCCCCCAATGCCAGTGTCCCCACAGTGCCAGATATGACCCCCAGTGCCAGGTATACAGGTCCCCACAGTGTCAGCTATGCCCCCAATGCCAGTGTCCCCACAGTGCCAGATATGACCCCCAGTGCCAGGTATACAGGTCCCCACAGTGCCAGCTATGCCCCCAATGCCAGTGTCCCCACAGTGCCAGATATGACCCCCAGTGCCAGGTATACAGGTCCCCACAGTGCCAGCTATGCCCCCAATGCCAGTGTCCCCACAGTGCCAGATATGACCCCCAGTGCCAGGTATACAGGTCCCCACAGTGCCAGCTATGCCCCCAATGCCAGTGTCCCCACAGTGCCAGATATGACCCCCAGTGCCAGGTATACAGGTCCCCACAGTGCCAGCAATGCCCCCAGTGCCACATATAGATGACCCTCCCCCCCATCCCTTGTGCTGCTCACCGCGCTGCTGCTGCTGTCTGTGAGGGGAGGAGAGTGCAGCGTGCGCCTCTCCTGCCCCTCACTCTCCGGCGGCTGTGTCCCTCTTCAATTATGCACCGGTCCATGAGCCAATCAAAGCTCGTGGACCGGCAGCCTTAGCTGCCGGTCCGCGAGCTCTGATTGGCTCACGGACCGGCGCTGAATTGAAGCGCGCCGCCGCCGGAGAGTGAGGGGCAGGGGAGGCGCACGCTGCGATCCCCTCCCCTCACAGACAGCAGCAGCAGCGCGGTGAGCGGCACTGGGGACAGTGGAGGAGATGCGCCCCCTTGAGGCCAGGAGCCCGGCGGCAGCCGACTCCACTGCCTCCCAGAGTTCCGCCCCTGGGTACAACAAGAAGAAGGGATTTAGGTTTCAGTGAACTGCTTACACTCTTACCCAAAGTTTCACAACTTGACACTGACTTCTGATGAATGCGCTGCAGGTGACGTATAAGGGAGGATGTTCCTAGGTGTTTAACATCCTTACCCCTACTCATTACAGATTGACAGAGGCAACATATGGGTTGACACCTGTTGTCCGGATTTGTGGAGAAATAATTCCACACAGAAGAGGTGGCTTTTTTGGTATTTTGCCCAGGCATCACAATGGGCTTCTTCATCCCACGGACAACAGGTGTCTCTCCCGGTACCTCATTTAAACAAACCACATCACCATCAGAATCCTCATCGTCAACTTCCTCCTCAGCGCCAGCAACACCCATATCCTCATCCTGGTTTACTGCAACAGTGACATCTTCAATAGCAAGCAACGCAGGCGGAGGAGCAGATAGGTGGTCTACCAACTGTAAAACTACCTGGGTCAATGTAGAAGCCCAAACCGGTTCCTGCTGCACCTCAGAGGTAGGGGATTGTCGCTGCAGAGCCATAAAGCAGCAAATGCACATGCTGTCATTGTCAGGATCCTGGGGAGAGAGAATGGTAATACAGGCTCTACAAGTTTGAGGTACTGATTCAGTAACCTCCTTGATAGCTCTGACCTTGGGATGCATGTCACCCATGGAAATTGCAGACACAGACAAAAACAGTGAATACATACTGTAGTGTAAGAGAAAAGAGAGAGAAACGGGGAGGAGGAAGCCTGGGGCATGCATTCAGAATAGCTACCAGCAAGCCCAGGGGTGGCGGTTACAAGCTATGCCTACCTCACCCTCAGGTGCCTTTACCTCAGGAACCTAGCCTTCTGCCTGTGGCCTGCGCCCTGGTGGCCTAATGGTGGAGAGCAGGGCACTGAGGGGGTTATTCAGAGATATACGTGGCCAGATCTGCATTATCTCTGCTCATGCTGGGGGCCGCCCAGCACAGGGCTAGGTTGCCCAGCATGTGTGAGGCTGCCTCCCGATGCGTCTGCAATTAGATTGCGGGTGCATTGGATCTAAGGTTGACCCCTGGCAGTGAAGCCGGCTGTGCTGTCAGTTCGCCTTGGTCACCGCACCGACACAGTCGCCAGTGCTGCTGCCGCTGGGGTGTCGGAGCAGCAGTATGGGCTTCCAATGAACTCCTGCACCACAACTTAGTGGTGCCAAAGTAAAAATGGGGGGATGCGGGGTATAGGGGAGAGGGAGGCTGAGCACGCTGGGTAAAAAAAAATGAACCCTTTGTTGCATGCTTGCTCCCTCACCACATATAACCTAGCATATAGTTTCTTCTGTGCCCCTATTGGATGACTTGGAAAAGGAGATTAATGGTAGACTTACCATGGTTAAATCTCTTTCTGTGAGGTACACTGGGTTCCACAGGGAATACCTTGGGGTTGGATCTTGATCCAGAGGCACCAACAGGCCAAAGCTTTGACTGTTCCCAGGATGCATTGCATGGCCTCCTCTATAACCCCGCCTCCGGACACTGGAGCTCAGTATCGTTAATCAGTCCAATGCAGTAGCAGGTAAAAGAGAAGGCAGATGTTAGTTACATAGAACCACATTCTCACGACAGGAGAAGGGACCAGCGCCTAATGCCGAACAAATCCAAAGAAGCTAAGTGCGTCAGGGTGGGCGCCCTGTGGAACCCAGTGCACCTCGCAGAAAGAGATTTAACCATGGTAAGTCTACTATAAATCTCCTTTTCTGCAGCGGGGTACACTGTGTTCCACAGGGAATACAGTCCTAAAGCAGTTCCTCATGGGAGGGGATGCACCGTAGCGGGCACAAGAACCCGGCTTCCATAGGAAGCATCCTGGGAGGCGAAAGTATCAAAAGTATAAAACCTAATGAACGTGTTCACTGAAGACCATGCAGCCGCCTTGCACAATTGTTCAGTGGACGCGCCTCGGCGGGCCGCCCAAGAAGGTCCAACAGACAGAGTAGAATGGGCTTTGATAGCAGCAGGAGCTGGAAGATCAGCCTGTGCATATGCTTGAGCAATCACCAATCTAATTCATCTGGCCAAGGCTTGCTTATTTGCAGGCTACCCACGTTTGTGAAAACCAAAAAGTACAAAAAGGGTACTGGACCTCCTGAGAGAGGCAGTCCTCTCTACGTGAATACGGAGAGCCCATACCACATCCAAAGACCGCTCTTTGGAGGACAAACCAGAAGAGATAAAAGCCGGAACCACAATCTCTCGGTTAAGATAAAATGATGACACCACCTTAGGTAGACAACCAGAATGAGTTCTAAGAACTGCCCGGTCACGGTGAAAAATCAGAAAGGGACGACAGGACAAAGCGCCTAAGTCCAACACCCTCCTAGCAGAGGCAATAGCCAGCAGAAACACGACCTTAAGCGTAAGACATTTAAGGTTCACAGACTCAAGAGGTTCAAATTGAGAGTCTTGTAGGTCATTCAAGACAACCGACAAATCCCATGGAGCCACCGGAGGGACATAGGGAGGCTGAATTCGTAAAACGCCCTGAGTGAAAGTATGAACGTCAGGAATAGACGCAATCTTTCTCTGAAACCACAGGGACAAAGCAGAAATATGAACCTTGAGGGAGGCCAGATGAAGGCCTAAGTCTAGGCCTTGTTGCAGAAAAGCCAAAAGTCTGGAAGTTCTGAAGTTGTATGCATCATAATTCTTAGCTGCACACCAGGTGAAGTAAGAATTCCAGACCCTGTAATAAATCCGTGCAGAAGCCGGTTTGCGGGCCTTCAGCATAGTTTGGATAACCACCTCGGAGAATCCTTTGGCCCTCAGGAGTAAAGCTTCAAGAGCCATGCCGTCAAAGCCAGTCTGGCCAGGTCCAGGTAGACACAAGGGCCCTGAACGAGGAGGTCTGGGCGTTGAGGAAGTAAAAGAGGAAGCTTGATCGATAGACCATGCAGGTCTGAGAACCAATGCCGTCTGAGCCACGCTGGAGCAACTAGAAGTAATATTCCTCCTTCTTGCTTGAACTTCCATAGTACCCTGGGCTGGAGTAACACTGGAGGGAACACGTATGGCAGCTGAAAGTTCCATGGAATTGCCAGTACGTCCACGAACGCTGCTTGAGGATCCCTTGTCCTTGATCCGAAGACCGGAACCTTGTGATTGTGTCGAGACGCCATCAGGTCTACATCTGGTAGGCCCCACTTGTCCACTAGGAGTTGAAAGACCTCTGGATGAAGACTCCACTCTCCAGCGTGAACATCCTGACGACTGAGGAAATCCGCTTCCCAGTTGAGGACTCCGGAATGAACACTGCCGATATAGCTGGCAGATGGCGTTCCGTCCAACGAAGGATTTTTGATACTTCCATCATTGCCATGCGGCTTCGAGTGCCGCCTTGATGATTTTTGTATGCCACCATGGTGGTGTTGTCTGACTGTACTTGAACAGGCCTGTTCTGTATCAGAGGCAGGGCAAGCGTCAAAGCATTGAACACTGCCCGCAATTCCAGAATGTTTATCGGGAGGAAAGATTCCTAGAGAGTTGCTTTAACACCGCGCCCCAACCCCGCAGACTGGCTTTCGTAGTCAGTAGGACCCAGTTGGATATCCAGAAGGGACTGCCCTTGTTCAACTGATGGTCCTGTAGCCACCAGCTCAGTGACAGACGAACCTCTGGAGTCAAGGATATCATTTGAGATCTGATCTGATGAGGCAGGCCGTCCCACTTGGAAAGGATTAAACCCTGCAGAGGGCGGGAATGAAATTGAGCGTACGCTACCGTGTCAAAAGACGACACCATGAGGCCTAGTACTTGCATCACCGAGTGTATCGACACTCTTGGGTGAGACAGGAAGTATCTTATCCTGTCCTGTAGTTTCAGGACTTTCTCTGGAGATAGAAACAGTCTTTTGATGTGTGTGTCCAGCAGTGCCCCCAGGTGCAGCATGCTCTGAGCAGGGACCAGCGAGGACTTTTTCCAGTTGATGAGCCACCCGTGGGCTTGTAGGAATTGGACCGTCAGTTCCAGATGACTGAGGAATACATCTTGGGAGTTAGCCAGGATCAGCAAGTCGTCCAGATACGGCAGGATCGTGATTCCCTGATGGCGGAGAAGGGCCATCATCACGGCCATGATGTTGGTGAAGATCCGAGGGGCCATGTCCAGTCCAAATGGCAGAGCCTGGAATTGATAATGTAGGTTGCCAATAGCAAACCACAGATATTGCTGAAGCGATATGGCAATAGGTATATGCAGGTAAGCATCCTGTATATAGTCTTCGGGTTCCATGGCCAGTACAATAGAGCCCAGTGTTTCCATACCGAATTTGGACACTCTCACAAATTTGTTCAATGATTTGAGGTTGAGTATAGGCCAGAAGGACCCATTGGGTTCCGCGACTAGAAACAGGGTCAAATAGTATCCCCTGCCTCTCGGGGACAGAGATACCGGCACTACCACTCCTGTGTCCAGGAGGGATCGCACAACCAAGTGTAGAGTTTGCGCTTTCAACAGATCCGAAGGAATAACCGTCATGCAGAACTGGCGAGGGGAACGTCTCTTGAAAGAGACAGTGTACCCGTGAGAGACAACTTCCCACACCCAGGTGTCTGAAGTAGTCCACAACCAGACCTGGGCGAATTGCAGAAGACGGCCTCCCACACTGGGATCCCCGGCCCGTCATGCAGCAGACTTGTCTTGTTTGGAAGCAGGCTGACGAGCAGCCCAGGATTGTTTAGGTTTGGGCTTAGTGGTTTTGGAGACACGAGCTTGTCTCGGGTACGCCTGACCCTTGCTTTCCCTGGAGGTCGAAAGGAACGAAAAGTGGTACTCTTAGCCTTCAGTGCAGAAGGATTAGTACTTGGGAGAAATGCAGTCTTAGCAGTCGCCAAGTCAGTTACAATCTTGTTCAGATCTTCCCCAAATAGGATGTCTCCCTTAAAAGGGAGCACCTCCAAGGTCTTTTTGGAGTCCAGGTCCACCTTCCAGGACCTCAACCACAGAATTCGTCGAGCCAGTATAGACGTAGTAGACGCCTTGGCCGCCATTACACCTGCCTCAGAGGACGCCTCCTGAATATAGTGGGGGGCGGTGATAATATGAGACAGATATTGTCTGGTAGTGTCAGAAATATCCTGAGGTAGCTCTTCCTCTAATGCCTGAACCCATGCTTCAATTTCTTTTGAGGCCCAGGAGGCTACTATAGTGGGTCTATGTACAGCACCGGTAAGGGAGTAAATAGACTTCAGGCATCTTTCCACTCGCTTAGCCATCAGTTCCTTCAGTGAGGTGACAGTGGTGACAGGCAAAGTAGATGACACCACAAGACGGGCGACATGAGACTCCACCAGCGGTGTATTTTCCCATTTGTTACTCAACTCCGCAGGGATAGGATAATGATTTAGCATTTTCTTAGACAGGGAGAATTTCTTTTCTGGAGAAGACCAGGATTCCTGACGTATGTCGTTTAAATGGTTGTTTGCGGTCTGCGGCTAACCGTGAGGTTAATTTTGGTCACTCTTGTGGGTGACTCCAATTAACTTTGTGGTTAGCTGCAGACCGCAAAGTTCCCATCATAGGCTAGAATGGAGGAGCGCTAAGCTCTATTCTAGCCGCTGCGCTCTGCCTGATTGACAGACCAGGAGTGCACAGCCAATCTGGAGAGCGCTATGACGTGGCGCTCCCTGATTGGCTGGCGGGATCTCCAGTGACAGCAGTCACGGGGGGTCCCGGCATTCGGGGAAAGGGCATCCATGTGTAAACATGGATCCCCTTTAGTTGCGTGGTTCGGGATTTCGGTTTGTTTTTTTATTTAACCCTGTGGATGCTACATGGACAGAAGAGGACCGAACTTCAACGGATAATAGGTATTTTGGGCATTTTTTTTTAACAGGTACCCCATGGATTCTATGTTGATAAGGGGACCGAGGTGCTGTGTGGGACACTAGGTAAGTATGTGTGAGTGTGTAAGTGTGCATGTATGTTAATTAAAGTTATACTGTCACGGTGTGTGTGTGTGTATTGTTTTTATTTGGGTATTTTTGTTGTTGTAGAACTAAAGGTACCAGCGGTCCCGTTATTTCCCTGCATGCTGGTACTTGTGGTTTTCCAAGTACCAGCAAGAGGGGGAGGCTTGCTGAGACTTGTAGTTCTACAACAAAGACAATATTCTTTTTTTTACACAAAGGCTATCAGCCCCCCATCCACCGCCCAGGGATGGGGCGGGACAGCCTCGGGCTTCACTCCTGGTCCTTGGGTGCCTGGAGGGGGGACCCCTTTATTTAAGGGGTCCTCACTCCTCCAGGGAACCCCAGCCAGGGGTGACTAGTTGGGGGGGGGGTAATGCCACGGCCACAGGGACCAGTATAAAAGTGTCCCCTGGCTGTAGCATTATCTCTCTGGCTAGTGGAGCCCGGTGCTGGTTTTAGAAATACGGGGGACCCCTACGTCTTTTGTCCCCTGTATTTTTGGAACCAGGGCCGGCCCAAGAGCCCAGTGCTGGTTGTCTAAATACGGGGGACCCCAGTCAATTTCCCCCTGGTATTTAAACAACCAGGGCCGGCTCAAATAGCCCGGGGCTGGTTATGCTTAGGAGGGGGGACCCTATGCATTTTTTTCTTTGATTTTTAACACTTTCAGACACCTTTCCACAGATAAGAATGCACGGATATCACTGATCCGTGCATGACTATCTGAACACGCTACTAAAAAGCATGTCTATTTTAAAACTGCTTTTTTTTTTTTTACAAATTCAATGCTTTCCCGGCAGTGTATGGCTATTGTCGGCAGTGATTGAGAATACAAATTCTTAGTAAATTACCGAGTTGTATCAAATAACAGCCGTGTTTGACCGATGGTCTATTCATTTGTATTTGAGAACTCAGCCGGGAAAAACAATACGCCCCAACACTGCCGAGATTTGCTTTTAGTAAATTCCCGTGATAAGACTTAGAAAAAAAATGCAAACTCTGGAAAAATCGGGACCTTAGTAAATATACCCCCAGGACAGAAAACCTCTGTAAAATTCTCAGTGTTTTTTTTTTCTTTATGCCCCTAGGGGCAGTTATGTAACCGTAAGCCAGTCAAACAATGTTTTTTATATGACACCATTATTCTATATGCCTTGGGGACTACCAATTGTTCCAGAATATCTTCCCTTTTCTTGGTCACTTGATACAAAAAAATCATGTATTGCGATGTGAGGGTATGACAACCCACTATCAGGGTGTACAGAATTTCCACCAATCACTTTTAAATTCTCTCTAGCTTTTACCAGTGTAAATGCTCTAAGGCAAAGATCTCTATTTCGACTTCAAGATCAGGCAGACTGTTTCAACTACATTTTCTATTTCAGTAGGATAACACATGCCTACTTTTGAAAAAGCACTTCAGGGAGACTGTGAAAGTAACAACTATCAGCGCGGGTGCGTACCGCTACACCGGAGAGGCGAGTCATGAAAACTACTTACATTCAAATGTAATGTAGCCCCACAGTTAGTAAGATCTATTTGTTGAAGAAAAGACACTGATATTTTGCAGAATTTGCTCGGGTATTGGTGGTCATTCCGAGTTGTTCGCTCGCTAGCTGCTTTTAGCAGCATTGCAAACGCTAGGCCGCCGCCCTCTGGGAGTGTATTTTAGCTTAGCAGAATAGCGAACGAAAGATTAGCAGAATTGCTACTAAATAATTCCCTGCAGTTTCTGAGTAGCTCCAGACCTACTCCTAGATTGCGATCACCTCAGTCCGTTTAGTTCCTGGTTTGATGTCACAAACACGCCCTGCGTTCGGCCAGCCACTCCCCCGTTTCTCCAGCCACTCCTGCGTTTTTACCTGGCACGCCTGCGTTTTTTAGCACACTCCCGGAAAACGCTGTTACCTCCCAGAAACACCCCTTTCCTGTCAATCACACTACGATCACTTGAGCGATGAAAAAACGTTGCTTGAGCAAATCTCCAAAGTATTGTGTTAAATTACTGAACGCATGCTCGCTGCGTACCATGCGCATGCGCATTTTTCACCTAATCGCTCTGTTGCGAAAAACGGCAACGAGCGAACAACTCGGAATGACCACCCTTGTGTTTTACAAGAGTTTCCATATACTGTAAGAGGCCACGAGAAACCATATTTAAAATGCATGTAGCCATAGGGATCATTGTGCCTTATAACCAATGCAGGGAAATGGCACTGATGATCCCATTTGAATGAATGTATCTGATTTATTTTTTCCCCCAAGAATGTAACAGCTGCATAATGGGGTTAAGGTGCAATCAGGGAGATTGCTGGTCTATTCAGGGAGTGAGGGAGATTGCTATTTCAGGGAGTCTCCTGCAGAATGAGGGAGGGTAGGCAACTATGACTGGGAGCTACATCATTCTGAGTCCCACTACTACTCTTATCGTTCTCTGGCTCCCCGATGATGCTTGAAAAATGGAACATTTTAAGGGCCCTACACAATGGCGGATTTGCCGCCGAGGTGGCTGATGGATGACCTGGCGGCAGGAAGGGGGGGAGGGGGGAGTTGTGACTGGGGATGTATGGATGAGATTGTCCATATTGGCATGCATGAATAAACGACCCCGCACCAACGATGAACGAGTGCAGGGCCGTGCATCATTCATCGTTGGTGCATACACACTGTTATATCTTTCAGTGTAATTGCTAAGTGTGTAGGGCCAATTAGACTTGTAAGGCGCTCCCACTGCCATTGTTACATTCTCAGGTGGGTCTGGGTTATTTACTTCTGTAACAAATCGGCTTTCCTACAGCTTCCAGAAGTGGGCAAAGTCTCTCCCCAATATCGCCTCATACATCAAACCATGAACCAAACCCACAAGGACTACAGCAGAATATTGTATTTTTACGCTCACTTCCACAGTAACATAATACAGAGTATTCCCATGTATGCAAGTCATACCAATCAATAGTTTTCCGCTTTTGATTTAAGTGGATCACAAATTTGGCTTTGATAAGAGTAACCAGTCTATCCAAATCTAACAGCCGATGTGTGCACCCAGCGACATTGCGAGCAATGGGACCCAGGTCGGCAAGTGTATACACAGTGACTGAGGGGGCATGATGCATTTAGCATCATGGCCCTAGACAGCAATGTCTTCTATCGGCCCTGCATGTATCATCAGCGGCAGAGTTCGGCAGCAGCCGTGGATGTGGGGGTGTATCACCACTGCTGCCCCATGTGTGTAACGGCAGTGGACCTGCATCTACAAGGATTCAGGTCCCGTCAACCACAACAGCACATTTTGAATTTGGCGCCAACTGTGAGCCATCGCTGCTCATTACCTGGCGGCCAATCGGGGGTGGCAGCGGCGAGCCAATTCCAGCTCACCACGTCATAGCTCCGCCCCCTGGCACTGGCCTATATTAGCCAGCACTAGGTGCTGGAGTACAGTTCATGGGCCATTGTGAAAAAGCTGAAACAGGCCGCCTGCCGGGTGAAGATCAAAGGGCCGACACCTGTTGGTAAAGATATCGGAAGTCCTGGGGCAGCGGTGTGTGACGGAAAAGAGCTAACATTGGTGGTGGGGCTTGGCTGACCAGGGCCTTGGTTCAGTCAAAGCCCCTTGGATGGGTAAGTCAAGCCAGTACCACTCTTGACCACTAGGGTTCGGGCACTAGGCCCATGGGTATATCAGGCACTAGGCCTCGGGCACAGTAGGTGGGCACTATGACTGGGGTATACGAGGGGGTGTTAGGTTCTATATAATGGCACACTAGGCGGGCTCTAGGTCCGGGGAGCAGCATGGGCATTAGGTCCTATAGCAAGGTGGAGGAGAGGAGAAAGCCCCAACGGCAGTAGTAGGACCAGGGCATTAAGGGCCCAAGGCCCGGACGTATTGGGTATTGCATTGTGCGGTTCACCACACAGGAATCTAAGCCGCAGGTTGGATAAGTCGGCACTACGCCGCGGGTGTGGTAAGTCGGCGCTGAACTGTGCTATCTCTTGATCCAGCACTAGGCTTCTAAGTTTAGGGTGTACAGTCCGAACCCCATGAACAGTAGGCTGTTGGAAGGTACGCGCTGGTATCACAAGGTTTGAAACAGTATAATCACAAAATGTCATAACCACTGCATGATATTTCCCCATTGTATCGCGTAAGTAGTGCCACGACGGTGGGCTGCCTCTTTGTGTTCTATTACAGGAGTTTTAGAAGGAAGGCCAGCCGTCTGGCAGGAGACCGAGGTTACATCCGGTGAGCATATTTGTGTTTCGTGCGTAATTTGTGTGTGTATGTTGGCCCTTTTCCCTTTGGGTGTTTTCATTCAGGGTCGCGAGTGGTGTTGTGCACCAAAACAGGGACACCCAGTCTGAGACCACAAGTGCTAATAGTGACCATTCGCTGAGCCCAGTGGAAGTCATCCCTGCATAGCATGTTTTCCAGGTCACCCCAGGAGGCTACCATCCATGTCCAAGCTGCGTACCAGTGCCGTCCGAGTCGCTGTGATGGACTGAAGGTGGGAACGAGAGGTGTAAGGTAAGCGATTCACTAAAACCGCAGCACCGCCCCTCCCACACATACCCAGCTTTAGTTCCAGGTTGTTTCCTTTCACACATGCAGAAATCCTGGGTTGATGGACGTTCACATTTCACATATGTAGAAATCCTGGGTTGATGGGCGTTCCATCAAATCCTGGGTTGATGGGCGTTCAAGGTGAAAAATGTTGCATGTGTGAAAAGGGTATTACTAGAAGCATTAAAACACAGAAACCTTCAAAATGTTGCTATGGCACCCATGTTGTGAATACGGCCCTAATTGCAAGCTATTCATTTTATCAAGCCTGGTGACTTATACCACTTTTACACTGAAATAGCGCGGCGCAGTCGGGAGCCTGACACGGGTGCTACCCAGCTGCAACCCGCGTCAGCCATCTTTCCCACTGCCATCTCCTACCCGGCTTATTGCTGGGTAGGTGATGTAGCTGATGAAGCGGCGGGGACGGCGCTTGGAGATCGCATGATCTCTATGCGCCGCCTGTACATTCTCTGTAAACGGGAAGCCGGGTCAATGCGATCCGGCTCCCGTCTACACGGCAGAGTTTGCCGGGTTGAACCTGTGTTCAACCCTGCAAACTACCCGAGTTGGAATACCGGGTCACTCAACCCGGATTATTCCAACTCTGCCCTTTTACACCGAGCAGCAACACAGGTTTTGCACGCTTATGTGCAATAAGCCGTGTTATATGCTTGCGGTGTAAAAATAGGAATTTGATACCTACCGGTAATTCATTTTCTCATAGTCCGTAGTGGGTTCTATGCTTTAGTATAGTTCGGGTCCACTGGAGCCTGGCACTTTAAAACCTTTAGTGTGTGAATGTGTGTGCTAGCTCCTCCCCTCTATGCCCCTCCTACCAGACTCAGTCTAGGAACTGTGCCTGAGGAGATGGACATACCATGAGAGAAGGAATAAACACAACAGTGGTGAGGCAACAAGCCAACACAAAACCATCACCAAAAGGACGGCGCAAACCAGAACAGAGGTTAGAAACACCAACCCAACCAGGATAGTACAGCTATCCCAACAACATAACAGGACCGCAACAGCAGACCAACCAAATACCTATGCAAGTAAGCAGGAATCGAAGCACTGAGGCGGGCGCCCAGTATCCACTACGGACTACGAGAAAAGGAATTACCGGAAGGTATCAAATTCCTATTTTCTCTAACGTCCTAGTGGATACTGGGGTTCTGTACTTTAGTACCATAGGGAAGTCCCAAAGCTCCCAAACGGGTGGGAGAGTGCTGAGACCCTGTAAAACCACCTGACCAAAATGAAGGTCATCCTTGGCCAAGGTGTCGAACTGACAGAATTTCCGAACCAGACCAAGTAGCAGCTCGGCACAACTGTGAGGCCGAGACACCCCGGGCAGCCGCCCAGGAAGAGCCCACAGACCTCGTTGAGTGGGCCTAAATAGACGTCGGCAAAGGCAGAGCTGCCAAAACATAGGCCTATTGAATGGTCAACCTGAGCCAACGAGCAATAGATTGCTTAGAAGCCAGATGACCAATCTTTGTGGCATCATACAGGACAAATAGCAAATTTTGATGATGAGCCGTCCTCTTGACATAAACCTTCAGAGCCCTCACAACATCCAAGGACTCTGGCCCAATGGAAGCGTCAGACAACACCGGGACCACAATGGGCTGATTAACATGAAAAGCTGAAACCACTTTTTGGCAAAAACTGAGGACGGGTCCTGAGTTCCGCCCTGACTTCATGAAAAAAATCAAATAAGGGCTCTTACAGGATAAGGCCCCCAATTAAGAGACACGTCTTGCAGACGCCAATGCCAATAACGTCACTGTTTTCCAGGTGAAAAATTTTAATTCCACTCTATGTAAGTGTTCACACCAGTCCGATTGAAGAAAGGACAAAACCACATTGAGATCCCAAGGAGCTGTGGGGGGTACAAAGGGCGGTTTCATATGAAGTACTCCTTTTAGGAAAGTTTGAATTTCTGGCAACATGGCAAGTTGTTTCTGGAAGAAAATAGAGAGCGCCGAAATCTGGACTTTGATGGAGCCTAAGCGTAGGCTCATATCCACTCCCGCTTGCAGGAAAAGTAGAAAACGACCAATTCTAAATTCCACGGGAGACATCTTTCTACTTTCACACCAGGAAACATACATCTTCCAGATACGATGATAATTTTTTGACGTAACCATCTTCCTGGCTTGGACCATGGTGGAAATAACCCTGGAGGGAAGACCTTTTCTTGCTAGACTCTCCCTCTCAACTTCCAAGCCGTCAAACGTAGCCACTGTAAGTCTGGATAGACGAACGGATCTTGTTGAAGAACCTTTTGGAGTGGCAGAGGCCAGGGATACTCCGGAGCCATGGTTAGGAGGTCCGAGTACCACGCCCGTCGAGGCCAATCCGGGGCAATTAGAATTGCTTGAACGCTTTCCCTTCTTAGTCTTTTTGGAACCCTTGTGATTAGCGGTAGAGGAGGAAACAGATACACAAACTGGTATCCCCATGGCGTCATCAGCGCATCCACTGCTACAGCCTGCGGATCCCTCGTTCTGGAACAGTAACGGCCTAGCTTCTTGTTGAGACGAGAAGCCATCAGATCTATCTGCGGACAGCCCCACCGGTGAATTAGCTGTTGAAACACCTAGGGATGTAGGCCCCATTCCCCCAATTGGAGGTCATGTCTGATGAGGAAGTCCGCTTTCCAGTTGTCCACTCCTGCAATGAATATGGCTGAGATGGCCCTAGCGTTGGCCTCCGCCCAGAGGAGGATTTTTGACACTTCTTGCATCGCTGCATTGCTTTTTCTTCCCCCTTGTCGGTTTATGTACGCCACCGCTGTGGCGTTGTCCGATTGAACCTGGATCGGCCGATCCCTCAGGAGATGGGAAGCCTGCAGCATTGTAAATTGCTCTGAGTTCCAGGCTGTTTATCGGCAGAGCCGATTTCTGAACTGACCATCTCCCCTGGAACTGGGCCCCTTGGATCACAGCCCCCCAACCCCAGAGACTGGCATCTGTAGCGAGTAGAATCCACGAGTGGATATTGAAATTCCTGCCTTCGACCAGGTGAGGAACTTGCAGCCACCATAATAGAGAGATCCGGGCTTTCAGAGATAAGGTCACTTCCTGATGCATGTGCAGGTGAGACCCTGACCATTTGTCCTGCAGATCCAGCTGAAATGGCCGGGCATGAAATCTGCCATATAGGATTGCCTCGTAAGCAGCAACCATCCTGCCCAGCAAGCGAATGCAAAGATGAATGGACACCTTGCGAGGATGGAGCACTGAGTGGACCATGGCCTGGATAGCCAAGGCCTTGTCCATCAGAAGAAACACCTTTTGAGACACTGTATCCAGAATCATTCCCAGTAACTGAAGGCGTTCGGTCAGTTCTAGGTGAGATTTCTGGAAGTTGAGAATCCACCCATGATCTGTAAGCAGGCGAATCGTCAGATCGATGCTGTGCAATAGACGCTCCCTGGACACAGCCTTTATTAAGAGATCGTCCAAGTAGGGGACTATGTTGACTCCCATCATCTCCGCCATGACTTTGGTGAAGACCCTCGGAGCTGTGGATAGGCCAAAGGGCAAGGCCTGAAACTAGAAATGGTCATCCAAGATGGCAAACCTGAGGTAAGCCTGATGAGGGGGCCACATGGGGATGTGTAGGTAAGCATCCTTGACAACAAGGGATACCAAGAATTCCCCCTCTTCCAGATCAGAGACCACTGCCCGCAGGGATTCCATCTTGAATTTTAACACCCGTAGATACGGGTTTAGAGACTTCAGGTTTAAGAAGGATCGCACCAAACCGTCCGCTTTTGGAACAACAACAAAACTGGAATACAAACCCCTGTTGTGTAAGGGAGGAGGTACAGGAACCACCACCCGTGTCCGCATAAGCTTTTGAATGGCCTCTTGCAAGGTAACTTTTGCTGCGGTAAAGTTGGTAAGCCCGATTTGAAAAATCTGTGAGGAGGAAGTGCTTAAAATTCCAGCCGGTAACCTTGGAAAATGAGGTCCCTCACCCAAGGATCCCGGCAGGACTTCGCCCATACGTGGGTGAAGTGTTGAAGGCGAGCACTCACCTGAAAATCGCCTTGCTGATGGGGCCAACCGTCACGCGGAAGGCTTAATGGCAGGGGATTCAGACGTCTGGTCCAGGGAGGCAGCAGCTGCCGGTTTACGGGATTTGCCACAAGATCCTCTCGGAGTGGTGGAGATGCCCTGGCCCCTGCCTCTGAACCTTGCCACACGAAAGGATTGTAAAGAAGGTCCTGTGTAAGAACGTCTAGTAGGTGGTACAGCCGACGGCAGATAGGTAAAATTACCCGCCGTGGCCTGGGAGATCCATTTATTTAATTCGTCCCCAAACAAGGCATCGCCCATAAAGGGAAGATTTTCTACACCCATTTTAGAATCAGCGTCCGCTGACCACTGACGTAACCATAAAGCCCTGCGTGCCAAAACAGTCACAGCAGTAGTGCGGCCATTTATCTTACACAATTACGTTATAGCCTCGCTCATAAAATTAGCAGCATTCTGTATGTGATGTAGCAGAGTAATGACCTCTTCCCGGGGCAGAGAGTCTAAACCATCAATAAAAGAATCAGACCACTTTACCATCGCCCTGGAAATCCACCAACAAACTATTGTGGGGCACTGTGCTACACACCCTGCCATATAAATTGCCTTGAAAGTGGCCTCAATTTTATGGTCAGCTGGTTCTTTCAGGGATATAGCCCCTGGTACCGGCAGGACCAATTTCATGGACAGTCTGGACACAGACGTGTCTACCAATGGGGTTTTTTCCCAGACTTTCCTGTCCTCAGCCGGGAGGGGGAAAGTAGTTAAAAACCTCTGAGGAGTTTTACATTTCTTATCAGGGTTCAACCATGCTTCCCTGTCTAGGGAGTTCAACTCTTTAGACGGGTTCACTACGGCTGGCCGGCGGTCGGGCTCCCGGCGCCCAGCATACCGGCGCCGGGAGCCCGACCGCCGGCTGACCGACAGTGTGGCGAGCGCAAATGAGCCCCTTGCGGGCTCGCTGCGCTCGCCACGCTACGGGCACGGTGGCGCGCTACGCGCGCCACACTATTTTATTCTCCCTCTATGGGGGTCGTGGACCCCCACGAGGGAAAATAAGTGTCGGTATGCCGGCGGTCGGGCTCCCGGCGCCGGTATACTGAGCGCCGGGAGCCCGACCGCCGGTATACAGAAGACCACCCCTTTAGACACAGGAAAGTGGCTGAGGACTTTGGTCTAACATTAAAGTACAACTCCTCATCTGGTTCCGACTCCTGATCTGGGATGTGAAGAACCTCTCTAACCGCAAAAACGAGGGCTTCCACACCTGGGGACAGAGAGCTGTCCTCATCCATCTCATCACCATCCACATCAGGCTGATCAGAATCAGACTGGAGCACCTGTGGCAGTGAGCTTTTATGTGAAACCACCAGAGGGGGCTGACAAGCCTTTCTGGTATTGCTGCTTTTGCCATAGAATCAATAGACTGTTTCAACACCTGTCTCTCCTTTTTAGCTGCAGCTAATTCTGAATTGACATTCTGAATCATGCATTTAAGATTGTTCAACCAGTCAGGTGCCTGTGAACTGTGTCCCTGTGGAGATAAGGAGCATTGTTCACACATGAGCGACTCAGCTGAAGACCGGGTAGAGTTACAAGCAGCACACATTACCATGTCAACAGACATCTTACACAACTGAAATACAGCGCAGCCCACTGACCAACACCTCCACATAGACCCTAGAGATCCCCTGGAGTGACACTGAGGAGCGGACACCAGCACACAGCAGTACAATGTGTAAAATATGTGTACTACTTGACAGTAGTGCAGCGGCGTCACCGCTGGAGTGCTCCTCCCTCTCTATGACCCCCTGGTACCAGTACAGTCTTGTAGCAGCGTGAGTCTCTGGAGGAGCAGAGTTCATGCAGCCTGGATGATCTGCAGCATCAGGAAATGGCACCTTTCCGCCTCTGGTCCCACTCCAGGAAGCCCCGCCCCCTGTAATGGCGCGTGGTCCCTGATTCAAAGATTATACTGGCCATGTTATTAAAACATCAGAATATGTATAACAGTACACACAAAGCCTTTAGTGACAGTGAGCACTGCGGGGCATCTGCCCTGAGACAGTTTGTCATGGCCCGTGACAACTGTGTGACTTGCCACCAAAACTGCACCGGGGACCCGCTAACCGGGACCCCTGTGTAACACTCACCGCGCCTGGAACTTTGGCATCTGTCAGAGGGTGGCGGCTGGCTGCTGGTGTGGACACACATACTACTGATGTGTGATCAGTATCTCAGGAGCTCAGAGTCCAGTCAGCTGGGATTACGAATCATTAACCCTCAGGAGGTTGGTTCAGTCCCCACTCTAAATCCCACGAAGCAGGTAGCCTGGTTGCCAACCAGGGATACCTGAAAACAATAAACTAAAACAAAAAATAGGATTTTATTTACCTACTGGTTAATCCTTTTCTTGTAGTTTGTAGGGGATACTGGGAATCCATTTAGTACCATGGGGTATAGACGGGTCCACTAGGAGCCTTGGGCACTTTGATAGTGTGCGCTGGCTCCTCCCTCTATGCCCCTCCTACCCGAAACTACCCGAGGAGACGGACATACTTTGAGAGCAGGATAGATAAGGAAAGTGGTGAGATTACGAACCAGCACACACAGAACAATAGGAAAGCCATGCTAACCAAACTTGAAACATGAACAGCAGAACCAACCAGAATACTTAACCAAGTAACAGTGCAGGAAGAACGAAGCACCAGGCGGGCGCCTAGTATCCCCTACAGACTACGAGAAAAGGATTTACCGGTAGGTAATTAAAATCCTATTTTCTCTTAAGTCCTTGGGGATACTGGGAATCCATTTAGTACCATGGGGAAGTACCAAAGCTCCCAAACCGGGTGGAGAGTGCTGAGGTTCCTGCAGAACTGACTGACCAAACTGAAGGTCCTCAGTGGCCAAAGTCTCAAACTTGTAAAATTTAGCAATGTGTTCAAACCTGACCAAGTAGCTGCTTGACAGAGCTGCAAAGCCGAGACACCCTGAGCAGCCGCCCAAGAAGAACCCACCGACCTAGTAGAGTGGGCCTGTACGGATATTGGAACTGACAATCCTGCACCTTAGGAAGGAATTGCTGACGAGTTCTAAGTTCAGCTCTGTCCTCATAGAAAATTAAGTGGGGACTCTTGTGAGACAACACCCCTAGCTCCGACACACGTTTTGCTGAAGCCAAAGCCAACAGTGTGACGGTGTTCCACATAAGGTACTTTACGTCAACCTCCTGTAATGGTTCAAACCAGTCCGATTGGAGGAACTGCAGCATCACATTGAGATCCCAAGGTGCCGTGAGAGGCACAAAGGGAGGCTGGATGTGCAGAACACCTTTCAAGAACGTCTGGACCACAGGGAGAGAAGCGAATTGTTTTTGAAAATAAATAGACAAGGCCGAAATCTGGACTTTAATGCAGCCTAGGCGTAGGCCCACATCCACTCCCGACTGCAGAAAAAGCAGGAAATGTCCCAGATGAAATTACACCGCAGAATATTGGCTGCTCTCACACCAACAGACATACTTCTTCCATACAAGGTGGTAATGTTTAGACGGTACCCCCTTCCTGGCTTGGATCATAGTTGGGATGACCTTGGCAGGAATCCCTCTCCTGGCTAGAATCAGCCGTTCAACTTCCATGCCGTTAAACGTAGCTACGGTAAGTCTTGATAGACAAATGGGCCCATTTGCAGAAGATCCTCGCGAAGGGGTAGAGGTCACGGATCTTCGATCAGCATCTCGAGAAGATCTGCGTACCAGGCCCTTCGAGGCCATCCGGAGCAATGAGGACTGCTTGAACCTTTTCCCTTTTTATTCTCTTTAGAATTCCTGGGATCAGAGGAAGTGGAGGAAACACATACACCAGCTGGTAGACCCACGGAGTTGTCAGAGCGTCTACCGCCACTGCCTGTGGGTCTATCGACCTTGAACATTACCGCTTGAGCTTTTGTTGAGTCTAGAGGCCATCATGGCGATCTGTGGATATAATAAAAAAAAGAAGTTTCTTTACAGAGACGTAAAGAGGAAAAGCGACTATATATGCCTTTTCTGGGGCACACTTGTATACATTGAAATTAAAAATTAACTTTTATTTCTATTTAATTAAAAATAATAGGCTTCTTGCGACTCTAATGTATATAAAGCGTATAATGCATCTATGTTCATTCAAAAAATGGCTAAGAATTAGCTTATAAAGTAGAGAAAATATAAGAAAACAGGGTTAACCGGAAATTATTCCCATCAATAAGTCTCCCAATAAAATGTGTTGGGAATTATGGACGCTCTGTCAACAACCTCATACAATATTCTCAGACCGCAAAAAAGAAAAAAAAATTACATGTAGGAGTTTGTATGTACTCCCTTTGTTGTTGAATTCTTTGCGTCACATAAAAGTTCCATGACACACCACCAATCAGACGTGTGGGTGACGTAGGTACCCCTATAGGAGACAAGCTCAGCAAATAATCCAAACATCAAAACATTGTTATACAGATTTGGCACCCTCACTAAATCAATTGTCTGATAGAGATAGTGTCACATTTTGGCTCCCTCAACCGATGATCTCACCTCTGCCTCTACCAAATTTAAGCTGTTAGCAGATGAGTTGGGCCCGAGATTATAATACCAACATGGCACACTGTTTGGCGGAGACAGACATGTATATATAGGGTGCCTACCTCACTAAGTCAATTGCGTAGTGAGAGTAGTGCAAAGTTTTTAGCTCCTTCAAACAGTGATCTCACCTATAGCTATGCCAAATTTTGGCTGCAAAAAAAAGATTGGACCTGAAATTCTAATATCACAGAACACATTGTTTGGCAGAAACAGACATGTATATAGGGTGTCTACCTGACACACCAGTAATCAGACGTGTGGGTGATGAGATACCCCTTTCAGAGACAGGTTCAGCAAATAAGCCTGCAAATATATAGGGTGCCTACCTCCCTGAGTCAATTGCGTGGTTAAAAATAATGCCAAATTCTGGCTCCCTCAAACAATGATCTCACCTATGTCTTATGCCAAATGTTGGCTGCAAACAGAAAATTAGACCTGAGATTATAATATCACAGAACACACTGTTTGGCAGAAACAGACATGTATATAGGGTGTCTACCTGACACATCATCAATCAAACATGTGGGTGATGGAGATACCCCTTTAAGAGACAAGCTCAGCAAATAACAAGATAAATTATTGCATGTCTAGTTTTCACTATAATCAAACATAGTTGTGTAGATTTTACACCTTCACTGAGTTAGTTGCCTGATAGAGATAATGCCAATTCTGGTTCTCTCTAACCATAATCTCATCTATGTCTATACTAAATTTTGCTGCAACCGGATAGATACTCTATTTGGCAGAAATACACACATAAAGTGCATAACAAGAAACATTTTGTTGTCACCACTATATGAAAAGAAGAGAGGGTTTTTATATGAAGAATGTAATTGTATCAAATTAATTGAGCATGTAAAGCACTGTAAATAGAATTGCACAAGCCCAAACTGCATTCCACCATGTGAATATTCAACGATCTATATTCCACTGTAAAAGTGCACACAGTGTAAAACTGAATGAGAGGGTAATAAGAACCAGAGTGTATGGGAGCAAAGGGTCTTCTGCTGTCCTGTATCTGTATTTACATTGAATACAGGATGAGAGAGACACCTAAGCTACTGCTCTGGTTGAAAAACACAGAGAGGAGCTGGCTACTGCTTTTGCTTGATGCCCTGATGCCATTCAGTGTAATTGAGGCTGCGCAGGGTGTCTCGACTGTGGCAATGAGTGAGCCCGGTCCTATAGGAAAAGATAAAAGAGGGGGGGGAGCTGTGCAAGTTTACACCATATTTGCCTGTATCCCTCTCTTGGATTGCGCCGCCATGTCTCCTATTGTGGGGTTTTTTTTTGCCGCTGCTGTGAGGTGGCGAAGAGAGAGTCCATGTTCTCGTTGACCGGAAGTCGGACTTGGCCCAGAACCGTAAGTTACGTAGGTTTCACTATAGGAAGCTTGATCACTGTCGCCTAGTGACAAGTCTCCTCCCTTGAGTATTTATGTCTTGCGGCCGCCATATTGGCTATGATTTCTCCATAGCTTGCAGACTGATTACAGACCTAATTTGTCACTCCTAGTGACCATTTCAATGTAGGATGTATGTCTAAATTAAGGTTGTGTCTATGTTGCCTTCGTGCAAGGGACCTGGACGTGACAAAACGAGTGGGCAGGAGACAACTTCCGCCCTTACAGTTCCTAAATGTTTTCTTCGTTCTCCGATCGTTTGGGTTATTTTTTTTTTCCTATGCAGCATTGGTCCCTCGCGGGCTCGCTTCGCCCCCCACGCATCGGGCTCGGTGTCTCGCTTCGCTCGCCACACTTTTCTATTCCAAATAGATTGTGACATGGACCCAGAGGGTTATGGGAAAGGTTCTTTGCACGAAGAGAAACTAGACACAACCTCTATATCAGGATCGGCAACTGGCGGACCGCGGTCCATCTCCGGACCGCAAAGGACAGAACAGCGGACCGGTTTACTCTAATTATAAATACTTTACTACTGGCAGGATACTGGCAGGGGAAGGAAGCTCATAATGATGCAGAGAGGCAAGAGCGTCCATCTTCCTTCCCTTGCAGAGCGCGCTGACGCGGCGTCCCACGTGAGCGGGCTGACGTGGTGTCCCACGTGAGCGGGCTGACGCGACGTCTCTTGTGAGCGGGCTGACGCGGCGTCACGGGACTGATGGAGGCTGAGGCGCTGAGTGGATCCCGCGCACCGCACCACAGCGTGGAGGAGCCCCGACTGGACCCAGTCCCCGCACCCAGGGGACTCACCCTCTCAAAAGGAAACCAAGCTACCAGGCGGCGGAGCCGGGAGGCACTTTTTAGTGCATCTGCGGGTTGCAGCCTGCCCGTCCCCACGTACGCGGGCTTTGTACATAAGGGTGAGCAGTCATATTTTGAAACATATTTCGTGTCTGTATTGCACAAGAATAGATAGAAAGATACTGCGCTCCACTGTAGGGGTTTGGGACGCAATTAATTCTTACACCCTGGGAGTAAAGAAGTCATCGTATACATAAGATTACAATTAGGTATTACAAATGAAAAAGTGAAGTATCACTGGTGCAAGATGTGTAATCGCCCATTAGTGGGGAAATATCACAGCCCAGGATTTTAATCCAAACACAATGGGACATTCACAAGAACAAATACACAAACTTCTCAGTGCAGTGTGTATTTGTTCTTGTGAATTTACCACTTGTATGTGTGTTTTATTATAATAAATTGATTCACACATAAATTGATTTTTATTGCTGATTTTCATCCCATTGTGTTGTGTGTGAATTAAAACCCTGGGCTGTGATATTTCCCCACTAATGGGCGATTACACATCTTTAAGGACTATCCTAGCGCCAGTGATACTTCACTTATTCATTTGTATACTATTCTAAGGAAATTGGTGTTTTTTCCCCCCTGTGGAGTGGTGTATCAAGGCAGCTGAGTCCTTTCTATTTGCTTATTGTAGATCAGGTGAATCCTGCATCTGGACCGAGTCTGGAACGGCACAAAGGGCACCCGGTGACGCTGCAGTATACGTGGAGCATCCGTGTGTACGAATTACTAAGTTACTCAAACATCGTGCTGTGGATAAACATGTTTTATAAAAAGCGTAAAGTTGACACTGAAAATAGAAAGTTTCTGTCGGAGTGCACCGAACTATATTGTTTTACGCTGCCTGTAAGAACTGGAGCTGTTCCACTTTGCCTCATATGCAACAAGACGGTCGCTATTATTAAAAGTGGAAATTTAAAGCGACACTACGAAACAAATCATCAGGATTTTCATAAAAAGTTTCCTCCTGGTAGTGCAGCGCGTAAAGACAAACTGCAGTCTTGTCTGTCTTCTTACAAAAATAGTACGGCTATACTAGTTTGGTGCATGAGCGAACAACAAAAATCTGCAGAAGCAGCGTTACGCATATCCTGGACGCTTAGTAAGCACCAGAAGCCATTTTCGGACTGTGAGATCGTAAAAGAATGTATGTTGGAAACAGTCACAGCACTTTTTGAAGAGAAGAAGGACATTCTTGCGGCTATTCAAGGCATTCCTTTGTCATCAAGAAGCAATACAAGAAGAACAGAAATTTTAGCTGCTGACAACAAAAGCAGCTTGCTCGAACTTCTATATAAGGCACCTTGTTACGCCATTGCACTTGACGAATCTTGCGACATTGTTGACAATGAACAAATGTCCATTTTTGTGCGATTTTATGACGTTGAAAGTAAACTGATGAGTTGCTAGCAATATTGCCATTTAAAGGCAAGACTCGCGGAGAAGATTTGTTCAAGACTTTTGATGAATTCATTACAAAATCAAACATTAGCTATGGTAAAATTGTGTCCATTTCCACTGACGGTGCCCCGGCCATGATAGGCAAAGAAAAGGGTTTGGTAAAGAGAATCAGGGATAAGAATGCTGGGATATTATCTTATCAGCGCATAATTCATCAGACATCCCTTTGTGGGGGTGGTATTCATGTGACCGCCGGTCAGCTGACCGATAGTCACATGACCTCCTCCACGAGCCCGACGGCTCACTTTCCCGATGGTCGGCATGCCGACCAACAGGGACTATTTCCACTCGTGGGTGTCCACGACACCCATAGAGTGGGAAGAGAACCCGTGGCGACCGCAGGTGGCGAGTGCAGCGAGCCCGCAAGGGGCTTGCTGCACTCGCCCCTCCCCGCCGGGATCCCGGCGTCGGTATGCTGCCGGGATCTCGGCGTCGGTAAGCTGACCGGCGGTCAGGAGACCGCCGGTCAGCCATACTACACCCCTTTGTGGAAAACTCAGTGCTACATTGAAAGATGTAATGGACACCTTGATTAAGTTGATCAATTTTATGAGGTCTCGCTCTGCTCTTCAGCACAGACAGTTCAAAGAGTTCTTGTCTGAATGTGATTCGGCCTATTCCGATTTATTACAACACAACAATGTTCGCTGGCTGAGTAAAGGCCAAGTTATTGAACGATTTTGGCACATAAAAGACGAAGTGACAGCATTCCTGGAAAATTTGAATACCGAAGAAGCAAGGAAGTACATGGAGTTCCTAGCCAACAAGTGCAGTATGCTAGCTTTGTCTTTTCTGAAAGACATTCTCAAATATTTAAATGAGTTTAATACTGAGTTGCAAGGGAACGGAAAGTTAATATGTGATCTGATACAAAGTGTCTTTGCTTTCCGTCGCAAGCTTGATATATTTGAAAAGCAAGAATTTATTCATTTTCCAACTACTCTTCAATTAAGAAAAAATAATTCTGAAATGGAAGTAGATAAAGACAACCTTTCTGTCAAACTTGACAGGTGACACACCCCCTTGCTCCTAGGCTCCACCCCCTTTTAATATTAAATGATAGTGTTTTATATCGCTTAATATTAAATTTTATATAAATTTATAGTGTTCGATATTAAACCGTATTAAAAATTGTTGCGTAACACCAGTCACAGAGTGTCACGCAACACCAGTCGCAGAATGTCACGCAACGCAGCGCGTCAAATCAGGCGGATGAAAGATGCATATTACACAGTGTTAAAACCAGGTAGTTTTAGCGGCATTGATAAATATTATGGGTCGGTTAAAAATAAATTTAAAAGATCTGACGTAAGAAAGTGGTTACAAGAACAAGACGCATACACGCTGCACAAGCCAGCAAGAAAAAACTATAAAAGGAACATGATTTGTGTGTCGGGTATGAACCAACAGTGGCAATGCGATTTGGTCTCGCTGATAGATTTGTCAAAATACAACGATGGCGTTAAATACATATTAACAATCATCGATATATTCAGTAAGAGGGTGTGGGGTGAAAGTCTGACCGCTAAGAATGCAGCAACGGTCGCTAATGCTTTTGAAAAAATATTCCAGCGCGGCGATGTGCCGATGAAGCTACAAACCGATAATGGTAAAGAGTTTCTAAACAGAAACCTAAAAAAGGTGTTAGAAAAATACGGTATAAATCATTTCACGACCAATAACGATGTGAAAGCGGCTGTTATAGAGCGCTTCAATAGGACTTTAAAAACACGCATGTGGCGCTATTTCACGGCAAAGAATACCTACAGATATATAGACGTTTTACAAGACTTCATACGCAGCTATAATAACACATACCATAGAACGATTAAGTGCGCTCCAAACGATGTGAATGACTCTAACGCATTGAGTGTCTTCAAAACGACCTACGGTGATTACTTTAGAAGTAAGAAAGCCCCAGTTTGTTTAGGAATCGGTGACCACGTCCGTATTTCTAAATACAAGGACATATTTCAGAAAGGTTACGAACAGAGCTTTTCTGAGGAGATTTTTGTTGTACATAGTGTGAACACTAAAGGGATTAAACCGCTTTATAAGTTGGCAGATCTGTATGGTGAAGTTATAACAGGTAGTTTTTACCCCGAAGAGCTTCAAAGCATACCAAAAAACTATAACAGAGTTTACAAAGTGGAAAAGATTTTAAAAAATAAGACGGTCAGAGGCCGTAAATACGCGTTAGTCAAGTGGCGCGGGTACCCCGCAAAATTTAACAGTTGGGTCGCAGCATCGGTGATAAAAGACATATAAAGATCATCAGTATCTAACAAGACGAGCGATGGATGACAAGTCGTTCTACATAACCTTACCCAGCAACGCATCGGCTGTTACCTTCCCGCAAAATAAGATTTCTAACTATACGACAAAGTTGGCTAAACCGATAGACTTAAATGGCGAATGGGAAGTGGCACTTACTGAGATACAATACCCGCATACGTGGAATACATTGGATTTACAAGATTGTAGACTGCAATTATCATGGGATGGAACGGCGGAACAGCCGGTGGCGAGAGTCGCGAGTTTGTGCATTAAACCCGGTTTTTATGAAACAATCGAAGCGTTACTGAACGTAATCAACGCTGAAATTGTACAACTGAAACTGGACGTTGGATTAAGACTAACGTATGATCCATTTGCACGCGTTGTAACATGTGACAGTAAACTGTTGTATCAAATCCACGCCGGTTCTAAGCTGACATGGATACTGGGTTTACAACCTAAAACTAATATTTCTAAACCATGCGCCGACATCAAAGGCGGCCAATATACGATGTACGTGTACACAGACATTATCGAACACCAACGGGTCGGGGATAGTTATGTACCGCTACTTCGCACTGTTGAAATGAAGGGTTATAACAATGAGGTTGTCACAATACGATACGAGAAACCCGATTACGTACCATTGTGCAAAACACATTTTGACACGATAGCCATAGAGATAAAGAACGACCAAAACGAGAACATGGCATTTAAGTTTGGGAAAGCGATCGTGAAGCTACACTTCAGACGCCGCAAAACTGAATTTTATTAACTAAGCAGAATGGTCGCTGTTAAAAATTATGGCGATCCGGGACTCTATGCGCAATATTATAAATCTCAAGCCGGTAATGGATTACCAGGTTTTCACGGCAGCGCATACATGTACGGCTGCGGTTTAGGCGGTATTTTTCGAAGTCTTTTCAGAAAAGCTGTTCCTCTTTTCCGGAGAGGTTTAGAGTTGGCTAAACCGCATATGAAGACAGCGGTTCGTAATATAGCGAAAGATGTTATCGGGCAAGCCACAACGGCCGTTGTGAATAAGATACACGAGGCGAACCAAGCAAAGCAAGACGGTTCAGGACTAATATATACAAGAAAAGGCGTGTCTAAAAGAAAACGGAAGCGTATGATAACGCTTCCGCCTTGGGACATACCCTTTTTAAATAAAAAACAGAGACGACGCAACTCAAAGAAGAAGAGAAAGCCGAAGAGTGCCGTTGGTGATATTTTTTAAACATGTCTTTCATACACCACGAATCCGTTGAATGTGCAAAAACAGAGCTGGATCTTTTTGACGTGCCCCCGACACAAACTAGCATAGAGAAAAGTCTATACGTCGAAGTTCAACCTTTAGCGGCGTTATCCGACACAGCTCCGCTTGAATTTTATATAGCAGCCAGCGGTGAACACTACTACGATCTGAACAATACGCTGTTGTACGTGACATGTAAGATCGTACGAACCGATAACACGCCGATACCGCAAGGTGCGCGGGTCGCGTTTATTAATTACCCAATAGCGACTTTATTCAACCAAGTGGATGTAACTTTGGGCGACAGGCTCATATCACAATCCAACAATCTTTACGCATACCGCGCGTACATTGAGACTATATTAAATTACAGCTCGGACGCATTGTCAACAAAACACACAACAGGACTATTTTACAAAGATGTGGATGGTGAATTTAACAACACGGCGCTGGACGGCCCGAATACGGGATTCAAAAAACGAGCAGGCGCAACAGCGCAGAGTCGCACTGTTGAACTGCTAGGCCCGCTTCACTGCGACCTTTTCCATCAACATAAACTAATTTTAAACGCCGTTGATCTGAAGATTAAACTAACCAGAAACAAAGACGCATTCTGCTTAATGTCGTCTGAGGCGGATGCCTTTAAAATACAGATCACAGCTGCATCCCTGTTCGTGAAAAGAGTTCAGGTCTCACCGGCCGTGCGGATTGGGCACGCGCAGGCTCTGTTAAACGGTAACGCGAAATACGCGATTGACCGCGTTGGGATGAAAATCTACAGCGTACCAACAGGCAGTAGAGTATTTAATCTAGAAAATTTATTTTTAGGACAAGTGCCGAAAACAGTTATAGCCGGTTTCGTGGATAACGAATCATTTTCAGGAATCCATAACCGGAACCCCCTGTGCTTTGAACATAAAAATGTAAGTTTTGCGTCCCTTTATCTGGATGGAACGCCGCACCCCGCCAAGCCATTTCAACCCGACTTTGAAAGCGGTAATGCTGTAAGATATCATGGTGATGGGGTCCTAAATCTAAGCACAGAATACATTTATATTGCATGTGCGCCTTATACACACAACCTGAAAGTAATTTTAGACAATATTTTTTATAACTTTGTGCATTAAACAAATTGTGTCTACATTCACACAATTCATTTATGTTACATGTACACACAGCCTGAAAGTAATTTTAGACAATATTTTTTATAACTTTGTGCATTAAACAAATTGTGTCTACATTCACACAATTCATTTATGTTACATGTACACACAGCCTGAAAGTAATTTTAGCTACAAATCAGTAAGCCAGTGTATATTTATGGAATCATAAAATAATTTTGTATTCATGTACATTAGTTCATAAGAACTTCTGTATAATGCTTTTTATGAATTAATTTTATTATTAAATAATTTTATGAGCTTTTTATGAACCTCATATTCTACAGTATAAGATATACCCATTTGGAAGGACTTCCGTTCAATCTATACAAGTAGTTTAGACCACTCAGGAATTTTTCTTTTTCTTCTGTATATATAATATAAATGTATTTGGTATGCGTTTGATGCGCTGTGTATGACATTTAAGAACCAGCTAAAAGATTATATCTTTATTGTAACTGAAACGAATTATCACAATTACTAAATTATAGACTAGAGTTTATATGTTTAAAAGTCCCGCCCCAGCAGATTGGAAATGTGGGACGGCATAGCACAGAGTGGTGGGGGCCATTTGGCTCACAGCCATGACTATAAGAACAGGACACATCACTGAAGTGCACTGAGAAGAAATTTCAACTGAAGCTGTACCGCTATACACACTTGAAGTCATAATGGTAAATATGATATTCTTTTTTATTATTATTAATATTATTATCATAATTATTATTATTATTATTATTATTATAATATTTATACATATTGCATTTTTTATTTTTTATTTTTTTTTTATTTTACAAATATGGCTCTGAAGGCTGTTTAAATATGTGGTCTCTATGCCGCGATATACACACTGTTACACGATTCTGCCCAGCCAATGCATCCTTTGTTTTTAGGCATACATGCATAATATGTTAATATTTCAAACCTATTGGACAGTTGCAAAGCGCAGTATGAACTCATATGTGTAATGCTACGTTTTTACTCCTTCTTTTTGTGGGGGTATACCCACATTGATGTTGCTGTTTAGCGATGCATTGTAACACATAGAACATATAGCTATGAATTAATGTGATTAAAGTGCAAACAAGTTGTATAAAATGTTAGGAAGCACCATTGGGATCCGCTTAGTATTGATTAAATTAATTAATTTTGTGTATGATAAAACGTGCAGGGTAGTTGATCATACGTGCACCAGGGTTTTCTTTTGGTTTTTAATTAATGTGACTGTCTGAAGGTTATTTAAATATGTGGTAATAGCGACATCTAGTGGTTCATTTTGGGAATGCGTCGACACAGTATTTCATCTAATTCGTTTGATAGATATTAATCGTCTCTCATTTTCATTATTGGTTCAGAGACAGACAATGCAGAACATCAACAGCAAAGACGCTTTCATGGTTAGAACCAGATCTTCTTCTGATGATGATGATGATGCTTTGCCAAGTTATCAAACGTCTCATGGTAAGCTATGTCTATAAATGACATTGACACGTTTTTATTTATATTTCAAGTTTAAATAGTATGAAATTATAGTCAAGGTCTACAATTTGTTCATTTTTAAAAGTTTAAATAGTATGAACGTACAACAGTCTGGATACATTGATAAGTAATTATTAAATAGTAATTATTAAATAATTATTATTTTCTCATTTTTATTTCCCCCGATTTGACAGTAATCACAAATACAGAGATTTTTAAAAGTTTAAATAGTATGAACGTACAACAGTCTGGATACATTGATAAGTAATTATTAAATAGTAATTATTAAATAATTATTATTTTCTCATTTTTATTTCCCCCGATTTGACAGTAATCACAAATACAGAGAATTTCGATTCGGTTGAAGATAGCCCATTTGGTTTAGATTTCAGCATTATACCCGATTTTACTAATATTTTGGAATTGGCGCCAGACTGTGAGTAACATGATATCTTTATTTATTTTTTATTTATTTATTTTTTATTTATTTATTTATTTTTCCACGGCTAAAGAATTAAAAATAAACCTTGTACAGTTGTGCTGATTTGTTGTCAACTGTACACACTTTATATTCTCAGTAATGAATCGCTTTTTCATGTTATTCTAATTTTATACCGTATGTAATATTTATTTTTTCATTTTTTCACCGGCTAAAGATGCCACAAAAATGGATGATGCGACGGCTGACGGTATTCTACGGGATATATTGAACAAACCTGATTATTGTCACAACGCCTCTATACAGAACAGCAATGTTGTTGATGAGCAACCGTTTTTCCCACACGCGACAGGGGGTCGGGCTAAAACATTCGAATATAAAGCAGGTGTGTAATCAAGCACTGTTATATGGTATATTGTTATGCGGTGATTTAAATGCTGATTTACAGGCAGCGTCGTTTATATTTATTTTATAATATATGTATTACAGATGACGCTGTAGCAAGGCGATATGCTCCTACGATACCAACACCCCGTGATACAGTCGCGCAAATACACAGGCTTAGTACAAGCGGGAAAATATCAAAACGCACAACCGCCGCTGAAACGGAGATCCATCAATTCGCAGCAGCAGGTGTGTAATCAAACACTGTTATATGGCATATTGTTATGCGGTGTTTTAAATGCTGATTTATAGGGAGCGGCGTTTATATTTATTTTATAATATATGTATTACAGATGACGCTGTAGCAAGGCGATATGATCCTACGATACCAACAGGCAGTGATACAGTCGCGCAAATACACAGGCTTAGTACAAGCGGGAAAATATCAAAACGCACAACCGCCGCTGAAACGGAAAGCCATCAATTCGCAGCAGCAGGTGTGTAATCAAACACTGTTATATGGTATATTGTTATGCGGTGATTTAAATACTGATTTACAGGCAGAGGCGTTTATATTTATTTTATAATATATGTATTACAGATGACGCTGTAGCAAGACGATATGCTCCTTTGATACCAACAGGCCGTGATACAGTCGCGCAAATACACAGGCCTAGTACAAGCGGGAAAATATCAAAACGCACAACCGCCGCTGAAGCGGAGAACCAGCAATTCGTAACGCCGGCAATTGTACATAAGGACGTTGCTAGGTCATCAGTTATGGCGGTGCATAACGGTTGTATCAACCCGAACAAACGAAAGCCTGTTCGACCAAGAACGAATGAGAGAAGTCATAATTCAGCATTTACAGATCTGAAAAGAAAATTGTCATATTCCGAAAATGATAAGCCGCAACGGAGAAGGATCGCGTTACAAACTGTATCATGCGTAAGTAATGATGTTGCTGTAACATCAAAACACACAGCGTTTAACACGGCAGACCGGGATGTCGCTGGTAATACAAAGACTGTAAAGGTTAAGAGGGCATCGCGTCTCTCAAGAAGTAATGTTAAGCAATTGTCGCAATCCGCTGTAATCACAATTCCAGATACACAGGTTTGTTCTGAAACAGAAACAAGGCACATAGCAGGCATTGGTTTGTTATCAAATATTGACTCAAGAAGTAATGTTAAGCAATTGTCGCAATCCGATGTCATTACTATTACCGATACACAGGATTGCTCTGAAACAGAAACAAGACACATAGCTGGTAATCCTGTGATATCAGATATTGATGACATAAATGGGCAAGAGCTTATTACAAACTGTGTAGAGTCAACGACACAAGATCCGCAGAATAGTTCTGATGAAGTATTATCAGCCGTTGCAGGAATACCTGGTAATACTACAACGGTTGATTGTGTAACATCAATGCCCAATATTTTTACAACGACAGCCCTGGTACACGCATCGGCTGATGCCTGTGTACCGGCGCGAGGGCTAGCGCCCGACATAGTTGATGAATGTCAAAATTCAGAACAATTAGGCCAAGACGCTGAAATACAATTTTACGCGTTGTTGGGTAAGATACGGGAAGATGTTGAGAACATGGGCGTAAAAGCCGGATATTTGTTAAAACACATTAAAGGTGTGTGCCACGGTAGTAAATGTAAACAAGACATTGTTAAAGAAGTTGTTGAGACGTATATGAATGTCATGTCAAAATACATAGATCGGTCGGTTAAGACAACTGAATTTATTAAAGCCAACATACATCATTTTGCAGAAATAAATGAAACTGAGCCGTGACTAGGCATGCTAGGCAATGGTTTGAAACGTGTTTTAAATTTAAATGCCTGTAAAAAAAAAACACGAATTAAACCTTGTTTAACATACAAGATCTCACAGTTATTCCGACGCGCAAAGGTGAAACAGGCTGTAACAACATTAACCAGATCGAGAAAGCGCAAGCGGCACAGGGAACATGCGGTAGGTGGTCAATTGAGAAAGCGCAAGCGGCACAGGGAACATGTGGTAGGCGGTCAGCACAGTGCGAGGCATGTAGATTTAGATCAATCCCCACCCCATGCATTACCGAATGACGAATCACAGGCTGACAATATTGAGCGCAATGCAAGCCCCATATATGATGATGCAGGCAGTGTTGAGTCACCCGGTAATGACGAAGGTCGGCAACATGTATACTTAGAAGCAATTAACAGCTATGAACAACAACGACCGAATTTCAGAGCCGTTGAGTACCACAATCACTATCGGTTTGTTAATTTGGACAGGGTTACATCATTTGTAGAGGGGGTGCGAGCCATTCATACTGCGATACAGTCCATGCTCGATGGCGTCCTCGCAGGTGCGGATCCTGCCGACCGTGTTCAGCTTAGATTGGAGGGTGGTGGGTTACACAATGCCATATATTCGCATCGTAAGCCGCAAGAAACATTAGACGCTGCCAGTTTTTTGAATCAGATTACAAACACGCTTCAAAGTAACGCTGAATTCTTATTATCCACAGGCTTAAGATTTGTGATCAGTATTTTTAGGAACAGGGCAGGGTCTGGCTTGACTGGGAGGAGTTTACAACGCCTGCCCCAAAGTTTAATAATAAATAAGAGAAAGAGATACCTCTATGACTACAGAAGCATAGGTAATAACCTGTGTTTGGCCGCTAGCGTCTGTAAACTTCTGGATAAAGGTAACAATGCCGATGACCATGTAATACAGGAGAGAGCGATCCAACTACATAAAGCTTTGAATCTTCCGCTTGATAAAGCGGTCAGCTTTAGTGCTGTTGCAATTTTTGAAAATTATTTAAAAGCTTCTATCAATATCCTCTATTATAATCAAGGGGATTGGAAATATTACTGTACGGACAAACGTTACAAAGACACACTGTTTGTGTTATATCACGATTGTCACTTTTATGGGATACTCGATATCAAAGCGTTTCTTGGAGCCCGATATTATTGCGTCCGTTGTCATAGCGCTTACCATCATAGAAATAATCACGATTGTCTTTTCTTTTGTAAGGCTTGTCACAGGCCGGCTTGTATTGACGACGGTGTGACGGCGTTAAGGTGTTCGGTGTGTAGGGTATTTTGTCGATCAAACGAGTGTTTAGAGCAACACAAAGCTTTAGCTCTTGATCACAAAATATCCTGTCTTGAACATGTATATTGTGACAAGTGTTGTCTCTACAGGCGAACAGATCATAACTGCCGAGGCCTAAAGTGTCCCATTTGTAAGGTATTCGTTGATGGGTTTTCGAACCATTTGTGCTATATACAAACCATCAAGTCGGAAGAGCCCACAAAGAAATACATCTTTTATGATTTTGAGTGTATGCAGGAGACGGGTGTGCACATACCAAACTACTGTTACGCTTTAACATTAACGGGGGAGAAAGACTGGGAGTTTAAGGGTGTTGCGTGTATCGAAGACTTTGTAAAGACGTTCATGAAACCAAAATTTGCGCATTACACATTCATAGCCCATAATGTGGGTCGCTATGATGCGTATTTTGTGCTGCGCCAGCTGATTAAGGAGAAATTAAAGATGGAATTATTATCTAGAGGCGGCAACATAATGTGCATCACGGTAAAAGATTTGAAGATAAGATTTATCGACTCTTTAAATTTTTTACCCATGCGGCTTAGCAAGTTACCAAAGGCGATGGGATTTGACGGTACCAAAGGTTATTTCCCACATTTTTTTAACACAGCTGATAACCAAAATTACATAGGAGCTATGCCGTCAATAGAGTATTTTGGTCCACAATACATGATGCCTGATGAATTATCTGAGTTTACAGCTTGGTATAAACAGTGTGTACACAAACCGTTTAACTTTCAAAAAGAGCTCGTACGATATTGTAAAGACGATGTGAAAATATTACAAAAAGCTTGTGATGCTTTCAGATCTGCTGTTATAGCCATGACAGAACAGGAGTTTCTAATAACAAAGAAAAAAAAAGGGCTGAAACTATAACATATAGCTAATTTATATTATTTTTATACACTGTATTTTGTGTTGGTATTTTGCGCCACAATGTTTAACTTATGTCAATAATATTTTATGTAATGTTTTAAATGCTTCTTTACCGTGTTATATATATATATATATATATATATATATATATATATACATATATCAATAAAATATGCTTATGCTTTATAAAACAACGTTTTGTTCTTTGTTTCTATTGCTGTAAACGGAAGAAATTTCAAGCACACGATATAAAGTTTAATAAACAACGTTGTTTATTAGAAAAACATCATAGATATGATGCGTTGTACATAAAACGTATCAAACAGAATGTTGATTACAAGTTACACAAACAATACAACGTTGTGCGTAACACGCTTCACACACAGCGTTGTGCGTGAAACGTTTTATGTACAACGTGTCATAGTTATGACACGTTGTACATAAAACGCTTCACGCACAGCGTTGGTTACAAGTTACACAATTCTGTATATATCTATATGCATAATGACTCAGACAATGGCTTCTTGGGAGTCGTCTTACAAAATTTGAAATGAAAAAGCGATTCATTACTGAGAATATAAAGTGTGTACAGTTGACAACAAATCAGCACAACTGTACAAGGTTTATTTTTAATTCTTTAGCCGTGGAAAAATAAATAAATAAATAAAAAATAAATAAATAAAAAATAAATAAAGATATCATGTTACTCACAGTCTGGCGCCAATTCCAAAATATTAGTAAAATCGGGTATAATGCTGAAATCTAAACCAAATGGGCTATCTTCAACCGAATCGAAATTCTCTGTATTTGTGATTACTGTCAAATCGGGGGAAATAAAAATGAGAAAATAATAATTATTTAATAATTACTATTTAATAATTACTTATCAATGTATCCAGACTGTTGTACGTTCATACTATTTAAACTTTTAAAAATCTCTGTATTTGTGATTACTGTCAAATCGGGGGAAATAAAAATGAGAAAATAATAATTATTTAATAATTACTATTTAATAATTACTTATCAATGTATCCAGACTGTTGTACGTTCATACTATTTAAACTTTTAAAAATGAACAAATTGTAGACCTTGACTATAATTTCATACTATTTAAACTTGAAATATAAATAAAAACGTGTCAATGTCATTTATAGACATAGCTTACCATGAGACGTTTGATAACTTGGCAAAGCATCATCATCATCATCAGAAGAAGATCTGGTTCTAACCATGAAAGCGTCTTTGCTGTTGATGTTCTGCATTGTCTGTCTCTGAACCAATAATGAAAATGAGAGACGATTAATATCTATCAAACGAATTAGATGAAATACTGTGTCGACGCATTCCCAAAATGAACCACTAGATGTCGCTATTACCACATATTTAAATAACCTTTAGACAGTCACATTAATTAAAAACCAAAAGAAAACCCTGGTGCACGTATGATCAACTACCCTGCACGTTTTATCATACACAAAATTAATTAATTTAATCAATACTAAGCAGATCCCAATGGTGCTTCCTAACATTTTATACAACTTGTTTGCACTTTAATCACATTAATTCATAGCTATATGTTCTATGTGTTACAATGCATCGCTAAACAGCAACATCAATGTGGGTATACCCCCACAAAAAGAAGGAGTAAAAACGTAGCATTACACATATGAGTTCATACTGCGCTTTGCAACTGTCCAATAGGTTTGAAATATTAACATATTATGCATGTATGCCTAAAAACAAAGGATGCAATGGCTGGGCAGAATCGTGTAACAGTGTGTATATCGCGGCATAGAGACCACATATTTAAACAGCCTTCAGAGCCATATTTGTAAAATAAAATAAAAATAAAAAAATAAAAAATGCAATATGTAGAAATATAATAATAATAATAATAATAATAATAATAATTATGATAATAATATTAATAATAATAAAAAAGAATATCATATTTACCATTATGACTTCAAGTGTGTATAGCGGTACAGCTTCAGTTGAAATTTCTTCTCAGTGCACTTCAGTGATGTGTCCTGTTCTTATAGTCATGGCTGTGAGCCAAATGGCCCCCACCACTCTGTGCTATGCCGTCCCACATTTCCAATCTGCTGGGGCGGGACTTTTAAACATATAAACTCTAGTCTATAATTTAGTAATTGTGATAATTCTTTTCAGTTACAATAAAGATATAATCTTTTAGCTGGTTCTTAAATGTCATACACAGCGCATCAAACGCATACCAAATACATTTATATTATATATACAGAAGAAAAAAAAGAAAAAAAAAAAATTCCTGAGTGGTCTAAACTACTTGTATAGATTGAACGGAAGTCCTTCCAAATGGGTATATCTTATACTGTAGAATATGAGGTTCATAAAAAGCTCATAAAATTATTTAATAATAAAATTAATTCATAAAAAGCATTATACAGAAGTTCTTATGAACTAATGTACATGAATACAAAATTATTTTATGATTCCATAAATATACACTGGCTTACTGATTTGTAGCTAAAATTACTTTCAGGCTGTGTGTACATGTAACATAAATGAATTGTGTGACTGTAGACACAATTTGTTTAATGCACAAAGTTATAAAAAATATTGTCTAAAATTACTTTCAGGCTGTGTGTACATGTAACATAAATGAATTGTGTGAATGTAGACACAATTTGTTTAATGCACAAAGTTATAAAAAATATTGTCTAAAATTACTTTCAGGTTGTGTGTATAAGGCGCACATGCAATATAAATGTATTCTGTGCTTAGATTTAGGACCCCATCACCATGATATCTCATTATGGTATGTAATTAATCCAAAAGATGGAAAAATCCGATTTGAGTCAACACATAACCCTGTAGGTGGTGCTAATGTTCCTCTACAGAGATAACAATCGAAAATGGTCATGGTCAAATTGTACATCGTACTTCTGAGAGCTTCTGTGAAATTTTAAAATGACCTGTGATGAACCCGAGCGTCTAAGAAATGGACATGGTCAAATTGCACATCGTACTTCTGAGAGCTTCTGTGACATTTTAAAATGACCTTTTAAATTAGTGCCATGTGTGATGATCCCGTGCGTCTAAGAAATGGACATGGTCAAATTGTACATCGTACTTCTGAGGGCTTCTGTGACATTTAAAATGACCTGTCATCATGCTTGACATGGTCAAATTGTACATCGTACTTCTGAGGGCTTCTGTGACATTTAAAATGACCTGTCATCATGCTTTTTAAATCTGTACCACGTGTACCAAGCTTGATGTTTAAACTGCTGGAATGTGTGATGTTTGAATGTGTACAGCCTAATCAAAATAGTGAAATAAGACTGCCTGTAACTACCTGGTTTTAACACTGTGTAATATGCATCTTTCATCCGCCTGATTTGACGCGCTGCGTTGCGTGACATTCTGCGACTGGTGTTGCGTGACACTCTGTGACTGGTGTTACGCAACAATTTTTAATACGGTTTAATATCGAACACTATAAATTTATATAAAATATAATATTAAGCGATATAAAACACTATCATTTAATATTAAAAGGGGGTGGAGCCTAGGAGCAAGGGGGTGTGTCACCTGTCAAGTTTGACAGAAAGGTTGTCTTTATCTACTAATGGACACTGCAGTATTTTCAAGTTTTGTATCAGATCTTAGGAGGGAATTTGCAGCAAGATTCCAAGACTTTGCAGAGATAGGGAAACTGCCACATTTTATAAAAACTCCTTATGAAGTTTCTCCAGCGGGAGAATGGACTGATGTAGCTGAGAAGTTGTTCGGAATTTCAAAACCTACCCTTCAAATGGAGATAATCGACATGCAAGAAGATGCTTCCTTGAAAATGTACAAAACTGCATCCACTGAAGATTTTTGGGCTAAGCATGTTTTGGACAAGTACGCAAATTGTACAAAACTGGCTATCAACATAGCCACCATGTTTGGCTCCACATACATATGTGAGACCTCTTTTGCCAAGATGAATTTTCTGAAAAACAGACATCGATCAAGGTTAACAGATGCCCACCTTGAAGACACTCTGCGTATTAGTTGTTCTCCAAGAGTTCCAAACTTTAAAAAACTGTCTCAGGATCGGAAGTGCAACTTTTCGCATTAAGGGAGTGATTCAGGTTGGTTTGCAAAAGCAAACTCCTTCTTTAATGTACAAAAACATGTGCACTGCAGGTGGGACTGATGTAAAATGTGCAGAGAGAGTTACATTTGGGTGGGGTGTGTTCAAACTGAAACCTAAATTGCAGTGTAGATATAAAGCAGTACACAAAGTGGGAAGCTGCTCAATCAGATTGTAATGTCACTCAGGTGCTAAAAGGGGAGGGGTAATTCTGTGTAGGAAAAAAACTGTGTTCCCTAATGCACACCGAGTGAATGGTATTACTATATAATAATAGTCAGATAATACGGAGATCTTAGTTGCGTATATCTGCAGATATAGGGTTAAGCCCCCAGGCCGATCGACAAGGCTTCTCCGTCACTGGGGGTCCCTAATACTAGGTATGGGCCTGGGGTGCAGGACCCCACAATGTCGGCACAGGTCGGCCACCCCAGGTCAGCACACAGGTGAAAATTAATAGGGGTTAATAAGAAGCACAGAAGTGCTATGTAAGTGGTGTGATTAAAAAATATATACAAAGTGATAGGAAAAATAATAAGTGTTAATAAAGTGTTAGGGTGTGCCGACCTGCAACAGCCCACCCATACCGACACAGGGGCCACTGCACCCCACACCCACCCCATAAATAATTACATATATATATCTGGGTAAAATTCCCAGTGTAAGGCCACATGGTAATGGCACCTACAGCATCTGAGAGCCAGCTTACCTGGGGATACCCCTGACTTCCCCTATGGCACTACTAGAGTCAGCAATCCCTCCTAATGCTGACCCATTTGTGCCTCTCTATATACAATACACAAAGTGGGAAGCTGCTCAATCAGATTGTAATGTCACTCAGGTGCTAAAAGGGGAGGGGTAATTCTGTGTAGGAAAAAAACTGTGTTCCCTAATGCACACCGAGTGAATGGTATTACTATATAATAATAGTCAGATAATACGGAGATCTTAGTTGCGTATATCTGCAGATATAGGGTTAAGCCCCCAGGCCGATCGACAAGGCTTCTCCGTCACTGGGGGTCCCTAATACTAGGTATGGGCCTGGGGTGCAGGACCCCACAATGTCGGCACAGGTCGGCCACCCCAGGTCAGCACACAGGTGAAAATTAATAGGGGTTAATAAGAAGCACAGAAGTGCTATGTAAGTGGTGTGATTAAAAAATATATACAAAGTGATAGGAAAAATAATAAGTGTTAATAAAGTGTTAGGGTGTGCCGACCTGCAACAGCCCACCCATACCGACACAGGGGCCACTGCACCCCACACCCACCCCATAAATAATTACATATATATATCTGGGTAAAATTCCCAGTGTAAGGCCACATGGTAATGGCACCTACAGCATCTGAGAGCCAGCTTACCTGGGGATACCCCTGACTTCCCCTATGGCACTACTAGAGTCAGCAATCCCTCCTAATGCTGACCCATTTGTGCCTCTCTATATACAATACACAAAGTGGGAAGCTGCTCAATCAGATTGTAATGTCACTCAGGTGCTAAAAGGGGAGGGGTAATTCTGTGTAGGAAAAAAACTGTGTTCCCTAATGCACACCGAGTGAATGGTATTACTATATAATAATAGTCAGATAATACGGAGATCTTAGTTGCGTATATCTGCAGATATAGGGTTAAGCCCCCAGGCCGATCGACAAGGCTTCTCCGTCACTGGGGGTCCCTAATACTAGGTATGGGCCTGGGGTGCAGGACCCCACAATGTCGGCACAGGTCGGCCACCCCAGGTCAGCACACAGGTGAAAATTAATAGGGGTTAATAAGAAGCACAGAAGTGCTATGTAAGTGGTGTGATTAAAAAATATATACAAAGTGATAGGAAAAATAATAAGTGTTAATAAAGTGTTAGGGTGTGCCGACCTGCAACAGCCCACCCATACCGACACAGGGGCCACTGCACCCCACACCCACCCCATAAATAATTACATATATATATCTGGGTAAAATTCCCAGTGTAAGGCCACATGGTAATGGCACCTACAGCATCTGAGAGCCAGCTTACCTGGGGATACCCCTGACTTCCCCTATGGCACTACTAGAGTCAGCAATCCCTCCTAATGCTGACCCATTTGTGCCTCTCTATATACAATACACAAAGTGGGAAGCTGCTCAATCAGATTGTAATGTCACTCAGGTGCTAAAAGGGGAGGGGTAATTCTGTGTAGGAAAAAAACTGTGTTCCCTAATGCACACCGAGTGAATGGTATTACTATATAATAATAGTCAGATAATACGGAGATCTTAGTTGCGTATATCTGCAGATATAGGGTTAAGCCCCCAGGCCGATCGACAAGGCTTCTCCGTCACTGGGGGTCCCTAATACTAGGTATGGGCCTGGGGTGCAGGACCCCACAATGTCGGCACAGGTCGGCCACCCCAGGTCAGCACACAGGTGAAAATTAATAGGGGTTAATAAGAAGCACAGAAGTGCTATGTAAGTGGTGTGATTAAAAAATATATACAAAGTGATAGGAAAAATAATAAGTGTTAATAAAGTGTTAGGGTGTGCCGACCTGCAACAGCCCACCCATACCGACACAGGGGCCACTGCACCCCACACCCACCCCATAAATAATTACATATATATATCTGGGTAAAATTCCCAGTGTAAGGCCACATGGTAATGGCACCTACAGCATCTGAGAGCCAGCTTACCTGGGGATACCCCTGACTTCCCCTATGGCACTACTAGAGTCAGCAATCCCTCCTAATGCTGACCCATTTGTGCCTCTCTATATACAATACACAAAGTGGGAAGCTGCTCAATCAGATTGTAATGTCACTCAGGTGCTAAAAGGGGAGGGGTAATTCTGTGTAGGAAAAAAACTGTGTTCCCTAATGCACACCGAGTGAATGGTATTACTATATAATAATAGTCAGATAATACGGAGATCTTAGTTGCGTATATCTGCAGATATAGGGTTAAGCCCCCAGGCCGATCGACAAGGCTTCTCCGTCACTGGGGGTCCCTAATACTAGGTATGGGCCTGGGGTGCAGGACCCCACAATGTCGGCACAGGTCGGCCACCCCAGGTCAGCACACAGGTGAAAATTAATAGGGGTTAATAAGAAGCACAGAAGTGCTATGTAAGTGGTGTGATTAAAAAATATATACAAAGTGATAGGAAAAATAATAAGTGTTAATAAAGTGTTAGGGTGTGCCGACCTGCAACAGCCCACCCATACCGACACAGGGGCCACTGCACCCCACACCCACCCCATAAATAATTACATATATATATCTGGGTAAAATTCCCAGTGTAAGGCCACATGGTAATGGCACCTACAGCATCTGAGAGCCAGCTTACCTGGGGATACCCCTGACTTCCCCTATGGCACTACTAGAGTCAGCAATCCCTCCTAATGCTGACCCATTTGTGCCTCTCTATATACAATACACAAAGTGGGAAGCTGCTCAATCAGATTGTAATGTCACTCAGGTGCTAAAAGGGGAGGGGTAATTCTGTGTAGGAAAAAAACTGTGTTCCCTAATGCACACCGAGTGAATGGTATTACTATATAATAATAGTCAGATAATACGGAGATCTTAGTTGCATATATCTGCAGATATAGGGTTAAGCCCCCAGGCCGATCGACAAGGCTTCTCCGTCACTGGGGGTCCCTAATATAAAGCAGCCAGTATCTACTCTGCACAGAAACAAAATAACTCACCAAAATGTAACTCTCTCTGCACGTTCCATCAGCCCCACCTGCAGTGCACATGGGGTCTAATTCAGAATTGATCGCAGAAGCAAATTTGTTAGCAGTTGGGAAAAACCATGTGCAGTGCAGGGGGGGGGGGGGCAGATATAACATGTGCAGAGACGGTGTGTTCAAACCGACTGACATCTACATTGTAGTGTAAAAATAAAGCAGCCAGTATTTACCCTGCACAGAAACAAAATAACCCATCTAAATCTAACTCTCTCTGCAAATGTTATATCTGCCACACCTGCAGTGCACATGGTTTTGCACAACTGCTAACAATTTTGCTGCTACGGTCAACTCTGAATTACCCCCATGGTTTTGTCCATTAAAGAAGGAGTTTGCTTTTGCAAACCAACCTGAATCACTGCCTAAGAGTAACATAATGACTCGTTATGTCTAGTAAAGTTTTATTTAAGGCTTAAAATTCCTTTTAAGGAATGTAGTATATTACTTGTTTCAGCAACAAAATAAAAGCTTGTTATTATTTACATTCCAGATATTTGATTTTGTGTTTTTTTGGACCTCGATCAAAATAATTAGATAACATCCGGACTCCATTAAAAATTACTTGCCTACCCCTGCTCTATATTAACCTAATAGCTGGATTCCTTTCCATTGTAAAGGTAAAGAGAAACAAAGAGCAGAGTTTAGCCATGCATTTAAATAAATAAATATATTTAAACAAAGAGTGTTTATGAAGCTTTTCTATATTATTTTATATAGTGTTATTATTGTTATTACCCCTTATGTTCGTTGTTATACCTGTAGCTTGGGTACTGGATTGATATTGGCCTCAAATTCCCAGCATTAGCATTGAAAAATATACATAATAGTACTCAAAGGGAAACTGGAGTTTGAAAAGATGGATTTTTATAAATTTAATCGGACCGAACCGATATGGACACTTTAAGTATTGGTTGTCCTATTTCCTACATACTGTTTCTCCCTACTGTCTGTGTGTTATTTTCTATGATTTGTCTTATTGGTTGAATGTACCAACATAATTCTTCATCCCTCTAGATGTCCCCTAGTATTTTCATCCCTGTCCTACATAGGTAAACTATGTAGCTAAGATCACAGGTGTTATAAATCTGGCAACAAGAATTGTGAAAGTGTAATCTAATTGGATTGTCATAAGGAGAAAAGAAAGTGTGATGTGCAAAAATGAAATGTAGACTATAAATCGCCTGTTAGTGAGCTGTGCCTAGGTGTATTCAAATAAAACCAATGTGCCTAAGGTGCAAGAATTGTGAAAAACTAAAAAGTAGCTGCTCGGCAGAGCTGCAAAGCCGAGACACCACGGGCAGCCGCCCAAGAAGAACCCACCGACCTAGTAGAGTGGGCCTGTACAGATATTGGAACTGACAATCCTGCCCTGGAATAAGCATGCTGGATAGTGAGCCTGATCCTATAGCGAAATGTACGTCGATCCGGGCCAGGTCCGCCTTCCGGTCAACGGGAACATGGATGCCAGTGGACCCTCTCTTCTCCACCTCACAGCAGCGGCAAAAAACCCCCCCACAATAGGAGACATGGCGGCACAATCCAGGACAGGGATACAGGCAAATATGGTGTAAACTTGCACAGCCCTCTCCTCCCCCTCTTTTTTCTTTTCCTATAGGACCGGGCTCACTCATTGCCGCAGCCAAGACGCCCTGCGCTGCCTCAATTACACTGAATGGCATCAGTGCTCTCTGTGCAGCATCAAGCAAAAGCAGTAGCCAGCTCCTCTCTGTGTTTTTCAACCAGAGCGGTAGCTTAGGTGTCTCTCTCATCCTGTATTCAATGTAAATACAGATAGAGGAAAGCAGAAGACCCTTTGCTCCCATACACTCTGGTTCTTATTACCCTCTCATTCAGTTTTACACTGTGTGCACTTTTACAGTGGAATATAGATCATTGAATATTCACATGGTGGAATGCAGTTTGGGCTTGTGCAATTCTATTTACAGTGCTTTACATGCTCAATTAATTTGATACAATTACATTCTTCATATATGAACCCTCTCTTCTTTTGTGTGTATTTCTGCCAAATAGAGTATCTATCCGGTTGCAGCAAAATTTAGAATAGACATAGATGAGATTATGGTTTAGAGAGAACCAGAATTGGCATTATCTCTATCAGGCAACTAACTCAGTGAAGGTGTAAATCTACACAACCATGTTTGATTATAGTGAAAACTAGACATGCAATAATTTATCTTGTTATTTGCTGAGCTTGTCTCATAAAGGGGTATCTCCATCACCCACATGTTTGATTGGTGATGTGTCAGGTAGACACCGTATATACATGTCTGTTTCTGACAAATAGTGTGTTCTGTGATATTATAATCTCAGGTCTAATTTTCTGTTTGCAGCCAAAATTTGGCAAAAAACATAGGTGAGATTATTGTTTGAGGGAGCCAAAATTTGGCATTATTTTTAACCACGCATTTGACTCAGGGAGGTAGGCACCCTATATATTTGCAGGCTTATTTGATGAACCTGTCTCTGAAAGGGGTATCTCCGTCACCCACACGTCTGATTAGTGGTGTGTCAGGTAGACACCCTATATACATGTCTGTTTCTGCCAAACAATGTGTTTTGTAATATTAGAATTTCAGGTCCAATTTTTTTTGCAGCCAAAATTTGGCATAGCTATAGTTGACAAACCAAGAAAAACGTGAGACAGGATGGCGCAACTTAACACTTTTAGAGACGTAGGCTAAAATTTAGGTTACACAGTAATGGATTATCACAGTAATCCAAACTTCAAACAAGTAACAGTACACCTTCCATACATATGGATACTAAGAGAATAGCAAAAGGACACAAAACATAGTGTAATCCAATTAAATCAGATGGTATATCTTTTAATGGTTACTGGTCCCACTCACATGGTATAGATGATCTATTTGCATGTAGAAATCATAACCTCTGCATGAAACTGGTTCCGCTTCATAAATATGCACCACGCAAATGCTCCAATAGGCACTTAAATAAGAAATAGCAATAGTGCAATACAGTCTGTGTGTAAGGTTAAAAAATTTATTTTTAATAAAAACACTCACAAACACAGGTTAAAAAACAGCATAAAACAAAGAAGTGTTGCATGGACATCAGGGAAAACAGGAAACAGCAGCCAGCAGCATGGGAGTATAGTCACCAAAAGTCCCGGTTACTAGAGGTGTCCCCACGCTGTCAGATGCGTCCTCCGAGTCCCCAGTCGGTGCAGCACAAGCAGTCCCCGGCTTAAGCGCTTTCGGATAGTGTATCCTTCTTCAGAAGCGTGGGGGACAAGCGTGCTCACATCTTTAAATAGTGACTTAATCATGAGACAAGGTACAACTGTGGATTCATTACCATCCGGCGAGCGGGTCCGCGGCGTCGGAAATGACATCTGCATTCCATTCCCATCCCGGAAGTCGCATCGCCGGAAGTGACATCTGCGGGTCGCAACGAGCATAATATGCGTTCCATTCCGCTCTATCCCGGAAACCGTATCGCCGGAAGTGACATCTGCGGGTCACAACGAGCATAATGTACGTTCCATTCCGCTCTATTTACGATCCACACCTGGTCAATAGTCCATAACTCCAAATGAGTCCACAGATTGCCCAAACATAAAAAACATAGTGGGAATAATATAGAGTTATATACACAGATTAAAATAAAAAAACAATAAACATTAAAATCACTTAAAAACAAGAAGTGAAAAATAATAAATTGGAAGGACAAAAGGTGTTCACTTAAGACAAGAGATTCATTATTATAAAAAAGTATTATAAAAAAATCATAAAAACCATTTGAGTTCGAAATCACTATTAAGGCCCAGAGGTACTAAGGTTTTTAATTTATAAATCCACTTCATCTCGGTTTTGGATAATACAATATCGATTTATTTGTTACATGGGGTAGGACTGATAGTTTGAATACCCCAAAAAGATTTGAAGTGACAGGGTTTACATGCATGTTTCAGTCTATGGGCACCAGGTTCGCCCCGAGCTATGCCAACCTCTTCATGGCCTACTGGGAAGAACAAGTAGTAAGGCATGGAGAGCAGCTCGGGGCGGGCCTGGTGCTATGGCGTCGCTACATTGATGACTTATTATTCGTATGGAATAGGGATTTGAAGGAGTTGGATTTGTTTATCGAAGTGCTCAATAATAATCAATTCAACATTAAATTAACCACCACTGTGAGCCGGGATGACATAATGTATTTAGATCTTTGTATCTATATAACAAATGGTTTACTCAATACAAAATTATATCGTAAACCCACTGACTCAAACAGCTTTATCGAAAGGGCTAGTCAACATCATGACCATTGGCTAGATGGGATACCATATAGCCAATTTTTAAGAGTTAAACGCAATTGCACTGACCCTAGCACTTGTGAGATACAAATGAGTGAATTACATGATCGGTTTATTGAGAAAGGCTATAATGAGGAGGTTTTAACAAAAGCACATGAGAAAACAAGAGCGGTGGATAGGAGAGATTTAGTACAAGGCACTAATCAAAAGGCACCTAAAGAGAATGACTTCCTATGGTCTTTTATTTATAATTTCAATTCACAACAATTGAGTTTATCATGAAAAGACACTGGAAGGTGCTTGTTAAGGATCCTATTTTAGGTCCATTATTGCCACCCAGGCCGGGTTTTATTTATAGAAGATCCAAATACATTAAGGCTAGTTTAGTGCATAGTTCAATCGAGGCCCCTAAGAGGAGTAGCATTAGAAGTATAGGGTTCTATAGATGTGGCCTTTGTGCCTTGTGCAAATGCACAAAGGGTGCAAGTAAAATAAAAGAATTCATAGTGGGGGGTGTCTCTTATCCAATAAGAGACTTTCTTACGTGCAATTCGAGAAATTTTATCTATGCACTGGAGTGTGACTGTGGTCTAATCTATGTCGGAAAGACTGGTAGGAACCTGAAAACGAGATTATCTGAACACATCTATAATGTTAAAAAAGGATTAGACACTCATACAGTTTCCAAACATTTTAAATTGAAACATGCATGTAAACCCTGTCACTTCAAATCTTTTTGGGGTATTCAAACTATCAGTCCTACCCCACGTAACAAAGAAATCGATATTGTATTACCCTGATGTCCATGCAACACTTCTTTGTTTTATGCTGTTTTTTAACCAGTGTTTAACTTGTGTTTGTGAGTGTTTTTATTAAAAATTTATTTTTTAACCTTACACACAGACGGTATTGCACTATTGCTATTTCTTATTTTAAGTGCCTATTGGAGTATATGTGTGGTGCATATTTATGAAGCGGAACCAGTTTCATGCAGAGGCTATGATTTCTACATGCAAATATATAATCTATACCATGTGAATGGGACCAGTAACCATTAAAAGATATACCATCTGATTTAATTGGATTACACTATGTTTTGTGTCCTTTTGCTATTCTTTTAGTATCCATATGTTTGGAAGGTGTACTGTTACTCGTTTGAAGTTTGGATTACTGTGATAATCCATTACTGTGTAAACTAAATTTTAGCCTACGTCTCTAAAAGTGTTAAGTTGCGCCATCCTGTCTCACGATTTTCTTGGTTTGTGGTCTTTGTTGAAACCACGGTGAAGGTTTCCTTTGTGGGACTAAGGGCTGCCACTTAGTATAAGCGCAAAAAAATAAGAATTTACTCACCGGTAATTCTATTTCTCGTAGTCCGTAGTGGATGCTGGGTACTCCGTAAGGACCATGGGGAATAGACGGGCTCCGCAGGAGACTGGGCACTCTAAAAGAAAGATTAGGTCCTATCTGGTGTGCACTGGCTCCTCCCTCTATGCCCCTCCTCCAGACCTCAGTTAGGGAAACTGTGCCCGGAAGAGCTGACACTACAAGGAAAGGATTTGGAATCCAGGGTAAGACTCATACCAGCCACACCAATCACACCGTACAACTCGTGATAACTATACCCAGTTAACAGTATGAATAACAACTGAGCCTCACTGAACAGATGGCTCATAACAATAACCCTTTAGTTAAGCAATAACTATATACAAGTATTGCAGACAATCCGCACTTGGGACGGGCTCCCAGCATCCACTACGGACTACGAGAAATAGAATTACCGGTGAGTAAATTCTTATTTTCTGACGTCCTAGTGGATGCTGGGTACTCCGTAAGGACCATGGGGATTATACCAAAGCTCCCAAACGGGCGGGAGAGTGCGGATGACTCTGCAGCACCGAATGAGCAAACTCAAGGTCCTCCTCAGCCAGGGTATCAAACTTGTAGAATTTTGCAAACGTGTTTGATCCCGACCAGGTAGCAGCTCGGCAAAGTTGTAAAGCCGAGACCCCTCGGGCAACCGCCCAAGAAGAGCCCACCTTCCTCGTGGAATGGGCTTTGACTGATTTAGGATGCGGCAGTCCAGCCGCAGAATGTGCAAATTGAATCGTGCTACAGATCTAGCGAGCAATAGTCTGCTTAGAAGCAGGAGCACCCAGCTTGTTGGGTGCATGCAGGATAAACAGCGAGTCAGTTTTTCTGACTCTAGCCATCCTGGAACATAAATTTTCAGGGCCCGGACTACGTCCAGCAACTTGGAAGCCTCCAAGTCCCGAGTAGCCGCAGGCACCACAATAGGTTGGTTCAAATGCAACGCTGATACCACCTTAGGGAGAAATTGGGGACGAGTCCTCAATTCTGCTCTGTCCATATGGAAGATCAGATAGGGGCTTTTACATGACAAAGCCACCAATTCTGACACACGCCTAGCCGAAGCCAAGGCCAAAAGCATGACCACTTTCCACGTGAGATATTTCAACTCCGTGGTCTGAAGTGGCTCAAACCAATGTGATTTTAGGAAATCCAACACAACGTTGAGATCCCAAGGTGCCACTGGGGGCACAAAAGGGGGCTGAATATGCAGCACTCCCTTAACAAACGTCTGAACTTCAGGCAGTGAAGCCAGTTCTTTTTGAAAGAAAATAGACAGGGCCGAAATCTGGACTTTAATGGATCCCAATTTTAGGCCCATAGTCACTCCTGACTGTAGGAAGTGCAGAAATCGACCAAGCTGAAATTCTTCTGTTGGGGCCTTCATAGCCTCACACCAAGCAACATATTTTCGCCATATGCGGTGATAATGTTTTGCTGTCACATCCTTCCTAGCTTTTATCAGCGTAGGAATGACTTCAACCGGAATGCCCTTTTCCATCAGGATCCGGCGTTTAACCGCCATGCCGTCAAACGCAGCCGCGGTAAGTCTTGGAACAGACAGGGCCCCTGCTGTAGCAGGTCCTGTCTGAGAGGCAGAGGCCAAGGGTCCTCTGAGATCATTTCTTGTAGTTCCGGGTACCAAGTCCTCCTTGGCCAATCCGGAACGACGAGTATAGGTTTTACTCCTCTCTTTCTTATTATCCTCAGTACCTTTGGTATGAGAGGAAGAGGAGGGAACACATAAACCGACTGGTACACCCACGGTGTCACTAGAGCGTCCACAGCTATCGCCTGAGGGTCCCTTGACCTGGCGCAATATCTTTTTAGCTTTTTGTTGAGGCGGGACGCCATCATGTCCACCTGTGGCCTTTCCCAACGATTTACAATCAGCTGGAAGACTTGTGGATGAAGTCCCCACTCTCCCGGGTGGAGGTCGTGCCTGCTGAGGAAGTCTGCTTCCCAGTTGTCCACTCCCGGAATGAACACTGCTGACAGTGCTATCACGTGATTTACCGCCCATCGGAGAATCCTTGTGGCTTCTGCCATCGCCATCCTGCTTCTTGTGCCGCCCTGTCGGTTTACATGGGCGACCGCCGTGATGTTGTCTGACTGAATCAGCACCGGCTGGTTTTGAAGCAGGGGTCTTGCCTGACTTAGGGCATTGTAAATGGCCCTTAGTTCCAGAATATGTATGTGTAGGGAAGCTTCCTGACTCGACCATTGTCCTTGGAAGTTTCTTCCCTGAGTGACTGCCCCCCAACCTCGGAGGCTTGCATCCGTGGTCACCAGGACCCAGTCCTGTATGCCGAATCTGCGGCCCTCGAGTAGATGAGCACTCTGCAGCCACCACAGCAGAGACACCCTGGCCCTCGGGGACAGGGTGATCAGCAGATGCATCTGAAGATGCGATCCGGACCACTTGTCTAACAGATCCCACTGAAAGATCCGTGCATGGAATCTGCCGAATGGAATTGCCTCGTAAGAAGCTACCATCTTTCCCAGGACTCGCGTGCAGTGATGCACCGACACCTGTTTTGGTTTTAGGAGGTCTCTGACCAGAGATGACAACTCCTTGGCCTTCTCCTCCGGGAGAAACACCTTCTTCTGTTCTGTGTCCAGAATCATACCCAGGAACAGCAGACGCGTCATAGGAACCAGCTGCGACTTCGGGATATTCAGAATCCAGCCGTGCTGTTGTAGCACTTCCTGAGATAGTGCTACTCCGACCAACAACTGCTCCCTGGACCTCGCCTTTATCAGGAGATCGTCCAAGTACGGGATAATTATAACTCCCTTCTTTCGAAGGAGTATCATCATTTCGGCCATTACTTTGGTAAATACCCTCGGAGCCGTGGACAGACCAAACGGCAACGTCTGGAATTGGTAATGGCAGTCCTGTACCACAAAACGGAGGTACACCTGGTGAGGTGGGTAAATGGGGACATGTAGGTAAGCATCCTTGATGTCCAGTGATACCATGTAATCCCCCTCTTCCAGGCTTGCAATAACCGCCCTGAGCGATTCCATTTTGAACTTGAACTTCCTTATATAAGTGTTCAAGGATTTCAAATTTAGAATGGGTCTCACTGAACCGTCTGGTTTCGGTACCACAAACATTGTGGAATAGTAACCCCGTCCCTGTTGAAGGAGGGGAACTTTTATTATCACCTGCTGGAGGTACAGCTTGTGAATTGCCGCCAGTACTACCTCCCTGTCCTGGGGAGTAGCTGGCAAGGCTGATTTGAGGTAACGGCGAGGGGGAGACGTCTCGAATTCCAGCTTGTATCCCTGAGATACCACTTGTAGAACCCAGAGATCCACCTGTGAGCGAACCCACTGGTCGCTGAAATTCCGGAGACGGGCCCCCAACGCACCTGGCTCCACCAGTGGAGCCCCAGCGTCATGCGGTGGACTTAGTGGAAGCAGGGGAGGATTTTTGTTCTTGGGAACTGGCTGTATGGTGCAGCTTTTTCCCTCTACCCCTGCCTCTGGGCAGAAAGGACGCGTCTTTAACCCACTTGCCTTTCTGGGGCCGAAAGGACTGTACCTGATAATACGGTGCTTTCTTAGGCTGTGAGGGAACCTGAGGTAAAAATGTCGACTTCCCAGCTGTTGCTGTGGAAACGAGGTCTGAGAGACCATCCCCAAACAATTTCTCACCCTTGTAAGGCAAAACCTCCATGTGCCTTTTAGAATCCGCATCACCTGTCCACTGCCGAGTCCATAATACTCTCCTGGCAGAAATGGACATTGCATTAATTCTAGATGCCAGCCGGCAAATATCCCTCTGTGCATCTCTCATATATAAGACGACGTCTTTAATATGCTCTATGGTTAGCAAAATCGTATCCCTGTCGAGGGTATCAATATTTTCCGACAGGGTATCGGACCAAGCCGCTGCAGCACTACACATCCAAGCTGAAGCAATTGCAGGTCTCAGTATAGTACCTGAGTGTGTATATACAGACTTCAGGATAGCCTCCTGCTTTCTATCTGCAGGCTCCTTTAAGGCGGCCGTATCCTGAGACGGCAGTGCCACCTTTTTTGACAAGCGTGTGAGCGCCTTATCCACCCTCGGGGATGTCTCCCAACGTAACCTGTCCTCTGGCGGGAAAGGGTACGCCATCAGTAACTTTTTAGAAATCACTAGTTTCTTATCGGGGGAAGCCCACGCTTCTTCACACACTTCATTCAACTCATCTGATGGGGGAAAAACCACTGGTTGCTTTTTCTCCCCAAACATAATACCCTTTTTAGTGGTACCTGGGTTAATGTCAGAAATGTGCAACACATTTTTCATTGCCGTAATCATGCAACGGATGGCCCTAGTGGAAATTACATTAGTCTCGTCCTCGTCGACACTGGAGTCAGACTCTGTGTCTGCCATCTGAGGTAGCGGGCGTTTTTGAGCCCCTGATGGCCTTTGAGACGCCTGGGCAGGCACTGGCTGAGAAGCCGGTTGTCCCACAGCTGCTATGTCATCGAACCTTTTATGTAAGGAGTTGACACTGTCGTGTAAAACCTTCCACATATCCATCCACTCTGGTGTCGACCCCGCAGGGGGTGACATCACACTTATCGGCACCTGCTCCGCCTCCACATAAGCCTCCTCATCAAACATGTCGACACAGCCGTACCGACACACCGCACACACACAGGGAATGCTCTGACCTAGGACAGGACCCCACAAAGTCCTTTGGGGAGACAGAGAGAGAGTATGCCAGCACACACCGCAGCGCTATATAATCAGGGATTTACACTAACACAAAGTGATTTTTCCCTATAGCTGCTTTTCATATACAGTTTGCGCCTAAATTTAGTGCCCCCCCTCTCTTTTTTACCCTTTGAGCCTGGAAACTGCAGGGGAGAGCCTGGGGAGCTGCCTTCCAGCGGAGCTGTGAAGAGGAAATGGCGCCAGTGTGCTGAGGGAGATAGCCCCGCCCTCCTCTCGGCGGACTTCTCCCGCTCTTATATTAATATTATGGCAGGGGATTTTTGCACATATATAGTTTATTAGACTATATTATGTGCTGTTTGCCAATGTAAGGTACTCTAATTGCAGCCCAGGGCGCCCCCCCCCAGTGCCCTGCACCCATCAGTGACCGGAGTATGTGGTGTGCATAGGGAGCAATGGCGCACAGCTGCAGTGCTGTGCGCTACCTTAATGAAGACCGGAGTCTTCAGCCGCCGATTTCCAGGATGTTCATCTTGCTTCTGGCTCTGCAAGGGGGGCGGCGGCGCGGCTCCGGGACCGGACGACCGAGGCTGGGCCTGTGTTCGATCCCTCTGGAGCTAATGGTGTCCAGTAGCCTAGAAGCCCAAGCTAGCTGCAAGCAGGTAGGTTCGCTTCTCTCCCCTAAGTCCCTCGTAGCAGTGAGTCTGTTGCCAGCAGATCTCACTGAAAATAAAAAACCTAACAAATACTTTCTTTACTAGAAGCTCAGGAGAGCCCCTAGTGTGCAACCAGCTCGAGCCGGGCACAGATTCTAACTGAGGTCTGGAGGAGGGGCATAGAGGGAGGAGCCAGTGCACACCAGATAGGACCTAATCTTTCTTTTAGAGTGCCCAGTCTCCTGCGGAGCCCGTCTATTCCCCATGGTCCTTACGGAGTACCCAGCATCCACTAGGACAGCGGTGGCCAACCTGTGGCTCTTGAGCCACATGTGGCTCTTTCTTTCTTCAAATGTGGCTCCTAACACGCAAAGTCACATGACCACAACAGATCCGGTAACCACTGCTCTCCAGAAAAACACGTAGCAGCACTACGGGGACTTAGAACTGAGGGAGCCAAATACTAGAGATGAGACACCCACCAGCCAACAGAGGACACATAAGGGGTTGCTGCAGTGGCATGAATTGGGGGAAGCTGAAGTGACACATGAGGGTGCTGGCTGAAGTGACAGCAGGGTGCTGGCTGAAGTGACAAGAGGGTGCTGGTTGGAGTGACAAGAGGGGGCTGGTTGGAGTGACACATGGGGGAGCTGAAGTGTATTATGTGAATCTGGATCTTTTATATATATATATTATGTGGATCTGGCTTTTACAATTATTTTATGTGGAAGTGGCTTTTGTTCAATGTATTTTATGTTGTATCTGGCTTTTTCAATGTATTTTATACCAGGGGCGTGGCCTAGAAGGCACAAGGCCACACCCCATTTTTGCATGTGCGCTTTCGGCTCGAAGTCGGCTCTTTGACGCACCTAACACATTTTTTGGGGCTCTTTGTCTCTGACTGGTTGGCCACCCCTGCACTAGGACGTCAGAGAAATATATTTTTCTTTGTTTGTATAGCTATAGGTGAGATCACTGTTTGAAGGAGCTAAAAACTTTGCACTACTCTCACTACGCAATTGACTTAGTGAGGTAGGCACCCTATATATACATGTCTGTCTCCGCCAAACAGTGTGCCCTGTTGATATTATAATCTCGGGCCCAACTCATCTGTTAACAGTTTAAATTTGGTAGAGGCAGAGGTGAGATCACCGGTTGAGGGAGCCAAAATTTGGCACTATCTCTATCAGACAATTGATTTAGTGAGGGTGCCAAATCTGTATAACAATGTTTTGATGTTTGGATTATTTGCTGAGCTTGTCTCCTATAGGGGTACCTACGTCACCCACACGTCTGATTGGTGGTGTGTCATGGAAATTTTATGTGACGCAAAGAATTCAACAACAAAGGGAGTACATACAAACTCCTACATTTATTTAGTTTTTCTATTTTGCAGTCTGAGAATATTGTATGAGGTGGTTGACAGAGCGTCCATAATTCCCAACACATTCTATTGGGAGATTTATTGATGGGAATAATTTCCGGTTAACCCTATTTTCTTATAGTTTCGCTGTCATGATCCATGCAGTTTCTCCTCCGTGCCTGGGGTGGCGCCCTCTGCTCTGGTGCTCAGCACTCTGCTCTGTATCTGCAGCTTGGTAATTAGCTGTTACCACAGCTGTGAGCAGCACCTGAACTCACTATATAGGCCAGCCACACAGGCTCCCAGTTGCCAGTTCATCGTGTCAAGGTTGTCTCAGTACCTGTTCCTGGTTATGTTGGTCTCTACTGCTAACATCATCCATAGTACTGCCGGGTTCCATCAGCTATCCTGTGTAGCTACTCTGTTACGGTGTTAACCTTCTACAGTGCAATCCTGCAATGCTGCATCTCTGCTAAAGTGCATCCTGCTACGGTACTAACCTTCTACAGTGCAATCCTGCAACCCCGTATTCTCTGCTGAAGTGCATCCTGCTACGGAGCTAATACTGCTACAGAACAATCCTATTACAGTGTCTATACAGTCTACAGTGTTACAAGTGCCTTCACAGTCCACAGCATCTTAAGTGTCTTCACAGTCTTTAGCGTCTCAAGTGTGATCAGTCTACAGCGTCTTCATGTAATCACAGTCTTCAGTGTGTCCGTGTATTCACAGTCTCCTGGTGTCCCCGTGTACCCACAGTTTCCAGCGTCTCTGTGTCCCCTCAGTCCCCACCATCACAAGTGAGTTTCCAATCCCAGCATCACAAGTGTGTTCCCAAGTATCCAGCACTGCCAAATACTTCCCAGACTCCCAGTATTACAAGTGCAATTTCAGTACTCCCTTTCATTTTGAGTTCTCCAATCATTGCTGGTTTTTACTTATTGTTTACCGTTGTATACTGCTTTACCCTGTATAAATAAACCTGCTATTGTAGAGAACATCAGTCCCTGTGAATATGTTCCTACAGAGGAAATTCCAAACGGATTCTGACATTCGCTACTTTATAAGCTAATTCCTAGCCATTTTTTGAATGAACATAGATGCATTATACGCTTTATATACATTAGAGTCGCAAGAAGCCTAGTATTTTTAAATAAATAGGCATAAAAGTAAATTTTTAATTTCAATGTATACAAGTGTGCCCCAGAAAAGGCATATATAGTCGCTTTTCCTCTTTACGTCTCTGTAAAGAAACCTCTTTTTTGAATACTAGTCTTTGATGACTATTTGTCTGGGAGCCCCGCAAACCAAGTGCTATAAAGCAATTTACTCAGATATAGCCTATATGTTGGTACATAATAATTCAATTTAGTATAATTAGTATCCTGTGCAGTTTCAAAAAAAGTTTTCTTAACGATCTGTGGATATCCCCACCGACGTGTCAACCATCCCCACTCCCCCTGGGTGCAGGTCGTCTCTGCTGAGGAAGTCTGCTTCCCAGTTGTCTACTCCCGGAATGAAGACTGCCAACAACGCCACAGCGTGTTTTTCCACCCAGAGGAGAATTCTTGACACCTCTGACATTGCTGCTCTGCTTTTCGTTCCGCCCTGTCGGTTTATGTATGTCACCGCCGTTACATTGTCCGATTGGACTTGAATGGCCTGATTCCAAAGTAGAGATGAGGCCTGCAGAAGGGTGTTGTAGATTGCTCTGAGTTCCAAGATGTTTATTGAAAGGACGACTTCACCATCTTCCTTGAAACTGCACTTCCTGGGTGACTGCTCTCCAACCTCTGAGGCTTGCGTCTCTGGTTAGCAGAATCCAATTCTGAATCCCGAACCTCCGACCCTCGATGAGGTGAGAAGGCTGTAGACACCACAGAAGGGAGATTCTGGCTCTTGGTGACAGACAGATCCTCTGGTGCATGTGAAGATGCGATCTGGACCATTTGTCCAACAGACACAGCTGGACAGGTCTCGCATAAAACTTTCCGTACTGAAGCGCCTCGTAAGAGGCCCCCATTTTCCCCAGAAGGCGAATGCACAGATGCACCGAGATCCGGGTTGGCTTCAGGACAGCCTGAAACATCGACTAGATTACCATAGCCTTCTCCAAGGGAAGAAACACTCTTTGAGACTCTGTGTCCTGTATCATTCCCAGGAAAGGAAGCTACTGCGTCTGTTCCAGGTGAGATTTTAGTAAGTTCAGAATCCACCCGTGATCCAGGAGTAGTCTGTTTGAGAGGCCAATGCTGTCCAACAACTGCTCCCTGGATGGTGCCTTTATCAGAAGATCATCCAGGTACGGAATTATGTTCATTCCCTGTTTGCGGAGTAGAAACATCATCTCTGCCATCACTTTGGTGAACACTCTCGGTACCGTGGAGAGACCAAATGGCAGGACCTGGAACTGGTAGTAACAGTCCTGCAGTGCAAACCGTAGATAAGCCTGATGAGGTGGCCAGATCGGAATGTGAAGGTACGCATCCTTGATATCCAGAGACACTAGGAATTCCCCCTCCTCCAGACCTGTGATCACCGCTCTCAGAGACTCCATCTTGAATTTGAACACTTGTAAGTACGGGTTTAACGACTTGAGGTTCAAAATCGGTCCTATAAACAAGTTGGAATAATATCCCTTGTTTTGCAGATGAGGTGGAACTGGAACAATGACCTGAGTCTATACCAGTTTTTGAATGGCATCCTGTAAAGTTATACTTTCCTCTTGCGAAACTGGTAAGCCTGATTTGAAGAATCTGTGAGGTGGGTGTTCCTGAAACTTCAGTCTGTAGCCCTGGGAAATAAGATCTATGACCCAGGGATCCTGGCATGATGCTGTCCAGATGTGACTGAAAAATGTTAGTCCGGCTCCCATCCGCCAGTCCTCTAGGCATCGCAGTCCACCGTAATGAAGGCTTTGAGGAAGAAGAGCCTGAGCTCTGTTCCTGAGAACCAGCAGTCGCGGCTACAAAAAAAAATTGTGCAGTTTCAGAGTAGCTCCAGACCTACTCAGCGCTTGTGATCACTTCAGACTGTTTAGTTCCTGTTTTGACGTCACAAACACGCCCTGCCACGCCTGCGTTTTTCCTGGCACGCCTGCGTTTTTTCGAACACTCCCTGAAAACAGTGAGTTGGCACCCAGAAACGCCAACTTCATGTCAATCACTCTGCGGCCAGCAGTGCGACAGAAAAGCTTCGCTAGACCTTGTGTGAAACTACATCGGCCATTGTGAAAGTACGTCGCGCGTGCGCATTGCGCCGCATATGCATGCGCAGAAGTGCCTTTTTACATCATCGCTGCACAGCGAACATTTTCATCTAGCGATCAACTCGGAATGACCCCCTTAGTTCCTTTGACACAGGAAAAGTGGCTGAGGATTTCTTTTTTATATTAAAATAAGATTCCTCAGTCTCCTCTGTCACCTTATCAGGGATATGCAGAACTTCTCTGATAGCTTCTATGAGAGCCTCTATTTCCTGTGACAGAGTAACCTCCCCCACCTCCATTTCTGACCCTTCATCATCAGAGTCAGACTGCAGGATATGGGACAAAGTACATTTTTGCGGACAAATGGTAGGGGACTGAGACGCTGGTTTGGGTATTATTATTATTATTACATTTTATTTATAAGGCGCCACATGTGTTTCGCAGCGCCATACAAAGGACAGTACAGGGAGACAAAACATAGCATTACAGTAAATAAATAACAGAAATAGAGTACAGGTAACATAAAGCACCACACATTCTCAAGACATAATACAGCTAAGATGTAAGTATTGAGGGAGTGATCATCGTACTACTAGAGGCTGGTGGCCATAGAAGGAGATGAGCCTTAACTAGCAGGGTAAAGATGGTCATTGAGTAGGGGAGAGCTGTGAGTGAAATGAGCTAACAATCTAGTCGGGAGGGGCGACAGACAGATGACAAGAGGTGCAGGCAAGCGGGAGTTAGCCTGACGGCAGTATGCAAGCAAAGCTGAGATGTTCACGGCATGCGGCAGGGGGGTGAAGGTGCGGCTTCAGGACTGTGTTATGCATCGGGAGGGTATGCTTTGATGAATAGGTGGGTTTTTAGTGCCCGTTTGAAGCTTTGCAAGGTTGGGGAGAGTCTAATGGAGCGGGGGAGTGCGTTCCACTGAAGGGGTGCAGCACGGGCATAGTCTTGAACACGAGCATGGGAAGCAGTGACCAGGGTGGTGGAGAGGCAATGGTCATTTGTCGACCGTAGAGGGTGGGAGGGAGTATGAAGGGAGAGGAAGTTGGAGATGTAGGGAGCAGTGGAATTAGAGATGGCGTTGTATGTGAGGGTGAGGAGTTTGAAGAGGATTCTGTAGGGGAATGGGAGCCAGTGCAGATTTTGGCGAAGGGGAGTGGCAGATGTGGTGCAGCGGTAGAGGAAGATAACCCTAGCTGCAGAGTTAAGGACAGATTGGAGGGGAGCAAGATGGGAGCAAGCGAGGCCAGTGAGGAGAACATTGCAGTAGTCAAGTAAGATGACCAGTGAGTGGATGATGAGTTTAGTTGCACTCTGGGAGAGATATAGCCTGATACGAGCAATGTTGCGTAGCTGGAAATGACAGGATTGTGCCAGAGCTTGGATGTGGGGTGCAAAGGAGAGGGAGGAGTCAAGAGAGACACCCAAGCAGCGGAGTTGGGGAACGGGAGAGATGGTGGTGTTGTCAACAATGATAGAGATATTGGTCGTGGGTGTTGCTCTGGATGGGGGGAAGATGATGAGTTCAGTTTTGTCCATGTTGAGCTTCAAAGAGCGCTCAGACATCCAGGAGGAAATTGCGGAGAGGCAGCTGGAAACCTGAGAGAGGACAGAGGGGGACAGATCAGGAGAGGTAGAGTTGTGTGTCATCAGCATAGAGGTGGTATTGAAGGCCAAAGGAGTTAATGACCGCCCCCAGGGAAGAGGTGTACAGGGAGAACAGAAGGGGTCCAAGGACAGAACCCTGAGGGACACCAACAGGAAGGATGGAAGGGTGTGAGGTGGTGCTGGAGGCAGACACAGAAAAGGAGTGGTTAGTGAGGTAAGAAGAAAACCAGTCAAGGACAGTGCTAGAGAGGCCAGCGTTTTGGAGTGTGCGCAGGTGGAGAGGATGTTCTATGGTGTCAAAGGCAGCAGAGAGGTCCAGAAGGATGAGCAGAGAGAAGTGGCCCCTGGATTTGGCCGAAAGCAGGTCATTGGTGACTTTCACCAGGGCAGTCTCAGTTGAGTGGAGTGGGCGAAAGCCAGATTGTAGTGGATCGAGGATGGAGTTGTCAGAGAGGTGGCTTGTGAGACGGCTGTAGACCAGTCGTTCAAGTAATTTGGAGGCGAAAGGGAGAAGAGAGATGGGGCGGTAGTTAGTTGGTGATGAGGGGTGGAGGTTGGGTTTTTTGAGAATAGGTGAGACCAGAGCATGTTTGAATGGCGAGGGGAAAATGCCGGTAGAGAGGGATAGGTTAAAGAGGTGAGCAAGGTGGGAGCAGACAGTGGGAGAGAGGGAGCGGAGAAGACGGGAGGGAAGGGGGTCCAGGGGGCAGGTGGAGGGGGGGGGAGATAAGATGAGGGAGTGGACTTCCTCTTCTGAAGTGGGACGGAAGGAGGACAGGGTTGGATAGATGGAGGGGAGGGTTAGAGGGGGCAGGGGGTAGCAGAGGGGTGACGGCGGGAGATGTCGTGTTGGATGTCCTCAATTTTGGAGATGAAAAAGGAGGCAAAGTCAGTGGCAGTGAGGGCGGATGGGAGAGGAGGAGGAGGGGGACGAAGGAGAGTGTGGGAAGTTTCAAAGAGATGGCGTGGACAGGAGGACTGAGAAGAGATGAGTGCTTGGAAAAAGGATTGCTTGGCAAGGGAAAGAAGAGTGTAGGAGGAGAGAATAAACTTGAAATGGAGGAAGTCCGGCAGAGAGTGAGATTTCCTCCAGGAGCGTTCAGCGGAGTGTGAGCATTTTTGTAAGAAACGTGTTACTTTGGTGTGCCAGGGTTGGGGTTTGGAGCGGCGGAGGGGGACAGAGGAGAGGGGGGCCACAGAGTCGAGAGCAGTGGTTAGGGAAGAGTTATAGAAGGAGGCTGCCTGGTTGGGACAAGTCATAGCGGAAAGAGGAGAGAGGAAAGTCTCGAGGAAGGACATGAAAGTGGGGTTGAGAGGTGGGTCTGGGCGTGGAGAGGAGGAAGGAGGATGAGAGGGTGAAAGAAAGCAGATGGTGGTCAGAGAGAGGGAAGGAAGAGTTGGAGAAATCAGAGAGATCACATCGGTGGGTGAAGACAAGGTCGAGGGAGTGGCCGAGATTGTGAGTAGGGGTGGAGGTCCATTGAGAGAGTCCGAAGGAGGTGGAAAGGGCGAGATTAGTGGAAGCAGCATTAGTGATGTCAATAGGGATGTTAAAGTCACCGAGGATGACAGAGGGGAGGTCGGAGGAGAGAAAGTGGGGAAGCCAGGCAGCAAAGTTGTCAAGGAAAGGTGAACAGTGGCCAGGGGGGCGGTAGATCACTGCCACAAGGAGGTGAATGGGATAGAAGAGGCAGATAGTGTGGACCTCAAAGGTGGAGAAGGTGAGGGAGGGCTCAAGTGGGATGACACGAAAGGTGCAGTTAGGGGAGAGAAGGATGCCCACGCCTCCACCCTGGCGGCCATCAGGTCTGACCGTGTGGGTGAAGGAGAGGCCTCCATAGGAGAGGGCAGTAGGGGAGGTGGTGTCAGAGGAGGAGAGCCAGGTTTCAGTGATGGCGAGAAGGTGAAAAGAGTGGGAGATGAAGAGGTCGTGGATAGTTGCCAGCTTGTTGCAGATTGATCTAGCATTCCAGAGTGCACAGGATAAAGGAAGGGTGGAGACAGGGGAGATAGGGATAAGGTTGGTTGGGTTCTGGGTTCTGAGTGCATGTGGGTGATTTGGAATTTGGGGGGGGAGACCTGGCAGTGAGGATTGGTATGGGGCAGGATCGAGGAGCCATAATTTGGTACAGTAGTGTTGTTCAGAGAAATAGAGTGGTGTGGGTGTAATATAGAATGAACAAGGAGAATGTGGGATGTAGTGAAAGCAAAAGACAGTGCAAACAGGATTTTAAGAAATAATGGCCCTCATTCCGAGTTGATCGCTCGCAAGGCGAATGTAGCAGAGTTACACACGCTAAGCCGCCGCCTACTGGGAGTGAATCTTAGCTTCTTAAATGTGCGACCGATGTATGCGCAATATTGCGATTACAAACGAGTTAGCAGTTTTTGAGTAGCTTCAGACTTACTCTGCCTGTGCGATCAGTTCAGTGCTTTTCGGTCCTGGCTGACGTCATAAACACACCCAGCGTTCGCCCAGGCACACCCACCGTTTCCCCGGCCACTCCTGCGTTTTCTCCGGAAACGGTAGCGTTTCCAGCCACACGCCCCTAAAACGCCGTGCATCCGCCCAGTAACACCCATTTCCTGTCAATCACAATGCGAACGTCGGAGCGATGAAAAAGCCGTGAGTAAACTTACTTTCTTCATAGTAAAGTTACTTGGCGCAGTCGCAGTGCGAACATTGCGCATGCGCACTAAGAGAATTCTCACTGCGATGCGATGAAAATCTCCGAGCGAACAACTCGGAATGAGGGCCAATGGAAGGAACAGAAGGGCTGATTTGGATACACAGTGGTTGTAGATTGTGTAACTGAGGAGTGTGAGCAATGTGTGAGAGCAGTAGGGCTGTTATTTAATCAGACAGGTAGTTCAGTGTCCAGGCTGTGCAGGCTGCAGGCGTTGCTGGTAGTGGTTTAGAGAACTCACTGTAGTCTGTTGTTTGCAGGTCTTTTGTGGAGGTGGGGGTACCGAGTTTCTTTTCATAAACTCAATTATCGATTGTCTTAAATATTGCGTCTCTTTCTCATTGCGTGACAGTTTAGTAGAAATATTGGAAATCATTTCCCTAACAGAGTCCAGCCAAGCTGGCTTTGCCCCGCTAGCTTGGGAAGGTACACTGCACTGAGTACACTGTGCCTTACATGAAACACACTCTTTGTGTGACATACTGTGACAGTGACAGCACACACACACAGGAACAGGTTAAAGGACAATTAACCTACAAAGAGACACAGAGATAGTATGGAACCAGCACATAGCGCCCTTACTGCTAATGCCAAGCTTAGCTGGGTCGCAGACTAAACCCTAGATGAGGGACTCAGTACACTAGTAATCGCTCCCCCCCTGCTATGACCCCCTGGTACCGTCAGGGGCAGATCTAGACTGTTCTTTTAGGGAGGGCAGTTTAAGAATAAATAATGACCCTTTCAACTCATTCCTCCCACTTTTAGTCCTGACTCCTCCCATTTTCAGGCAGTGACCTCACATCAAGCTTGGGCTGCCCCGGTGGAAACTCACGCAAGCACTAGGAGAATATACAAACTCCACATCATCATGGTAATCAAACCTGTGACCTTAGTGCTGGGCGGCAGTTATGCTAACCATTACACCATCCATACTGCCCATTCGTTGCATTATATGTAATGGAGAGACCCATGCAAGGAGTCTATAGTCTTCTCATTGACTATATTCTCATAATAGCATATTTATGGTTCACACCGTATTCCTTTTCGCAAGCCTATAGGATAGATATATATATATATATATATATATATAATAGGATTTTAATACCTACCGGCAAATCCTTTTCTCTTAGCCCGTAGAGGATGCTGGGGGTGCTTCAAGAACCATGGGGTTTATAACAAAGCTCTAGAACGGGCGGGAGAGCGCGGATGACTCTGCAGCACCGATTGACCAAACAAGAGGTCCTCTTCAGCCAGGGTATCAAACTTGTAGAACTTCGCAAAGGTGTTTGATCGCAAAGCTGTAATGCTGAGACCCCTCGGGCAGCCGCCCAGGATGAGCCCACCTTCCTGGTAGAATGGGCCTTCACCGACTTTGGTAACGGCAATCCTGCCGTAGAATGAGCCTGCTGAATCGTATCACAGATCCAGCGTGCAATAGTCTGCTTGGAAGCAGGAGCCCCAATCTTGTTGGGAGCATACAGGACAAACAGAGCCTCTGTTTTCCTAACTTGAGCCGTTCTGGCGACATAGATTTGCAAAGCTCTGACTACATCAAGAGACTTTGATTCCGCCAAGGCGTCAGTAGCCACTGCCACCACAATAGGCTGGTTCACGTGAAACGAAGAAACCACCTTTGGCAAAAATTGCTGACGAGTTCTCAACTCCGCTCTATCAGCATGGAAGATTAAATAGGGACTTTTGTGCGACAAAGCCGCCAATTTGTTAGGATCTCCTGCTCTGTGCTGCCACGTCGCCATGGCAACCAGGAGGCAAGTGTTAGCGAAGTAACCTGAGCGCAGCTGATACTCCGGTCCGGGTTTTTACTGTGTAGTGGTTACAGGCTCTGTGCACGGCAGGGAATCTGGCGCTGGTTTTGTGCTCACAGTCTGTGAGGTCTGAGTGGGGCGTGGACAGCACCTGCTATATAAACTATCCTCTCAGGCTAGGCAAATGCTGCTGAATCTTTGTTTGTTAGTCAGTTCCAGAGAGTTAGCTAGTACTGTGTGACTTTGTATTTACTTGTCGCTTACTGCGAATAGGCCTTGGGATTCGGTACTTCATTCTGCCAATCCGGACCTAGCAGTAAGACTGGAGTCAGTTGTTTGACCTGCTGGGGTTCTTTTGCTATTCTGTGAACCCAGCAGGTTTGCGGCTGTACTCTCAGACCTGCTTGCTTAATCCTCCCTCACTGTGCAGGGCGTCCAGGTGTCAGTTTAGTGGCAGTAAGCTGAACCTGTGCCCTGCAAGTGGGGGTTAGGATTGTGGATACTCTCCTTGTGTCTATATTTCTATCTCTGACCAAGGAGTTTATTCCCACACCCGTTGGTAACCCTTTGGGTTTTTTTCTGTTGCTCTTAGCAACATAATTTCAGGTGCTCCACATGTTAAATCACTACACCTCGCTTCATTGTCCGCTCTATTTCATCTGAGCATTCCTGACAACACTAGGGAGTCACCCAATTCCTGAGCCTTTGGGCTTCTCCGTTCACTTTGTGTTTATTAATTACTCCATCACCTCCTGTGTATGTTATGTTATACTGTCTGTGAGTTCATTTGCTTCGCTTCCCTCTCTGTTCATACACCGGTATACTCCTGTTAGCACTGGTGTGCGTAACATATTCAGCAGCCCTACTCCTGTTGAAATTTTGTGGGAATATGGAGCATACCCCTCAAAATACTTTGCAACAGGTGGTCGATCAGGTGCAGGTCCTGACTCGACAATTTAATGAGATGTCCATTAAAATGAACACCCCGCAGGCCGCTAGCGGAGCTCCCGCAGCAGCAGCGGCAAGTTCAGGGGTTAAGGAGCCGAAAGTAAATCTCCTGGATCGTTTTTCTGGAGATCGCTCGCAGTTCTTTTGTTTCAAGGAGAGCTGTAAGCAATATTTCAGGCTTAGGCCCCAGTCTTCTGGGTCGGAGATTCAGCGGGTGGGCATGGTGATTTCCTTGCTACAAGGAGACCCACAGGTCTGGGCATATGGGTTACAGCCTGACTGTCCATCGCTTAAAAGTGTTGATGCTTTTTTTACGGCACTGGGCATTTTGTATGATGACCCTGACAAGATGGCTTCAGCCGAGGCTCAGATTACGGTTCTTAAGCAAGGGCGACGGCGAGCTGAGGTTTATAGTACGGAGTTTCGGAGGTTGGCTCATGATACCCAGTGGAATGACCCAGCCCTGAGAAACCAGTACCGAAGGGGCCTTTCTGACCAGATAAAGGACCAACTGGTACAATATCCCTCGCCTGATAGCTTTGATCAGCTCATGCAGTTATCCATCCGGGTGGATAGACGGCTGAGAGAGCGTAGGCTTGAAAGGGAGACTGCAGTTTCCTTTTTTCCCAAGGGAACCTCAGACTCTGAGGAATATTCCGAGGAGCCTATGCAGATTGGGGCTACCCGCCTCTCCTCGCGTGAGAAGACGCGGAGGAGACAGCAGGGTTTGTGTTTGTACTGTGGGAATAAAGGTCATGTTGTAGTATCATGCCCAGAAAAACCGGAAAACTTCAGGGCCTGAGGGTGATGGGAAATATTCTGTCAGGCCAGAAGTCAGAATTTCCCAAAAAGACTTTTCTCATTCCGGTGACTTTGGAGATCCTCGGTCAAAACGTCAAGACTGAGGCCTTTGTTGACAGTGGGGCCGATGGGGTTTTCATGGACCGTCAATTCGCCCTGGAACACTCTGTTCCCTCAGTACCTTTGGCATCAGAGATTGAGATCTGTGGGTTAAACGGGGAACCATTGTCCCAGGGTAAAATTACCTCCTGCACCAGCCAAATTCCTTTGTTTATTGGAGCCACACACTCTGAAAAATTGTCTTTTTATGTGACTGTCTGTTCTTTTGCCCCATTGGTTTTGGGGTTACCCTGGTTAAGGGCCCATAACCCGCAATTTGACTGGGTCTCTGGGGAGATTCTTAGTTGGGGTAGTGATTGCTTCAGGAGTTGCTTGAGCCTTCCAGTCAGGCTCGCGCAGCTAAGTTTGCCAGGATGTTATGCAGATTTTGCGGATGTGTTCTCCAAAAAAGTTGCGGAGGTACTACCTCCCCATCGCCCCTATGACTGTGCCATTGATTTGTTGCCGGATGCTAAGCTTCCCAAGAGCAGGTTGTACTCCCTGTCACGTCCTGAGACTCAGGCTATGGCAGAGTACATTCAGGAGAACTTGGCTAAGGGATTTATCAGACCCTCACAGTCCCCAGTTGGGTCGGGGTTCTTCTTCGTGGGTAAAAAGGACGGTTCGTTGCGACCCTGCATCGACTTCAGGGAATTGAACCGTATCACGATTAAAAACTCGTACCCACTGCCTCTCATTTCGGTTTTGTTTGACCAGCTTCGTACTGCCACCATTTTGTCTAAGATTGACCTACGCGGTGCTTACAATCTAATCCGAATAAGAGAGGGGGATGAATGGAAGACTGCCTTTAATACCCACTCAGGGCATTATGAATATTTGGTGATGCCTTTTGGGCTCTCTAATGCCCCGGCAGTCTTCCAGGAATTCATGAACGATGTGCTCAGGGAATATTTGGATAGATTCTTAGTTGTTTATCTAGATGACATCCTAATCTTCTCTCATTCCCTGGAGGAACATCGGAAGCATGTACGCTTAGTCCTCCAGAAACTCAGAGACCACCAGCTTGGGGCGAAGCTGGAGAAGTGCGAGTTTGAAGTCCAGCAAATCGCATTTCTAGGGTATATTATCTCCTCAGAAGGTTTCCAAATGGAGGGTTCTAAGGTACAGGCAGTCCTGGATTGGGTGCAGCCCACTAGTTTGAAGACGCTTCGGCGTTTTATGGGCTTTGCAAATTTTTATAGACTGTTTATCGCTGGATTTTCGTCTATAGTGGCCCCCTTGGTGGCACTCACTAAGAAAGGGGCGGATGTTGCTCACTGGTCTTGTGAGGCCAAAGCGGCCTTTGCCCGTCTCAAAAGGGCATTTGTCTCGGCCAAGGTGCTGCGACACCCAGATCCAGAGCGTCCTTTTGTGGTAGAAGTGGATGCCTCTGAGATAGGTATTGGTGCAGTGCTCTCTCAGATGGGGGTGTCTGATAATCGCCTTCATCCCTGTGCTTACTTTTCCCGTAAATTTTCGTCTGCTGAGATGAATTATGATGTGGGTAACCGGGAATTGTTGGCTATAAAGGATGCACTCGGGGAGTGGAGACACTGGCTTGAGGGGGCTAAGTTTGTGGTCTCAATTCTCACCGACCATAAGAATCTGGCATATTTAGAGTCAGCGAAGCGGCTCAATGCCAGGCAGGCACGATGGGCTTTGTTTTTTGCTCGCTTTAATTTTTTGATAACATATCGCCCTGGGTCAAAAAACATCAAGGCTGATGCGCTCTCGCGGAGTTTTGCTCCAGTTCAAGAGACCACCGAGGAGCCATTGCCCATTGTGTCCCCATCATGTATTAAAGTGGGCATTACCCAGGACCTCTTGTCATTAGTCCTTAGAGCACAGGAGCAGGCTCCTCCAGACCTTCCGGTAGGTCTCTTGTTTGTGCCTCCTAGGTTAAGACAGCGAGTGTTCCTGGATTTCCATGCCAAGAGGTCGGCAGGGCATCCGGGTATTGCCAGAACTCGGGAGTTGCTGTCTAGGGTGGTGTGGTGGCCCTCTGTGGCTAGGGATGTGGATCAGTGGGTTCGGGCATGTGACGTTTGTGCCCGAAATAAAACTCCTAGAGGGGTTCCTGTCGGCCCATTACATCCACTCTCTATTCCGTCTAAGCCATGGACCCACATTTCCATGGATTTTGTGGTGGACTTGCCCAAATCCTCGGGGATGACAGCCATTTGGGTTGTCGTTGACAGGTTTTCGAAGATGGCGCATTTCGTTCCACTGGTTGGGTTGCCATCGGCCAGACGCCTGTCTGAGTTATTTATGCAGCATGTTGTGCGCCTCCACGGGTTGCCACTTGATGTGGTCTCTGACCGTGGATCCCAGTTTGTGGCCAAATTCTGGAGGGCATTTTGTTCTGATCTCCAGATTTCTGTGAGCTTGTCGTCAGGCTACCATCCACAGTCTAATGGGCAGACTGAGAGGGTGAACCAGTCCTTGGAGCAGTTCCTCAGGTGTTATGTCTCCAAGTGTCATACTGACTGGGTTGCTCATCGTCCATGGCAGAGTTTGCCTATAACAACGCGGCTCACTCTGCTACAGGGATCTCTCCCTTCCTTTGTGTGTATGGGCATAATCCTAAGGCCAATTCTTTTGACCCCCTGGATTGCACGCCTGGTGGTTCCTCTGTTGTTTCGGTCCTTAGGGGTATTTGGAGGAAAGTGAAGAAAGCCCTTGTGTCTGTGTCATTAGTGACCAAAAGGGGTTTTGATAAGCGGAGAAGACCCTGCAGCTTCAAATTAGGAGACTTCGTCTGGTTGTCCACCAAGAATTTGAAGTTGAGACAGCCATCTCATAAGTTAGGCCCCCGGTTCATCGGCCCTTATAAGATCACCAGGGTTATCAATCCGGTGTCATTTCAGTTAGATCTGCCCCGTTCATTGGGTATCAATAAAACATTTCATTGTTCCCTTTTAAAACTGGCGGTTAGTAATCCTTCTTCCAGTGGAAGACCTTCTCCTCTTCTGATACGGGGTCAGAGGGAGTTTGTGGTTGAAAGGGTTCTTGACTCCAAGATGGTTCGGGGTCGGCTGTCATTTTTGGTGCACTGGAAGGGGTATGGCCCGGAGGAGCGGTCGTGGGTGCGCAGTTGTGATCTTCATGCCCCCAGACTGATACGCTCTTTCTTCTCGCAGTTCCCCGGTAAACCCGGTGGTAGGGGTTCTTTGACCCCTCGTCAGAGGGGGGGTACTGTTAGGATCCCCTGCTCTGTGCTGCCACGTTGCCATGGCAACCGGGAGGCAAGTATTAGCGAAGTAACCTGAGCGCAGCTGATACTCCGATCCGGGTTTTTACTGTGTAGTGGTTACAGGCTCTGTGCACGGCAGGGAATCCGGCGCTGGTTTTGTGCTCACAGTCTGTGAGGTCTGAGTGGGGCGTGGACAGCACCTGCTATATAAACCATCCTCTCAGGCTAGGCAAATGCTGCTGAATCTTTGTTTGTTAGTCAGTTCCAGAGAGTTAGCTAGTACTGTGTGACTTTGTATTTACTTGTCGCTTACTGCGAATAGGCCTTGGGATTCGGTACTTCATTCTGCCAATCCGGACCTAGCAGTAAGACTGGAGTCAGTTGTTTGACCTGCTGGGGTTCTTTTGCTATTCTGTGAACCCAGCAGGTTTGCGGCTGTACTCTCAGACCTGCTTGCTTAATCCTCCCTCACTGTGCAGGGCGTCCAGGTGTCAGTTTAGTGGCAGTAAGCTGAACCTGTGCCCTGCAAGTGGGGGTTAGGATTGTGGATACTCTCCTTGTGTCTATATTTCTATCTCTGACCAAGGAGTTTATTCCCACACCCGTTGGTAACCCTTTGGGGTTTTTTCTGTTGCTCTTAGCAACATCATTTCAGGTGCTCCACATGTTAAATCACTACACCTCGCTTCATTGTCCGCTCTATTCCATCTGAGCATTCCTGAAACTAGGGAGACACCCAATTCCTGAGCCTTTGGGCTTCTCCGTTCACTTTGTGTTTATTAATTACTCCATCACCTCCTGTGTATGTTATGTTATACTGTCTGTGAGTTTGTTTGTTTCGCTTCCCTCTCTGTTCATACACCGGTATACTCCTGTTAGCACTGGTGTGCGTAACACAATTCAGATTCCCGCCTTGCAGAAGCCAAGGCCAACAGCATGATTACTTTCTAAGTTAGGAATTTTAACTCAACCTTACGCAAAGGTTCAAACCAATGAGATTGCAGGAATTGGAACACCACGTTAAGATCCCATGGTGCCACTAGGGGCACAAAGGGAGGTTGTATGTGAACTTCTGGAAGGGAGGCCAACTCCTTCTGAAAGAAAATAGATAAGGCCGAAATTTGTACTGTAATGGAGCTTAACTTTAGGCCCGCATCCACACCTGCTTGCAAAAAATGGAGCAACCGCCCCAGCTGAAATTCCTCCATAGGAGCCTTCTTGGATTCACACCAAGACACATATTTTCTCCAAATAAGGTGGTAATGCTTTGCCGTTACTTCTTTTCTAGCCTGAAGAAGTGTGGGAATGACTTAACTGGGAATACCCTTTTGGGCTAGGATTTGGTGTTCAACCGCCATGCCGTCAAACGCAGCCATGGTAAGTCCTGATACACGCACGGCCCCTGTTGTAACAGGTCCTCCTGAAGAGGAAGAGGCCAGGGATCTTCTATGAGCAACTCCTGAAGATTTGGATACCAGGCCCTTTTTGGCCAATCCGGAACAATGAGGATCGCCTGAACCCTTGTTCTTCTTATCATTTTTATCACCTTTGGAAGGAGTGGAAGTGGAGGGAACACATAGACCGACTGAAACACCCACGGTGTCACTAGGGCGTCCACCGCTATCGCTTGAGGGTCTCTTGACCTGGAACAACATCTCTGAAGTTTCTTGTTGAGGCGGGACGCCATCATGTCCACTTGAGGAACTCCCCAACGACTTGTCACTTCTGCAAAGACCTCTTGATGAAGACCCCACTCTTCTGGATGGAGATCGTGTCTGCTGAGGAAGTCTGCTTCCCAGTTGTCCACTCCTGGAATGAAGACCGCTGACAGAGCGCTGGCATGTCTTTACGCCCAGCGAAGAATCTTTGTGGCCTCGGCCATCGCCGCTCTGCTCTTTGTTCCACCTTGGTGGTTTATGTACGCCACTGCTGTCACGTTGTCTGACTGAATCAAGACCAGCAGACCTCGAAGATGTTCTGCTTGCAGTATGCCGTTGTAGACGGCTCTTAATTCCAGAATGATTATGTGCAGACAAGCTTCCTGGCTTGACCACTTTCCCTGAAAGTTTCTTCCCTGTGTGACTGCACCCCAGCCTCGGAGGCTTGCATCCGTGGTCACCATGATCCAATCCTGAATCCCGAACCTGCGTCCCTCCAGAAGGTGAGAACTGTGCAGCCACCACAAAAGGGAAATTCTGGTCCTGGGAGATAGAATTATTTTCCGATGCATGTCCAGGTGAGACCCGGATCACTGGTCCACCAGGTTCCACTGAAACACCCTGGCATGGAACCTGCCATATGGAATGGCCTCGTAGGCCGCCACCATCTTCCCCAGCAACCGAGTGCAGTGAAGGACTGACACCTTTGCCGGTTTCAGAATCTGTTTTACCATGTTCTGTATTTCCAGAGCTTTTTCCACTGGAAGACAAACTCTCTGCAATTCTGTATCCAGAATCATACCCAGGAACGACAGCCGTGTCGTCGGATTCAACTGTGATTTTGGCAAATTTAGGAGCCAACCGTGTTGTTGCAGAATCGTCAGTGAAAGGGCAACATTCTTCATCAATTGCTCCTTGGACCTCGCCTTTATGAGGAGATCGTCCAAGTACGGGATAATTGTGATTCCCTGCTTGCGCAGGAGAACCATCATTTCCGCCACTACTTTGGTGAAAATCCTCGACGCCGTGGACAGACCAAACGGCAACGTCTGAAATTGGTAATGACAATCCTGCACAGCAAATCTCAGGTAAGCCTGATGTGGAGGATATATGGGGACATGTAAGTAGGCATCTTTTATGTCGACCGACACCATAAAATCCCCCTCCTCCAGACTGGAGATCAGTGCTCGTAGAAACTCCATCTTGAACTTGAATTTTTTTAGAAAGAAATTGAGGGATTTTAGGTTTAGAATCGGTCTGAGCCATCCGGCTTCGGGACCACGAAGAGGCTCGAATAAAAACCTTCCCTGTTGAGACGGGGGGTACCGTGCCAATCACTTGATTTTGACACAAATTTAGTATCGCAGCGCTTACTATCTCCCTTTCTGGAAGAGAAGCTGGCAAGGCCGATTTGAAAAATCGGTGAGGGAGCACGTCTTGAAACGCTAACTTGTACCCCTGGGTTACTATTTCTACTATCCAAGGTTCTAGGTCCGAGTGCACCCAGACCTGACTGAAGAGTTCAAGACGTGCCCCCACTGGAGCGGACTCCCGCAGAGGAGGCCCAGCGTCATGCGGTGGATTTGGTAGAAGCCGGAGAGGACTTCTGCTCCTGGGAACTTGCCACAGCCTGTGACCTTTTTACCCGTCCTCTCCCCCTCGCAGCAAGGAAGGAGGACCCACGTCCTTTTTTTTAATTTATTGGGCCGAAAGGACTGCATCTGATAGTGAGGCGATTTCTTCTGCTGTGCAGGGACATAAGGTAAAAATGAAGACTTACCCGCGGTAGCCGTAGACACCAGGTCAGTGAGGCTGTCGCCAAACAAGATCCTACCGTTAAATGGAAGAGACTCCATCGCCTTCTTAGAGTCAGCATCAGCATTCCATTGATATATCCACAACGCTCTCCTTGCTGAGACCGCCATGGCATTGGCCCTTGAACCCAAAAGGCCAATATCCCTTACAGCTTCTTTTAAATATGCTGCAGCGTCCCTGATGTGACCCAGAGTCAAAAACACACTATCCCTGTCTAGGGTATTCTACCTCAGATGACAAGTTATCTGCCCACCTTTCAATAGCGCTACTCACCCATGCCGCAGCAACGGCAGGCCTGAGTAGCGACCCTGTAGAGACATAAATGGATTTTAGTGTATTTTCCGGTTTACGATCCGCAGGATCCTTTAGGGCTGCCGTGTCAGGGGACGGAAGCGCAACCTTTTTGGATAGACGCGATAAAGCTTTGTCTACCGTGGGGATTGACTCCAACCTTTCCATGTCCCCAGAGGGGAACGGATATGCCACTGGAATTCTTTTGGGAACCTGTATCTTTTTGTCAGGATTTTCCCAAGCCTTTTCAAAAAGCGCGTTCAGTTCATGAGAGGGAGGAAACGTTACCTCAGGTTTCTTTCCTTTAAACATACAGACCCTAGCATCAGGAACAGCAGGGTTCTCAGTGATATGTGATACGTCTTTTATCGCCACAATCATGTACTGAATACTCTTAGCCAGCTTTGGATGTAATCTGGCATCACTATAGTCGACACTGGAATCAGAGTCCTTGGGGTATATTTACTAAGGTCCCGATTTTGACCGAGATGCCGTTTTTTCATCGAAGTGTCATCTCGGTAATTTACTAAGCAATAATCACGGCAGTGATGAGGGCATTCGTAATTTTTTGGAAGTCCAACAAAAAAATTACGAATGAATACACCATCGGTCAAAACGCGGCTGTTTAACTATGAATCTCGGTAATTTACTAAGAAGTGCAAAGCAAAAAACAAACAAACACTGCCGTGAAAAATTACAACTCGTAAAAAAGTGCTAAAAAAAACCAGACCTGCTTTTTTAATCCGTGATTGTATAGGCATGCAGGGATCCATGAGATCCGTGCATGTATATCAGTGGGAAGGGGTGGGAAAGTGGTTATTTTCTTAAAAAAAATTGCGTGGGGTCCCCCCTCCTAAGCATAACCAGCCTCGGGCTCTTTGAGCCGATCCTGGTTGCAGAAATATGTGAAAAAAATTGACAGGGGTTCCCCCATATTTAAGCAACCAGCATCGGGCTCTGCGCCTGGTCCTGGTTCCAAAAATACGGGGGACAAAAAGAGTAGGGGTCCCCCGTATTTTTAAAACCAGCACCGGGCTCCACTAGCTGGACAGATAATGCCACAGCCGGGGGTCACTTTTATATAGTGCCCTGCGGCCGTGGCATCAAATATCCAACTAGTCACCCCTGGCCGGGGTACCCTGGGGGAGTGGGGACCCCTTCAATCAAGGGGTCCCCCCCCCAGCCACCCAAGGGCCAGGGGTGAAGCCCGAGGCTGTCCCCCCCATCCAATTGGCTGCGGATGGGGGGCTGATAGCCTTTTGTGAAAATGAAAAGATATTGTTTTTAGTAGCAGTACTACAAGGCCCAGCAAGCCTCCCCCGCATGCTGGTACTTGGAGAACCACAAGTACCAGCATGCGGCGGAAAAACGGGCCCGCTGGTACCTGTAGTACTACTACTAAAAAAATACCCAAAAAAAAGACAATACACACACACACACCTTGAAAGTAAAGTTTTATTACATACATCCACACAAACATACAAACATACTTACCTTATGTTCACACGAGGGTCGGTCCTCTTCTCCAGTAGAATCCATGGGGTACCTGTTGAATAAATTCTACTCACCAGATCCAGGGTCCCAGGCTCCTCGGAGAATCCTTTTGTAATCCACGTACTTGATTTAAAAAAGAAAAACGGACACCCGAGCCACGCACTGAAAGGGGACCCATGTTTGCACATGGGCCCCCTTTCCCCGAATGCCAGAAACCCACTCTGACTGATGTCTAAGTGGGTTTCTTCAGCCAATCAGGGAGCGCCACGTTGTAGCACCCTCCTGATCGGCTGTGTGCTCCTGTACTGACTGACAGGCAGCACGCGGCAGTGTTACAATGTAGCGCCTATGCGCTCCATTGTAACCAATGGTGGGAACTTTCTGCTCAGCGGTGAGGTCACTTTCGGTCAACCGCAGGGCAGAAAGTTCCCACCATTGGTTACAATGGAGCGCATAGGCGCTACATTGTAACACTGCCGCGTGCTGCCTGTCAGTCAGTACAGGAGCACACAGCCGATCAGGAGGGTGCTACAACGTGGCGCTCCCTGATTGGCTGAAGAAACCCACTTAGACATCAGTCAGAGTGGGTTTCTGGCATTCGGGGAAAGGGGGCCCATGTGCAAACATGGGTCCCCTTTCAGTGCGTGGCTCGGGTGTCCGTTTTTTTTTTTTTAATCAAGTACATGGATTACAAAAGGATTCTCCGAGGAGCCTGGGACCCTGGATCTGGTGAGTAGAATTTATTCAACAGGTACCCCATGGATTCTACTGGAGAAGAGGACCGACCCTCGTGTGAACATAAGGTAAGTATGTTTGTATGTTTGTGTGGATGTATGTAATAAAACTTTACTTTCAAGGTGTGTGTGTCTTGTCTTTTTTTGGGTATTTTTTTAGTAGTAGTACTACAGGTACCAGCGGGCCCGTTTTTCCGCCGCATGCTGGTACTTGTGGTTCTCCAAGTACCAGCATGCGGGGGAGGCTTGCTGGGCCTTGTAGTACTGCTACTAAAAACAATATCTTTTCATTTTCACAAAAGGCTATCAGCCCCCCATCCGCAGCCAATTGGATGGGGGGGACAGCCTCGGGCTTCACCCCTGGCCCTTGGGTGGCTGGGGGGGGGACCCCTTGATTGAAGGGGTCCCCACTCCCCCAGGGTACCCCGGCCAGGGGTGACTAGTTGGATATTTGATGCCACGGCCGCAGGGCACTATATAAAAGTGACCCCCGGCTGTGGCATTATCTGTCCAGCTAGTGGAGCCCGGTGCTGGTTTTAAAAATACGGGGGACCCCTACTCTTTTTGTCCCCCGTATTTTTGGAACCAGGACCAGGCGCAGAGCCCGATGCTGGTTGCTTAAATATGGGGGAACCCCTGTCAATTTTTTCCCCATTATTTCTGCAACCAGGATCGGCTCAAAGAGCCCGAGGCTGGTAATGCTTAGGAGGGGGGACCCCACGCAATTTTTTTTAAAGTTTTACAGTGTTTATTTAAAAAAAAAAAAAAAAAGAACCCCAGCACGGATCACACAGATCCGGCCGAGATTAATTTTGAAAAAGTCGGCAGTGTTTAGCTAATCACTGCCGTAAAAAACAGAAAAAAATAAGAATTTACTTACCGATAATTCTATTTCTCGGAGTCCGTAGTGGATGCTGGGGTTCCTGAAAGGACCATGGGGAATAGCGGCTCCGCAGGAGACAGGGCACAAAAAGTAAAGCTTTAGGATCAGGTGGTGTGCACTGGCTCCTCCCCCTATGACCCTCCTCCAAGCCTCAGTTAGGATACTGTGCCCGGACCAGCGTACACAATAAGGAAGGATTTTGAATCCCGGGTAAGACTCATACCAGCCACACCAATCACACTGTACAACCTGTGATCTGAACCCAGTTAACAGTATGATAACAGCGGAGCCTCTGAAAAGATGGCTCACAACAATAATAACCCGATTTTTGTAACTATGTACAAGTATTGCAGATAATCCGCACTTGGGATGGGCGCCCAGCATCCACTACGGACTCCGAGAAATAGAATTATCGGTAAGTAAATTCTTATTTTCTCTATCGTCCTAGTGGATGCTGGGGTTCCTGAAAGGACCATGGGGATAATACCAAAGCTCCCAAACGGGCGGGAGAGTACGGATGACTCTGCAGCACCGAATGAGAGAACTCCAGGTCCTCCTTAGCCAGGGTATCAAATTTGTAGGATTTTACCAACGTGTTTGCCCCTGACTAAATAGCCGCTCGGCAAAGTTGTAAAGCCGAGACCCCTCGGGCAGCCGCCCAAGATAAGCCCACCTTCCTTGTGGAATGGGCATTTACATATTTTGGCTGTGGCAGGCCTGCCACAGAATGTGCAAGCTGAATTGTATTACACATCCAACTAGCAATAGTCTGCTTAGAAGCAAGAGCACCCAGTTTGTTGGGTGCATACAGGATAACAGCAAGTCAGTTTTCCTGACACCAGCCGTCCTGGAACCTATATTTACAGGGCCCTGACAACATCTAGCAACCTGGAGTCCTCCAAGTCCCTAGTAGGCGCAAGGCACCAAAATAAGCTGGTTCAGGTGAAACACTGACACCACCTTAGGGAGAGAACTGGGGACGAGTCCGCAGCTCTGCCCTGTCCAAATGGACAACCAGATATGGGCTTTTTTTGAGAAAAAGACCACCAATTTGACACTCGCCTGGTCCAGGCCAGGGCCAAGAGCATGGTCACTTTTCATGTGAGATGCTTCAAATCCACAGATTTGACTGGTTTTAAACCAATGTGATTTGAGGAATCCCAGAACTACGTTGAGATCCCACAGTGCCACTGGAGGCACAAAAGGGGGTTGTATATGCAATACTCCCTTGACAAACTTCTGGACTTCAGGAACTGAAGCCACTTCTTTCTGGAAGAAAATCGACAGGGCCGAAATTTGAACCTTAATGGACCCCAATTTGAGGCCCATAGACACTCCTGTTTGCAGGAAATGCAGGAATCGACCGAGTTGAAATTTCTTCGTGGGGCCTTTCTGGCCTCACACCACGCAACATATTTTTGCCACATGTGGTGATAATGTTGTGCGGTCACCTCCTTTCTGGCTTTGACCAGGGTAGGAATGACCTCTTCCGGAATGCCTTTTTCCCTTAGGATCCGGCGTTCCACCGCCATGCCATCAAACGCAGCTGCGGTAAGTCTTGGAACAGACATGGTACTTGCTGAAACAAGTCCCTTCTTAGCGGCAGAGGCCATAAGTCCTCTGTGAGCATCTCTTGAAGTTCCGGGTACCAAGTCCTTCTTGGCCAATCCGGAGCCATGAGTATAGTTCTTACTCCTCTACGTCTTATAAGTCTCAGTACCTTAGGTATGAGAAGCAGAGGATGGAACACATACACCGACTGGTACATCCATGGTGTTACCAGAACGTCCACAGCTATTGCCTGAGGGTCTCTTAACCTGGCGCAATACCTGTCCCGTTTTTTGTTCAGACGGGACGCCATCATGTCCACCTTTGGTATTTCCCAACGGTTTACAATCATGTGGAAAACTTCCCGATGAAGTTTCCACTCTGCCGGGTGGAGGTCGTGCCTGCTGAGGAAGTCTGCTTCCCAGTTTCCATTCCCGGAATGAAACACTGCTGACAGTGCTATCACATGATTTTCCGCCCAGCGAAAAGTCCTTGCAGTTTTTGCCATTGCCCTCCTGCTTCTTGTGCCGCCCTGTCTATTTACGTGGGCGACTGCCGTGATGTTTTTCCCACTGGATCAATACCGGCTGACCTTGAAGCAGAGGTCTTGCTAAGCTTAGAGTATTATAAATTTACCCTTAGCTCCAGTATATTTATGTGGAGAAAAGTCTCCAGACTTGATCACACTCCCTGGAAATTTTTTCCTTGTGTGACTGCTCCCCAGCCTCTCGGGCTGGCCTCCGTGGTCACCAGCATCCAATCCTGAATGCCGAATCTGCGGCCCTCTAGAAGATGAGCACTCTGTAACCACCACAGGAGAGACACCCTTGTCCTTGGATATAGGGTTATCCGCTGATGCATCTGAAGATGCGATCCGGACCATTTGTCCAGCAGATCCCACTGAAAAATTCTTGCGTGAAATCTGCCGAATGGAATTGCTTCGTAGGAAGTCACCATCTTTACCAGGACCCTTGTGCAATGATGCACTGATTTTAGGAGGTTCCTGACTAGCTCGGATAACTCCCTGGCTTTCTCTTCCGGGAGAAACACCTTTTTCTGGACTGTGTCCAGAATCATCCCTAGGCACAGCAGACTTGTCGTCGGGATCAGCTGCGATTTTGGAATATTTAGAATCCACCCGTGCTGTTGTAGCAGTATCCGAGATAGTGCTACTCCGACCTCCAACTGTTCCCTGGACTTTGCCCTTATCAGGAGATCGTCCAAGTAAGGGATAATTAAGACGCCTTTTCTTCGAAGAAGAATCATCATTTCGGCCATTACCTTGGTAAAGACCCGGGGTGCCGTGGACAATCCAAACGGCAGCGTCTGAAACTGATAGTGACAGTTCTGTACCACGAACCTGAGGTACCCTTAGTGAGAAGGGCAAATTTTGGACATGGAGGTAAGCATCCCTGATGTCTCGGGACACTATATAGTCCCCTTCTTCCTGGTTCGTTATCACTGCTCTGAGTGACTCCATCTTGATTTGAACCTTTGTAAGTGTTCAAATTTTTTTAGATTTAGAATAGGTCTCACCTAGCCTTCTGGCTTCAGTACCACAATATAATGTGGAATAATACCCCTTTTCTTGTTGTAGGAGGGGTAATTTGATTATCACCTGCTGGGAATACAGCTTGTGAATTGTTTCCCATACTGCCTCCTTGTCGGAGGGAGACCTTGGTAAACCAGACTTCAGGAGCCTGCGAAGGGGAAACGTCTCGACATTCCAATCTGTACCCCTGGGATACTACATGTAGGATCCAGGGGTCCTGTACGGTCCCAGCGTCATGCTGAGAGCTTGGCAGAAGCGGTGGAACGCTTCTGTTCCTGGGAATGGGCTGCCTGCTGCAGTCTTCTTCCCTTTCCTCTATCCCTGGGCAGATATGACTCTTATAGGGACTGTGACTTAGGGTAAAAACGGTGGATTTTCCAGCAGTTGCCGTGGCCACCAGGTCCGATGGACCGACCCCAAATAACTCCTCTTCCTTTATACGGCAATACACCTTTGTGCCGTTTGGAATCTGCATCACCTGACCACTGTCGTGTCCATAAACATCTTCTGGCAGATATGGACATCGCACTTACTCTTGATGACAGAGTGCAAATATCCCTCTGTGCATCTCGCATATATAGAAAATGCATCCTTTAAATGCTCTATATTCAATAAAATACTGTCCCTGTCAAGGGTATCAATATTTTTAGTCAGGGAATCCGACCAAGCCACCCCAGCTCTGCACATCCAGGCTGAGGCGATCGCTGGTCGCAGTATAACACCAGTATGTGTGTATATACTTTTTATGATATTTTCCAGCCTCCTGTCAACTGGCTCCTTGAGGACGGCCCTATCTATAGACGGTACCGCCACTTGTTTTGATAAGCGTGTGAGCGCCTTATCCACCCTAAGGGGTGTTTCCCAACGCGCCCTAACTTCTGGCGGGAAAGGGTATACCGCCCATAATTTTCTATCGGGGGGAACCCACGCATCATCACACACTTCATTTAATTTATCTGATTCAGGAAAAACTACGGTAGTTTTTTCACATCCCACATAATACCCTCTTTTGTGGTACTTGTAGTATCAGAAATATGTAACACCTCCTTCATTGCCCTTAACGTGTGGCCCTAATAAGGAATACGTTTGTTTATTCACCGTCGACACTGGATTCAGTGTCCGTGTCTGTGTCTGTGTCGACCGACTAAAGTAAACGGGCGTTTTAAAAACCCCTGACGGTGTTTCTGAGACGTCTGGACCGGTACTAATTGTTTGTCGGCCGTCTCATGTCGTCAACCGACCTTGCAGCGTGTTGACATTATCACGTAATTCCCTAAATAAGCCATCCATTCCGGTGTCGACTCCCTAGAGAGTGACATCACCATTACAGGCAATTGCTCCGCCTCCTCACCAACATCGTCCTCATACATGTCGACACACACGTACCGACACACAGCACACACACAGGGAATGCTCTGATAGAGGACAGGACCCACTAGCCCTTTGGAGAGACAGAGGGAGAGTTTGCCAGCACACACCAAAAACGCTATAATTATATAGGGACAACCTTATATAAGTGTTTTCCCTTATAGCATCTTTTATATATTTCTAACGCCAAATTAGTGCCCCCCCTCTCTGTTTTAACCCTGTTTCTGTAGTGCAGTGCAAGGGAGAGCCTGGGAGCCTTCCCTCCAGCCTTTCTGTGAGGGAAAATGGCGCTGTGTGCTGAGGAGATAGGCCCCGCCCCTTTTTCGGCGGGCTCGTCTCCCGCTCTTTAATGGATTCTGGCAGGGGTTAAATATCTCCATATAGCCCCCGGAGGCTATATGTGAGGTATTTTTAGCCAAAAAAGGTTTTCATTTGCCTCCCAGGGCGCCCCCCTCCCAGCGCCCTGCACCCTCAGTGACTGCCGTGTGAAGTGTGCTGAGAGGAAATGGCGCACAGCTGCAGTGCTGTGCGCTACCTTAAGAAGACTGAGGAGTCTTCTGCCGCCGATTCTGGACCTCTTCTCGTTTCAGCATCTGCAAGGGGGCCGGCGGCGAGGCTCCGGTGACCATCCAGGCTGTACCTGTGATCGTCCCTCTGGAGCTAATGTCCAGTAGCCAAAGAAGCCAATCCATCCTGCACGCAGGTGAGTTCACTTCTTCTCCCCTAAGTCCCTCGTTGCAGTGATCCTGTTGCCAGCAGGACTCACTGTAAAATAAAAAACCTAAGCTAAACTTTTCTAAGCAGCTCTTTAGGAGAGCCACCTAGATTGCACCCTTCTCGGCCGGGCACAAAAATCTAACTGAGGCTTGGAGGAGGGTCATAGGGGGAGGAGCCAGTGCACACCACCTGATCCTAAAGCTTTACTTTTTGTGCCCTGTCTCCTGCGGAGCCGCTATTCCCCATGGTCCTTTCAGGAACCCCAGCATCCACTAGGACGATAGAGAAAAAAACGAATGACATCGACATCGGAAAACCCGAAAAGGCAAAATACGGCAGCTTAGTAAATTAGTCGTAATCAATTCAAAAAGTTGCAAATTTACACTGTCGATGTCATTCGTGATTGAACTTTGACCTTTTTCAGAAAATTACGAATGTTAGTAAATATACCCCCATGTCGGTATCTGTATCTGCTATCTGGGTAAATGCACGCTTCTGTGACCCCGAAGGGGTCTGGGCCTGTGACAAAGCATCTTCCATGGATTTCCTCCATGTTTGGTTCTTAGACTCAGATTTATCAAATCTCTTAGTCAACTTAGTCACGTTTGCGTTTAAAACACATCAACATATTCACCCAATCATCCGTCGGCGGTGCCGACACAGTCACTCTCACAGTATTTTCTGTCCCCACTCCAGCCTCCTCCTGGAAAGAGCATTCAGCCTTAGACATGTCGACACACACGTACCGACACCTACAACCACACAGGAGACAGACCCACAATAAAGCCTGCAAGAGGGACACAGAGAGAGCTCTGCCAGCTCACACCCAGCGCCTATCCCGGTACTGAGGCCAGTAAAATGAATGCCCAGACCTGTTAGCGCTTTATATATATATATATATACACAAATCAGCACCAAATTATTTGTGCCCCCCACCCCCCCGTTTTGCACCGTTACTTGTACAGCAGTGTGGAGGACAGGGCCAGCGTCTCTGCAGCTTCTGAGGAGAGAAAACGCCGCTGGTCAGAGCTGTGTGGGCTAAGCCCCGCCCACTACATGGCGCGCTTCAGTCCCGCTTAAAAATATGTTTATACTGGCGGGGGTCCCTTAACTAGTGCCCGGGGCACTGTTATAACTCATGCCAGTCTGATTTGAGGTGTTCATGCTGCCCAGGGCGCCCCCCCTGCGCCCTGCACCCTGCAGTGCTGTGTTATGTGCGGGAGCATGGCGTGCAGCGCGGCCGCTGCGCGGTACCTATTCTGCCATCACTGAAGTCTTCTGATCTTCTCATACTCACCCGGCTTCTATCTTCTGGCTTTGTGAGGGGGGTGACGGCGCGGCTCCGGGAACAAGCAGCTTGGCGTACCGTAGTGATCGAACCCTCTGGAGATAATGGTGTCCAGTAGCCTAAGAAGCAGAGCCCTTGAACTCTTAAGAAGTAGGTCTGCTTCTCTCCCCTCACTCCCACGATGCAGGGAGCCTGTAGCCAGCAGGTCTCCCTGGAAATAAAAACCTAATAAAGTATTTTTCAGAGAAACTCTGGAGAGCTCCTCAGTGTGCATCCAGTCTCACTGGGCACAGAATCTAACTGGAGTCTGGAGGAGGGGCATAGAGGGAGGAGCCAGTTCACAACAATTCAAAGTCTTGTAGTGTGCCCATGTCTCCTGCGGATCCTGTCTATACCCCATGGTTCTTGAAGCATCCCCAGCATCCTCTAGGACGTATGAGAAATATATATATATATATATATATATATACACTGCTCAAAAAAATAAAGGGAACACTTAAACAACACAATGTAACTCCAAGTCAATCACACTTCTGTGAAATCAAACTGTCCACTTAGGAAGCAACACTGATTGACAATCAATTTCACATGCTGTTGTGCAAATGGAATAGACAACAGGTGGAAATTATAGGCAATTAGCAAGACAACCCCAATAAAGGAGTTGTTCTTCAGGTGGTGACCACAGACCACTTCTCAGCTCCTATGCTTTCTGGCTGATGTTTTGGTCACTTTTGAAAGCTGGCAGAGCTTTCACTCTAGTGGTAGCATGAGATGGAGTCTACAACCCACACAAGTGGCTCAGGTAGTGCAGCTCATCCAGGATGGCACATCAATGCGAGCTGTGGCATGAAGGTTTGCTGTGTCTGTCAGCGTAGTGTCCAGAGCATGGAGGCGCTACCAGGAGACAGGCCAGTACATCAGGAGACGTGGAGGAGGCCGTAGGAGGGCAACAACCCAGCAGCAGGACCGCTACCTCCGCCTTTGTGCAAGGAGGAATGGGAGGAGCACTGCCAGAGCCCTGCAAAATGACCTCCAGCAAACCACAAATGTGCATGTGTCTACTCAAACGATCAGAAACAGACTCCATGAGGGTGGTATGAGGGCCCGACGTCCACAGGTGGGGTTGTGCTTACAGCCCAACACCGTGCAGGTCGTCTGGCATTTGCCAGAGAACACCAAGATTGGCAAATTCGTCACTGGCGCCCTGTGCTCTTCACAGATGAAAGCAGGTTCTCACTGAGCACATGTGACAAACGTGACAGAGTCTGGAGACGCCAAGGAGAACGTTCTGCTGCCTGCAACATCCTCCAGCATGACCGGTTTGACAGTGGGTCAGTAATGGTGTGGGGTGGCATTTCTTTGGGGGGGCCACACAGCCCTCCATGTGCTCGCCAGAGGTAGCCTGACTGCCATTAGGTACCGAGATGAGATCCTCAGACCCTTTGTGAGACCATATGCTGGTGCGGTTGGCCCTGGGTTCCTCCTAATGCAAGACAATGCTAGACCTCATGTGGCTGGAGTGTGTCAGCAGTTCCTGCAAGACGAAGGCATTGATGCTATGGACTGGCCCGCCCGTTCCCCAGACCTGAATCCAACTGAGCACATCTGGGACATCATGTCTCGCTCCATCCACCAACGCCACGTTGCACCACAGACTGTCCAGGAGTTGGCGGATGCTTCAGGAGACCATCCGCCACCTCATCAGGAGCATGCCCAGGCGTTGTAGGGAGGTCATACAGGCACGTGGAGGCCACAGACACTACTGAGCCTCATTTTGACTTGTTTTAAGGACATTACATCAAAGTTGGATCAGCCTGTAGTGTGTTTTTCCACTTTAATTTTGAGTGTGACTCCAAATCCAGACCTCCATGGGTTAAGAAATTTGATTTCCATTGATAATTTTTGTGTGATTTTGTTGTCAGCACATTCAACTATGTAAAGAACAAAGTATTTAATAAGAATATTTCATTCATTCAGATCTAGGATGTGTTATTTTAGTGTTCCCTTTATTTTTTGGAGCAGTATATATATATATATATATATATATATATATGTGGCATGGGATATAGAGACACACACACACACACACACACACTAACAAACATATAGTATATGTGTGTCTCTATGGTGGTCATTCCGAGTTGTTCGCTCGCTGCTACTTTTAGTAGAATTGCTAATAGGCTAAAATCCGGCAGTTCTGCGCATGCGTATGCACAGCAGGGCGCACGCGCTAAGCAATTTTACACAAAACTATGCTATTTTACTCACGGGCGAACTAAGCTTTTCAATCGCTCTGCTGATCGTACTGTGATTGACAGGAAGTGGGTGTTTCTGTGCGGAAACTGGCCGTTTTCAGGGAGTGTGCTAAAAAACGCAGGAGTGGCTGGAGAAACGGAGGAGTGGCTGGCCGGACGCAGGGCGTGTTTGTGACGTCAAACCAGGAACTAAACGGACTGAGGTGATCGCAATCTAGGAGTAGGTCTGGAGCTACTCAGAAACTGCAAGGAAATACTTAATAGAAGAATTGCTAATCTTTCGTTAGCAATTCTGCTATTAATAGCAGAATTGCTAATCTTTCGTTAGCAATTCTGCTATGCTAAGATACACTCCCAGAGGGCGGCGGCCTAGCGTGTGCAATGCTGCTCAAAGTAGCTAGCGAGCGAACAACTCGGAATGAGGGCCCATGTCTCTATATCCCATGCCTAGCTCTATCAACTACTGTTTAAATGTCAGGAATCCGCATTCTCCATTGCATCACTTCCAGTGAACAGGCGTCTCCTGGCTTCAGTCCTCTGTTTTCAGAGTATTCCCTGTGAATTGGACCTGTGGAACTACAGGTCCCAGCAGTTCCAGTCTTCAGTCTCCTGCAGCCCACAGCTCACTGTGCTCCACCTAACCAGTTCTATCTTTTGGTAACCACTGGTTTCAGCCAGCAGCCTGGAGTACACAGTGCTTCTAGCTAAACAGCATTAACTCCCGGTGCACTACTGATCCCAGCCAGCAACCAGCAGTGCATTGCATTAACTGTCTATAGAATTATTCTCCCGGTTAATCACCAGCTCCAGTTAACACTCAGCTGATCCCGGCATCCAATCCAGCGCTGTGTTTCCAGCCAGGGCCCTGTGGCCAATCACTGCAGATCAAGGGGTATAAGTTCCTGTCCGGGGCTCACTCACATCGCCTCGGACAACGAGTCACATATGGTGTGTCTAGTTCTACTGGTTCCCGTCTCCAGTGATTCCTCCGTTGTTGTTCCCGTGTTCCTGTCTCCAGTTATTCACCGTGGTTACTCTCATCATTCATCACTCTGCAATTCTCCTGTTTACTCTGGACTTCAAACCACAGCTACAAGCTCATCAGCAGTAAGAGACTCTCCTCAGGTGTTCAATCCATTTCTTTACCTGTGCACTTCGTTATCAGTATATCAACCTGTGCATCTCAGCAGTAATACCAACTAATTGCATTGTGCTTGGGCCTAGTGAGGCCATAAGGACTTATGCTATATAGAGACTGTGTATTTTCAAATAATACCGGAGTTCTGCCTTTTCCATCTGCATTTCAGTTTTCAGTTAATTTCATATTGTGTTATACAGAGACTGTGTGTTTCTAAATAATACCGGAGTTCTGCTTTTCAATCCATCTGCATTCGGTTATCCGTTCATTTCATATTATACAGAGACTGTGCTTTCAAGTATTAGCGGAGTTTTGTTTATTCATCTGCATTCAGCCAATTAAGTTATTTCATATTTTGTTGCAAGAGACTTTCAGTTACTTTTGGTTTCAGTTATCAATCATTGTTTGCTATATTGCCGGTCTTCAGTTATTATTCATTATTATACCATCTGCTTTGTTACCTCTGTGCTAATAAACATCAGCGCATATGCGCAGGACTTTCATATTGCCTCCACGCTTTGTACATTGCACCAACACTGACCCACTAGTGCCCCCTCCGAGGACAAACAAAACCTGAGACCTGACAATAAATTCTCACAGAAAGGCTGATGGGGGGCAGGCATTTTGGGATCTCCCCATTACCTCTGGGTAAGAGCACTTCCTGCCAGCACAGCGCTGGGCTCACTCTCTGGGTGATGCCCTCCTCCATGCAGGGACAGCACCGGGTCCTCAGCAGGTGCCTTCTCCGTGCTCAGCTTCTCCCACAGCCCATCTTCTGCCGCAATCAGCCCATGGAGAGGAGACTGACTTCAGCTGCGGTGGGCGGAACTTGTCCGCGCAGCCGCTGGCTGGGAGGTTGTGAGTGTGGAGTGTCCGTGCAGTACAGAGCGGGGGACGGCGATTACACCAGGACAATCACCGGAGGCGGGGGAGCTCACTCCGGCCGGCCTGGCAGCAGTAACAACAGTGGCTTTAAGTATGTTAGGGGGGGGTGAATGCCCCCATCGCACCCCGCTGGATCCGCCACTGGGTACCGCTGAGGTAATCTGGAGTCTCTCCGGAGGAGCTGCGCGTCCCTGTTATACCCCTTTTCCACTTGTAGCACGGGTCGCAGCCATGAGCCTGACACGGCTGAGACCCGTGCTAAAGCCGGGTTGGTGACGCTGCTGCTGACGCGGCAGGGGCGGCGCTGGGAGATCACTTGATCTGGGAATTTGCAGGGGCGGCCGTTTCCACTAGGAAAAAAATAAGATTTTAAACCTACCGGTAAATCTTTTTCTCCTAGTCTGTAGAGGATGCTGGGTACTCCGTAAGGACCATGGGGTATAGACGGGCTCCGCAGGAGACATGGGCACTATAAAGAACTTTAGAATGGGTGTGCACTGGCTCCTCCCTCTATGCCCCTCCTCCAGACCTCAGTTAGAGAAACTGTGCCCAGAGGAGACGGACAGTACGAGGAAAGGATTTTGTTAATCTAAGGGCAAGATTCATACCAGCCCCCACCATCCACGCCGTATAACCTGGAATATACGAACCAGTCAACAGTATGAAATAAACAGCATCAGTCAAAGACCGATCAAAACTGTAACATAACCCTTATGCAAGCAATAACTATATACAAGTCTTGCAGAATGTTGTCCGCACTGGGACGGGCGCCCAGCATCCTCTACGGACTAGGAGAAAAAGATTTACCGGTAGGTTTAAAATCTTATTTTTTTTCTTACGTCCTAGAGGATGCTGGGGACTCCGTAAGGACCATGGGGATTATACCAAAGCTCCAAAACGGGCGGGAGAGTGCGGATGACTCTGCAGCACCGATTGAGCAAACATGAGGTCCAACTCAGCCAAGGTATCAAACTTGTAGAATTTAGCAAAAGTGTTTGACCCCGACCAAGTCTCCGCTCGGCAAAGCTGCAATGCCGAGACGCCTCAGGCAGCCGCCCAAGAAGAGCCCACCTTCCTAGTGGAATGGGCTTTTACCGAATTTGGTAACGGCAATCCAGCCGTAGAATGAGCCTGCTGAATCGTGTTACAGATCCAGCGAGCAATAGTCTGCTTAGAAGCAGGCGCGCCAATCTTGTTGGCTGCATACAGGACAAACAGTGCCTCTGTTTTCCTAACCCGAGCCGTTCTGGCTACATAAATTTTCAATGCCCTGACCACATCAAGGGACTCGGAATCCTCCAAGTCCCGCGCAATTGAGGACGAGTCCGCAACTCAGCTCTATCCACATGGAAAATCAGATAGGGGCTTTTGTGAGACATAGCCGCCAACTCAGACCACCTTCCAAGTGAGATACTTTAATTCCACGGATTGAAGAGGCTCAAACCAGGGAGACTTAAGGAATTGTAACACCATGTTAAGGTCCCAGGGTGCCACTGGAGGCACAAAAGGAGGCTGGATATGCAGCACTCCCTTCACAAAAGTCTGGACTTCTGGTAGAGAAGACAATTCCTTCTGAAAGAAAATGGATAGGGCCGAAATCTGTACCTTAATGGAGCCCAAATTTAGGCCCATATTAACTCCAGTCTGTAGGAAGTGGAGAAAACAGCCCAGATGGAAATCTTCCGGAGGAGCATTCTTGGTTTCACACCAAGAGACATATTTCCTCCAGATACGGTGATAATGTTTTGCTGTCACCTCCTTCCTAGCTTTTATCAGAGTAGGGATGACCTCGTCCAGAATGCCCTTCCCTGCTCGGATCTGGCGTTCAACCGCCATGCCGTCAAACGCAGCCGCGGTAAGTCTTGGAATAGACAGGGCCCCTGTTGCAACAGGTCCTCTCTGAGAGGAAGCGGCCACGGATCTTCTGTGAGCATTTCCTGTAGATCCGGATACCAGGCCCTTCGAGGCCAATCTGGAACAATGAGAATTGTCTGTACTCCTTTTCTTCTTATGATTCTCAATACTTTTGAGATGAGAGGAAGAGGAGGGAACACATAGACCGACTGAAACTCCCACGGTGTCACCAGGGCATCCACTGCTTCTGCCTGAGGGTCCCTTGACCTGGCACAATACCTCGGAAGTTTTTTGTTGAGGCGTGACGCCATCATGTCTATTTGAGGAAGTCCCCAAAGACTTGCTATTTCTGCAAAGACTTCTTGATGAAGACCCCACTCTCCTGGATGGAGATCGTGTCTGCTGAGGAAGTCTGCTTCCCAGTTGTCCACTCCCAGAATGAATACCGCTGACAGAGCGCTTACGTGATTTTCCGCCCAGCGCAGAATCCTGGTGGCTTCCGCCATTGCCACTCTGCTCCTTGTCCCGCCTTGGGGGTTTACATGAGCCACGGCTGTGACGTTGTCCGATTGAATCAGAACCGGTAGGTCACGAAGAAGATTCTCCGCTTGACGGAGGCCGTTGTATATGGCCCTCAATTCCAGTACGTTGATGTGTAGACAAGCCTCCTGGCTTGACCACAGTCCCTGGAAGTTTCTTCCCAGTGTGACTGCTCCCCATCCTCGGAGGCTCGCGTCCATGGTCACCAGAACCCAGTCTTGAATGCCGAACCTGCGACCCTCTAGAAGGTGAGTACTCTGCAGCCACCACAAAAGAGATATCCTGGCTCTGGGGGACAGGCTGATCTTCGAATGAATATGTAGATGGGACCCGGACCACTTGTCCAGAAGGTCCCACTGAAAAGTCCTCGCATGGAACCTGCCGAAGGGAATGGCCTCGTAAGATGCCACAATCTTTCCCAGAACTCGAGTGCATTGATGGACCGACACCCTTTTCGGCTTCAACAGGTCCCTGACCAAGCTCTGGAGTTCCTGGGCCTTTTCCAATGGGAGAAAAACCCTTTTTTGTTCCGTGTCCAGAATCATGCCTAAGAAAGGCAATCGGGTCGTTGGAACCAACTGTGACTTTGATAGATTGAGAATCCAGCCGTACTGCTGCAACACCCTCAGGGAGAGTGACACGTTGTTCAGCAACTGTTCTCTCGATCTCGCTTTTATCAGGAGATCGTCCAAGTACGGGATAATTGTGACTCCCTGCTTGCGCAGGAGCACCATCATTTTCGCCATTACCTTGGTGAAAATCCTCGGGGCCGTGGAAAGTCCAAACGGCAAAGTCTGAAAATAAGATTTTACTTACCGGTAAATCTATTTCTCGTAGTCCGTAGAGGATGCTGGGACTCCGTAAGGACCATGGGGAATAGACAGGCTCTGCAGGAGATAGGGCACTTTAAGAAAGCTTTGGATTCTGGGTGTGCACTGGCTCCTCCCTCTATGACCCTCCTCCAGACCTGTTAGGGAAACTGTGCCCAGAGGAGATGGACAGTACGAGGAAGGATTTTTGTAAATCTAAGGGCGAGATTCATACCAGCCACACCAATCACACCGTATAACTTGTGATAAACTTACCCAGTTAACAGTATGAACAACAACATAGCCACGGTATCACCGAAAACTATAACATAACCCTTATGTAAGCAATAACTATATACAAGTCTTGCAGAAAAAGTCCGCACTTGGGACGGGCGCCCAGCATCCTCTACGGACTACGAGAAATAGATTTACCGGTAAGTAAAATCTTATTTTCTCTAACGTCCTTGAGGATGCTGGGACTCCGTAAGGACCATGGGGATTATACCAAAGCTCCCAAACGGGCGGGAGAGTGCGGATGACTCTGCAGCACCGATTGAGCAAACAGGAGGTCATCCTCAGCCAGGGTATCAAACTTATAGAACTTTGCAAAGGTGTTTGTCCCCGACCAAGTAGCTGCTCGGCACAACTGTAATGCCGAGACCCCTCGGGCAGCCGCCCAAGAAGAGCCCACTTTCCTAGTGGAGTGGGCCTTAACCGATTTCGGTAACTGCAATCCTGCCGTAGAATGCGCCTGCTGAATCGTGTTACAGATCCAGCGAGCAATAGTCTGCTTTGAAGCAGGGGCGCCAACCTTGTTGGCCGCATACAGAACAAACAAAGCTTCAGTCTTCCTGATCCGAGCCGTTCTGGTCACATAAATCTTCAAAGCCCTGACTACATCCAGGGACTCAGAATCCTCCAAGTCCCTTGTAGCCACAGGCACGACAATAGGTTGGTTCACATGAAAAGATGAGACCACTTTTGGCAGAAAGTGAGGACGAGTCCTCAACTCTGCCCTAGCCACGTAAAAAAACAAGTATGGGCGTTTATGGGATAAAGCCGCCAATTCTGAAACACGTCTCGCCGAAGCTAACGCCAACAACATGACCACTTTCCATGTGAGGTATTTCAATTCCACAGTTTTAAGTGGTTCAAACCAAGGTGACTTGAGGAACCGTAACACCACGTTAAGATCCCAAGGCGCCACCGGAGGCACAAAGGGAGGCTGAATATGCAGCAGGGACGTGCAGTCAGGGGAGTAAAATAATACAAAGAAGTAAAATAATACAAAGAAGATACTTATGACACATAAGTATCTTCTTTATTATTTTACCTATGTGAAAATCAGTTTGGGAGGCACCGATCGTGGTGCCTCCCGTAGTGATTGGGAACGGTATGGGGAGCGGGGGGCGGGCGCAGGCGGGCCCTAGCAATGGGCTGGAAAAGCCCATTGAAATAACATGGGAAAGCGGCACCATTAGTGGTGCCGCTTTCCTACAGGGACGTGCTTTCATCCTATGAAAGCACGTCCCTGTGAGTGAAGGCACAGTGATTGGCCAGCGGATCCGTCACTGGATCCGCTGTCAATTACTGTGTGGGCGTCGGTACCTGCGGAGGTGCGGGTGGCGGAGATGCGGGATGCGGCGGGCCGGGTGGCGGAGGTGCTGGCGGCAGAGAGGCGAGCGGCGGTAGCGGCGGTGGGACGCGGCATTCAGACCCCTTGTGCAGAGTTTGGCAGCGGAAGCGGTACCCATTTCAAAAATGGCGCCTCAGCGTCATTTTTGAAATTCAAGATGGCCGCCGCGAGCCAATCATGGCTCGCCGCGTCATCGCCCGCCCCCTCCCGCTGACTTATATAAGTCAGCGCGAGGCAGCGGCTGTCAGTCCGACGGCGGAGGAGGAGCGGAGAAGAGCTCCTGAAGACGCCGTAGAAGTCCTGGATGGGCGGCGGCTATGCAAAAGAGCTTAGCAGCCGCCGCCCACCAGGTGAAGATGCTGGAAGTCCTGGGAAGGCGGCGGCCATGCAAAAGAGCTTAAAGGCCGCCGCCTCCCAGGTGAAGACGTCGTGGAAGTCCTGGATGTGCGGCGGCTATGCAAAAGAGCTTAGCAGCCGCCGCACACCAGGTGAAGACGCCGGAGGAAGACCCCAGAAGCCCTGGGGAGGTGGCGCCCCCCCAGATGAAGACGCCGGAAGCCCTGGGAAGGCGGCGGCCATGCAAAAGAGCTTAAAGGCCGCCGCCCCCAGGTGAAGACCCAGTTTAATAAAGGATTTTTTAAAGAATGTGTCTTGTTTTTTTTCCAATATTTTCTTTACAGGTGGACTACAGGTGCCAGCGGGCCCTTTATGTCCGGGCATGCTGGCACTTGTGGTTCTCCAAGTGCCAGCATGCTGGGGCAGGCTTGCTGGGACCTGTAGGCCACCTGTAAAGAACAATATTACTATTCTTTGCAGGTGGACTACAGGTGCCAGCGGGCCCTTTATGTCCAGGCATGCTGGCACTTGTGGTTCTCCAAGTGCCAGCATGCTGGGGCAGGCTTGCTGGGATCTGTAGGCCACCTGTAAAGAACAGTATTAGCATACAATGAACCCCGCACCCACCGCCACCAGGGGTGCGGGGCATAGCACTGGGCTATCAGCCCAGTGCTGGTTGTTGCTCGGGAGGGGGGACTCCATTTAGATTTTTTGGGGGCCCCACTTTCCGAGGAATTCCAGCCCTGGGCTGACTGGTTTGGGGGGTGTTTAATGGCATGGCAGGGGGACCCCACACTGAGTGTCTCCCCTGCTATGGCATTATCCCCCCTGGCTGGTTCTGCCTGGTGCTGGTTTTAGTGGTGTGGGGGGACTGCACTTTTTTTTTTTCCGGGGGGGGGTTAGCTGCAGTGCCTCCCCAGGCCCGGACCTCACCGCACGTCACTGATATGCAGCACCCCCTTCACAAAAGTCTGTACCTCAGGAAGAGAGGCTAATTCTCTTTGAAAGAAAATGGATAAGGCCGAAATCTGGACCTTTATGGGCCCTAATTTTAGGCCCAAGGTCACTCCTGTTTGAAGGAAGTGAAGTAGACGGCCCAAATGGAACTCCTCCGTAGGAGCAGCTCTGGCCTCACACCAAGAAACATATTTCCGCCATATACGGTGATAATGTTTTAACGTCACGTCTTTTCTAGCCTTGATCAGGATTGGAATGACTTCCTCCGGAATTCCTTTTTCCGCTAGGATCCGGCGTTCAACCGCCATGCCGTCAAACGCAGCCGCGGTAAGTCTTGGAACAGACAGGGCCACTGCTGCAGCAGGTCCTGCCTTAGAGGAAGAGGCCACGGATCTTCTGTAAACAACTCCTGCAGTTCCGGATACCAAGTCCTCCGTGGCCAATCTGGAACAATGAGGATTGTTCTGACCTTGCTTATTCTTATAATTCTCAACACCTTGGGTATGAGAGGAAGAGGAGGAAACACATAGACCGATCTGAACACCCAAGGTGTCACCAGAGCGTCTACCGCTACCGCCTGAGGGTCCCTTGACCTGGCGCAATACCGCTTTAGCTTTTTGTTGAGACGGGACGCCATCATGTCTATTTGAGGTAGGCCCCACCGATCCGCGATCTGTGCAAAGACGTCTTGATGAAGTCCCCACTCCCCCGGATGCAGGTCGTGACTGCTGAGGAAGTCCGCCTTCCAGTTGTCCACCCCCGGGATGAACACAGAGGACAGCGCGCTTACATGGCCTTCCGCCCAGCGTAGAATACTGGTCGCTTCTGCCATGGCCACTCTGCTCCTTGTTCCGCCTTGGCGGTTTATATGAGCCACTGCCGTGACATTGTCTGACTGAATCAGAACCGGTCTTCTCTGAAGTAAGCTCTCCGCTTGGCGCAGGGCGTTGTATATGGCCCTCAACTCCAGGATGTTGATGTGGAGACAAGTCTCCAGGCTTGACCAGAGACCTTGGAAATTTCTTCCCAGTGCCACTGCTCCCTAGCCTCGGAGGCTTGCGTCCGTGGTTACCAGGACCCAGTCCTGAATGCCGAACCTGCGACCCTCTAGAAGGTGAGCACTGTTCAGCCACCACAGGAGAGACACCCAGGTCCTGGGCGACAGGGTGATCCTTTGATGCATTTGTAAATGGGACCCGGACCACTTGTCCAAGAGGTCCCATTGAAAAGTCCTCGCATGGAATCTGCCGAAAGGGATGGCCTCGTATGAAGCCACCATCTTCCCCAGGACCCGCGTGCACTGATGCACTGAAACCTTCTTTGGTTTCAATAGGTTCCTGACCATGGTCATGAGTTCCTGAACCTTTTCGATCGGAAGAAAAACCTTTTTCTGGTCTGGGTCTAGGATCAGGCCCAGAAATGTCAGACGCGTTGTAGGAACTAGCTGGGACTTCGGTATATTGAGAATCCAGCCGTGTCACTGCAACGTCTTCATGGACAGAGACACGCTGTACAGCAATTTCTCCCGAGATCTCGCCTTTATGAGGAGATCGTCCAAGTATGGGATAATTGTGACCCCCTGCCTGCGCAGGAGCACCATCATTTCCGCCATTACCTTGGTGAAAATCCTCGGGGCCGTGGAAAGCCCAAACGGCAACGTCTGAAATTGGTAGTGACAGTCCTGCACTGCAAATCTCAGGAATGCCTGATGAGGGGGGAATATTAGAACATGAAGGTATGCATCCTTTATGTCCAGGGACACCATCCAATCCCCCCCCTCCAGGCTGGCGATGACCGCCCGTAGTGATTCCATTTCGAACTTGAACCTTTTCAAGTACAAGTTCAGAGATTTCAGGTTTAAAATGGGCCTGACCGAACCGTCCGGTTTCGGGACCACAAACAGGGTTGAATAATATCCCTCTCCCTGCTGGAGATGAGGAACTGTGACAATCACCTGTTGAACATACAATTTTTGGATTGCTGTCAAAACTGACTCCCTCTCTGATGGGGAAGTCGGCAGAGCCGATTTGAAAAACCGGCGAGGAGGCAAGTCTTCGAATTCCAGCCTGTATCCCTGAGCAACAATCTCTATTGCCCAGGGATCCACCTGCGATTGTACCCAGACGTGGCTGAAAAACCGAAGACGAGCCCCCACCAGATCTGCCTCCCCCCGGGAAGCCCCAGCGTCATGCGGTGGATTTTGCAGACGCAGGGGAGGACTTCTGCTCTTGGGAACTAGCTGTGTGCAGCTTCTTTCCCCTGCCTTTTCCTCTGGTAACAAAAGACGATCCCCGCACCTTCTTGTTTTTATTGGAACGAAAGGACTGCATTTGATAATGAGGTGCCTTCTTAGTATGCTGCGGGGGGACATAAGGCAAGAAATTCGACTTACCAGCCGCAGCCGTAGAGACTAGGTCCGAGAGGCCGTCTCCAAACAACTCCTCCCCCTTGTACGGCAAGGACTCCATGTGCCGCTTAGAATCGGCATCTCCCGTCCACTGCCGGGTCCACAGGAGTCGTCTAGCAGAAATAGACATAGCATTTATTCTGGAGCTTAATAAACAAATGTCTCTCTGAGCATCTCTCATATACAAGGCAGCATCTCTGATATGCTCTATGGTCATTTGAATGGCATCCCTATCTAAGGTGTCAATCTCCGCAGATAAGGAATCTGCCCATGCCACAACCGCACTACAAACCCAGGTCGACGCCATAGCCGGTCTAGCAATAGTACCGGAGTGAGTGTAAATGTGCTTCAAGGTAATTTCCTGCCTGCGATCAGCCGGTTCCTTGAGGGAAGCCGTATCCTGAGAAGGCAGTGCCACCTTTTTGGACAAGCGTGTCAGCGCCTTGTCCACTTTTGGTGAAGATTCCCAGCGTATCCTATCAGTTTGTGGAAAAGGATACGCCATAAAAATCCTTTTGGGAACTTGTGGTCTCCTATCTGGAGAGTCCCAAGCCTTTTCGCACAATTCACTTAACTCAAATGATAATGGAAAAGTGACTTCAGGCTTTTTCTCTTTATACATGTGTACCCTCGTGTCAGGGACAGGCGGTTCCTCAGTAATATACAAAACCTCTTTAATGGCCATAATCATGTACCGTATACCCTTAGCCACCTTCGGCTGTAATTTTGCATCTTCATAGTCGACACTAGAGTCAGAATCTGTGTCGGTATCTATGTCATCGATCTGGGATATGGTGAGCTTCTGAGACCCCGACGGGCCTGGCGCTACAGGGACAGGCATGGACTGCGTACCTGACTGATCCCTAGCTTCTGCCTTGTCTAACCTTTTATGCAATAGATTTACATTTGCATTCAAGACATTTAGCATATCCACCCATTCCGGTGTCGGCGTTGCCGACGGCGACCTGACATTCAAGCACTCCCCCTCCACATTAAGCGAGCCTTCCTCGTCAAACGCGTACCGACACACTTCACACACACAGGGAACCCCTTTTCTGAAGACAGTATCCCTGTCAAGGCCCTTTGGAGAGACAGAGAGAGAGTATGCCAGCACACACCCCAGCGCAATAACCCTGGAGACAAACACAAAATGTTTTTTCCCCAGCAGCGCTGTGTAATATGTAAACCGCCAATTATGTGCCCCCCCCTCTCTTTTAAGCACCCTTTCACCGTGTAAGCAGGGGAAAGTCCGGGGAGCTTCCTCTCAGCAGTGCTGTGGAGAGAAAATGGCGCAGGTGAGTGCTGAGGGAGAAGCCCCGCCCCCTCGGCGGCGGGCTTCTGTCCCGCTCAAACTTAGGAAAATATGGCGGGGGCTCTTTTATATACATGTACAGAGCCCACCTGTACATGTATAAAGTCTTTTTGCCATGCAGAGGTTTATATTGCTGCCCAGGGCGCCCCCCCCTGCGCCCTGCACCCTTACAGTGACCGGAGTGTGTGAGGTGTATGGGAGCAATGACGCACAGCTGCAGTGCTGTGCGTTACCTCAGTGAAGCTGAAGGCTTCTGCCGCCTGAGACGTCTTCTGACTTCTGTGCTTCTGGCTCTGTGAGGAGAACGGCGGCGCGGCTCTGGGTGTGGACGCCCAGTAAGAACCTGCGTTCACCCCCTCTGGAGCTAATGGTGTCCAGTAGCCGAGGAAGCAGAGCCTATCTTTGACAAGAAGGTCTGCTCCTCTCTCCCCAGTCCCTCGATGCAGGGAGCCTGTTGCCAGCAGTGCTCCCTGTGAAAAAGTAGTAAAAAGCAGAAGAAAAATCCAAACAAAAATGCTTTCAAGTAGAGAACTCTAGAGAGCTCTCTACAGTGCACCCATCTTGAACAGATCAGTAATAGTATCTTTATCCAAGGTATCAATGTCAGCAGACAAGGTATCTGTCCACGCTGCTACAGCGCTACAAACCCATGCCGACGCTATCGCTGGTCTGAGCAAGGTACCAGTATGTGTATAAATTGACTTCAAGGTAGTCTCCTGCCTGCGATCAGCAGGATCCTTGAGGGCTGCGGTATCTTGCAACGGCAGCGCTACCTTTTTGGATAAGCGCGTTAACGCCTTGTCCACCCTGGGGGAGGATTCCCACCGTATCCTGTCCTTATCCGGGAAAGGATACGCCATAAGAATCCTTTTGGGAATCAGCAGTTTCTTGTCTGGAGTTTCCCAAGCCCTTTCAAACAACTCATTTAACTCACGGGAAGGGGGGAAAGTAACCTCCGGTTTCTTTTCTTAAAACATGTGGACCCTCGTGTCAGGTACAGAGGGGTCATCCGTGATATGCAACACATCTTTTATTGCAATAATCATATAATGAATACTTTTTGCCAACTTTGGCTGCAACCTCGTATCATCGTAGTCGACACTGGAGTCAGAATCCCTGTCGGTATCAGTGTCTGCTATTTGGGATAGCGGGCGCTTCTGAGACCCAGAAGGGCCCTGTGATATAGTAAAAGGCATTTTCCCTGGACTCCGCTTTGTCCAACCTTTTATGTAATAAATTCACATTTGCATTTAAAACATTCCACATATCCAACCAATCAGGTGTCGGTGTTGCCGACGGAGACACACCACATTTGCTCCACCTCCTCCCTAGAAGAGCTTTCCGCTTCAGACATGCCGACACACGCGTACCGACACCCCCACACACTCAGGGAAATATCCAATCTGGAGACAGTCCCCCAATAAGGCCCTTTGGAGAGACAGAGAGAGAGTATGCCAGCACACACCCAGTGCCAATGACCCTGTAAAACAATTTCCCAGACACACAGCGCTTTAATATTATTCAATATACCTTCACTGCCAAATTAAGTGCCCCCCCTCTTTTTAAGCCCTCTGTCACCGTGTTCAGCAGGGGAGAGTCCGGGGAGCCAGCTTCTCTGCAGTGTGCTGTGGAGAAAATGGCGATGGTCAGTGCTGTGGAATCAAGCTCCGCCCCCTCAGCGGCGGGCTTCGGTCCCGCTCAAAAATACAATACTGGCGGGGGATTTTTATGTATATTGCCTCTGCAGCCCATATATACTAAAATGCCAGCCTAGAGGTTTTATATTGCTGCCCAGGGCGCTCCCCCTGCACCCATCCGTGCCTCAGTGTGTGTTGTGTGTGGGAGCAATGGCGCGCAGCGTTACCTCAGTGAAGATCAGAAGTCTTCTGCCGCCTGTGATGTCTTCTTTCTTCTAATACTCACCCGGCTTCTATCTTCCGGCTCTGCAAGGGGGACGGCGGCGCGGCTCTGGGACGAACGGCGAGGGTGAGACCTACGTTCTCATCCCTCTGGAGCTAATGGTGTCCAGTAAGAAGCAGAGCCTATCACTTAAGTAGGTCTGCTTCTCTCTCCTCAGTCCCACGATGCAGGCAGCCTGTTGCCAGCAGGGCTCCCTGAAAATGAAAAACCTAACAAAATTCTTTTAATCAGAGAAACTCAGAAGAGCTCCCCTGTAGTGCACCCAATCTCCTCTGGGCACAGGATCTAACAGAGGTCTGGAGGAGGGGCATAGAGGGAGGAGCCAGTGCACACCCATTCTAAAGTTCTTTATAGTGCCCATGTCTCCTGCGGAGCCCGTCTATACCCCATGGTCCTTACGGAGTCCCCAGCATCCTCTAGGACGTAAGAGAAACTAAGAATTTACTTACCGATAATTCTATTTCTCGTAGTCCGTAGTGGATGCTGGGGACTCCGTAAGGACCATGGGGAATAGCGGCTCCGCAGGAGACTGGGCACAAAAGTAAAGCTTTAGAACTACCTGGTGTGCACTGGCTCCTCCCCCTATGACCCTCCTCCAAGCCTCAGTTAGGATACTGTGCCCGGACGAGCGTACACAATAAGGAAGGATTTTGAATCCCGGGTAAGACTCATACCAGCCACACCAATCACACCATATAACTTGTGATCTAAACCCAGTTAACAGCATGATAACAGAGGAGCCTCTAGAAAAGATGGCTCACTACAGCAATAACCCGATTTTTTGGTAACAATAACTATGTACCAGTATTGCAGACAATCCGCACTTGGGATGGGCGCCCAGCATCCACTACGGACTACGAGAAATAGAATTATCGGTAAGTAAATTCTTATTTTCTCTAACGTCCTAAGTGGATGCTGGGGACTCCGTAAGGACCATGGGGATTATACCAAAGCTCCCAAACGGGCGGGAGAGTGCGGATGACTCTGCAGCACCAAATGAGAGAACTCCAGGTCCTCCTCAGCCAGGGTATCAAATTTGTAGAATTTTACAAACGTATTTGCTCCTGACCAAGTAGCTGCTCGGCAAAGTTGTAAAGCCGAGACCCCTCGGGCAGCCGCCCAAGATGAGCCCACCTTCCTTGTGGAATGGGCTTTTACAGATTTTGGCTGTGGCAGGCCTGCCACAGAATGTGCAAGCTGAATTGTACTACAAATCCAACGAGCAATAGTCTGCTTAGAAGCAGGAGCACCCACTTGTTGGGTGCATACAGAATAAACAACGAGTCAACTGACTCCAGCCGTCCTGGAAACCTATATTTCCAGGGCCCTGACAACGTCTAGCAACTTGGAGTCCTCCAAGTCCCTAGTAGCCGCAGGCACCACAATAGGTTGATTCAGGTGAAACGCTGAAAACCACCTTAGGGAGAAACTGAGGACAAGTCCTCAATTCCGCCCTGTCCGAATGGAAAATCAGATGAGGGCTTTTACAGGATAAAGCCGCCAATTCTGACACGCACCTGGCCCAGGCCAGGGCCAACAGCATGACCACTTTCCATGTGAGATATTTTAACTCCACATATTTAAGTGGTTCAAACCAATGTGACTTTTGGAACCCAAAAACTACATTTAGATCCCAAGGTGCCACTGGAGGCACAAAAGGAGGCTGTATATACAGTACCCCTTTCACAAACGTCTGAACTTCAGGGACTGAAGCTAGTTCTTTTTGGAAGAAAATTGACAGGGCCGAAATTTGAACCTTAATGGACCCCCATTTCAGGCCCATAGACACTCCTGTTTGCAGGAAATGTAGGAATCGACCTAGTTGAAAATTCCTCCGTCGGGGCCTTACTGGCCTCGCACCACGCAACATATTTTCGCCAAATGCGGTGATAATGTTTTGCGGTTATATCTTTCCTGGCTTTGATCAGGATAGGGATGACTTCATCCGGAATGCCTTTTTCCTTCAGGATCCGGCGTTCAACCGCCCTGCCGTTAAACGCAGCCGCGGTAACTCTTGGAACAGACAGGGTCCTTGCTGGAGCAGGTCCCTTCTTAGAGGTAGAGGCCACGGATCCTCCGTGAGCATCTCTTGAAGTTCCGGTTACCAAGTCCTTCTTGGCCCATCCGGAGCCACGAATATAGTGCTTACTCCTCTCCATCTTATAATTCTCAGTACCTTGGTTATGAGAGGCAGAGGAGGGAACACATACACTGACTGGTACACCCACTGTGTTACCAGAGCGTCTACAGCTATTGCCTGAGGGTCCCTTGACCTGGCGCAATACTTGTCGAGTTTTATAAACATGTGGAAGACTTCTGGGTGAAGTCCCCACTCTCCCGGGTGGAGGTCGTGTCTGCTGAGGAAGTCTGCTTCCCAGTTGTCCACTTCCGGAATGAATACTGCTGACAGTGCTATCACATGATTTTCCGCCCAGCGAAGAATCCTTGCAGCTTCTGTCATTGCCCTTCTGCTTCTTGTGTCACCCTGTCTGTTTACGTGGGTGACTGCCGTGATGTTGTCCGAATGGATCAACTCCGGGTGACCTTGAAGCAGAGGTCTTGCTGAGCTTAGAGCATTGTAAATGGCCCTTAGCTTCAGGATATTTATGTGAAGTGATGTCTCCAGGCTTGACCATAAGCTCTGGAAATTCCTTCCCTGTGTGACTGCTCCCCAGCCTCGCAGGCTGGCATCCGTGGTCACCAGGACCCAGTCCTGAATGTGCGGCCCTCTAGAAGATGAGCACTCTGCAACCACCACAGGAGAGACACCCTTGTGCTTGGTGACAGGGTTATCCGCTGATGCATCTGAAGATGCAACCCAGACCATTTGTCCAACAGGTCCCACTGGAAAGTTCTTGCGTGGAATCTGCCGCATGGGATTGCTTCATAGGAAGCCACCATTTTTCCCAGAACCATCTCATTGATGTACTGAGACTTGGCTCGGTTATAGGAGGTTCCCTACTAGCTCGGATAACTCCCTGACTTTTTCCTCCGGGAGAAACACCTTTTTCTGAACTGTGTCCAGGATCATCCCTAAGAACAGAAGACGAGTCGTCGGAATCAGCTGCGATTTTGGAATATTGAGAATCCAATCGTGCTGCCGCAACACTACCTGAGATAGTGCTACACCGACCTCCAACTGTTCCCTGGATCTTACCCTTATCAGGGAATCGTCCAAGTAAGGGATAACTAAAATTCCCTTCCTTCGAAGGAGTATCATCATTTCGGCCATTACCTTGGTAAAGACCCGGGGTGCCGTGGACCATCCATACGGCAGCGTCTGAAACTGATAGTGACAGTTCTGTACCATAAACCTGAGGTACCCTTGGTGAGAAGGGTAAATTGGGACATGAAGGTAAGCATCCTTGATGTCCCGAGACATCATGTAGTCCTCTTCTTCCAGGTTCGCAATCACTGCTCTGAATGACTCAATCTTGAATTTGAACCTCTGTATGTAAGTGTTCAAAGATTTTAGATTTAGAATCGGTCTCACCGAGCCGTCCGGCTTCGGTACCACAACAGTGTGGAATAATACCCCGTTCCCTGTTGCAGGAGGGGTACCTTGATTATCACCTGCTGGGAATACACTTGTGAATGGCTTCCAAAACTGTCTCCCTGTCAGAAGGAGACATCGGTAAAGCCGACTTTAGGAAACGGCGAGGGGGAGACGTCTCGAATTCCAATTTGTACCCCTGAGATATCACCTGAAGGATCCAGGGGTCTACTTGCGAGTGAGCCCACTGCGCGCTGAAATTCATTGAGACGGGCCCCCACCGTGCCTGATTCTGCTTGTAAAGCCCCAGCGTCATACTGAGGGCTTGGCAGAGGCGGGAGAGGGTTTCTGTTCCTGGGAACTGGCTGATTTCTGCAGCCTTTTTCCTCTCCCTCTGTCACGGGGCAGAAATGAGGAACCTTTTGCCCGCTTGCCCACGAAAAGACTGCGCCTGATAATACGGCGTCTTCTCATGTTGAGAGGCGACCTGGGGTACAAACGTGGATTTCCCAGCTGTTGCCGTGGCCACCAGAGACAAAAGATAGATTGAAAAAGTAACTTGCGCCCTAGCTTCAGCTCGGCAGATCCCCAAAAAGGAGCACCACTCCTCTATAGATACAATATAAACAGAAAGAGGCGATCTCCCAGCGATGCTATGTGTAACTTCCTGATCCGTATGTGTTCCTGTTCCTCAGAAAAAGAACACAATGTGTAATATGTCCATTAGCATGTACTAGTGTTTCAACAGACTTCCAAAGTCACTCCTCTTAGTGACTGACCTGGGTTAAATGAGATGCATTCACATAACGGTTTCTTTAATACTGCATGCAATCGACCTTCATCAGCTTATCTACACCAGGCTTACCTTTATTATAAGCCCTATATGCGTTAAAAGGTATCTTTTCCGGTCTCTATGTCTGGACCTTTGTTGTCTCCACTCAAATGGATCCCAATGACAGCGAATAGTAAAAAATATGTATTTATTAAAAAACAAAAATACCCACCAACATTGTGGGAAATATAAAAAGACTTGAACAATAAAAACAAAACACTATACAAGGTACCCAATATATAAGACCAAAAAACCACTTCCAATGATACCGGTAGGATGGATGGGGGTAAACATTCTTAATTTTTGAGGATGAAGAAAAAGTTACCCACAAAATGCCGCCAACCACCATGGAAGGGTCTGGTCCAGGGTCCCCTTGTGGAAAACCAACGCGTTTCGGATAAAATCCTTCCTCAGGGTATGTATTGGAAGTGGTCCCCTCGCCTTTTTATACCTGACTGACCATATCACATGACGACCCTGGCCAATCAGGTTCCACTATTCCCAAATATATATAAAAATCTATCATATTCTTTCACAATTACCATACAATTATGATTCATAACCATATAGTCCTATTCAGCTGTCAACATTTGTCAATATCTAAAAAATTACCTAAAAGAAATACTATTTCCATTTAATTGGTAGGGATGAAAGTCCGGAATGGATTGCAGGAGTGGTTCATTATAAATGATATCCATTACTGCTCCCGGATGTCCGTATCCACAAATTCCTGGTAAGCAAATGGTCATGTGTCCCCGCGTACTTCCGTCCACCGGATGTCCGTGTTCATAACGCATACTGGTCTCCTTGGAGACCGCTTGTCACTTTTCCCCGCTATCCGCGGTCCGTCACGGCCGGAAGTTGTTATCACGTGATACCTCTTACTTCCGGTTATTGAACCGCAAACACGGAAGTCCACACTCGCCGTGTTGAGCCGCACAGCGGTAGCGTTATACTTCCATATAGGGTTAGCATGGAAAAAAGCAAAAGTGTATGTCAGTACATTTATATTAAATCATAGCCCTCCTTTCTGATAACACTACATATTCTCTATATTCTTTTATACTTATTGAATAACACTGACAATCTCGATGGGTATATCCCCAAGCCTTAATTACTTATGCCTTTACTAAAAATGTATTCAATTTTATATAGTCTATATTATTAGAAAGATACCAAAACCATAATTCTTATTAATATGTCTTCTTTATTCCCATATGTATGTTTTATCATATCCTACCTCATTTAATTAGACAAAGAGGGGGAAATCTACAGAAACCACTTGGTTTCAAAATCTAAGTTTAAACCTTTAGGATGGAGTGTTCTTAGTTCGTAAATTTTTCTCATTTCCGCCCTCGCCAATCTGTCCTCATCATCATTCTTTCGCCAATTAGATTGAATGCTTAAAATGGCACAAAAACTCACAAGATGGTTAATATTACACTCATGTGTACTTTTAAAATGCTGGGACACGCTGTGTGTTTCAAGGCCTTTCTTGATATTTCGGACGTGCTCTGCCATCCTTACCTTGAGTGCCCTTGTCGTGCGTCCCACATATTGTGTACCACATCGGCACTCTAATAAATATACACAGTTTTTAGTAGAACAAGTGAGGAACTGTCTAATTGGATATACCACATTTGTTTGTAGGGACTTATATTCAGTTATTTTACTCCCATTCCCCTTACAGTGACGACACATGATGCATATACCACATCTATAAAAACCTTTTGATTTTATCCTAGTCTGCATTTTTGGGGCCATCACCACACTGTTCACCACATTCTCTTTTAAATTTTTGGCTTTCCTATATATGAAGCTTGGCCGATTTGATATATGCTCTCTTAACATCGGATCTCTATTTAAGATATCCCAATGTCGCCTGACAATCTTTTCAATCTGTACGTATTGGCTATTGAAATCGGTAACAAAAGATATTCCCCTAGTACTGAAGTCGTCCTTCTGTTTACCTTTATTAGCCTTCAAACAAACATCCCTATCCAGACGTGTACCTTGATCCCTAGCTGTTCTTATTATCTCCTGATCATATCCTTTTTGTTGTAACTGATCCTGCAGAATGTTGGCATGTTTTTCATATTCCCTAATATCTGTACAGTTTCGCCGAATACGGTGGAACTGACTTTTGGGGATACTGTGTAGCCAATTATGGTGGTGATTACTAGTATAATCAATAAAGGAATTACAGTCGGTCTTTTTAGTGTAATTACTAGTTTTTACCATACCATCCTCCACATAAATCCGTAAGTCGAGGAAATTGACCTCGATTTCACTTATTTCAAACGTGAGTTTTATATTATATGGATTATCATTTAGGTGAGTACAAAAAGCCTCCAGACTACTATGATCACCCCCCCACACAAAAATGATGTCATCGATATAGCGATTCCAAGACACCAGACTGGCGCCCAGTTGGTGGCCATACCACACCGCCTGCTCCTCCCAATATGCCATAAATAAATTGGCATAACTGGGCGCCAGTCTGGTGCCCATCGCCGTACCCGTAAGTTGTAGATAGAAACTATCCTGAAACCAGAAAAAGTTATTCTTCAAAATGAGGGAAATGCCATCTAAAATGAATCCTTTCTCATTTTCATTGGTCCCTACTTTGTCCAGAAAGAACTCCGTGGCAGCTAACCCATGTTCATGCTCAATGATGGTATACAACGATTGCACATCTGCTGTAACCATCAAAAAACCTGGCTGCCACTTCACTTTCATCAATTTATTAATAATGCTTATAGTATCTCTTAAGTATGACTGGGTCGATTGGACTATTGGTTGTAGTAAACCATCAATTACTTGAGACAAATTGGAAAGACATGAATCTATACCGGCGACAATAGGGCGCCCAGGAGGTTTTTCACTATTTGAAAGACCGACCCCAAATAACTCCTCCCCTTAATAAGGCAATACTTCCAAATGCCGTTTGGAATCCGCATCACCTGACCACTGTTGTGTCCATAACCCTCTACTGGTAGAAATGGACAACGCACTTAGACTTGATGCCAGTCGGCAAATATTCCGCTGTGCATCACGCATATATAGAAATGCATCTTTTAAATGCTCTATAGGCCATAATATACTGTCCCTATCTAGGGTATCAATATTTTCAGTCAGGGAATCCGACCACGCCAACCCAGCACTGCACATCCAGGCTGAGGCGATTGCTGGTCGCAGTATAACACCAGTATGTGTGTAAATACCTTTTAGGATGCCCTCCTGCTTTCTATCAGCAGGATCCTTAAGGGCGGCCATCTCAGGAGAGGGTAGAGCCCTTGTTCTTACAAGCGTGTGAGCGCTTTATCCACCCTAGGGGGTGTTTCCCAACGCACCCTAACCTCTGGCGGGAAAGGATATAATGCCAATAACATTTTAGAAATTATCAGTTGTTATCGGGGGAAAACCACGCATCATCACACACCTCATTTAATTTCTCAGATTCAGGAAAACTACAGGTAGTTTTTCCTCACCGAACATAATACCCCTTTTTGGTGGTACTCGTATTATCAGAAATGTGTAAAACATTTTTCATTGCCTCAATCATGTAACGTGTGGCCCTACTGGAAGTTACATTTGTCTCTTCACCGTCGACACTGGAGTCAGTATCCGTGTCGGCGTCTATATCTGCCATCTGAGGTAACGGGCGCTTTAGAGCCCCTGACGACCTATGAGACGTCTGGACAGGCACAAGCTGAGTAGCCGGCTGTCTCATGTCAACCACTGTCTTTTATACAGAGCTGACACTGTTACGTAATCCCTTCCAACAGTTCATCCACTCAGGTGTCGACCCCCTAGGGGGTGACATCACTATTACAGGCAATCTGCTCCGTCTCCACATCATTTTTCTCCTCATACATGTCGACACAAACGTACCGACATACAGCACACACACAGGGAATGCTCTGATAGAGGACAGGACCCCACTAGCCCTTTGGGGAGACAGAGGGAGAGTTTGCCAGCACACACCAGAGCGCTATATATATACAGGGATAACCTTATATAAGTGTTTTTCCCCTTATAGCTGCTGTATCTTTAATACTGCGCGTAATTAGTGCCCCCCCTCTCTTTTTTAACCCTTTCTGTAGTGTAGTGACTGCAGGGGAGAGCCAGGGAGCTTCCCTCCAACGGAGCTGTGAGAGAAAATGGCGCCAGTGTGCTGAGGAGATAGGCTCCGCCCCCTTATCGGCGGCCTTATCTCCCGTTTTTCTATGTATTCTGGCAGGGGTTAAATTCATCCATATAGCCCAGGAGCTATATGTGATGCATTTTTTGCCATCCAAGGTGTTTTTATTGCGTCTCAGGGCGCCCCCCCCCAGCGCCCTGCACCCTCAGTGACCGGAGTGTGAAGTGTGCTGAGAACAATGGCGCACAACTGCAGTGCTGTGCGCTACCTTGTTGAAGACAGGACGTCTTCTGCCGCCGATTTTCCGGACCTCTTCTGTCTTCTGGCTCTGTAAGGGGGCCGACGGCGCGGCTCTGGGACCCATCCATGGCTGGGCCTGTGATCGTCCCTCTGGAGTTAATGTCCAGTAGCCTAAGAAGCCCAATCCACTCTGCACGCAGGTGAGTTCGCTTCTTCTCCCCTAAGTCCCTCGATGCAGTGAGCCTGTTGCCAGCAGGTCTCACTGAAAATAAAAAACCTAAAACTAAACTTTTCACTAAGCAGCTCAGGAGAGCCACCTAGTGTGCACCCTTCTCGTTCGGGCACAAAAATCTAACTGAGGCTTGGAGGAGGGTCATAGGGGGAGGAGCCAGTGCACACCAGGTAGTTCTAAAGCTTTACTTTTGTGCCCAGTCTCCTGCGGAGCCGCTATTCCCCATGGTCCTTACGGAGTCCCCAGCATCCACTTAGGACGTTAGAGAAATATGGGTAAATGCCCACCCCCACACATTTACCCGTGTTTTTAGAGCTAGTGGAAAAGGGGTAGCCCCCCGCTGGATCCGCCACTGGGTACCGCTGAGGTAATCTGGAGTCTCTCCGGAGGAGCTGCGCGTCCCTGAAAGTCAGCGTCTGTGTCCACTGCAGAGGGAAATTGGCGCTGGTGAGCTGTTGGATCCGCTCATAGTGAAGCCCCGCCCCTTAATGGAGCGCGGTCTTCCTGCTTTTTTATACTAACTGAGGTTATTTTGTGCCTAAAATGGAGTCAGCACCCTTTTAAGTCTGTAATGCCAGTCTGGGTACTGTGTATACATATAGTGTACTGAGACTCAGTTCGCCCCCTCAAAAGCGGTGCGTCTGCACTATGTAGTGCATCTGGAGACCCAGCCGCCCCATGTAGAAGCCGTGCGTCTCTGTACCCTCATGCCGCCATAATGGCCGGTGACCCGCTAACCGGGACACCGGCTTAGTACTCACCACTCTTCTTTCTTCTGGCTCTGTTAAGGGTGGCGGCGTGCTGCCGGAATGTATGCTCGCCGTGGTGGGGCTTGCGAATAGTTCCCTCAGGAGCTAGTGTCCTGTCAGCGGGGAACAGGACCATTAACCCTTCAAGAGGTTGGGCCATTCCCCCCCCAAGTCCCACAAAGCAGGCAAGCTGATGCCCTCCAGTCCTGCCTGAAAATAACAAACAGATAAAATAAATGCCGAAAACTCTTCTGGAACTTCCAGCGACGTGACCTGCTCCTCTGGGCACATTTTCTAAACTGAGTCTGGTAGGAGGGGCATAGAGGGAGGAGCCAGCGCACACTATCAAATTCGTAAAGTGCCCAAGGCTCCTAGTGGACCCATCTATACCCCATGGTACTAAATGGATTCCCAGTATCCCCAAGGACATAAGAGAAATTAAAGGAAACTCTCTGGAGCCCCAGAGAAATGCACCCGGCTCCTTGGGCACATTTTTCTAAACTGAGTCTGGTAGGAGGGGCATAAAGGGGAGGAGCCAGCACACACATACACACCCTAAAGGTTTTAAAGTGCCAGGCTCCAGTGGACCCGATCTATACCCCATGGTATTAAAGTACAGAACCCCAGTATCCACTAGGACGTTAGAGAAAGGGGTATTACATGGTCTGCCACAGGAGGCTGCCTAGTGTTTAGCCTGCCAGATGTACTTACCCTTGCATACCTCCAAACATGACCCTCTCCAGGAGGGACAGAATGCTCTGCTCCTGGACTTCTCTCTTAATTTATACTTGCCATCAGGGGTTAAAGTGAGCCGGAACGGGGCGGAACTGCGTTCCCTCAGTTCCACTTGGAGACGGGACGCAGTTCCGCCTCCTCCAGCTCACATAACCCGAGGTGTCCCGGCACCGCAGGGAGATGACGGGCGCCCGCTGAAATTGTGTTACCAGCGGGTGCCCGTCTCCCTCTCTATAGCAGAAGCCGGCGGCAGGAGCTCAGTACTGAGTTCCAGCTTCCGGCACTGTCACTGTGCGCTATGGGAGAGACGTCATGACGTCTCTTCCATAGTGCCGAGGAGCAGGTGCCAAGAGAGGACTGCAGCGGTCTGGAAGCGGGAGCGGGGCTCTGTGAGTAGTGTGATTTTTGTTTTCTTTCTTAGTGTAACGGCACATCTACTGGGGGCAAACTACCGGGGAGGCATCTACTGGGGGCAAACTACTGGGGGGGCATCTACAGGGGGAAAATTAGTGGGGGGCATCTACAGGGGGAAAATTACTGGGGGGCATTACTACTGGGAGGGAAACTACTGGGGGACATTACTACTGGGGGGTCATCTACTGGGGGCATTACTACTGAGGAGCATCTACTGGGGGCAAGCTACTAAGGGGCAAACTACAAGGGGGCAAGCTACTGGGGCAAACTACAAGGGGGCAAGCTTCTGGGGGCAAACTACAAAGGGGCTAACTACAGGAGGGCATTACTACAGGGGGCATAACTACAGGGGCATTACTACAGGGGGCATTACTACTGAGGGCTAAACTACAAGGGGGCCATAACTACAGGGGCTAAACTACTGGAGGCTAAACTACAAGGGGGCAAACTACAGGGGGGGCATTACTACTGGCGGCTAAACTACAAGCAGGCAAACTACTGGGGGCATTACCACTGGGAGGCTAAACTACATGAGGACTAAACTACTGGGGGCATTACTACTGGCGGCTAAACTACAAGCAGGCAAACTACTGGGGGCATTACCACTGGGAGGCTAAACTACATGAGGACTAAACTACTGGGGGCATTACCACTGGGAAGCTAAACTAAAGGGGGGGTAAACTACTGGGGTAATAACTGCAGGGGCATAACTACTAGGGCTAAACGACTGGGGGCATTACTACAGGCAACATTATACTACACAGGGGCATTACCATTAAGGGCATTACTACTGGGAGCCCTACTAATGAGGGCATTGTAAAGGGGGCACTTCATAAGGGGCATCACTCCTGGGGACATAAGGGGCACTACTATTGCGGGCATTGCATAAGGGGAACCACTATTATGGGGTCTATATAAGGGACACTACCACTGTGGGCACTAGCAGTACAGTGGACATTGCATAAGGAGCACTACTACTGCGGGCACTGTATAAGAAGCGCTACTGCGGTGGGCATTATGGGGGTCATTCAGAGTTGATCGCTAGCTGCCTTTGTTCGCAGCGCAGCAATCAGGCTAAAAATCGGCACTTCTGCGCATGCTGTGCACTGCGCACGCGCAAAATACTTTCACAAAAGCCGATGCAGTTTCACACAAGGTCTAGCGACGCTTTTCAGTCGCACTGCTGATCGGTGAGTGATTGACAGGAATGGGGCGTTTCTGGGAGGTAACTGACCGTTTTCCGGGAGTGTGCTGAAAAACGCAGGCGTGTCAGATACAAACGCAGGCGTGCCTGGGGAAACCGGGGAGTGGCTGGCCGAACGCAGGGCGTGTTTGTGACGTCAAAACAGGAACTAAATAGACTGAAGTGATTGCCAGGTAGGAGTAGGTCTGGAGCTACTCTGAAACTGCTTGAAAATATTTTGCCGCCGTTCTGCGATCCTTTCGTTCGCACTTCTGCTAAGCTAAGATACACTCCCAGAGGGCGGCGGCTTAGCATTTGCACTGCTGCTAAAAGCAGCTAGCGAGCGATCAACTCAGAATGAGGGCCAATGTGTATTACGGGGTGCTACTACTGTGGACATTATTACTATTGTATGACCACTCCCCTTTCTTTTTGAGACCATGCCCCCTTTTTACAGTCCATCATCTCTCTAGGACCACTTTAAGCACTGCTTGCCATCACCTGTAGTGAAACACCTTTCTTATCCATTAACCTGTTCAGCACAGGTGCAGTCAATCATAAATTAAGAGAAAAGTCCATGAGCAGAGCATTGTGGGGCAGATTTATTAAGCCTGGTGAAGTAATAAAGTGAAAGGTGATAAAGCACCAGCCAATCAGATCCTAACTGTCATTTTTCAAACCCAGCCTGTAACATGAAAGTTAGGAGCTGATTGGCTGGTTCTTTATCACCTTCCACTTTATCACTTCACCAGGCTTAATAAATCTCCCCGTGTCTCCTCGAGAGGGTCATGTTGGGAGGTATGCCCTTGTCCTCCGCCTTCCCTGCCATAACAGTGTATGTGCTCTGCTATGTATGCTGTGACTACATTATATATTGCCGGAACTGATTTGCCTGTTACAGGTTGAGTATCCCTTAACCAAATTGCTTGGGACCAGAGGTATTTTGGATATCGGATTTTTCCGTATTTTGGAATAACTGCATACCATACATAATGAGATATCATGGTGATGGGTCCTAAATCTAAGCACAGAATGCATTTATGTTTCATATACACACAGCCTGAAAGTAATTTTAGCCAATATTTTTTTATAACTTTGTGCATTAAACACAAAGTCTACATTCACACAATTCATTTATGTTACATATACACCTTATATACACAGTCTGAAGGTCATTTTAGCCAATATTTTTTATAACTTTGTACATTAACATTAAACAAAGTGTATCTACATTCACACAATTCATTTATGTTTTATATACACCTTATACACACAGTCTGAAGGTCATTTAATACAATATTTTTTAATAACTTTGGGGTCGATTCTATTCGGCAACTAATGAATAGCGCCGGGAATTAGCTCCCGACGCTATTCAATTCAGCAACTAGTTACGTCGGCGATGTCCCGTTCTCGCCGACAAAACAGGTTGAATTGTCGGGAGAACGGGCATTCTCCGACTTAACTCTATGGCGCGAGGCAGATTCCCGACAGAATCAGCCTCGCGCCGGCCGCGAGGCAGCACTTTTGTCGGGTTTTTTCTCTCATCCCCCGGGGAAGAGAGAAGAATTCCCGACAATTGCAGGTAATTAGTTGCTGATTTGAATAGCGTCGGGAGCTAATTCCCGGCGCTATTCATTAGTTGCCGAATAGAATCGACCCCTTTGTGTACTAAACAAAGTTTGTGTACATTGAGTCATCAAAAAACAAAGGTTTCACTCTCTCACTCAAAAATGTCCGTATTTCGGAATATTTGGATATGGGATACTCAACCTGTATCTGTATTTTTGTTTTCTGTGAGGCCGTGTACATTACTAAATAAATAAATGAATGCATATATGCGCACCGTAAGTAGAACATGTGGCAGCCATGCGGCGAGAGCGCTTCCGGCCGCCTGATGATGCCATACCCTGAGAAGAACAACTCTCTGGCGCTACTACCTAAGCTACGGCATGACTCGTGAGGCATGAGCTAAGGCGCCGGCAACAGCGGCAGCCTCTCCCTCACATGCACGGAGCACGGCGTTGCTAAGGGGCTGGCTGATAGTACATACTGCCTGCCTGCGTGCGTGCGTGCGTGTGTGTAAACAGCTGTCACATAGACGCTCTCCGCAGACACCTCCATCACACATGTGACGCGGCAGCATGGTGGGGAATCAGCATCAGGCTGTGACGTACCCGTCGTTTCCCAGCCTATTTACTCCATCTGTACGATTCCATTTCCGATTGGCTATAAGTTCTGCTGACAGCACCGTCTCTAACAGGAGATGACCCTGCTGCTGAGTCTGTGCCGCTAGGCATGCCGGGAGTGGTAGTCCTTTCCTAATGGAGTGCGGCGGAAGGACGCGCGCGATTGCCCTGCACGAACTACAAGTCCCGTGGGGCTGTGTGGCCGCCGCTCCTGGCTCCCCACCGGAGAGATGACTAGTACAGCATGTTGTACCGTGCTCTAGCGCCAGCTGAGTACCTGCTCCGGGATCACAGGCGGTGAGGGGGGAAGAGTCCGGGCTGCGGATCTGCAACTTCTTTCACCAGGTGCTTCTGGCCACTGTGAGTCCTTTATTCCCCCCAGTTTCATGTGTGCCAGGGTCATGCCTGTGCTCTCTGCTCCATATGGATTAGTGCACCCATAGTTACATCGTGCAGTTCTGGGCCACAGGTGCTGTGCAGTGTGACACCTCTATGGCTGGGAAGTGGAAGCTTCCTTTTTTTACCTAGTTTCTACATTCCATGTATACATAACAGAGTATACTTTACTAGTCAGCAGCTGCTGTATGTGTTGCTGGGAGTGTGTTTCTCTTTACTTTGTATCCCAGTGGGCAGCATGTTATACATTTACATGTTATGCTTTTGGCATAGTATCAGTATAATACTCTTCTTATTGCTAATGAGTGTAACAGCCAGAAAACCGCTCTGGTCAGGGGGGGCATCGTTATTGATCTGTATAAGCTTCCTATACCCTTCACGCTTGTCTTTAATATCCTTTCTTGTTCACTGGGGCTGTCACAGTTCTTAGTTTCAGTTGTCATTGTGTATAAATCAGAACATGTCTGTGGACACAGTAGTTTACCATGCATAGTTCTGTGGGCCTGATTCAGAGTTTTATATGCAATCCCCGATGGCCTGCTTACAACTCCGATGGTAGGTGGACTGCGCATGCGCACAACAGGTACTGTGAGATGGCTCGTAGTGGCCCCAAGCCGCATGTGGCTTGGGGGCCGCAACGTGAACCGTTTTCTAAAACGAGGGTGTGTTGCCCCCATTCTGTATGCTTACCGAGCAAGGCTCTGCGTCTTCCAACACAGGTTTCCTTGCCCCCGCAGAGGCGTCTATTTAGATGGCCAGTGGCTGTGAGCGTCACAACTGATGTCACGATTGTGAAATGTGACGCATGTTATATGGTGTGCAATACTGTACAACTATGAATCAGACTTGTGTCTTTTCTGAGAGCAGCAAAAACAAACCAGTCCCTCGTACTGTGTATAGGCTTTAATGGAAAAACCTGGATTGAAGCCAGAAAGATGGCGTGTGTCTTATCGGCAGCTAGTCCCCTCGCATGTTCGCTGTGTTCGCCACGCTTTGGGCCCTTTGGCTCGCCACAGGTTCTGTTTCCAATCAGTTGGTGGCGTGGTTCCACCAACATTATGGGAATATTGAACTGGTGTCGGGATTCCGACTGTCGGTTTAATGCCAGCTGTTGGGATTCTGGCATCTGTCTCCTAAACGCCGGGATCCCGACAGCTATTGATTAGATTGCATCCCGCTCAAGGAGATTTTCTTAGCAATACATTACAGAAGTCTGACGTGGTATACCTATTTCGTAATATGTCCATGTCTTAAATGATTTATTTGTTAACTATTTATATAACACACATTTTGCAGCACTTTCCAGAGAATATTTCAGTCATTTACATCAGTTCCTGTTCCAGTGGAGCTTACGCTCTGTGTTCCCTGCCACATGGATACACACTATTGTTCTTATTCTGTCAGAAGTTAATTAACCTACCCATATATTTTAGGATTGTGTGATAAATAGTACGCAAATGTGTGGAGAATAACTAAAAGTTTAGTTGTGTACTGGTTATGCTAAGGATCGCACCACTTCTTTTGTGAAAGAGCTGTTTATACATCTAGACATGTGATGCAGAGGTTGCAAAATTAATTTAACTTGATGTTAACAAAAAACAACAACAAATCAAACCCCATGTATAAACAGGTTTGTGTATTGTGGGTTTTTACAGTTTTTCTAAGGTTTGAGTTGGGTTTCAAGTGCGTTTGTCCACTGGAGACATTAGGATGTGTTTTTTTGCATGATAAATGCAATCTGAATCTTGTGACCATGAATATTCTTTGTCACAGCTGTAAATTTTTTCTTAGTATACACTGGTGATTGCAAACCATCTGTGAACATAGAGATCATTATTGGACCATAAAATAAAACAAAAATTCAAGGAGGAGCCAGTGCTTGTCCATGTGTGACATTAGTCGGGTACACACTGGGCGACCTCCCCTAGTTGGCAATCTGCGCTATATCGCTGATTGCACTGGCAATCTCCCCTAATTAGCATACACACTGAACGATATTGATGAATATCGTTGTGAGACGTCATCCCCTGCACTCCCCAAACATACAGCTCAACAATATCGTTAAAGTTGAGCTGCGTGTTCGGTATATAACGCCTGAACGAGAACGACCGCAGCTGCGCGCATCGTTCATCCATACACACTGGACGATAAGAACGATAGATCTTGTAAAAAAGACCGTTATCGTTCATATTGTTCTCTGTTCACGCCCAGTGTGTACGGGGCTTTTGGGGCTTTACATTTACCATAAAAGTCAACAATACACCTGACACAGAAATGTGTATAGCTTGTTTTATATGTTTTAAAGGGTTGGGTGACCGTCGATTGGGATCCTGGTGGTCAGCATAGCGGCCGCCAGAATGCCAGCAGGGGGGTGATCGCAACAGAGCCCCTTGTGGGAACACCCCCGAGTGGGAATAGCCCAGGGCCCCCTTCCGTCATTCTGGTGGTTGGGATCCCAGCGTCTGTATGCTGACCTACGGGATCCCAACCACCGGTATCATGACTACAGTACATCCCGTTTTAAAACAGTCACACTTTAGCAATAAAAGTTTGTTTTCTTTTTTTAACTGTTTACTACTGTTAATACGGTGATAATGCTAACTATTTATCTTATAACATTCACAATAATGGGTAAGAGACACAGTACGCAATTGGCGTATGAGGTACCGTAAGGGTACGTACTTAGCGTAGCATACGCTCGGCCGTGATCGAGACGCACATGCGACACGCTCGTTCACAGCTTAATGCGTGGTGTCGGGCACACTATAGGCGGTTGACTACCGTAATGCTACGCTACCAGCGTAGCGGACGCTCGAGACCACAAGGAGGTCACGAGCGGCGCAGACGCTCACAGGAAGACAATCCGTAAACCTTGAATGTAACACACCGAAAGGATACTCTTATGCTGTAAACCTTGTACTGAAATACTGTAGCAATATAACGCTGCTTAACCTTGTTAATGCTAAAGCTGCTTGAGCGTTTGAGACGCTCCTATTACCTTCTGCAATATAATAAACACACGATACCTTGCTAAGGTTCCAACACCTTTACTAACAAGCTTTTAGTTATATTGAAAAGGGGAAACAGTTTGCAAGTCATACACTACAAGCTAACATATAATTCTAACCAATATCTAGACAGAAATATACAATAGCGTCACAAACTTATACTATAACAGAGAGAGGGAATGGCCAATACAAACAGAGAACAAGTTGGTTTGCAGAGAATTACTTACACACACTGGGAATGATCGCTGCGCAGCTTTCTGGTACCAGCTCCGAGTTAGTCAAGATGAAAACCGTTTGTGGAGAGTGAGAGAGCTGCCCAGGCTGGCTGATCTTATATACACTGCGTACAGTATACTACAAAGGGACCTATAATCTCATTGTTCATTATACGCAGGAATGTCTCTCTGCATCATAACAAAAGGTCATAGGTTAGTTTGAACAGGTGGGCTGCGACTATATCAAACTGCTCAGGTGGGAGGGAATCTGAAGATTCCCGCCGCATGGGTAATGAATCGCAAATATAGTAAATGTCCAGAAAATACTAATGGCCATAACTATGCGCAGGAGCGATTAATCTTTACCTAACCAGCACCGGATTGTTTCTAATAAAATGTTCTTTAGTTAGGTACCAGACACAGCTGTTCAAACCCTGTCTGACCCTTCGTACCATACAAAGAGGAATTCCTCTGTCCAGCGACCATTTACATTAAACAAACTTACAGTCATTATTAAGGGGAACATTATCTATAAAACATACTACAGGTTGAGTATCCCATATCCAAATATTCCGAAATACGGAATATTCCGAAATACGGACTTTTTTGCGTGAGAGTTAGATAGTGAAACCTTTGTTTTTTGATGGCTCAATGTACACAAACTTTGTTTAATACACACAGTTATTAAAAATATTGTATTAAATGACCTTCAGGCTGTGTGTATAAGGTGTATATGAAACATAAATGAATTGTGTGAATGTAGATACACTTTGTTCAATGCACAAAGTTACAAAAAATATTGGCTAAAATTATCTTCAGGCTGTGTTTATAAGGTGTATATGTAACATAAATGCATTCTGTGCTTAGATTTAGGTCCCATCACCATGATATCTCATTATGGTATGCAATTATTCCAAAATACGGAAAAATCCGATATCCAAAATACCTCTGGTCCCAAGCATTTTGGATAAGGGATACTCAACCTGTATTTGGTTTTATTTAACGATTGAGTCGCCCGCTAGACGCACACAAACTCTACCGTAAATGCACATACCACGCGCTCGAGCGCATGGCCAAGGCGCCATCACGCGGCTGCGAGTATCCGCACGCACGGGAGAGAATGTGCACGTGCAGCAGGCACGCGCATAGAGTGGATATATGGCAACGTGTAGCATGATATTTTTCCGACTTTGACAGTCCACCCTTTGGCAGTCACCAATAACTGCCACTTCCTAAAACAGTTCAAAAAAGAAAAATATATGTCATATGTAAATACATTTCTATGATTAGGTAAGGGAGAAGAGGATCAGGTGGGAAAAAGTTATGACCTAGTGAGATAGTAGAAGCATGTGTGTATGAATCCATGTTTGAGGGGTCATGTATCATCGTGCCGTACGTGTTTTAGATCAAGCTTCGAGGTATTGCGAAGTATACATTTGAATTCCTTCTTATCCCGTATTACGGGTCTGTGGATGGGCTGTCAAACTTTACCGAGCTCTTTTCGGCTTTTAGTTGTAACAAAATGGGGGAGCACATTTTAGTTGATGATACATGATTGGGGAGATATGTGAGTGCTGATATCTGTATCTATATTCCCTATCGACTATGTGTGTCATTACCTGAAGGTTGTAGAAATGAAGATAAGAAGCAATTATGGTAAATGCAGTCATAAACTATGTGAGTTTAATATACATTTGCCGATTGAGGTCTTGTCTTGTGTCTTGTCTCGATGTACATGTTGACTGTAGTCTCCCGATGCTTTTGCTATAAATGGTGAGCAAAAAGCTTTCTCAATGTCCATAGACTTACAATCTTTAAAGTATTGGGCTATCGTGAAAGTTAAAGTCACTAGGGATATTGGGGGTCTATGGCATTGTCCATCAATGGTCTGTATAAAAGAGGTTGTCAAATTCTTCTTCCAAGCGGATGTCTTTGTACCTTGGAGGAAAACAAAGGAGAAACGGGTGAAAGAAACGGACCGTGGAATCACATTTTCATCACAACATTGTCTCTATCGTTTGGTCATACATCAAATTAGTCGTTGTTAGTACAGTGTCCTCGCTCCTTAGACCCATCACCCTGGTATTACTTTTACGCTTCGCTAAAACCCGAACGCTTCTAAATATCAGGCCAACTAATATGACGACTCCCAGAATACACAAAAGAAATTTCCCTACATCCATAATAATACCTTGGGCCCATTCTCCTAAGCCCGAGAACCAATTTCGTGGGTTCAACCATGACACCCAACTGGTCAGCTCATTACCCACAGCAGCGAGTGTGAGATTGTGTTTCCTTCGAAACTCCCACTTTAATTGTAAAATGTCATCCATCTTTTGGTCTATGACCTCGGCTGGGTCCTCCGTGCTGTTTGTAATGTACGTGCAGCACTTTATTCCATATTGAGTTGCCAGGGTAACACAATACCCGCCTGTCACAGCTGTGAGGTAATTGAGAATCATCCTATGCTGAACCAGTTCTGTTTTGTAGGCTTGTAACTCTTTCCCAGTGTACCTGAATGTGTCGTCATACATTTCGGTGATATTGTCTAATAAATTTGCAAGCGCAGATTTATATTTATAATTTATCACTCCTCTGGCGGTACGAGTGATATCTAACGCGATTAGGAATTGAATCCCGGTGGATTCATGGATCAGGTCAGAGGCCGGATGCTCTGTTCTCTCTATCAGGTGCCGTTTAACGATGTGCTCGTAATGAGTGTGAGTATAAGGAGCTTGGGCACTGCGGTGAATATCTTTCATTTTGTTATGGGTTACAGTCATTACTTCAGGCAGTACTTTTCCAATATAGCACAATCCCTCTGAGTTTGGGGCAAGCCACTTATACGCCTTCCTCCCGCATATGAAATATGCATCATCGGGGAGAACATATGGGACGGAGTATGACATTATCATGTTACAAATTTTCCATGTGAAATCTCCTAACCCTAATTCTCCCATCTGTTTAGTACACGTATCAGTTTGTACGATCTGTGCACAGTATCCTGGTGATACCTCTCCAACTCGCATGGTCCTACTTCCTAAGGTGTACCTATACCGGAAAAATTTCCTATGGTCGGCTATCTGGCGTATAAGTTCTGTGTCTATGGGCATTCTGTCGGGTCTGTATGAAAAGGTCATGGTTTGATTACTCCATGACACTTCCCAATTTCCCGGCTTTCGGGGATTGGAAATGTTAAAGCATACTAAAGACCTATCCACATGATATTGGTGGAGCTTCAAACTAGGAGGACTAGAGATATTAAACCTCTTGTCCACCGGCCTCCCACCACTTAGCTCAAGTACCTCTCCTACAGTTAATGGGAATGGTACTAGTCCTGATTTGCTATGGCCTTGAGGTACTTGAGAGCATACCCAAAAGTCTGTCTGATTTAACACTTTACCCACTAAGGAGTGATAGTCACTCAATGGATGCCGGTCCATGTGGACATTAAAACTGGACTGACATTTCTTTATGCACCCATCCTCAACTATATTGTCACAATGCCTACAGATGCAGTTCTTTTCAGCTAACAATCCTTCACAATTCCTTCTATTGTCAATGCTACCAGATCGTTTTCTGATACTCGCCTTTACTCGGAGATTATGTTGTCCTTGGAAATCTACGCCTGCATCCTGGTCATCAGAACCCATTCCCGATCCTTTCTCGACCTCCATGGTACTCTCACCGAAACAGACTGCTCTGGTCAACATCATGGTCAACAGGAAAATCCGGATCACAGTCTCTTGGGGCAAGTCTATCTTAGAGGAGTAAAAGGAGAGAAATAAGAAGGGGGAAAGGAAATAGGAGGGAGGTGGGAACTGGAGAAAATAACAAATGGGAAAAAGAAATCTGGCTCGACAAGCTTCCGGTCTTGTTGTTCTCAGCGCTCAGGTGTCATCTCAATCCTCCCTGAACAGACACTCTAGTGATACAACCTCTACCGTCTGTTCTTTATCACGGGACCTCTCTGGGTCAGTGACCTTTTTACAATGAGACGAATGGACCCAAGTCTCTCTCTCGGCAACCTTCAAAGCAGTTGTGCTGGTCAATAAGACTTGATATGGTCCTTCCCATCTGTCAATAAGGCAACCTGAGCGTAGAAAATTCCGTATCATTACATAATCCCCAGGTTCAATGTCATGACAATTACTGTCTGGCAAATCAGGAATCGCCAACTTTAGATTATCATTCTGATTCCTCAATTGCTTACTCATCTTAACCAAGTACTTTACGGTTACTTCATTGTTACATTTCAAATCATCCTGGGGGTTAATCATAACATGGGGTTGTCGACCAAACAGAATTTCAAAAGGAGACAGATTTAGAGGGGACCTGGGAGTGGTTCTGATGCTGTATAGTACGATTGGCAAAGCTTCAGGCCATAACAGTCCTGTTTCAGTCATTACCTTGCTCAATTTATTTTTAATAGTGCTGTTTACTCTTTCCACCTTCGCGCTCGCCTGGGGGCGGTACGGAGTATGCAGCTTACTATTAATTCCCATCAACTTACACATTGTTTGAAAGACTTCACCTGTGAAATGGGTACCCCTATCACTTTCAATTATTCTAGGGATACCGTACCTACACACAAATTCCTGCACAATTTTCTTTGCAGTAAATACAGCGGTATTTGTGGCCGCGGGAAATGCTTCAACCCAATTTGAAAACACATCAATACAGACCAAAACGTACTTTAAATTTCTACAAGGTGGTAATTGTATGAAATCAATCTGTATTATCTGGAAAGGGCCATCTGTCTGAGGGATATGGGATAGCTCTGTCGGTATTGCCTTTCCGATATTCTTCCTCAAGCAGGTGAGACATGTCATTGCTCTTTTACCCACATGGGAGGAAAATCCTGGGGCGCACCAATAAGCTCTTACTAGCTTACACATTCCTCCTTTGCCTAGATGAGTCTGCCCATGTGCTGCTTCCGCTAGACTTGGAAGGTATGCTCTGGGTGCCACTGGCTTACCATGTCCATCTGTCCAGAGTCCTGAGGACTCCTGGCCATATCCATTTGATCTCCAGACTGCCTTTTCCTGTGGGGAACACAAATTTTGCATTTCACACAATTTCTGTGTGTTTACAGTATTAAATACCATCAGTCGTGTACTATCTGTTTGTATGGGGTTACCGGCTGCTGATTTAGCAGCTTCGTCTGCTCGGCTGTTACCAAGTGATACCGGGTCTTGGCTATATGTGTGAGCTTTACACTTGATAACAGCCACTCTGTCGGGTTCCTGTATCGCTGTTAGAAGTCTTTTGATGTGGGCTGCATGCGCTATGGGTGTGCCAGTTGCCGTCATGAAATTTCTGAGGCGCCATAGGGCTCCGAAATCATGGACTACTCCGAAGGCGTACCTAGAATCTGTGTAAATATTGGCTGACTTGTCCTTAGCCAATTCACATGCTCTGGTTAGGGCAACCAGTTCAGCAACTTGTGCTGAGTGAGGTGGGCCTAGCGGTTCTGCTTCTATGGTACCTTGGTCATCTACGACTGCGTATCCAGTACACAAGTCTCCCGAGTCCGTCTGTCTCTGACAACTACCGTCAGTGTAGGAGGTAAAATCTACATCTTCCAGTGGGTTGTCACTGATGTCAGGCCTTGCCGTGAAATTTTGGGTCAAATATTCCATACAATCATGCGTGTCATCCCCTGTATTAAATCCTCCTTCACCATCACTCTCATCCTCCACCCTTTGTGCCTGTCCAGGCACACCTGGGAGATACGTTGCAGGATTTAATGCGCTGCATCTCCTTATGGTGATGTTTACGGGGGCCATCAATGCCAATTCCCATCTTGTAAACCGCGCTGATGAGATGTGTCTGGTTTGGGCAGAATTCAGTAAGGCTGACACTGCATGTGGTGTATGAATTGTGAGGTTGTGTCCTAGCACTACATCTTCGCTTTTTGTGACTAGCAATGCTATTGCTGCAACACTTCGCAAGCATGTGGGGAGGGATCGCGCTACCGTATCTAGCTGAGCGCTATAGTAGGCTACCGGCCTGCTGGCATCACCATGCTTCTGGGTTAAGACACCTGCTGCGCACCCAGCACTCTCTGTTCCGTACAGCTCAAAGGGTTTCCCATAGTCAGGCATACCTAATGCTGGTGCCTGCGTTAGGCACTGTTTAAGTCTCTCAAATGCCATCTCAGATTCGTCTGTGTGCGAAATCCGATCAGGTTTGCTTGATGAGACCATCTCCTGCAAAGGTAAGGCCAGTATGGAAAAACCTGGGATCCAGTTACGGCAATACCCACACATTCCTAAAAACGTTCTAATCTGTTGCTGGGTTTGTGGCAGGGTCATGTCACGAATTGCTTGAATTCTATCAGCGGTAAGGTGTCTCAGTCCTTGTGTTAGACAGTGCCCCAAATACTTCACACGGGTCTGGCTTAGTTGTAACTTGTCCTTGGAAACCTTGTGTCCTGTGTCTGAAAGATGAAACAGGAGTTGTTTCGTATCTCTCAGGGACGCTTCCAGTGAATCTGAACACAGTAGTAAATCATCCACGTACTGGATCAATACTGATCCACTCTCTGGTTGGAAAGACTGTAAACAATCATGCAGAGCTTGTGAGAAAATACTTGGACTGTCTATGAAACTTTGTGGTAATCGAGTCCAAGTGTACTGAACTCCTCTGTATGTGAATGCGAATAAGTATTGACTGTCAGGGTGCAGAGGTACCGATAAGAAAGCGGAGCAGAGGTCAATCACAGTGAAAAATTTGGCAGTGGGAGGGATTTGCATAAGGATGACAGCTGGATTTGGCACTACGGGGAATTGACTCTCAACTATTTTTATTGATCCCTCTTAGATCCTGCACTAATCTGTAACCCCTCCCCCCACTCTTTTTAACAGGGAAGATGGGACTATTTGCAGTGCTAGACGTCCTTACCAGAATGCCCTGTTGTAGCAAGCGCTCTATTACAGGGAAAACTCCTAACTCCACCTCCGGCTTCAGAGGATATTGTGGGATTTTTGGAGCTATCCTACCATCTTTTACTTGCACAACTACTGGGGCTACGTTTGCCATCAATCCAGTGTCTTGTCCATCCTTGGTCCAAAGTGATTCCGGTATCTGGGAAATCATTTCCTCTACCTTGGACGGACACCTATTTACAACAACAGTGTGTGACATTAATCTTGTTGGGGAGTCTAGCATATCCTGCGCTTCCTGAGCGTGGTTTTTGGGTATGTCCAAGAACACACCTTCAGGAGTACAGTATATGACGCATCCCATTTTGCACAGTAAATCTCTCCCTAGGTGGTTAGTCGGAGCCGATGCAGCCAGCAGAAAAGAATGTTTGGTATGCAAAGGCCCTATCGTAATCTCTGCAGGTTTGCTTAAAGGGTAGTGCTGTACTACTCCTGTTACTCCCATGGCTGGAATTGTTTTACCAGTGGTTCTCATGCCCACGGTCGAATTTATCACTGACTTGGCCGCCCCCGTATCTACAAGGAAATTTAGAGATTTACCAGCTACATCAATTGTGACCTCGGGTTCACTTCCAAGGTTCGCAATTAATTTCACTGGCTGCAGATTACAGGTGTGGCCTCGCCCCTATGGTGCGTGGGGGCCTCCCTGCATTGCGCTGGCAGCTATTACCTGTGAAAGGGGTAAATGGGATCTATCAGTGACTTGCCAGTCTCTTTTTGGTGGATACCTTTTTGTTTCCCCTGCGTGTGGCTCATAACTCCGTCTCTGCGGTCCTTGATCCCAATTTCGTGTGTCATGTCGTTGTCTAGGGGGTTGATATGATTTTTGTGCATTCTTTGATCTACAGTCTCGTGCATAGTGTCCCTCTTTATGACAGAAATAACAAGTTACCACATTTGACTTACCCACAGGGGTCTGAGATTTATACTGAGGTGGCCTTGTGGTCAGGGCCTGTATACTTACGGCCATTAACTTATCACTCTGCGACTCCCTGTGTCTGGTGATATTCCAATCATGATCAATAGCGGCCTCTCTCAAAGTAGCCACCGACAGACCTCGCTAACATGGTTGGGTGGTCTGTACCCTCGTCCTCAATACTTCCTTTAAACCATCCATTAACACAGATACTGCTACTTCTCTATGATTCACATTTTTCTTTATTGTCTTCTATGCCTGTATACTTAGCCATATCCTGTAGTGCCCGATGAAAATAATCAGCTGCTGTTTCTCCCTCTTTCTGTTTGATGGAGAAAATTTTGTTCCATTTGACAACAGCTGGAAAATACTCTTTTAACTGTAAATTTATTCTCTTTACATTATCTTGGTTGTAAACATCCGTAAGTGGTACATCTTCATCTAATTTACAGTCAGCTAAAAATCTTGCTGAGTCGACATTGGAGGGTAAACATGCCCTCAGCAATATCTGCTAGTCTTTGTTATTGGGCTCCACAGTATTTCCTAGCTCTCTAATGTATTCCTGGCTTGCAACTAGATCTTTCCTAGGATCAGGGAATTCAGACACCATTGATCTTCATTCCATTCGGGAAAAGGGGCAGTGCATGGCGATGTGTCTGAGAGGAGTGACTCCTGAAGTGTCAGTTTTCCCATTTGGCACTGCAATTACCCTAACGGGATTAAGTTCAATAACATCATTCTGAGTAGATTCTACAGCATGTGGTGAAATGGTTTCAGCATATTGCATGGTGCCGTACTTACCAGTTGATACGATCTCACCTGTCCCTCCACTAGGGGCCTTTGATACTAATCTTACGGGTTGGGCCGTGCCCACTGTTGTTTCTGCTATGGTGGCTGCTAGAGAGAGTGCCGATATTGTTGTTGGTTCATCCTCTTGGTCACAATCCTGGGGAAAGTTTAAAACGGGGTACAGCTTGCACGGGTTAACATTAGCATCAACAATCTTGGTTACATTAGTCTTAACATTTATACAGTTACTAAGTGCATGTTTATCATTCACCAGTGTGCCATTCTCTGCAACCACCTTCTCTCCCGTTATGTATGGTGGAGGTGGCGCGGTGGCTATCAGTTTTCTGATAGGGTTAGATCCACCCGCTTGAGCCAATCCTCTTTGTATTTCACTTTCCTGTTGCCATAACTGTAAATAATCATAATGTTTGATCCGTCTCTTTGCAGATTTAATGAGACATATCCTTCTCCTTAGATTCTGTAACACCTCGGGACTAAGACTGCCTACCCATGGGAACTTTTCCCCATCGTGCACAGTCATTCTTTCCCATTCATCGCACAAAACTTCTGTGTGTGAACCGTATTTCTCACACATTACATACATTGCCGACCCGATTGGTCGGTTTACTAAGTCAACCCGAACCGAGGTTGATCGCCCCCTACCTGAACAACTGGCCCCCATCTTTGCAGGTGTTGCATTCACTACCTCTGACCTTCAAATCAGGGTCTTCAGCGAACCCTTACAAAAACCAAGATGTCCGGGGTAGGCCGGCGGCGGAAGTTTACCGAGTACTCCACTCACTCGCCCACGTCGACAAATACGCCCACACACTGCCCTAGCGATGGCGTACTCGACCTAGGGCCCCTGCGATCTGAACCTCTATTTACTGGAACATGTGGGTGTGATCCGAAGAGCACTTAACCCTTTCCAGTAACTATTGGTTGTTGGATAGTTCCCAAGTGACCAGCGAACTTCCCTTAAAATAAAAAAAATTGACACAAATCACGTTAGAATGTACAAATAGCGTTTATGACCCCTCTAGCGTACGCAAATGGTACTGGGTCAAGTTACTAACTAATGCACACAATTACGTGCGGTACAATCGTTCTGCACATAAGCAACTAATCTTATGTGCGGAGCGACCAGTGGAATCGAAAATTGTGGCTGCGAATTCCTTCAGCCTGAGCTTAATGGCCTATATGGGTACCGCACCAACCCTTTCTGGTGTTGTGCTCTTTTACTCTTTATCTATAGCGGACTTCTTAGTCTGCTGTACCTGGACCTCCTGGTCTGTCTGGACCTCCTGGTCTGTGCTACAGTAGACCTCCTGGTCTGCTATACCCTAATGCTCTTTTTTAAATGTTTAACAAGAGATGCCTCCCAAGCCACCGTGCAGTCACTTACACGTATGTACCTTCACGAGAACTCGATGATTTCCTTTGGTTCAACCCCAAAAATTAGAAACTTATATATATGTATACATACTCTTTCACCTCATATACTCTTTACTTTCGTTTCTGCGCAGAAATCCCTTTCATTCAGTATCGCAGGCTAATCCCGAGGAGTTACAACTAGAGAAGGATCTATTAGCTTAAAATTTTGGACACTGAGATCGATTTGCGCTATTATCGCGTTGCCTCCTTATCGCCTAACTAAAACAATACTATCGTGTGATTTGTATTATGTGGGCGTACCCAGATGCTCCGTTGCGTAATATACGCTCCGTGCGTCGGCCCTTGCGTCGCGTACACTAGTCCCGCCCTTTGTTAGAGACACGTGTACGCCAGCCAGGTATATCCACAGAAATACAATTTAACACGTTTATATCAATGTAGATGATCTTTAACTGTAATCATCTACCGAACACCACACCAAACTTCCTTGTATCTTAGGCAAGCCGTGCGCGTGTATTACAAATTACTCCTTAACGTATTAATATTACTTTTAACTACCAATCGCAACACATCTTTCTCAGCACGTTATCAATTGTGAAATGGCAAACAGGAAAGTGATATGTGAAAATACACAAATGAAAAGAAATACAGGTGTGTGCGTGTGTACGCAAAACAGAAATAAACAGTTTTTAAAAGACACTAGCGTATTGTTCTTACCTCCGGTTCCGGATTCCACCAGCACTCCTTCAACGTAGCGAAACGGACGCTTATCTAGCCAGCACTACTGTATCCCGATACGAAGGGATACTGCCTTCCCGCCCTTGCTGACAGATAAAGTCTGTGTTCGCTAGTGCGGATATGTGGAGGACGGACGAGCCGCCAATTGATAATGCTAACTATTTATCTTATAACATTCACAATAATGGGTAAGAGACACAGTACGCAATTGGCGTATGAGGTACCGTAAGGGTACGTACTTAGCGTAGCATACGCTCGGCCGTGATCGAGACGCACATGCGACACGCTCGTTCACAGCTTAATGCGTGGTGTCGGGCACGCTATAGGAGGTTGACTACCGTAATGCTACGCTACCAGCGTAGCGGACGCTCGAGACCACAAGGAGATCACGAGCGGCGCAGACGCTCACAGGATGACAATCCGTAAACCTTGAATGTAACACACCGAAAGGATACTCTTATGCTGTAAACCTTGTACTGAAATACTGTAGCAATATAACGCTGCTTAACCTTGTTAATGCTAAAGCTGCTTGAGCGTTTGAGACGCTCCTATTACCTTCTGCAATATAATAAACACACGATACCTTGCTAAGGTTCCAACACCTTTACTAACAAGCTTTTAGTTATATTGAAAAGGGGAAACAGTTTGCAAGTCATACACTACAAGCTAACATATAATTCTAACCAATATCTAGACAGAAATATACAATAGCGTCACAAACTTATACTATAACAGAGAGAGGGAATGGCCAATACAAACAGAGAACAAGTTGGTTTGCAGAGAATTACTTACACACACTGGGAATGATCGCTGCGCAGCTTTCTGGTACCAGCTCCGAGTTAGTCAAGATGAAAACCGTTTGTGGAGAGTGAGAGAGCTGCCCAGGCTGGCTGATCTTATATACACTGCGTACAGTATACTACAAAGGGACCTATAATCTCATTGTTCATTGGACACAGGAATGTCTCTCTGCATCATAACAAAAGGTCATAGGTTAGTTTGAACAGGTGGGCTGCGACTATATCAAACTGCTCAGGTGGGAGGGAATCTGAAGATTCCCGCCGCATGGGTAATGAATCGCAAATATAGTAAATGTCCAGAAAATACTAATGGCCATAACTATGCGCAGGAGCGATTAATCTTTACCTAACCAGCACCGGATTGTTTCTAATAAAATGTTCTTTAGTTAGGTACCAGACACAGCTGTTCAAACCCTGTCTGACCCTTCGTACCATACAAAGAGGAATTCCTCTGTCCAGCGACCATTTACATTAAACAAACTTACAGTCATTATTAAGGGGAACATTATCTATAAAACATACTATTTGGTTTTATTATTTAACGATTGAGTCGCCCTCTAGACGCACACAAACTCTACTGTAAATGCACATACCACGCGCTCGAGCGCATGGCCGAGGCGCCATCACGCGGCTGCGAGTATCCGCACGCACGGGAGAGAATGTGCACGTGCAGCAGGCACGCGCATAGAGTGGATATATGGCAACGTGTAGCATGATATTTTTCCGACTTTGACAACGGGAAGCAGTCAATTGACCACCTGTTGGGATCCCGACGTTCGAATCCTGACACCAGTTGAAATACTGGCGGTCGGAGTCCTGACCGCCGGCTGGTTACCCCTCTTGGGTGGTGGTCCACGCCACCACCCGGAGGGGTATAGAAACCTGTAGCGACCTAAGGACGCCACCAGGCCCGAAGCGTGGTGAGCGGACACTCTGCTCTCGCCGCCGGGATCACGGCATCGGTCTCCTGACTGACGGGATCTCATACTGATCCCATTAATACTTTGTACGATGCCATATATTGTTTATAATCCTTCTGATACAGTTTGGAATGCTATTCATGAATTTCACTGTTTCTCTTTTGTCTTCATCCTTATGCCATATTTGGATAAGTTCTGTGAGCCTAGTCTTGGTGTTGATCATCTTCTTTTTTTCTTTACATTTGGGAAGGTAGTGTTCCCCCCCCACCCCCCAGGATTTTTGTGGGGCAGGGAAATGGTGCGTGCGGCATTGGGCACCAGGCGGGCTGTTTTAGCAGGGTGCCGCAAAAGGGGCATGGCACATTTTTCCCTTTTCTCTTACGTCCTAGGGGATACTGGGGTCCATGTAGTACCATTGGGATATAGACGGGTCCACTAGGAGCCTTGGGCACTTCAAGAAATCAATAGTGTGAGCTGGCTCCTCCCTCTCTGCCCCTCCTACCAGACTCATTTTAGAAAATGTGCTCGGAGGAGCCGGTCACGCTTATGGAAGCTCCTGAAGAGTTTTCTGCATTTATTTTCTGTTTGTTATTTTCAAGCAGGGCTGGTTGGCACCAGCCTGTCTGCCTCGTGGGACTTAGGGGTGGGGAACGGCCCAACCTCCTGTAGGGTTAATGGTCCCGATCCCCACTGACAGAACACTGAGCTCCTGAGGAAACCATTCGCAAGCCCCACCACGGCGAGCGTACATTCCCGCAGCATGCAGCCACCCTTAACAGAGAAAGAAGTTAGAAGAGTGGTGAGTACTATGCCGGCATCCCGGTTAGCGGGTCACCGGCTATTATGGCGGCATAAGGGTAGAAGCGCAGCTCTGAGTGCAGGCTTCATCTCCAGGCTCAGATCAGCATTGCTGCACCGCTATGAGGGGCGAGCTGAGCCATTTTTAAACAACTTCCCACACTGGCACAGCGCTTACAGGGGCTCTGACCCACTATTAAGCACCAAAATCACCTCAGTCAGTATAAAAAAAACGGGAAGACCGCGCGCCATTGAGGGGGTGGGGCTTCACTATGAGCGGATCCAGCAGCTCACCAGCGCCATTTTCCTTCTGCAGCTTACACAGACAGACTGGCATGTCCACAAGGACTCCGAATTACCTCAGCGGTACCATGGGGTCATAGCAGGGAGGGGGGGGGAGCAATATTGGAATACTAAGCCCTATTAAGGGTACTTAGTTTGCGACCCAGCTAATCTTGGCATTAGCTATAAGGGCGCAGTGTGGCTGGCTCCATCATACTCTGGGTCTCCCTAGAGGGCTCTGTGTGGGTTAACTGTGCTTGCAACCTTTCTCCTGTGTAGGTGTGTTCTTTCACATTTTACAATGTCAAAGGAATGTGTCTCATGCACGGCAGAGTGTTTTTCTTCACCAGGGGATCACTACAGTGTACTCAGGACAGTATACATTATCAAGCTAGTGGGTCCGAACCAGTATGGTTGGATTCATTGAAAGGGATGATCTCAAATATTTCACATAAATTGTCCCAAAATGAGAGAGAGACGCAATACTTAAGACAGTCTATGGATGACCTGAAGAATAGAGATTCAGTGTCCATACCAGCGTCTCGGAACGCTACCATTTGTCCACAAAAGCATACACTGGCCCAAATCCTGCAGGCTGATGATGATGATGTATCAGACGCAGAGGAGGGTGAGGGGGTGCAACTGTCACAAGGAATACAGGCCCTGATAGAAGCTATTAGAGACGTCCTGAACATTCCTGACAAAGTGACAGAGGAAGATGAGGAATCTTATTTTAATGTAAAAAAGAAATCCTCTGCTACTTTCCCTGCATCTAAGGAATTGAATTCCCTATTTGAAGCAACTTGGGTAAATCCTGACAAGAAGCTTCAGATCCCTAAAAGGTTACTGGTATCCTTCCCTTTTCCTCAGGATGATAGAAAAAAATGGGAAAACCCACTGATTGTTGATGCATTGGTATCTCGGTTGTCACGTAAAATAATCTTACCTATCCCGGGGGCAGCCTTCTTAAAGGACACGGCTGATCGCAAGATTGAGGCCACTCTCAAATCTCTGGGGGTAATTCCAAGTTGATCGCAGCAGGATTTTTTTTTTAGCAGTTGGGCAAAATCATGGGGGTAATTCCAAGTTGATCGCAGCAGGAAATTTTTTAGCAATTGGGCAAAACCATGTGCGCTGCAGGGGGGGGGGGCAGATATAACATTTGCAGAGAGAATTAGATTTGGGTGGGTTATTTTGTTTTTGTGCAGGGTAAATGCTGGCTGCTTTATTTTTACACTGCAATTTAGATTGCAGATTGAACTCACCACACCCAAATCTATCTCTCTCTGCACATGTTATATCTGCCTCCCCTGCACTGCACATGGTTTTGCCCAACTGCTAAAAAATTTCCTGCTGCGATCAACTTGGAATTACCCCCCATGTGCACTGCAGGGGAGGCAGATTTAACATGTACAGAGAGAGTTAGATTTGGGTGGGGTGTGTTCAATCTGCAATCTAATTTGCAGTGTAAAAATAAAGCAGCCAGTATTTACCCTGCACAGAAACAAAATAACCCACCCAAATCTAACTCTTTCTGCACATGTTATATCTGCCTCCCTTGCAGTGCACATGGTTTTGCCCAATTGCTAAAAAAAAAATCCTGCTGCGATCAACTTGGAATTACCCCCTCTATACACAGCTGCAGGGGTGGCCCATAGACCCACTATAGCATGTGCATGGATCACTAGGGCCATTGCAAAATGGTCAGGTAACCTAATTGAGGGGTTAGATTCCTTACCCAGAGGGGAGATAGTTTTACTCCTACAGCATATACAGGACTCTGCAAATTTTATGGTGGAGGCCATAAAAGAGAGAGGCTTGCTCCATGCACGCACCACGGCCTTGGCAGTATCAGCACGCAGGGGCCTATGGCTACGTCAGTGGACTGCGGATTCCAGAAAATGTGTGGAAAGCCTACCATTCACAGGTGAGGCCCTGTTTGAAGATTAACTGGATACGTGACTACCCAAGGCTACGGCGGGTAAGTCTACATACCTTCCTTCCGCAGCCCCCCCAGCTAGGAAGACCTACTCTGCTCCAACTCTGCAGTCCTTTCAGACAGCAAAATTTAAAAATAAAACCAAAGGTTCTTCTACAGCCTTCAAAGGCAATAGTGGTAAACCCAGAAAACAAGCAACTGCAGGTTCAGGTTCAGAACTCAGGTTCTGTTTCCTCAAAGCCTTCAGCATGATGGTGGACCGCACTGCCTGGAAGACAGGCAGGTGGGAGCCCGATTAAGATATTTCAGTCACATATGGGCGACATCATGCCAGGATCCCTGGGTCAAAGAGTTCATCGCCCAGGGGTACAGACTGGAGTTTCAGTAACTCCCACCTCACAGATTCTGCAAATCAGGCTTACCAGCTTCTCTGGAGGCAAGTATAATTTTACAGGATGCAATTCAAAAACTGGTGCAGATTCAGGTCATTGTTCCAGTTCCACCTCAGTTACAGAAAAAAGGTTATTATTCCAACCCGTTTGGTACTGAAACCGGATGGTTCGGTAAGACCCATTTTAAACCTCAAGTCACTGGACCCGTATTTCTGGGTGTTCAAATTCAAGATGGAGTCTCTGAGAGCGGTGATTTCAGGTCTGGAGGAAGGGGAATTCTTGGTGTCTCTGGATATCAAGGATGCGTACCTTTTATATCCCAATCTGGCCGCCTCATCAGGCTTATCTAAGGCTTGCATTACAGGACTGTCGCTACCAGTTCCAGGCCCTGCCATTTGGCCTCTCCACAGCACCGAGGGTGTTCACCAAGGTAATGGCAGAGATGATGTTTCTTCTCCGCAAACAGGGAGTGAACATAATCCCGTACCTGGATGATCTGCTGATAAAGGGAGCAGTTGTTGGACAACATTGCCCTCTCAACTCGACTACTCCGGGATCACGAGTGGATTCTGAACCTACCAAAATCTCACCTGGAACCAACACGGAGGCTTCCGTTCCTGGAGATGATACTGGATACGGAGGCTTTTTCTATTGGAAAAGGCATTGGTAAACCAGTCGATGGTTCGGGATGTTCTAAAACCAACCCGGATATCGGTGCATCTATGCATTCACCTTCTGGGAAAGATGGTAGCTGCTTACGAGGCGCTGCAGTACGGAAGGTTTCACGCAAGGTCTGCTGGATCTGTTGGACAAATGGTCCGGATCGCATCTCCACATGCACCAGAGGATATGACTGTCTCCAAAAGCCAGGATTTCTCTTCTGTTGTGGCTTCAGACTTCTCATCTGACAGAGGGCTGAAGGTTTGGGATTCAAAATTGGATTCTGCTAACCACAGACGCAAGCCTCAGAGGTTGGGGCGCAGTCACCCAGGGGGAACACTTCCAAGGAAAATGGTCAAGTCGGGAAACCATTCTTCCAATCAACATTCTGGAACCAAGGGCCATATACAACGCCCTTCTACAGGCATCAGATTTTCTTCAAGATCATCCCATCCAGGTTCAATCGGACAATGTGCCGGCGGTAACGTACATAAACCGACAGGGCGGAAAGAAGAGCAGAGCTGCAATGTCAGAGGTAACAAGAATAATCCTCTGGGCAGAAAAACACGCTGTGGCGTTGTCCACAATCTTCATTCCGGGAGTAGACAACTAGGAAGCAGACTTCCTCAGCAGACACTACTTCCACCCAGGAGAGTGGGTGCTTGACATGTCGGTGGGGAATTCCATGGATCAACATGATTTCCTCTCGTCTCAACAAGAAGCTCAGGCGGTATTGTTCCAGGTCGAGAGACACACAGGCAGTGGTGGTGAATGCTCTGGTGACTACATGGGTCAGATGGTGTGTGTGTGTGTGTGTGTGTGTGTGTGTTTCCACCACTTCCATTGATCCCAAGAATTCTCAAAAGAATAAAAAGGGATTGGCCAAGAAGGGCTTGGTACTGTGGCCTCTACCACCTCGAGAGGATCTTCTGCAACAGGAGCCATTCATCTATCAAGGCTTACCACGGCTACGTTTGACGGCATGGAGGTTGAGCATCAAATTCTATCCCGGAAAGGCATTCCGGACAGGGTAATTCCTACCTTGATCCAAGCCAGAAAAGGGGTAACGTCTGAACATTACCACCGTATTTGGAGAAAATACGTCTCTTGGTGTGAAAACAGGAAATTTCCTGCGGTGGAGTTTCAACTGGGACGTTTTCTGCTTTTTCAGCAGTCAGGTGTGGATGTGGGCCTACGCCTGGGATCCATAAAAGTCCAGATTTTGGGGGTAATTCCAAGTTGATCGCAGCAGGATTTTCTCTATCGTCCTTGTGGATGCTGGGGTTCCTGAAAGGACCATGGGGAATAGCGGCTCCGCAGGAGACAGGGCACAAAAAGTAAAGCTTTCCGATCAGGTGGTGTGCACTGGCTCCTCCCCCTATGACCCTCCTCCAGACTCCAGTTAGATTTTTGTGCCCGGCCGAGAAGGGTGCAATCTAGGTGGCTCTCCTAAAGAGCTGCTTAGAGAAAGTTTAGCTTAGGTTTTTTATTTTACAGTGAGTCCTGCTGGCAACAGGATCACTGCAACGAGGGACTTAGGGGAGAAGGAGTGAACTCACCTGCGTGCAGGATGGATTGGCTTCTTGGCTACTGGACATCAGCTCCAGAGGGACGATCACAGGTACAGCCTGGATGGTCACCGGAGCCGCGCCGCCGGCCCCCTTGCAGATGCTGAAGTAAGAAGAGGTCCAGAATCGGCGGCTGAAGACTCCTGCAGTCTTCTAAAGGTAGCGCACAGCACTGCAGCTGTGCGCCATTTTCCTCTCAGCACACTTCACACGGCAGTCACTGAGGGTGCAGGGCGCTGGGAGGGGGGCGCCCTGGGAGGCAAATGAAAACCTTTTTTGGCGAAAAATACCTCACATATAGCCCCCAGAGGCTATATGGAGATATTTAACCCCTGCCAAGATTCACTAAATAGCGGGAGACGAGCCCGCCGAAAAAGGGGCGGGGCCTATCTCCTCAGCACACAGCGCCATTTTCTCTCACAGAAAGCCTGGAGAGAAGGCTCCCAGGCTCTCCCCTGCACTGCACTACAGAAACAGGGTTAAAACAGAGAGGGGGGGCACTGATTTTGGCGATATTGAGATATATATAAAGATTATATAAAGATGCTATAAGGGAAAACACTTATATAAGGTTGTCCCTATATAATTATAGCGTTTTGGTGTGTGCTGGCAAACTCTCCCTCTGTCTCCCCAAAGGGCTAGTGTGGGTCCTGTCCTCTGTCAGAGCATTCCCGGTGTGTGTGCTGTGTGTCGGTACGTGTGTGTCGACATGTATGAGGACGATGTTGGTGAGGAGGCGGAGAAATTGCCTGTAATGGTGATGTCACTCTCTAGGGAGTCGACACCGGAATGGATGGCTTATTTAGGGAATTACGTGAGAATGTCAACACGCTGCAAGGTCGGTTGACGACGTGAGACGGCCGACAAACTATTAGTACCGGTCCAGGCGTCTCAGAACACCGTCAGGGGCGTTAAAAACGCCCATTTACCTCAGTCGGTCGACACAGACACAGACACGGACACTGAATCCAGTGTCGACGGTGAATAAACAAACGTATTTCTCATTAGGGCCACACGTTAAGGGCAATGAAGGAGGTGTTGCATATTTCTGATACTACAAGTACCACAAAAAAGGGTATTATGTGGGAGTGAAAAAACTACCTGTAGTTTTTCCTGAATCAGATAAAATAAAATGAAGTGTGTGATGATGCGTGGGGTTACCCCGATAGCAAATATTGGCGTTATACCCTTTCCCGCCAGAAATTAGGGCGCGTTGGGAAACACCCCTTAGGGTGATAAGGCGCTCACACGCTTATCAAGTGGCGTTACCGTCTCCAGATACGGCCGCCCTCAAGGAGCCAGCTGATAGGAAGCTGGAAAGATATCCTAAAAAGTATATACACACATACGGTGGTTATACTGCGACCAGCGATCGCCATCAGCCTGGAGATGCAGTGCTGGGTTGGCTTGGTCGGATTCCCTGACTGAAAATATTTTATTCATATAGAGCATTTAATAGGATGCATTCTATATATATATGTACGTGAGATGCACAGAGGGATATTTGCTCTCTGGCATCAAGATAAGTACGTTGTCCATATCACCCAGAAGATGTCATGGACACGATAGTGGTCAGGTGATACAGATCCCATACGGCACATGGAAGTATTGCCGTATAAAGGGAAGGAGTTAGTTGGGGTCGGTCCATCGGACCTGGGGACCACGGCAACAGCTGGGAAATCCAACCTTTTTACCCCAAGTTACATCTCAGCTGAAAAAGACACCGTCTTTTCAGCCTCAATCCTTCCTTTCCCATGAGGGCATGCAGGCAAAAGGCCAGTCATATCTGCCCAGACATAGAGGTAAGGGAAGTAGACTGCAGCAGGCAGCCCCTTCCCAGGAAAAGAAGCCCTCCACCGCGTCTGCCAAGTCCTCAGCATGACGCTGGGGCCATGCAAGCGGACTCAAGGTGAGGGGGTAGTCTCAAGAGTCTCAGCGCGCAGTGGGATCACTCGCAGGTTGACCCCTAGATAGTACAAGTATTATCCCAGGGGTACAGATTGGAGAGTCGAGACATCTTCTCCTCGCAGGTTTCTGAAGTCTGCTTTACCAACGGCTCCCTCCGACAGGGAGGCAGCATTGGAAACAATTCACAAGCTGTATATCCAGCAGGTGATAATCAAAGTACCCCTCCTACAACAAGGAAAAGGGTATTATTTTTCCACACTATATTGTGGTACTGACGCCAGACGGCTTGGTGAGACATAGTCTAAACTGAAATCTTTGAACACTTACATAAAAGGTTCAAATCAAGATGGAGTCACTCAGAGCAGTGATAGCGAACCGGAAAAAAGGGGACTATATGGTGTCCCTGGACATCAAGGATTACCTCCATGTCCAAATTTGCCCTTCTCAACAAGGGTACCTCTGGTTCGTGGTACAGAACTGTCAATATCAGTTTCAGACGATGCCGTTTGAATTATCCACGGCACCCCGGGCCTTTTACCAAGGTAATGGCCGAAAAGATGTTTCTTCAAAGAAAAAAGGCATCTAAATTATCCCTTACTTGGACGATATCCTGAAAAGGGCAAGTTCCAGAGAACAGTTGGAGGTCGGAAGAGCACTATCTAAAGTAGTTCTACGACAGCACGACTGGATTCTAAATATTCCAAGAATCGCAGCTGTTTTCCGACGATACGTCTGCTGTTCCTAGGAATGATTCTGGGCATAGTCCAGAAAAAGGTGTTCCTCCGGGAGGAAAAAGCCAAGGAGTTATTCGACCTAGTCAGAAACCTCCTAAAACCAGGCCAAGTATCAGTGCATCAATGCACAGGAGTCCTGGGAAAAATGGTGGCTTCTTACGAAGCGATTCCATTCGGCAGATCTCAGGGGATTTGCTGGACGAATGGTCCGGATCGCATTTTCAGATGCATCAGCGGATAATCCTGTCTCCAAGGACAAGGGTGTCTCTTCTGTGGGGGCTGCAGAGTGCTCATCTTTTAGAGGGCAGCACACTCAGCATTCAGGACTGTGTTCTGGGGACCACGGAAACCAGCCTGAGAGGCTGGGGAGTAGTCACACAGGGAAAAAATTTCCAAGGAAGTGTGGTCAAGTCTGGAGACTTCTCTCCACATGAATATACTGGAGCTAAGGGCAATTTACAATGCTCTGAGCCTAGGAAGACTCCTGCTTCAAAGTCAACCGGTGCTGATCCAGTAGGACATCATCATGGCGGTCGCCCACGTTATCAGACGGGGCGACACAAGAAGCAGGAGGGCAATGACAGCAAGGATTCTTCGCTGGGCGGAAAATCATGTGATAACACTGTCAGCAGTGTTCATTCCGGGAGTGGGCAACTGGGAAGATTTCCTCAGCATAAATGAATTCCACCCGGAAAAGTGGAAACTTAATCTGGAAGTTTCCACATGATTGTAAACCGTTGGGAAAGACCAAAGGTGGTTATGATGGCGTCCCACCTGAAGCGCCAGGTCAAGAGACACTCGGGCAATAGCTGGGACGCTCTGGTAACACCGTCGGTGTACCAGTCGGTGTATGTGTTCCATCCTCTGCTTTTCATACCCAATGTATTGAAAATGATAGGAAGGAGAGGAGTAAGAACTATACTCGTGGCTCCGGTTTGGCCAAGAAGGACTTGGTTCCCGGAACTTCAAGAGATACTAAGAAGGGTCTTGATTCGGCAAGAACCGTGTCTGTTCCGGGACTTACCGCAGCTGCGTTGACGCCAAGGCGGGTGAACGCCGGATCCTAAGGGAAAGAGGCATTCCGGAAGAGGTCATCCCTTCCCTGGTCAGAGCCAGGAAGGAGGTGACCGCACAACATTATCACCACTTAGGTGAAAATATGTGCCAGGGTGTGAGGCCAGGAAGGCTCCACGGAAGAATTTCAACTAGGTTGATTTCTACATTTCCTGCAAACAGGAGTGTCTATGGGTCTCAAATTGGGTCCATTAAGGTTCAAATTTCGGCCTGTTGATTTTCTTCCAGAAAGAAATTGGCTTCAGTTCCTGAAGTCCAGAAGTTGTTAAGGGAGTACTGCATATACAGCCCCTTTGATGTCTCCAGTGGCACTGGGCGATCTCGACGTAGTTTTGGGATTCCTAAAAAATCACATTGGTTTAAACAACTCAAATCTGTGGATTTGATATATCTCACATGGAAAATGACCATGCTGTTGGTCCTGGCCTCGGCCAGGCGAGTGTCAGAATTGGCGGCTTTATCTCACAAAGCCATATCTGATTGTCCATTCGGACAGAGCAAAGCTGCGGACTCGTCCCCAGTTTCTCCTTAAGGTGGTGTCAGCGTTTCACCTGAACCAGCTTATTGTGGTACCTGCGGCTACTAGGGACTTGGAGGACTCCAAGTTGCTGGATGTTATCAGGGCCCTGAAAATATAGTTTCCAGGTTGGCTGGAGTCAGGAAATCTGACTTGCTGTTTATCCTGTATGCACCCAACAATGCTGGGTGCTTCTGCTTCTAAGCAGTCGATTGCTCGTGGGATTGGTAGCACAATTCAACTTGCACATTCTGTGGCAGGCCTGCCACAGTCTAAATCTGTTAAGGCCCATTCCACAAGGAAGGTGGGCTCATCTTGGGCGGCTGCCCGAGGGGTCTCGGCATTACAACTTTGCCGAGCAGCTACGTGGTCGGGGGAGAACACGTTTGTAAAATTCTACAAATTTGATACCCTGGCAAAAGAGGACCTGGAGTTCTCTCATTCGGTGCTGCAGAGTCATCCGCACTCTCCCGCCCGTTTGGGAGCTTTGGTATAATCCCCATGGTCCTTTCAGGAACCCCAGCATCCACAAGGACGATAGAGAAAATAAGAATTTACTTACCGATAATTCTATTTCTCGGAGTCCGTAGTGGATGCTGGGCGCCCATCCCAAGTGCGGATTATCTGCAATACTTGTACATAGTTATTGCTAACTAAATCGGGTTATTGTTGTTGTGAGCCATCTTTTCAGAGGCTCCGCTGTTATCATACTGTTAACTGGGTTCAGATCACAGGTTGTACAGTGTGATTGGTGTGGCTGGTATGAGTCTTACCCGGGATTCAAAATTCCTCCCTTATTGTGTACGCTCGTCCGGGCACAGTACCTAACTGGAGTCTGGAGGAGGGTCATAGGGGGAGGAGCCAGTGCACACCACCTGATCGGAAAGCTTTACTTTTTGTGCCCTGTCTCCTGCGGAGCCGCTATTCCCCATGGTCCTTTCAGGAACCCCAGCATCCACTACGGACTCCGAGAAATAGAATTATCGGTAAGTAAATTCTTATTTTTTTTAGCAGTTGGGCAAAACCAAGTGCACTGCAGGGGAGGCAGATATAACATGTGCAGAGAGAGTTAGATTTGGGTGGGTTATTTTATTTCTGTGCAGGGTAAATACTGGCTGCTTTATTTTTACACCTCAAATTAGATTGCAGATTGAACTCGCCACACCCAAATCTAACTCTCTCTGCACATGTTATATCTGCCTCCCCTGCAGTGCACATGGTTTTGCCCAACTGCAAAAAAAAATCCTGCTGCGATCAACTTGGAATTACCCCCTTTGTCCGTATCCATTTTCTTCCAGAAACAGTTGGATTCCCTCCCTGAGGTTCAGACATTCTTGAAAGGTGTTCTGCATATCCAACCGCCCTTTATGCCTCCCACGGCACCTTGGGATCTCAACGTGGTGTTGTAGTTTCTACAATCTGAATGGTTTGAGCCTTTACAGGAGGTTGACGTAAAGTTTTTTTTGTTTTTTTTTTACGTGGAATACCGTCAGACTGTTGGCCTTGGCTTCTGCAAGATGTGTGTCGGAAATGGGGGCATTGTCTCATAAGAACCCCTATTTGATTTTTTTCATGAGGATAGAGCTGAACTCAGAACTTGTCAGCAATTTCTTCCAAAGGTGGTGTCTGCGTTTCATATATTGTGGTTACAGACACCTGGATGTTGTGAGGGCTTTGAAAATCTATGTGAAGCGGACAGCGCGTCACAGAAAATCGGACTCACTGTTTGTGCTCTAAGATCCCAATAAAATTGGGTTTCCTGCTTCAAAGCAGTCTATTGCTCGCTGGATCAGGCTTAGGGCTGTAACACACACTCCGGTTTTTCCCGGATGGCAAAAAGCCGGACAAAGTTTGTCCGGCTTTTTGCCATCCGGGAGAAACCGGCAGTGTCTGTCACACAGGACGGCTTTGAGCCGTGTGTGATGCTGTGCGCATGCGCAGCATCAGACACGGCTTCAGAAAAAAACCATTGTGTGTGAAAGCTCCCCTTCACACACATGGTTTACTGGCTCCAAGGACGGCCCGGCGGCCGCCCGGCCGCCGGACCTTCCAGTGGTGAGACCCGGCTGCAACCCGGCAGCCGGGCCGGGGCCGTGCAGTGTGAAGGGACCCTACCCCTCACACTGTTAACTACAATGCCGGCACGGGAAAAAGCCGTCCGGCTTTTTCCCGGCCGGCAACAACCGTGTAGTGTGTTTTAGCCCTTACTCTACGGCAGGTTTGCCGGTTCCTAAATCTGTAGAGGCCCACTCTTCTAGGTCGGTGCGTTCTTCCTAGGCGGCTGCCCAGGGTGTCTTTGCTTTACAGCTCTGCCGAGTGACTACTTGGTCAGGTTCGAACACGTTTGCTAAGTTCTACAAATTCGATACTTTGACCAAACTGAAGGTCCTCAGAGGCCAATCAGTTCTGCAGGAATCTCCGCACTCTCCCACCCAGTTTGGGAGCTTTGGCACATCCCCCATGATACTAAATGGACCCCAGTATCCTCTAGAACGTAAGAGAAAATAGGATTTTAATTACCTATCGGTAAATCCTTTTCTCGTAGTCCATAGAGGATACTGGGCACCCGCCCAGTGCTTTGTGTGTTCCTGCACTGTTACTTGATTAAGTATTGTTGGTACAGCTGTTGCTGTCCCTCGTCAAGTTTGGTTAGCATTGCTTTCCTCTTGTTTGTGTGTGCTGGTTCAAATCTCACCACTGTCCTTTAAATCATTCTCTCAAGGTATGTCCGTCTCCTCTGGCACAGTTTCTAGACTGAGTCTGGTAGGAGGGGCATAGAGGGAGGAGCCAGCGCACACTATTGCTTTCTTAAAGTGCCCAAGGCTCCTAGAACCCCAGTATCTTCTATGAGAAAAGGATTTACCGGTAGGTAATTAAAATCCTATTTTAAAAATCGGGTGCCCTACTAAAACAGGCTAGCATAAACACTAGGAAGGACATCTAAATGAACAAGGCTTTTTTTTTTTACGACCTGTCCTAGAACCTTAAGTAACACATTAAAAACCTTTTGTATTGCAAAACAATTTTATAGTCTATTTGTGGCCAATAAGGTATGAAAAATTGTAAAATCTAAATTCCTTGTTAGAGGGATATCCAATTAGCCCCGGTTATTTACCGGTGCTTATTGTCCCACCGGGGGCTATCTAATTATCTCTGGTAAGCCGGCACGAGATGCGGTTTATTGGGGATTTTGTTTCGCCTGGAGACGGACCTGTTTCATGTGAAAACGGGGCTCTTTCTACCAAAAACACAGGTTTCACTGAACCGGTGTGTTTTTGGGAGGTCGGTTTTTATTTTTATGGGTGATCCATGTTGGGGCGGTGGGGGGGAATCAAATAATTTGCACACCTCAGTGTATGCAGGAGCGTTAGCCGATAAACCACTTAAGGTGCGATGCCGATGTCCGGTGCCGCGGGATTGGCATCGCAAGAGAAAACAGATTGTGCAGGCAGCTCAACATTGACTATGGGGTAATTCAGACCTGATCGCTAGGCTTCGTTTTCGTGCAGCCTGCGATCAGGTCTAAACTGTGCTTGTGTATGTACCGAAATGCGCAGGCACGTTGCACGGGTACAAAGCGGATCCGTGCTCAGCGATGGGTTTGTGTGAAGAATCCATTTGCACGGCCGATCGCATGGAGAATGACGGGAGGAAGCCATTTGTGGGTGGTAACTGACCATTTTCTGGGAGTGGTTGGAAAAACGCAGGCGGTCCAAGCGTTTGCAGGGCGGGTGTCTGATGTCAATTCTATCTGATCGCAGCAGTGCAAAAATCGCCTGCTAGAGATCAGGTCTGAATTAGGCCCAATATCTGTAGTGCTGGGCTCCGGCCACATCGCATAGTCAATGTCGGGTGCTATGCCATTGCACCATGTGTATGCACCTTAAGAACGCTTCTGCAGCGTTAAGTTCGGAAGGTCTCTCTTTAATGTTTCAGATGCATGTCCCATAGAAACTGGTACATAATGAGATATTTTTAGCTCCGTGTGTATGGGGGTCATGGAGTCACATTGATCAGATAAAAACTTCAGGGATCGAATTGTTTCATCCGAACAGCTGAGTGATCAGTATATTGTAAACCCAGCTTTAGGCTGGCTACACATTTGGCAGATATATCTGCCATCGTGCCAACTGAGCAGCCAATTTTGGTAAGTATCAACACTTACTGATTGGCTGCTTAATGTGTCTTTGCTGACATCACATCTGGGTGGGCATTGAATTTGCCCATTCAGTTGAGATGTCAGTCACTGATGGTCCCTGCAGCAAGTGTATGGGCTTTCGGCGGGTCGCCCGTACACACAGCCAGATGCAATGATCGGACATCTGCTATGCTCCAGGGCTGACACGAAAACCGACATCTAGTTTGTTCACACCCACCAATCCTCAAACTAAATATCGTCTGTTCGATGGAATTGCCAATATAGCGTCCAGTGTGTACCCAGCTTAACTCTATCCATGGCCTGCATGTCAAAATGCTCTCTCACCTTTATCTTTCCATGCATATACTGGGAGAACAGTATCATCAAGGAATGAAGTTAGAAGTGCAAAACAGTGACCTTTAAAGAGCATGAGTTCTCAAATTGTCTATGCATCTAACATGGTTTCTGTTCTGTGTTAGTTAAATTTTGAATAATAGGAAAAATGTAAGAACACTTCTTGCAACCATCATCTATTGCAAATAAGCTGTACCTTACTGCTGCGGTTTTCATCCTTACTGATCTCCTGTTGTAATGTGATGTGTGGAGAATAGGCAAGGTTTCCTAGACATGCCAGCATCCTAGAATTATATGTTGCTCTTAGGATATGTATGACTTTTCGACAGTTAAGTTGTGAACAGTCAAAGGGCCGGAACCTAATGTCCCCTACCCCCCTCATTGTGCCTGCCGGCAGCTATTCAAATGTTGCTGTCGATGGGTGCGACATGAGAATGAGCAAGAGTCCCCCAATCTGGACTGTCGTCCAGGAGCTGCCTGCTCGGCTGCTGCGTGACATCACTGAGCGATATGAACTTCATATCGCTCAGTGTGTATGCCTGGCCGTCGACCGCCCCGGCTCGGGAGGGGAAACACTAGGCGATGTTGCTCATAGAGCACGTCGCCTGGTGTATACATCCCTTAATGTCTTCAGGGACTCTCCTCAGCTCCTCCACCGCCGTCGGACTGTGTGCCTCCTGCCTCGTGCTGTAATATATACCAACCAAAGGGGGGTGGGGCGATGACACTGAGCTGTGATTCCAAGATGGTGGCGTGAATGAGCTCTCTGCGCAATTTTTTTTATATGGGCAGCTCTCCTAATCACAAGCGTTTTTTTACCCTGCTAGGCATCAAACTTTTACCGAAAACTGGATCCACCACTTAAAAGTAGCAAAACCCACTCGCATCCGCCCCTCACCCCACTACCAGCACCGCCATAAGCACCTGTACGCACCTGCCCCCATCCCACTACCGCCGCCACTATAGTCATCTGTTTGAACCTGCTCCCCTCCACCCCCACCAACCTCGTGCAGCATGCAAAGCCCTGCCCACGGTTGGCGAAACAGTCAGACCATCCTCGCCATACAGCAAAAAACAAACCCCTGATATAGCTTAATTTTTAAACGTTTAAAATCCGATCTGGTGATCCCGATCTCTTTTTGATAGGGTTCGCCAATAGGGGGAGCCCATACATCACCAATTTATTGGGACAGTCCTCTCCAGAACAGAGAATTGTCCAAATTTATTGCAGATGTATGGGGGCCTAGATTTGGGGAAATCCTTGCAAGACCGTTTTCTGACAGATAAGGTGGGAGAACTTTTGCATTCATATGAAGCAAGGCTAATTATAGAGCTAGTTTGTGGGAGCTTATTGTACGGGTCTGGGACTCCAGGTCGACACACCAATTGGTCGACACCTTATGTCGACATGGACAAAAGGTCGACATGAGTTTGTTTTATTTGGTGTCGTTTTCTTCGTAGAGTGATCGGGAACCCCAATTAGTGCACCGCGTCCCCTCGTATGGAGAGCTTCGCTCGCCATGCTTCGGGCAAGAGGCCTCACTCCACTACCGCTGCGCTCTGCACAGGTTACCGTTCCCAATTGTAGTCCACGTGGATCGTAAAGAATGAAAAAGTTAAAAAAAAAAGTGAAAAACCCATGTCGACCTTTTGTCCATGTCAACCAATTGGTGTCAACCTCTTTAGTGTCGACCTGGAGTCCGGATACCTATTGTACGGCATGTGCGGGAACGGTTTATTTCTTATAACTCTCCTTGTGTTTTCTTATTACTGTACCACTGTAAAGGCAGTGGTTATGAGGGAGTTCTGTTAGGATGTTAAAGGAAGCAATGAGTTTGAAGGAGAGGTGTAATCTCCGCTTACTGCTAAGTTATAGCCTGCAGGAAGGCAGCACAGAATATGAATGTGTTCTACAATTGTTCCCACATTCTGATGTTTCTAGGTAATGCTAGGACTACTCTAATTTATAAGAACACACTTCTTGGAAATGAGGAGTGCCTACGTTGTACGTTATGCTCCTTTCCAGCATCATTGGCATACATGATGAAACTATCTTGAAATTAATATATTATATTTTATTAATAAAAAATAAAACACATTTAGAACAAGATGAAATCTGTACTTTCTCTTGTTCTCACTAGCAACTACAATAATTGGCTAAATGGCGCCAGACGGTAGCAATTCAATTGTTCAGTCACTGAGGACACTTTTTTTTTTTTTTTTTTTTTTTTTTTTTTTTTTTTCCTCGCAGCCTCCTGAGGTGCAAAAAAAATGTGTGCAAACTCGGCACTTTGGGCATCCAAACAGTAGTTTGGACACACAATGCAGAACTTTATGCGGCTAAACCCTATATGCATGTGCGCCCAAATAACAGTTGAATAGTGACAACTGTGTGGGTGTCCAAAAAGTACCATTTAGATGGGAAAATTGGATGCCCAAAACAATTGAATCTCCCCCTTGCTCTCATCTCGATGAAGTGATGGTCTTGCAGTGTTCGCAAATACGCGCTATAGCGTGTATTTTACCCAGATCTGAGGGTGGGGACTCGCTTTTCAAAAGTGTGAGGGTCCCCGGGGACGCGCTCTGCTGCAGCAAATTCCTGGTTGTTTGACGGGGCTTCCTGCCTCTAAAAAGCGGGGGTGGACCAGTCCTCTGGCGGTGCCCCCTCCTGATCGCATGCAGCGGCTTCACACGATGGCCGGGCAAAGAGTGAAGACGGCTCTGCGGCTGCTGAACGCTGTGCTGCGGGTGGGAGGTGAGAGCCGGTGACAGCGTAAGTGCTGTGGGGAAGGGTGTGCAGTCTAGAAGCGGGTGGCTGAACTTGGGTGGTTGCTTTCCTTGCTGATTCCTTGTGTGTCTTCTGGCAATGTCATGGGCTTGTAGCCCGACCTCAGTGGGTTGTGTCAGCCATCAACTACAGTAAGTTTGCCCTGATATTCCCAGCGCCATTTACAACTAGACCAAGCTAAGGATCTACAAGAATACAACATGAATCTATTGTGCAGGCACTGCTTCTACCTGTGGTACACCCGCTACTTCTGGGATCATCATGTCAAGCTGCCTAAAACATCTGCTTCGGTCAAAAGCACTTACACAAGTGAGTTGAGCCAGGGCTACATGATATAAGGCTAGAAAGGAGAAAACGCACCGGCATCTCAATTTCGGCACTGCCGACAAGGGTGCAGAGAGTACCCTAACCTCTTTCCCCTACCCCTACCCCTCCCACTCACAGCCTAACCCTAACCTCCCCCCAGTAGTTCCTAAGCCTAATTCCCCTTACCCACAGCCTAAACCAAACCCTACCCCCCTCTCTTTGAAGCCTAACCCTAACTTCCCCCCAGTAGTGCCTAAACCCCCCCCTTCCTTACCCACAGCCTACATTTAACCCGCCCCCTTAGTGCCTAATCCTACCCCCCCACCCTCCTCTGCAGGCTAGCCCTAACCCCCTCCCCCCCTTAGTGTGCCTAAACCTAACACCCCACCCCCCACCCCCGCATGCTAAACCTGTGGTGGCAGTGTGCATACTTACATTCAGGATCCCGACTGTCGGGATATCATAGTCTGAATCCTGATCTCCTCGGAATGCCGGCATCGGTATTCTGGTGGATGTTGGGAATCCGGCGACTGCATTATGGCTGCCGGGATCCTGAATGCATACCTCCAGTATGATAACAGTCCAGCAGCATTGTCACCCACTCGCGCCCCCCCTCCTTCCGTCCCGCAACACTTTTGTAGTGTCTAAATCCAGTCTGTGGCTCCTATCGTACCAGCACCATAAACCCATTACATATATAGAATGTATTATTTAATAATGTGTTGAGAATAATTTATTGTCCTGTTATTTAATCATAATTGCTAAGTGCTCTACCTGGTGCAATGTGTATAACGTGCGCTACCTGGCGCAATGTGTATAACGGCCTGCTCTACCTGGCGCAATGTGTATAACTGCCTGCTCTACCTGGTGCAATGTGTATAAGCGGCATTACTGTGTGGTGTAATGTGAATTGGTACTATGATGTGGCCATGCCCCTAAATTTTTGCTGCGCGCTGAAGTCCAGGCTTTGATAAATGGGAGAGTCAGAACTAATTTAGTTTCTGCCAAAGGGCACCAAAATGTTTAGTTACAGCTCTGGTGCAGGGTGCCCTGTGTGCTATACAGCCCAGACGCAATTGTCACCCCATCCTCCCCCTTGCAACACTTTTTTGTAGTGTCCAAATCAAGTCTGTGTTTTTATATTTAAATCATTAATAAGAACCTTCATTCCAAAGGAACCCAGAAAAGGACAGGTAGGACCCCAATTTTTAAAAGTGAGGAGTCCCTGGACCCACTTTTTTGGGCTTAGCCCGATCACTGGTCTTATGTCTGGGCTGTTAATATATAGCTTGCACTGAAAAATGTACACAGGGACCTGACCTCCTAGTAGTATTTCTCAGCCTAAGGTCTAGTTTTGATCATACTGATGTTAATGGACGGCTGCAGGTATGAATGGATGGGTTTGGTATGGCTGACCGGCGCTGGGGATCCCGGCAGTCAGCATGCTGATCCCGGCCGCAGAATGCCAGCGGGGAGGAGGGGAACGCAATAAAAGCCCCTTGCAGGCTCGGTGGCTGGCTGCGCTCACCACAGGTTCTATTCCCACTCTATATGGGTGTCAGGGACTATTCCTACTCATGGGTGTCCACATCAGTCAGCATGCCGACTGTTGGGCTTTTGATTGTTCTGAATTCCGGTGGTCACCATGCTGACACCGGTATACCGAGCGCCGACCGCATGACCGGATCACAAATGGATTACTTTCCTGTTAGATATCTTGTTATTTGTTGCAGTGCGCTTCTGTTTATTCTGGAATCTAGCAATAATTTAAGGTTGTTGTCCATACATTTAAGCTGTGTATTTTTTTTTTTTTTGTGTTCATCAGGAAACTATCTCTACTATCCTTTGTTTTCTCATCTGCATTTATATAGAGTATGTTCCTTCTTTATGTATTCTGTTACCCTACTGTAAGATGCTGCAGTTTACAATGTTTCTGTGCGTTACAAGGTCTGCAATAAGTTTTCACATGCACTAAAAGTATTACAGTGTATCTGCAAACAAAGTGAACATTCACCAGAAGACTCTATGCAAATTTCATGCGCTCAAACCTTGCAGTGAAGCAGCTGGACCAGTCTGGAGCAGGTATGTCTTCTACATGCTGGATGAAGTTCTCTGCTGCAGGTTCCGGTGACACAAGACTAATCCCACGCATCTTACGCTTGATTTGTGGGAACAAAAGAAAGTTGCAGGGGGCCAGGTCTGGACTGTACGGTAGATGACCAAGCTCCTGGATGCCTTCATATGCCAGAAAATCCACCACTTCCATGGACTTGTGGACAGGTGTATTTTCATGATGGAGAATGCCACCACAAGCGCAAGTTCTTGGACAGCGCCTGGAAATGGCTTCCAGCATTGTGGCAGACATTGGTTGGCATACCAGTCCCCATTGACACTGCGCTGCTGCATGAGTGGTTTGGTAGCTACATGACCAGTTTTGGCCACAAGAACAATCACCATCTGCGCTCACATCGGAACTTCTGTGGCAGTGCACCTCCAACTAGGGTCCACTGGACCGACAGTTTGGGCTCGGGGTCAAAACTGTAGATTCAAGATTCATCTCCCAGACAGAGTTTGAGCAGTCACCATCGAACCTGGCCAGCATGTTGCGGCACCAAGTCACCCAAGCCTCCTCCTACTCTTAAGTCAGCTGATGGGGCACTCAGTATGCAGAAACCTTGTACAGAACAAGCTTTTTGTGGCGTATCAAGTGGGTGGATCCCAATGAGATGCCTAACTGGGTCACGGCCACACTGACGTTCACCTCAGCTATGGCCTGCATGGCCGCAATGTTGTCCTTTGATGACAGCACTCCTCATCTTCCAGGGATAGTCTCCCGCGCAGAAATTCTCCAAAACATTCAAACACAGTGTGACGGGACTGTGCTGCTTCTTTAAAAGTGGCTCACAGCTGGTCAAAACTCTCGTGCTGTCGCAGACCACTCTTAGTTGTAGAAGATCATGGCTCTCCAGTGGCCTCTATTGAGCTCCATAACGAGTTTGTGAAAGAAGTGAATATACTCAATTCTTTAGTGTGCATTGCTGCTTCTATATACGGTTCAGTGCATTGGCATTTCACAAGAACTATAGTCAGAGATTACAGTTCACAACAAGACATTTAGATTGTCTACTCTACCTATACATTGCATATCCAGACACTTATTGCACATTCATCGCATGTTGTTAAAGTCCCATAGCTTGTGCAATATTCAAAGCAGTAGTTGCGTTACCAGTAAGTGAATGAGCAAATGTTGATGTTCTTGGGCTCATTGCAGGGGTCTTTTAAGTGAGGAGGGGGCCCGTGTACATGATTCATGCAGGCCCCCTCGTCTCTGGCAGCGAGTAGACTCTAGCTTTATGCAAAAGCCCACTGTGCATGCGCAAGTCTCCAGGAACATGGTGGCCCTGCCT